>NC_141699.1:87568969-88768969 GCF_964263255.1 Lissotriton vulgaris | reverse complement strand
TATATATCTCAGGTGATATAACAAGAGTGGCTAGGGCTCATTTCCAGGCTCCAGGTACACGTCTGACTCCTATTTGTGACATTTCGAGGTGTTTGGTGTCAAACTCATTTTTTCCATGATAGGCCATCAAAAATGGTGGAAAATGGAAAACAAACAGCAAGGAACAGTTGCCTAATAACATCCTAAACATAATGTATATCTCCATTAATTTTTAAATCGTTTTAACTTTTTCATGCATCACTAGTGATGCACACTAAATATGAGACGCAGCACTGGTGATGCATTTGCATCACTAGTGCAGCAAATGCATCACTGGTGATGCATGGGAAAAGCTTGCTAAAAGTGCTCACTATTAGCGAGTTTTGCAAATTTTCAGTATCAACCCTAATGACTGTTTGTGGGTCCCTTTGGCCACCAGGACCCTATATTATATCTCAGGTGATGAAGCAAGAGTGGCTAGGGCTCATTTCCAGCCTCCAGGTACATGTCTGACTCCCATTTCTGACATGTATAGGTGTTTGGTGTCAAACTAATTTTTTCCATTATGTGCCATAGAGCTCGGAGTCACACCACATTTCTAGTTTTGGACCCAAGGACCCCATAGTATACCTCAGATGATATACCAGGAGTGTCTAAGACCCATTTCTGTCCTCCAGGGACGACTTTTTGAAGTTTTTGGATTTAAGGGGGCAAAGTCACTTCTTCCACCCAGCCCAAGGTGCGCAAAATCGGGTACGATATCAGGTTTTTCCCTTGGCTGGAAGCTAAAAAAAACTTCAGATAATACCAAAGGTAGACAGATCAAATGAAAGCATCAGATCTGACCTTTCTAACAAGTGTATTTATGTCTTGAACACTCAAACGGTGTCTCTGATATCCAATCTGAGCTATTTGACAAATTAGCAAATCTTGGCAAAAAAATGTTTTGACAATTTTTGCTAATTTTCGGTATCAACCCTCATGACTGTTTTCAGGCCCCTGTAGCCACCAGGACCCCATTATATATCTCAGGTGATATGACAAGAGTGGCTAGGGCTCATTTCCAGGCTCCAGGTACACGTCTGACTCGTATTTGTGACATTTCGAGGTGTTTCGTGTCAAACTCATTTTTTCCATTATAGGCCATCAAAAATGGTGGACAATGGAAAAAACAGCAAGGAACAGTTGCCTAATAACATCCTAAACATAATGTATATCTCCATAAATGTTTAAATCATTTTAACCTTTTCATGCATCACTAGTGAAGCACACTAAATCTGAGACGCAGCACTGGTGATGCATTTGCATCACTAGTGATGCAAATGCATCAGTGGTGATGCATGGGAAAAGCTTGCTAAAAGTGCTCACTATTAGCGAGTTTTGCAAATTTTCATTATCAACCCTAATGACTGTTTGTGGGTCCCTTTGGCCACCAGGACCCTATATTATATCTCAGGTGATGAAGCAAGAGTTGCTAGGGCTCATTTCCAGGCTCCAGGTACATGTCTGACTCCCATTTCTGACATGTTGAGGTGTTTGGAGTCAAACTAATTTTTTCCATTATGTGCCATAGAGCTCAGAGTCACACCACATTTCTAGTTTTGGACCCAAGGACCCCATAGTATACCTCAGATGACATACCAGGAGTGTCTAATACCCATTTCTGTCCTCCAGGGACGACTTTTTGAAGTTTTTGGATTTAAGGGGGCAAAGTCACTTCTTCCACCCAGCCCAAGGTGCGCAAAATCGGGTACGATATCAGGTTTTTCCCTTGGCTGGAAGCTAAAAAAAACTTCAGATAATACCAAAGGTAGACAGATCAAATGAAAGCATCAGATCTGACCTTTCTAACAAGTGTATTTATGTCTTGAACACTCAAACGGTATCTCTGATATCCAATATGAGCTTTTGACAAATTAGCAAATCTTGTCAAAAAATTTTTGGGATGATTTTTGCTAATTTTCGGTATCAACCCCCATGACTGTTTTCAGGCCCCTGTAGCCACCAGGACCCCATTATATATCTCAGGTGATATGACAAGAGTGGCTAGGGCTCATTTCCAGGCTCCAGGTACACGTCTGACTCCTATTTGTGACATTTCGAGGTGTTTCGTGTCAAACTCATTTTTTCCATTATAGGCCATCAAAAATGGTGGAAAATGGAAAAAACAGCAAGGAACAGTTGCCTAATAACATCCTAAACATAATGTATATCTCCATAAATGTTTAAATCATTTTAACCTTTTCATGCATCACTAGTGATGCACACTAAATCTGAGACGCAGCACTGGTGATGCATTTGCATCAGTAGTGATGCAAATGCATCACTGGTGATGCATGGGAAAAGCTTGCTCAAAGTGCTCACTATTAGCGAGTTTTGCAAATTTTCAGTATCAACCCTAACGACTGTGGGTCTCTGTGGCCTCCAGGACCCTATATTATATCTCAGGTGATGAAGCAAGAGTGGCTAGGGCTCATTTCCAGCCTCCAGGTACATGTCTGACTCCCATTTCTGACATGTATAGGTGTTTGTGTGTCAAACACATTTTTTCCTTTATGGGCCATGGAGCTCAGAGTCACACCACATTTCTTGTTTTGGACCCAAGGACCCCATAGTATACCTCAGATGACATACCAGGATTGTCTAAGGGCCATTTCTGTCCTCCAGGGACGACTTTTTGAAGTTTTTGGATTTAAGGGGGCAAAGTCACTTCTTCCACCCAGCCCAAGGTGCTCAAAATCGGGTACGATATCAGGTTTTTCCCTTGGCTGGAAGCTAAAAAAAACTTCAGATAATACCAAAGGTAGACAGATCAAATGAAAGCATCAGATCTGACCTTTCTAACAAGTGTATTTATGTCTTGAACACTCAAACGGTGTGTCTGATATCCAGCATGAGCTATTTGACAAATTAGCAAATCTTTTCAAAAAACTTTTTTTGACGATTTTTGCTAATTTTCGGTATCAACCCCCATGACTGTTTTCAGGCCCCTGTAGCCACCAGGACCCCATTATATATCTCAGGTGATATAACAAGAGTGGCTAGGGCTCATTTCCAGGCTCCAGGTACACGTCTGACTCCTATTTGTGACATTTCGAGGTGTTTGGTGTCAAACTCATTTTTTCCATGATAGGCCATCAAAAATGGTGGAAAATGGAAAACAAACAGCAAGGAACAGTTGCCTAATAACATCCTAAACATAATGTATATCTCCATTAATTTTTAAATCGTTTTAACTTTTTCATGCATCACTAGTGATGCACACTAAATCTGAGACGCAGCACTGGTGATGCATTTGCATCACTAGTGCAGCAAATGCATCACTGGTGATGCATGGGAAAAGCTTGCTAAAAGTGCTCACTATTAGCGAGTTTTGCAAATTTTCAGTATCAACCCTAATGACTGTTTGTGGGTCCCTTTGGCCAGCAGGACCCTATATTATATCTCAGGTGATGAAGCAAGAGTGGCTAGGGCTCATTTCCAGCCTTCAGGTACATGTCTGACTCCCATTTCTGACATGTATAGGTGTTTGGTGTCAAACTAATTTTTTCCATTATGTGCCATAGAGCTCGGAGTCACACCACATTTCTAGTTTTGGACCCAAGGACCCCATAGTATACCTCAGATGACATACCAGGAGTGTCTAAGACCCATTTCTGTCCTCCAGGGACGACTTTTTGAAGTTTTTGGATTTAAGGGGGCAAAGTCACTTCTTCCACCCAGCCCAAGGTGCGCAAAATCGGGTACGATATCAGGTTTTTCCCTTGGCTGGAAGCTAAAAAAAACTTCAGATAATACCAAAGGTAGACAGATCAAATCAAAGCATCAGATCTGACCTTTCTAACAAGTGTATTTATGTCTTGAACACTCAAACGGTGTCTCTGATATCCAATCTGAGCTATTTGACAAATTAGCAAATCTTGGCAAAAAAATGTTTTGACAATTTTTGCTAATTTTCGGTATCAACCCTCATGACTGTTTTCACGCCCCTGTAGCCACCAGGACCCCATTATATATCTCAGGTGATATGACAAGAGTGGCTAGGGCTCATTTCCAGGCTCCAGGTACACGTCTGACTCGTATTTGTGACATTTCGAGGTGTTTCGTGTCAAACTCATTTTTTCCATGATAGGCCATCAAAAATGGTGGAAAATGGAAAAAACAGCAAGGAACAGTTGCCTAATAACATCCTAAACATAATGTATATCTCCATAAATGTTTAAATCATTTTAACCTTTTCATGCATCACTAGTGAAGCACACTAAATCTGAGACGCAGCACTGGTGATGCATTTGCATCACTAGTGATGCAAATGCATCAGTGGTGATGCATGGGAAAAGCTTGCTAAAAGTGCTCACTATTAGCGAGTTTTGCAAATTTTCATTATCAACCCTAATGACTGTTTGTGGGTCCCTTTGGCCACCAGGACCCTATATTATATCTCAGGTGATGAAGCAAGAGTGGCTAGGGCTCATTTCCAGGCTCCAGGTACATGTCTGACTCCCATTTCTGACATGTTGAGGTGTTTGGAGTCAAACTAATTTTTTCCATTATGTGCCATAGAGCTCAGAGTCACACCACATTTCTAGTTTTGGACCCAAGGACCCCATAGTATACCTCAGATGACATACCAGGATTGTCTAAGGGCCATTTCTGTCCTCCAGGGACGACTTTTTGAAGTTTTTGGATTTAAGGGGGCAAAGTCACTTCTTCCACCCAGCCCAAGGTGCGCAAAATCGGGTACGATATCAGGTTTTTCACTTGGCTGGAAGCTAAAAAAAACTTCAGATAATACCAAAGGTAGACAGATCAAATGAAAGCATCAGATCTGACCTTTCTAACAAGTGTATTTATGTCTTGAACACTCAAACGGTGTCTCTGATATCCAATATGAGCTATTTGACAAATTAGCAAATCTTGTCAAAAAATTTTTTGGATGATTTTTGCTAATTTTCGGTATCAACCCCCATGACTGTTTTCAGGCCCCTGTAGCCACCAGGACCCCATTATATATCTCAGGTGATATGACAAGAGTGGCTAGGGCTCATTTCCAGGCTCCAGGTACACGTCTGACTCCTATTTGTGACATTTCGAGGTGTTTGGTGTCAAACTCATTTTTTCCATGATAGGCCATCAAAAATGGTGGAAAATGGAAAAAACAGCAAGGAACAGTTGCCTAATAACATCCTAAACATAATGTATATCTCCATAAATGTTTAAATCATTTTAACCTTTTCATGCATCACTAGTGATGCACACTAAATCTGAGACGCAGCACTGGTGATGCATTTGCATCACTAGTGCAGCAAATGCATCACTGGTGATGCATGGGAAAAGCTTGCTAAAAGTGCTCACTATTAGCGAGTTTTGCAAATTTTCAGTATCAACCCTAATGACTGTTTGTGGGTCCCTTTGGCCACCAGGACCCTATATTATATCTCAGGTGATGAAGCAAGAGTGGCTAGGGCTCATTTCCAGCCTCCAGGTACATGTCTGACTCCCATTTCTGACATGTATAGGTGTTTGGTGTCAAACTAATTTTTTCCATTATGTGCCATAGAGCTCGGAGTCACACCACATTTCTAGTTTTGGACCCAAGGACCCCATAGTATACCTCAGATGACATACCGGGAGTGTCTAAGACCCATTTCTGTCCTCCAGGGACGACTTTTTGAAGTTTTTGGATTTAAGGGGGCAAAGTCACTTCTTCCACCCAGCCCAAGGTGCGCAAAATCGGGTACGATATCAGGTTTTTCCCTTGGCTGGAAGCTAAAAAAAACTTCAGATAATACCAAAGGTAGACAGATCAAATGAAAGCATCAGATCTGACCTTTCTAACAAGTGTATTTATGTCTTGAACACTCAAACGGTGTCTCTGATATCCAATCTGAGCTATTTGACAAATTAGCAAATCTTGGCAAAAAAATGTTTTGACAATTTTTGCTAATTTTCGGTATCAACCCTCATGACTGTTTTCAGGCCCCTGTAGCCACCAGGACCCCATTATATATCTCAGGTGATATGACAAGAGTGGCTAGGGCTCATTTCCAGGCTCCAGGTACACGTCTGACTCGTATTTGTGACATTTCGAGGTGTTTCGTGTCAAACTCATTTTTTCCATTATAGGCCATCAAAAATGGTGGAAAATGGAAAAAACAGCAAGGAACAGTTGCCTAATAACATCCTAAACATAATGTATATCTCCATAAATGTTTAAATCATTTTAACCTTTTCATGCATCACTAGTGAAGCACACTAAATCTGAGACGCAGCACTGGTGATGCATTTGCATCACTAGTGATGCAAATGCATCAGTGGTGATGCATGGGAAAAGCTTGCTAAAAGTGCTCACTATTAGCGAGTTTTGCAAATTTTCATTATCAACCCTAATGACTGTTTGTGGGTCCCTTTGGCCACCAGGACCCTATATTATATCTCAGGTGATGAAGCAAGAGTGGCTAGGGCTCATTTCCAGGCTCCAGGTACATGTCTGACTCCCATTTCTGACATGTTGAGGTGTTTGGAGTCAAACTAATTTTTTCCATTATGTGCCGTAGAGCTCAGAGTCACACCACATTTCTAGTTTTGGACCCAAGGACCCCATAGTATACCTCAGATGACATACCAGGAGTGTCTAAGACCCATTTCTGTCCTCCAGGTACGACTTTTTGAAGTTTTTGGATTTAAGGGGGCAAAGTCACTTCTTCCACCCAGCCCAAGGTGCGCAAAATCGGGTACGATATCAGGTTTTTCCCTTGGCTGGAAGCTAAAAAAAACTTCAGATAATACCAAAGGTAGACAGATCAAATGAAAGCATCAGATCTGACCTTTCTAACAAGTGTATTTATGTCTTGAACACTCAAACGGTGTCTCTGATATCCAATATGAGCTATTTGACAAATTAGCAAATCTTGTCAAAAAAATTTTTGGATGATTTTTGCTAATTTTCGGTATCAACCCCCATGACTGTTTTCAGGCCCCTGTAGCCACCAGGACCCCATTATATATCTCAGGTGATATGACAAGAGTGGCTAGGGCTCATTTCCAGGCTCCAGGTACACGTCTGACTCCTATTTGTGACATTTCGAGGTGTTTCGTGTCAAACTCATTTTTTCCATTATAGGCCATCAAAAATGGTGGAAAATGGAAAAAACAGCAAGGAACAGTTGCCTAATAACATCCTAAACATAATGTATATCTCCATAAATGTTTAAATCATTTTAACCTTTTCATGCATCACTAGTGATGCACACTAAATCTGAGACGCAGCACTGGTGATGCATTTGCATCACTAGTGATGCAAATGCATCACTGGTGATGCATGGGAAAAGCTTGCTCAAAGTGCTCACTATTAGCGAGTTTTGCAAATTTTCAGTATCAACCCTAACGACTGTGGGTCTCTGTGGCCTCCAGGACCCTATATTATATCTCAGGTGATGAAGCAAGAGTGGCTAGGGCTCATTTCCAGCCTCCAGGTACATGTCTGACTCCCATTTCTGACATGTATTGGTGTTTGGTGTCAAACACATTTTTTCCATTATGGGCCATGGAGCTCAGAGTCACACCACATTTCGTGTTTTGGACCCAAGGACCCCATAGTATACCTCAGATGACATACCAGGATTGTCTAAGGGCCATTTCTGTCCTCCAGGGACGACTTTTTGAAGTTTTTGGATTTAAGGGGGCAAAGTCACTTCTTCCACCCAGCCCAAGGTGCGCAAAATCGGGTACGATATCAGGTTTTTCCCTTGGCTGGAAGCTAAAAAAAACTTCAGATAATACCAAAGGTAGACAGATCAAATGAAAGCATCAGATCTGACCTTTCTAACAAGTGTATTTATGTCTTGAACACTCAAACGGTGTCTCTGATATCCAATCTGAGCTATTTGACAAATTAGCAAATCTTGGCAAAAAAATGTTTTGACAATTTTTGCTAATTTTCGGTATCAACCCTCATGACTGTTTTCAGGCCCCTGTAGCCACCAGGACCCCATTATATATCTCAGGTGATATGACAAGAGTGGCCAGGGCTCATTTCCAGGCTCCAGGTACACGTCTGACTCGTATTTGTGACATTTCGAGGTGTTTCGTGTCAAACTCATTTTTTCCATGATAGGCCATCAAAAATGGTGGAAAATGGAAAAAACAGCAAGGAACAGTTGCCTAATAACATCCTAAACATAATGTATATCTCCATAAATGTTTAAATCATTTTAACCTTTTCATGCATCACTAGTGAAGCACACTAAATCTGAGACGCAGCACTGGTGATGCATTTGCATCACTAGTGATGCAAATGCATCAGTGGTGATGCATGGGAAAAGCTTGCTAAAAGTGCTCACTATTAGCGAGTTTTGCAAATTTTCATTATCAACCCTAATGACTGTTTGTGGGTCCCTTTGGCCACCAGGACCCTATATTATATCTCAGGTGATGAAGCAAGAGTGGCTAGGGCTCATTTCCAGGCTCCAGGTACATGTCTGACTCCCATTTCTGACATGTTGAGGTGTTTGGAGTCAAACTAATTTTTTCCATTATGTGCCATAGAGCTCAGAGTCACACCACATTTCTAGTTTTGGACCCAAGGACCCCATAGTATACCTCAGATGACATACCAGGAGTGTCTAAGACCCATTTCTGTCCTCCAGGGACGACTTTTTGAAGTTTTTGGATTTAAGGGGGCAAAGTCACTTCTTCCACCCAGCCCAAGGTGCGCAAAATCGGGTACGATATCAGGTTTTTCCCTTGGCTGGAAGCTAAAAAAAACTTCAGATAATACCAAAGGTAGACAGATCAAATGAAAGCATCAGATCTGACCTTTCTAACAAGTGTATTTATGTCTTGAACACTCAAACGGTGTCTCTGATATCCAATATGAGCTATTTGACAAATTAGCAAATCTTGTCAAAAAATTTTTGGGATGATTTTTGCTAATTTTCGGTATCAACCCCCATGACTGTTTTCAGGCCCCTGTAGCCACCAGGACCCCATTATATATCTCAGGTGATATGACAAGAGTGGCTAGGGCTCATTTCCAGGCTCCAGGTACTCGTCTGACTCCTATTTGTGACATTTCGAGGTGTTTCGTGTCAAACTCATTTTTTCCATTATAGGCCATCAAAAATGGTGGAAAATGGAAAAAACAGCAAGGAACAGTTGCCTAATAACATCCTAAACATAATGTATATCTCCATAAATGTTTAAATCATTTTAACCTTTTCATGCATCACTAGTGATGCACACTAAATCTGAGACGCAGCACTGGTGATGCATTTGCATCACTAGTGATGCAAATGCATCACTGGTGATGCATGGGAAAAGCTTGCTCAAAGTGCTCACTATTAGCGAGTTTTGCAAATTTTCAGTATCAACCCTAACGACTGTGGGTCTCTGTGGCCTCCAGGACCCTATATTATATCTCAGGTGATGAAGCAAGAGTGGCTAGGGCTCATTTCCAGCCTCCAGGTACATGTCTGACTCCCATTTCTGACATGTATTGGTGTTTGGTGTCAAACACATTTTTTCCATTATGGGCCATGGAGCTCAGAGTCACACCACATTTCTTGTTTTGGACCCAAGGACCCCATAGTATACCTCAGATGACATACCAGGATTGTCTAAGGGCCATTTCTGTCCTCCAGGGACGACTTTTTGAAGTTTTTGGATTTAAGGGGGCAAAGTCACTTCTTCCACCCAGCCCAAGGTGCTCAAAATCGGGTACGATATCAGGTTTTTCCCTTGGCTGGAAGCTAAAAAAAAACTTCAGATAATACCAAAGGTAGACAGATCAAATGAAAGCATCAGATCTGACCTTTCTAACAAGTGTATTTATGTCTTGAACACTCAAACGGTGTGTCTGATATCCAGCATGAGCTATTTGACAAATTAGCAAATCTTTTCAAAAAACTTTTTTTGACGATTTTTGCTAATTTTCGGTATCAACCCCCATGACTGTTTTCAGGCCCCTGTAGCCACCAGGACCCCATTATATATCTCAGGTGATATAACAAGAGTGGCTAGGGCTCATTTCCAGGCTCCAGGTACACGTCTGACTCCTATTTGTGACATTTCGAGGTGTTTGGTGTCAAACTCATTTTTTCCATGATAGGCCATCAAAAATGGTGGAAAATGGAAAACAAACAGCAAGGAACAGTTGCCTAATAACATCCTAAACATAATGTATATCTCCATTAATTTTTAAATCGTTTTAACTTTTTCATGCATCACTAGTGATGCACACTAAATCTGAGACGCAGCACTGGTGATGCATTTGCATCACTAGTGCAGCAAATGCATCACTGGTGATGCATGGGAAAAGCTTGCTAAAAGTGCTCACTATTAGCGAGTTTTGCAAATTTTCAGTATCAACCCTAATGACTGTTTGTGGGTCCCTTTGGCCACCAGGACCCTATATTATATCTCAGGTGATGAAGCAAGAGTGGCTAGGGCTCATTTCCAGCCTCCAGGTACATGTCTGACTCCCATTTCTGACATGTATAGGTGTTTGGTGTCAAACTAATTTTTTCCATTATGTGCCATAGAGCTCGGAGTCACACCACATTTCTAGTTTTGGACCCAAGGACCCCATAGTATACCTCAGATGACATACCAGGAGTGTCTAATACCCATTTCTGTCCTCCAGGGATGACTTTTTGAAGTTTTTGGATTTAAGGGGGCAAAGTCACTTCTTCCACCCAGCCCAAGGTGCGCAAAATCGGGTACGATATCAGGTTTTTCCCTTGGCTGGAAGCTAAAAAAAACTTCAGATAATACCAAAGGTAGACAGATCAAATGAAAGCATCAGATCTGACCTTTCTAACAAGTGTATTTATGTCTTGAACACTCAAACGGTATCTCTGATATCCAATATGAGCTTTTGACAAATTAGCAAATCTTGTCAAAAAAATTTTTGGATGATTTTTGCTAATTTTCGGTATCAACCCCCATGACTGTTTTCAGGCCCCTGTAGCCACCAGGACCCCATTATATATCTCAGGTGATATGACAAGAGTGGCTAGGGCTCATTTCCAGGCTCCAGGTACACGTCTGACTCCTATTTGTGACATTTCGAGGTGTTTCGTGTCAAACTCATTTTTTCCATTATAGGCCATCAAAAATGGTGGAAAATGGAAAAAACAGCAAGGAACAGTTGCCTAATAACATCCTAAACATAATGTATATCTCCATAAATGTTTAAATCATTTTAACCTTTTCATGCATCACTAGTGATGCACACTAAATCTGAGACGCAGCACTGGTGATGCATTTGCATCAGTAGTGATGCAAATGCATCACTGGTGATGCATGGGAAAAGCTTGCTCAAAGTGCTCACTATTAGCGAGTTTTGCAAATTTTCAGTATCAACCCTAACGACTGTGGGTCTCTGTGGCCTCCAGGACCCTATATTATATCTCAGGTGATGAAGCAAGAGTGGCTAGGGCTCATTTCCAGCCTCCAGGTACATGTCTGACTCCCATTTCTGACATGTATTGGTGTTTGGTGTCAAACTCATTTTTTCCATTATGGGCCATGGAGCTCAGAGTCACACCACATTTCTTGTTTTGGACCCAAGGACCCCATAGTATACCTCAGATGACATACCAGGATTGTCTAAGGGCCATTTCTGTCCTCCAGGGACGACTTTTTGAAGTTTTTGGATTTAAGGGGGCAAAGTCACTTCTTCCACCCAGCCCAAGGTGCTCAAAATCGGGTACGATATCAGGTTTTTCCCTTGGCTGGAAGCTAAAAAAAAACTTCAGATAATACCAAAGGTAGACAGATCAAATGAAAGCATCAGATCTGACCTTTCTAACAAGTGTATTTATGTCTTGAACACTCAAACGGTGTGTCTGATATCCAGCATGAGCTATTTGACAAATTAGCAAATCTTTTCAAAAACATTTTTGGATGATTTTTGCTAATTTTCGGTATCAACCCCCATGACTGTTTTCAGGCCCCTGTAGCCACCAGGACCCCATTATATATCTCAGGTGATATGACAAGAGTAGCTAGGGCTCATTTCCAGGCTCCAGGTACACGTCTGACTCGTATTTGTGACATTTCGAGGTGTTTCGTGTCAAACTCATTTTTTCCATTATAGGCCATCAAAAATGGTGGAAAATGGAAAAAACAGCAAGGAACAGTTGCCTAATAACATCCTAAACATAATGTATATCTCCATAAATGTTTATATCATTTTAACCTTTTCATGCATCACTAGTGATGCACACTAAATCTGAGACTTAGCACTGGTGATGCATTTGCATCACTAGTGATGCAAATGCATCACTGGTGATGCATGGGAAAAGCTTGCTCAAAGTGCTCACTATTAGCGAGTTTTGCAAATTTTCAGTATCAACCCTAACGACTGTGGGTCTCTGTGGCCTCCAGGACCCTATATTATATCTCAGGTGATGAAGCAAGAGTGGCTAGGGCTCATTTCTAGCCTCCAGGTACATGTCTGACTCCCATTTCTGACATGTATAGGTGTTTGTGTGTCAAACACATTTTTTCCTTTATGGGCCATGGAGCTCAGAGTCACACCACATTTCTTGTTTTGGACCCAAGGACCCCATAGTATACCTCAGATGACATACCAGGATTGTCTAAGGGCCATTTCTGTCCTCCAGGGACGACTTTTTGAAGTTTTTGGATTTAAGGGGGCAAAGTCACTTCTTCCACCCAGCCCAAGGTGCTCAAAATCGGGTACGATATCAGGTTTTTCCCTTGGCTGGAAGCTAAAAAAAACTTCAGATAATACCAAAGGTAGACAGATCAAATGAAAGCATCAGATCTGACCTTTCTAACAAGTGTATTTATGTCTTGAACACTCAAACGGTGTGTCTGATATCCAGCATGAGCTATTTGACAAATTAGCAAATCTTTTCAAAAAACTTTTTTTGACGATTTTTGCTAATTTTCGGTATCAACCCCCATGACTGTTTTCAGGCCCCTGTAGCCACCAGGACCCCATTATATATCTCAGGTGATATAACAAGAGTGGCTAGGGCTCATTTCCAGGCTCCAGGTACACGTCTGACTCCTATTTGTGACATTTCGAGGTGTTTGGTGTCAAACTCATTTTTTCCATGATAGGCCATCAAAAATGGTGGAAAATGGAAAACAAACAGCAAGGAACAGTTGCCTAATAACATCCTAAACATAATGTATATCTCCATTAATTTTTAAATCGTTGTAACTTTTTCATGCATCACTAGTGATGCACACTAAATCTGAGACGCAGCACTGGTGATGCATTTGCATCACTAGTGCAGCAAATGCATCACTGGTGATGCATGGGAAAAGCTTGCTAAAAGTGCTCACTATTAGCGAGTTTTGCAAATTTTCAGTATCAACCCTAATGACTGTTTGTGGGTCCCTTTGGCCAGCAGGACCCTATATTATATCTCAGGTGATGAAGCAAGAGTGGCTAGGGCTCATTTCCAGCCTTCAGGTACATGTCTGACTCCCATTTCTGACATGTATAGGTGTTTGGTGTCAAACTAATTTTTTCCATTATGTGCCATAGAGCTCGGAGTCACACCACATTTCTAGTTTTGGACCCAAGGACCCCATAGTATACCTCAGATGACATACCAGGAGTGTCTAAGACCCATTTCTGTCCTCCAGGGACGACTTTTTGAAGTTTTTGGATTTAAGGGGGCAAAGTCACTTCTTCCACCCAGCCCAAGGTGCGCAAAATCGGGTACGATATCAGGTTTTTCCCTTGGCTGGAAGCTAAAAAAAACTTCAGATAATACCAAAGGTAGACAGATCAAATGAAAGCATCAGATCTGACCTTTCTAACAAGTGTATTTATGTCTTGAACACTCAAACGGTGTCTCTGATATCCAATCTGAGCTATTTGACAAATTAGCAAATCTTGGCAAAAAAATGTTTTGACAATTTTTGCTAATTTTCGGTATCAACCCTCATGACTGTTTTCACGCCCCTGTAGCCACCAGGACCCCATTATATATCTCAGGTGATATGACAAGAGTGGCTAGGGCTCATTTCCAGGCTCCAGGTACACGTCTGACTCGTATTTGTGACATTTCGAGGTGTTTCGTGTCAAACTCATTTTTTCCATGATAGGCCATCAAAAATGGTGGAAAATGGAAAAAACAGCAAGGAACAGTTGCCTAATAACATCCTAAACATAATGTATATCTCCATAAATGTTTAAATCATTTTAACCTTTTCATGCATCACTAGTGAAGCACACTAAATCTGAGACGCAGCACTGGTGATGCATTTGCATCACTAGTGATGCAAATGCATCAGTGGTGATGCATGGGAAAAGCTTGCTAAAAGTGCTCACTATTAGCGAGTTTTGCAAATTTTCATTATCAACCCTAATGACTGTTTGTGGGTCCCTTTGGCCACCAGGACCCTATATTATATCTCAGGTGATGAAGCAAGAGTGGCTAGGGCTCATTTCCAGGCTCCAGGTACATGTCTGACTCCCATTTCTGACATGTTGAGGTGTTTGGAGTCAAACTAATTTTTTCCATTATGTGCCATAGAGCTCAGAGTCACACCACATTTCTAGTTTTGGACCCAAGGACCCCATAGTATACCTCAGATGACATACCAGGATTGTCTAAGGGCCATTTCTGTCCTCCAGGGACGACTTTTTGAAGTTTTTGGATTTAAGGGGGCAAAGTCACTTCTTCCACCCAGCCCAAGGTGCGCAAAATCGGGTACGATATCAGGTTTTTCACTTGGCTGGAAGCTAAAAAAAACTTCAGATAATACCAAAGGTAGACAGATCAAATGAAAGCATCAGATCTGACCTTTCTAACAAGTGTATTTATGTCTTGAACACTCAAACGGTGTCTCTGATATCCAATATGAGCTATTTGACAAATTAGCAAATCTTGTCAAAAAATTTTTTGGATGATTTTTGCTAATTTTCGGTATCAACCCCCATGACTGTTTTCAGGCCCCTGTAGCCACCAGGACCCCATTATATATCTCAGGTGATATGACAAGAGTGGCTAGGGCTCATTTCCAGGCTCCAGGTACACGTCTGACTCCTATTTGTGACATTTCGAGGTGTTTGGTGTCAAACTCATTTTTTCCATGATAGGCCATCAAAAATGGTGGAAAATGGAAAAAACAGCAAGGAACAGTTGCCTAATAACATCCTAAACATAATGTATATCTCCATAAATGTTTAAATCATTTTAACCTTTTCATGCATCACTAGTGATGCACACTAAATCTGAGACGCAGCACTGGTGATGCATTTGCATCACTAGTGCAGCAAATGCATCACTGGTGATGCATGGGAAAAGCTTGCTAAAAGTGCTCATTATTAGCGAGTTTTGCAAATTTTCAGTATCAACCCTAATGACTGTTTGTGGGTCCCTTTGGCCAGCAGGACCCTATATTATATCTCAGGTGATGAAGCAAGAGTGGCTAGGGCTCATTTCCAGCCTTCAGGTACATGTCTGACTCCCATTTCTGACATGTATAGGTGTTTGGTGTCAAACTAATTTTTTCCATTATGTGCCATAGAGCTCGGAGTCACACCACATTTCTAGTTTTGGACCCAAGGACCCCATAGTATACCTCAGATGACATACCAGGAGTGTCTAAGACCCATTTCTGTCCTCCAGGGACGACTTTTTGAAGTTTTTGGATTTAAGGGGGCAAAGTCACTTCTTCCACCCAGCCCAAGGTGCGCAAAATCGGGTACGATATCAGGTTTTTCCCTTGGCTGGAAGCTAAAAAAAACTTCAGATAATACCAAAGGTAGACAGATCAAATCAAAGCATCAGATCTGACCTTTCTAACAAGTGTATTTATGTCTTGAACACTCAAACGGTGTCTCTGATATCCAATCTGAGCTATTTGACAAATTAGCAAATCTTGGCAAAAAAATGTTTTGACAATTTTTGCTAATTTTCGGTATCAACCCTCATGACTGTTTTCACGCCCCTGTAGCCACCAGGACCCCATTATATATCTCAGGTGATATGACAAGAGTGGCTAGGGCTCATTTCCAGGCTCCAGGTACACGTCTGACTCCTATTTGTGACATTTCGAGGTGTTTCGTGTCAAACTCATTTTTTCCATTATAGGCCATCAAAAATGGTGGAAAATGGAAAAAACAGCAAGGAACAGTTGCCTAATAACATCCTAAACATAATGTATATCTCCATAAATGTTTAAATCATTTTAACCTTTTCATGCATCACTAGTGATGCACACTAAATCTGAGACGCAGCACTGGTGATGCATTTGCATCAGTAGTGATGCAAATGCATCACTGGTGATGCATGGGAAAAGCTTGCTCAAAGTGCTCACTATTAGCGAGTTTTGCAAATTTTCAGTATCAACCCTAACGACTGTGGGTCTCTGTGGCCTCCAGGACCCTATATTATATCTCAGGTGATGAAGCAAGAGTGGCTAGGGCTCATTTCCAGCCTCCAGGTACATGTCTGACTCCCATTTCTGACATGTATTGGTGTTTGGTGTCAAACTCATTTTTTCCATTATGGGCCATGGAGCTCAGAGTCACACCACATTTCTTGTTTTGGACCCAAGGACCCCATAGTATACCTCAGATGACATACCAGGATTGTCTAAGGGCCATTTCTGTCCTCCAGGGACGACTTTTTGAAGTTTTTGGATTTAAGGGGGCAAAGTCACTTCTTCCACCCAGCCCAAGGTGCTCAAAATCGGGTACGATATCAGGTTTTTCCCTTGGCTGGAAGCTAAAAAAAAACTTCAGATAATACCAAAGGTAGACAGATCAAATGAAAGCATCAGATCTGACCTTTCTAACAAGTGTATTTATGTCTTGAACACTCAAACGGTGTGTCTGATATCCAGCATGAGCTATTTGACAAATTAGCAAATCTTTTCAAAAACATTTTTGGATGATTTTTGCTAATTTTCGGTATCAACCCCCATGACTGTTTTCAGGCCCCTGTAGCCACCAGGACCCCATTATATATCTCAGGTGATATGACAAGAGTAGCTAGGGCTCATTTCCAGGCTCCAGGTACACGTCTGACTCGTATTTGTGACATTTCGAGGTGTTTCGTGTCAAACTCATTTTTTCCATTATAGGCCATCAAAAATGGTGGAAAATGGAAAAAACAGCAAGGAACAGTTGCCTAATAACATCCTAAACATAATGTATATCTCCATAAATGTTTATATCATTTTAACCTTTTCATGCATCACTAGTGATGCACACTAAATCTGAGACTTAGCACTGGTGATGCATTTGCATCACTAGTGATGCAAATGCATCACTGGTGATGCATGGGAAAAGCTTGCTCAAAGTGCTCACTATTAGCGAGTTTTGCAAATTTTCAGTATCAACCCTAACGACTGTGGGTCTCTGTGGCCTCCAGGACCCTATATTATATCTCAGGTGATGAAGCAAGAGTGGCTAGGGCTCATTTCTAGCCTCCAGGTACATGTCTGACTCCCATTTCTGACATGTATAGGTGTTTGTGTGTCAAACACATTTTTTCCTTTATGGGCCATGGAGCTCAGAGTCACACCACATTTCTTGTTTTGGACCCAAGGACCCCATAGTATACCTCAGATGACATACCAGGATTGTCTAAGGGCCATTTCTGTCCTCCAGGGACGACTTTTTGAAGTTTTTGGATTTAAGGGGGCAAAGTCACTTCTTCCACCCAGCCCAAGGTGCTCAAAATCGGGTACGATATCAGGTTTTTCCCTTGGCTGGAAGCTAAAAAAAACTTCAGATAATACCAAAGGTAGACAGATCAAATGAAAGCATCAGATCTGACCTTTCTAACAAGTGTATTTATGTCTTGAACACTCAAACGGTGTGTCTGATATCCAGCATGAGCTATTTGACAAATTAGCAAATCTTTTCAAAAAACTTTTTTTGACGATTTTTGCTAATTTTCGGTATCAACCCCCATGACTGTTTTCAGGCCCCTGTAGCCACCAGGACCCCATTATATATCTCAGGTGATATAACAAGAGTGGCTAGGGCTCATTTCCAGGCTCCAGGTACACGTCTGACTCCTATTTGTGACATTTCGAGGTGTTTGGTGTCAAACTCATTTTTTCCATGATAGGCCATCAAAAATGGTGGAAAATGGAAAACAAACAGCAAGGAACAGTTGCCTAATAACATCCTAAACATAATGTATATCTCCATTAATTTTTAAATCGTTGTAACTTTTTCATGCATCACTAGTGATGCACACTAAATCTGAGACGCAGCACTGGTGATGCATTTGCATCACTAGTGCAGCAAATGCATCACTGGTGATGCATGGGAAAAGCTTGCTAAAAGTGCTCACTATTAGCGAGTTTTGCAAATTTTCAGTATCAACCCTAATGACTGTTTGTGGGTCCCTTTGGCCAGCAGGACCCTATATTATATCTCAGGTGATGAAGCAAGAGTGGCTAGGGCTCATTTCCAGCCTTCAGGTACATGTCTGACTCCCATTTCTGACATGTATAGGTGTTTGGTGTCAAACTAATTTTTTCCATTATGTGCCATAGAGCTCGGAGTCACACCACATTTCTAGTTTTGGACCCAAGGACCCCATAGTATACCTCAGATGACATACCAGGAGTGTCTAAGACCCATTTCTGTCCTCCAGGGACGACTTTTTGAAGTTTTTGGATTTAAGGGGGCAAAGTCACTTCTTCCACCCAGCCCAAGGTGCGCAAAATCGGGTACGATATCAGGTTTTTCCCTTGGCTGGAAGCTAAAAAAAACTTCAGATAATACCAAAGGTAGACAGATCAAATGAAAGCATCAGATCTGACCTTTCTAACAAGTGTATTTATGTCTTGAACACTCAAACGGTGTCTCTGATATCCAATCTGAGCTATTTGACAAATTAGCAAATCTTGGCAAAAAAATGTTTTGACAATTTTTGCTAATTTTCGGTATCAACCCTCATGACTGTTTTCACGCCCCTGTAGCCACCAGGACCCCATTATATATCTCAGGTGATATGACAAGAGTGGCTAGGGCTCATTTCCAGGCTCCAGGTACACGTCTGACTCGTATTTGTGACATTTCGAGGTGTTTCGTGTCAAACTCATTTTTTCCATGATAGGCCATCAAAAATGGTGGAAAATGGAAAAAACAGCAAGGAACAGTTGCCTAATAACATCCTAAACATAATGTATATCTCCATAAATGTTTAAATCATTTTAACCTTTTCATGCATCACTAGTGAAGCACACTAAATCTGAGACGCAGCACTGGTGATGCATTTGCATCACTAGTGATGCAAATGCATCAGTGGTGATGCATGGGAAAAGCTTGCTAAAAGTGCTCACTATTAGCGAGTTTTGCAAATTTTCATTATCAACCCTAATGACTGTTTGTGGGTCCCTTTGGCCACCAGGACCCTATATTATATCTCAGGTGATGAAGCAAGAGTGGCTAGGGCTCATTTCCAGGCTCCAGGTACATGTCTGACTCCCATTTCTGACATGTTGAGGTGTTTGGAGTCAAACTAATTTTTTCCATTATGTGCCATAGAGCTCAGAGTCACACCACATTTCTAGTTTTGGACCCAAGGACCCCATAGTATACCTCAGATGACATACCAGGATTGTCTAAGGGCCATTTCTGTCCTCCAGGGACGACTTTTTGAAGTTTTTGGATTTAAGGGGGCAAAGTCACTTCTTCCACCCAGCCCAAGGTGCGCAAAATCGGGTACGATATCAGGTTTTTCACTTGGCTGGAAGCTAAAAAAAACTTCAGATAATACCAAAGGTAGACAGATCAAATGAAAGCATCAGATCTGACCTTTCTAACAAGTGTATTTATGTCTTGAACACTCAAACGGTGTCTCTGATATCCAATATGAGCTATTTGACAAATTAGCAAATCTTGTCAAAAAATTTTTTGGATGATTTTTGCTAATTTTCGGTATCAACCCCCATGACTGTTTTCAGGCCCCTGTAGCCACCAGGACCCCATTATATATCTCAGGTGATATGACAAGAGTGGCTAGGGCTCATTTCCAGGCTCCAGGTACACGTCTGACTCCTATTTGTGACATTTCGAGGTGTTTGGTGTCAAACTCATTTTTTCCATGATAGGCCATCAAAAATGGTGGAAAATGGAAAAAACAGCAAGGAACAGTTGCCTAATAACATCCTAAACATAATGTATATCTCCATAAATGTTTAAATCATTTTAACCTTTTCATGCATCACTAGTGATGCACACTAAATCTGAGACGCAGCACTGGTGATGCATTTGCATCACTAGTGCAGCAAATGCATCACTGGTGATGCATGGGAAAAGCTTGCTAAAAGTGCTCACTATTAGCGAGTTTTGCAAATTTTCAGTATCAACCCTAATGACTGTTTGTGGGTCCCTTTGGCCAGCAGGACCCTATATTATATCTCAGGTGATGAAGCAAGAGTGGCTAGGGCTCATTTCCAGCCTTCAGGTACATGTCTGACTCCCATTTCTGACATGTATAGGTGTTTGGTGTCAAACTAATTTTTTCCATTATGTGCCATAGAGCTCGGAGTCACACCACATTTCTAGTTTTGGACCCAAGGACCCCATAGTATACCTCAGATGACATACCAGGAGTGTCTAAGACCCATTTCTGTCCTCCAGGGACGACTTTTTGAAGTTTTTGGATTTAAGGGGGCAAAGTCACTTCTTCCACCCAGCCCAAGGTGCGCAAAATCGGGTACGATATCAGGTTTTTCCCTTGGCTGGAAGCTAAAAAAAACTTCAGATAATACCAAAGGTAGACAGATCAAATCAAAGCATCAGATCTGACCTTTCTAACAAGTGTATTTATGTCTTGAACACTCAAACGGTGTCTCTGATATCCAATCTGAGCTATTTGACAAATTAGCAAATCTTGGCAAAAAAATGTTTTGACAATTTTTGCTAATTTTCGGTATCAACCCTCATGACTGTTTTCACGCCCCTGTAGCCACCAGGACCCCATTATATATCTCAGGTGATATGACAAGAGTGGCTAGGGCTCATTTCCAGGCTCCAGGTACACGTCTGACTCGTATTTGTGACATTTCGAGGTGTTTCGTGTCAAACTCATTTTTTCCATGATAGGCCATCAAAAATGGTGGAAAATGGAAAAAACAGCAAGGAACAGTTGCCTAATAACATCCTAAACATAATGTATATCTCCATAAATGTTTAAATCATTTTAACCTTTTCATGCATCACTAGTGAAGCACACTAAATCTGAGACGCAGCACTGGTGATGCATTTGCATCACTAGTGATGCAAATGCATCAGTGGTGATGCATGGGAAAAGCTTGCTAAAAGTGCTCACTATTAGCGAGTTTTGCAAATTTTCATTATCAACCCTAATGACTGTTTGTGGGTCCCTTTGGCCACCAGGACCCTATATTATATCTCAGGTGATGAAGCAAGAGTGGCTAGGGCTCATTTCCAGGCTCCAGGTACATGTCTGACTCCCATTTCTGACATGTTGAGGTGTTTGGAGTCAAACTAATTTTTTCCATTATGTGCCATAGAGCTCAGAGTCACACCACATTTCTAGTTTTGGACCCAAGGACCCCATAGTATACCTCAGATGACATACCAGGATTGTCTAAGGGCCATTTCTGTCCTCCAGGGACGACTTTTTGAAGTTTTTGGATTTAAGGGGGCAAAGTCACTTCTTCCACCCAGCCCAAGGTGCGCAAAATCGGGTACGATATCAGGTTTTTCACTTGGCTGGAAGCTAAAAAAAACTTCAGATAATACCAAAGGTAGACAGATCAAATGAAAGCATCAGATCTGACCTTTCTAACAAGTGTATTTATGTCTTGAACACTCAAACGGTGTCTCTGATATCCAATATGAGCTATTTGACAAATTAGCAAATCTTGTCAAAAAATTTTTTGGATGATTTTTGCTAATTTTCGGTATCAACCCCCATGACTGTTTTCAGGCCCCTGTAGCCACCAGGACCCCATTATATATCTCAGGTGATATGACAAGAGTGGCTAGGGCTCATTTCCAGGCTCCAGGTACACGTCTGACTCCTATTTGTGACATTTCGAGGTGTTTGGTGTCAAACTCATTTTTTCCATGATAGGCCATCAAAAATGGTGGAAAATGGAAAAAACAGCAAGGAACAGTTGCCTAATAACATCCTAAACATAATGTATATCTCCATAAATGTTTAAATCATTTTAACCTTTTCATGCATCACTAGTGATGCACACTAAATCTGAGACGCAGCACTGGTGATGCATTTGCATCACTAGTGCAGCAAATGCATCACTGGTGATGCATGGGAAAAGCTTGCTAAAAGTGCTCACTATTAGCGAGTTTTGCAAATTTTCAGTATCAACCCTAATGACTGTTTGTGGGTCCCTTTGGCCACCAGGACCCTATATTATATCTCAGGTGATGAAGCAAGAGTGGCTAGGGCTCATTTCCAGCCTCCAGGTACATGTCTGACTCCCATTTCTGACATGTATAGGTGTTTGGTGTCAAACTAATTTTTTCCATTATGTGCCATAGAGCTCGGAGTCACACCACATTTCTAGTTTTGGACCCAAGGACCCCATAGTATACCTCAGATGACATACCGGGAGTGTCTAAGACCCATTTCTGTCCT
The DNA here is from genome assembly GCF_964263255.1 of Lissotriton vulgaris. NCBI lineage: Eukaryota > Metazoa > Chordata > Amphibia > Caudata > Salamandridae > Lissotriton > Lissotriton vulgaris. The sequence goes on along the minus strand of NC_141699.1, from coordinate 88,746,395 downwards.
CCAGGGACGACTTTTTGAAGTTTTTGGATTTAAGGGGGCAAAGTCACTTCTTCCACCCAGCCCAAGGTGCGCAAAATCGGGTACGATATCAGGTTTTTCCCTTGGCTGGAAGCTAAAAAAAACTTCAGATAATACCAAAGGTAGACAGATCAAATGAAAGCATCAGATCTGACCTTTCTAACAAGTGTATTTATGTCTTGAACACTCAAACGGTGTCTCTGATATCCAATCTGAGCTATTTGACAAATTAGCAAATCTTGGCAAAAAAATGTTTTGACAATTTTTGCTAATTTTCGGTATCAACCCTCATGACTGTTTTCAGGCCCCTGTAGCCACCAGGACCCCATTATATATCTCAGGTGATATGACAAGAGTGGCTAGGGCTCATTTCCAGGCTCCAGGTACACGTCTGACTCGTATTTGTGACATTTCGAGGTGTTTCGTGTCAAACTCATTTTTTCCATTATAGGCCATCAAAAATGGTGGAAAATGGAAAAAACAGCAAGGAACAGTTGCCTAATAACATCCTAAACATAATGTATATCTCCATAAATGTTTAAATCATTTTAACCTTTTCATGCATCACTAGTGAAGCACACTAAATCTGAGACGCAGCACTGGTGATGCATTTGCATCACTAGTGATGCAAATGCATCAGTGGTGATGCATGGGAAAAGCTTGCTAAAAGTGCTCACTATTAGCGAGTTTTGCAAATTTTCATTATCAACCCTAATGACTGTTTGTGGGTCCCTTTGGCCACCAGGACCCTATATTATATCTCAGGTGATGAAGCAAGAGTGGCTAGGGCTCATTTCCAGGCTCCAGGTACATGTCTGACTCCCATTTCTGACATGTTGAGGTGTTTGGAGTCAAACTAATTTTTTCCATTATGTGCCATAGAGCTCAGAGTCACACCACATTTCTAGTTTTGGACCCAAGGACCCCATAGTATACCTCAGATGACATACCAGGAGTGTCTAAGACCCATTTCTGTCCTCCAGGGACGACTTTTTGAAGTTTTTGGATTTAAGGGGGCAAAGTCACTTCTTCCACCCAGCCCAAGGTGCGCAAAATCGGGTAAGATATCAGGTTTTTCACTTGGCTGGAAGCTAAAAAAAACTTCAGATAATACCAAAGGTAGACAGATCAAATGAAAGCATCAGATCTGACCTTTCTAACAAGTGTATTTATGTCTTGAACACTCAAACGGTGTCTCTGATATCCAATATGAGCTATTTGACAAATTAGCAAATCTTGTCAAAAAAATTTTTGGATGATTTTTGCTAATTTTCGGTATCAACCCCCATGACTGTTTTCAGGCCCCTGTAGCCACCAGGACCCCATTATATATCTCAGGTGATATGACAAGAGTGGCTAGGGCTCATTTCCAGGCTCCAGGTACACGTCTGACTCCTATTTGTGACATTTCGAGGTGTTTCGTGTCAAACTCATTTTTTCCATTATAGGCCATCAAAAATGGTGGAAAATGGAAAAAACAGCAAGGAACAGTTGCCTAATAACATCCTAAACATAATGTATATCTCCATAAATGTTTAAATCATTTTAACCTTTTCATGCATCACTAGTGATGCACACTAAATCTGAGACGCAGCACTGGTGATGCATTTGCATCACTAGTGATGCAAATGCATCACTGGTGATGCATGGGAAAAGCTTGCTCAAAGTGCTCACTATTAGCGAGTTTTGCAAATTTTCAGTATCAACCCTAACGACTGTGGGTCTCTGTGGCCTCCAGGACCCTATATTATATCTCAGGTGATGAAGCAAGAGTGGCTAGGGCTCATTTCCAGCCTCCAGGTACATGTCTGACTCCCATTTCTGACATGTATTGGTGTTTGGTGTCAAACACATTTTTTCCATTATGGGCCATGGAGCTCAGAGTCACACCACATTTCGTGTTTTGGACCCAAGGACCCCATAGTATACCTCAGATGACATACCAGGATTGTCTAAGGGCCATTTCTGTCCTCCAGGGACGACTTTTTGAAGTTTTTGGATTTAAGGGGGCAAAGTCACTTCTTCCACCCAGCCCAAGGTGCGCAAAATCGGGTACGATATCAGGTTTTTCCCTTGGCTGGAAGCTAAAAAAAACTTCAGATAATACCAAAGGTAGACAGATCAAATGAAAGCATCAGATCTGACCTTTCTAACAAGTGTATTTATGTCTTGAACACTCAAACGGTGTCTCTGATATCCAATCTGAGCTATTTGACAAATTAGCAAATCTTGGCAAAAAAATGTTTTGACAATTTTTGCTAATTTTCGGTATCAACCCTCATGACTGTTTTCAGGCCCCTGTAGCCACCAGGACCCCATTATATATCTCAGGTGATATGACAAGAGTGGCCAGGGCTCATTTCCAGGCTCCAGGTACACGTCTGACTCGTATTTGTGACATTTCGAGGTGTTTCGTGTCAAACTCATTTTTTCCATGATAGGCCATCAAAAATGGTGGAAAATGGAAAAAACAGCAAGGAACAGTTGCCTAATAACATCCTAAACATAATGTATATCTCCATAAATGTTTAAATCATTTTAACCTTTTCATGCATCACTAGTGAAGCACACTAAATCTGAGACGCAGCACTGGTGATGCATTTGCATCACTAGTGATGCAAATGCATCAGTGGTGATGCATGGGAAAAGCTTGCTAAAAGTGCTCACTATTAGCGAGTTTTGCAAATTTTCATTATCAACCCTAATGACTGTTTGTGGGTCCCTTTGGCCACCAGGACCCTATATTATATCTCAGGTGATGAAGCAAGAGTGGCTAGGGCTCATTTCCAGGCTCCAGGTACATGTCTGACTCCCATTTCTGACATGTTGAGGTGTTTGGAGTCAAACTAATTTTTTCCATTATGTGCCATAGAGCTCAGAGTCACACCACATTTCTAGTTTTGGACCCAAGGACCCCATAGTATACCTCAGATGACATACCAGGAGTGTCTAAGACCCATTTCTGTCCTCCAGGGACGACTTTTTGAAGTTTTTGGATTTAAGGGGGCAAAGTCACTTCTTCCACCCAGCCCAAGGTGCGCAAAATCGGGTACGATATCAGGTTTTTCCCTTGGCTGGAAGCTAAAAAAAACTTCAGATAATACCAAAGGTAGACAGATCAAATGAAAGCATCAGATCTGACCTTTCTAACAAGTGTATTTATGTCTTGAACACTCAAACGGTGTCTCTGATATCCAATATGAGCTATTTGACAAATTAGCAAATCTTGTCAAAAAATTTTTGGGATGATTTTTGCTAATTTTCGGTATCAACCCCCATGACTGTTTTCAGGCCCCTGTAGCCACCAGGACCCCATTATATATCTCAGGTGATATGACAAGAGTGGCTAGGGCTCATTTCCAGGCTCCAGGTACTCGTCTGACTCCTATTTGTGACATTTCGAGGTGTTTCGTGTCAAACTCATTTTTTCCATTATAGGCCATCAAAAATGGTGGAAAATGGAAAAAACAGCAAGGAACAGTTGCCTAATAACATCCTAAACATAATGTATATCTCCATAAATGTTTAAATCATTTTAACCTTTTCATGCATCACTAGTGATGCACACTAAATCTGAGACGCAGCACTGGTGATGCATTTGCATCACTAGTGATGCAAATGCATCACTGGTGATGCATGGGAAAAGCTTGCTCAAAGTGCTCACTATTAGCGAGTTTTGCAAATTTTCAGTATCAACCCTAACGACTGTGGGTCTCTGTGGCCTCCAGGACCCTATATTATATCTCAGGTGATGAAGCAAGAGTGGCTAGGGCTCATTTCCAGCCTCCAGGTACATGTCTGACTCCCATTTCTGACATGTATTGGTGTTTGGTGTCAAACACATTTTTTCCATTATGGGCCATGGAGCTCAGAGTCACACCACATTTCTTGTTTTGGACCCAAGGACCCCATAGTATACCTCAGATGACATACCAGGATTGTCTAAGGGCCATTTCTGTCCTCCAGGGACGACTTTTTGAAGTTTTTGGATTTAAGGGGGCAAAGTCACTTCTTCCACCCAGCCCAAGGTGCTCAAAATCGGGTACGATATCAGGTTTTTCCCTTGGCTGGAAGCTAAAAAAAAACTTCAGATAATACCAAAGGTAGACAGATCAAATGAAAGCATCAGATCTGACCTTTCTAACAAGTGTATTTATGTCTTGAACACTCAAACGGTGTGTCTGATATCCAGCATGAGCTATTTGACAAATTAGCAAATCTTTTCAAAAAACTTTTTTTGACGATTTTTGCTAATTTTCGGTATCAACCCCCATGACTGTTTTCAGGCCCCTGTAGCCACCAGGACCCCATTATATATCTCAGGTGATATAACAAGAGTGGCTAGGGCTCATTTCCAGGCTCCAGGTACACGTCTGACTCCTATTTGTGACATTTCGAGGTGTTTGGTGTCAAACTCATTTTTTCCATGATAGGCCATCAAAAATGGTGGAAAATGGAAAACAAACAGCAAGGAACAGTTGCCTAATAACATCCTAAACATAATGTATATCTCCATTAATTTTTAAATCGTTTTAACTTTTTCATGCATCACTAGTGATGCACACTAAATCTGAGACGCAGCACTGGTGATGCATTTGCATCACTAGTGCAGCAAATGCATCACTGGTGATGCATGGGAAAAGCTTGCTAAAAGTGCTCACTATTAGCGAGTTTTGCAAATTTTCAGTATCAACCCTAATGACTGTTTGTGGGTCCCTTTGGCCACCAGGACCCTATATTATATCTCAGGTGATGAAGCAAGAGTGGCTAGGGCTCATTTCCAGCCTCCAGGTACATGTCTGACTCCCATTTCTGACATGTATAGGTGTTTGGTGTCAAACTAATTTTTTCCATTATGTGCCATAGAGCTCGGAGTCACACCACATTTCTAGTTTTGGACCCAAGGACCCCATAGTATACCTCAGATGACATACCAGGAGTGTCTAATACCCATTTCTGTCCTCCAGGGACGACTTTTTGAAGTTTTTGGATTTAAGGGGGCAAAGTCACTTCTTCCACCCAGCCCAAGGTGCGCAAAATCGGGTACGATATCAGGTTTTTCCCTTGGCTGGAAGCTAAAAAAAACTTCAGATAATACCAAAGGTAGACAGATCAAATGAAAGCATCAGATCTGACCTTTCTAACAAGTGTATTTATGTCTTGAACACTCAAACGGTATCTCTGATATCCAATATGAGCTTTTGACAAATTAGCAAATCTTGTCAAAAAAATTTTTGGATGATTTTTGCTAATTTTCGGTATCAACCCCCATGACTGTTTTCAGGCCCCTGTAGCCACCAGGACCCCATTATATATCTCAGGTGATATGACAAGAGTGGCTAGGGCTCATTTCCAGGCTCCAGGTACACGTCTGACTCCTATTTGTGACATTTCGAGGTGTTTCGTGTCAAACTCATTTTTTCCATTATAGGCCATCAAAAATGGTGAAAAATGGAAAAAACAGCAAGGAACAGTTGCCTAATAACATCCTAAACATAATGTATATCTCCATAAATGTTTAAATCATTTTAACCTTTTCATGCATCACTAGTGATGCACACTAAATCTGAGACGCAGCACTGGTGATGCATTTGCATCAGTAGTGATGCAAATGCATCACTGGTGATGCATGGGAAAAGCTTGCTCAAAGTGCTCACTATTAGCGAGTTTTGCAAATTTTCAGTATCAACCCTAACGACTGTGGGTCTCTGTGGCCTCCAGGACCCTATATTATATCTCAGGTGATGAAGCAAGAGTGGCTAGGGCTCATTTCCAGCCTCCAGGTACATGTCTGACTCCCATTTCTGACATGTATTGGTGTTTGGTGTCAAACACATTTTTTCCATTATGGGCCATGGAGCTCAGAGTCACACCACATTTCTTGTTTTGGACCCAAGGACCCCATAGTATACCTCAGATGACATACCAGGATTGTCTAAGGGCCATTTCTGTCCTCCAGGGACGACTTTTTGAAGTTTTTGGATTTAAGGGGGCAAAGTCACTTCTTCCACCCAGCCCAAGGTGCTCAAAATCGGGTACGATATCAGGTTTTTCCCTTGGCTGGAAGCTAAAAAAAAACTTCAGATAATACCAAAGGTAGACAGATCAAATGAAAGCATCAGATCTGACCTTTCTAACAAGTGTATTTATGTCTTGAACACTCAAACGGTGTGTCTGATATCCAGCATGAGCTATTTGACAAATTAGCAAATCTTTTCAAAAACATTTTTGGATGATTTTTGCTAATTTTCGGTATCAACCCCCATGACTGTTTTCAGGCCCCTGTAGCCACCAGGACCCCATTATATATCTCAGGTGATATGACAAGAGTAGCTAGGGCTCATTTCCAGGCTCCAGGTACACGTCTGACTCGTATTTGTGACATTTCGAGGTGTTTCGTGTCAAACTCATTTTTTCCATTATAGGCCATCAAAAATGGTGGAAAATGGAAAAAACAGCAAGGAACAGTTGCCTAATAACATCCTAAACATAATGTATATCTCCATAAATGTTTATATCATTTTAACCTTTTCATGCATCACTAGTGATGCACACTAAATCTGAGACTTAGCACTGGTGATGCATTTGCATCACTAGTGATGCAAATGCATCACTGGTGATGCATGGGAAAAGCTTGCTCAAAGTGCTCACTATTAGCGAGTTTTGCAAATTTTCAGTATCAACCCTAACGACTGTGGGTCTCTGTGGCCTCCAGGACCCTATATTATATCTCAGGTGATGAAGCAAGAGTGGCTAGGGCTCATTTCTAGCCTCCAGGTACATGTCTGACTCCCATTTCTGACATGTATAGGTGTTTGTGTGTCAAACACATTTTTTCCTTTATGGGCCATGGAGCTCAGAGTCACACCACATTTCTTGTTTTGGACCCAAGGACCCCATAGTATACCTCAGATGACATACCAGGATTGTCTAAGGGCCATTTCTGTCCTCCAGGGACGACTTTTTGAAGTTTTTGGATTTAAGGGGGCAAAGTCACTTCTTCCACCCAGCCCAAGGTGCTCAAAATCGGGTACGATATCAGGTTTTTCCCTTGGCTGGAAGCTAAAAAAAACTTCAGATAATACCAAAGGTAGACAGATCAAATGAAAGCATCAGATCTGACCTTTCTAACAAGTGTATTTATGTCTTGAACACTCAAACGGTGTGTCTGATATCCAGCATGAGCTATTTGACAAATTAGCAAATCTTTTCAAAAAACTTTTTTTGACGATTTTTGCTAATTTTCGGTATCAACCCCCATGACTGTTTTCAGGCCCCTGTAGCCACCAGGACCCCATTATATATCTCAGGTGATATAACAAGAGTGGCTAGGGCTCATTTCCAGGCTCCAGGTACACGTCTGACTCCTATTTGTGACATTTCGAGGTGTTTGGTGTCAAACTCATTTTTTCCATGATAGGCCATCAAAAATGGTGGAAAATGGAAAACAAACAGCAAGGAACAGTTGCCTAATAACATCCTAAACATAATGTATATCTCCATTAATTTTTAAATCGTTGTAACTTTTTCATGCATCACTAGTGATGCACACTAAATCTGAGACGCAGCACTGGTGATGCATTTGCATCACTAGTGCAGCAAATGCATCACTGGTGATGCATGGGAAAAGCTTGCTAAAAGTGCTCACTATTAGCGAGTTTTGCAAATTTTCAGTATCAACCCTAATGACTGTTTGTGGGTCCCTTTGGCCAGCAGGACCCTATATTATATCTCAGGTGATGAAGCAAGAGTGGCTAGGGCTCATTTCCAGCCTTCAGGTACATGTCTGACTCCCATTTCTGACATGTATAGGTGTTTGGTGTCAAACTAATTTTTTCCATTATGTGCCATAGAGCTCGGAGTCACACCACATTTCTAGTTTTGGACCCAAGGACCCCATAGTATACCTCAGATGACATACCAGGAGTGTCTAAGACCCATTTCTGTCCTCCAGGGACGACTTTTTGAAGTTTTTGGATTTAAGGGGGCAAAGTCACTTCTTCCACCCAGCCCAAGGTGCGCAAAATCGGGTACGATATCAGGTTTTTCCCTTGGCTGGAAGCTAAAAAAAACTTCAGATAATACCAAAGGTAGACAGATCAAATGAAAGCATCAGATCTGACCTTTCTAACAAGTGTATTTATGTCTTGAACACTCAAACGGTGTCTCTGATATCCAATCTGAGCTATTTGACAAATTAGCAAATCTTGGCAAAAAAATGTTTTGACAATTTTTGCTAATTTTAGGTATCAACCCTCATGACTGTTTTCACGCCCCTGTAGCCACCAGGACCCCATTATATATCTCAGGTGATATGACAAGAGTGGCTAGGGCTCATTTCCAGGCTCCAGGTACACGTCTGACTCGTATTTGTGACATTTCGAGGTGTTTCGTGTCAAACTCATTTTTTCCATGATAGGCCATCAAAAATGGTGGAAAATGGAAAAAACAGCAAGGAACAGTTGCCTAATAACATCCTAAACATAATGTATATCTCCATAAATGTTTAAATCATTTTAACCTTTTCATGCATCACTAGTGAAGCACACTAAATCTGAGACGCAGCACTGGTGATGCATTTGCATCACTAGTGATGCAAATGCATCAGTGGTGATGCATGGGAAAAGCTTGCTAAAAGTGCTCACTATTAGCGAGTTTTGCAAATTTTCATTATCAACCCTAATGACTGTTTGTGGGTCCCTTTGGCCACCAGGACCCTATATTATATCTCAGGTGATGAAGCAAGAGTGGCTAGGGCTCATTTCCAGGCTCCAGGTACATGTCTGACTCCCATTTCTGACATGTTGAGGTGTTTGGAGTCAAACTAATTTTTTCCATTATGTGCCATAGAGCTCAGAGTCACACCACATTTCTAGTTTTGGACCCAAGGACCCCATAGTATACCTCAGATGACATACCAGGATTGTCTAAGGGCCATTTCTGTCCTCCAGGGACGACTTTTTGAAGTTTTTGGATTTAAGGGGGCAAAGTCACTTCTTCCACCCAGCCCAAGGTGCGCAAAATCGGGTACGATATCAGGTTTTTCACTTGGCTGGAAGCTAAAAAAAACTTCAGATAATACCAAAGGTAGACAGATCAAATGAAAGCATCAGATCTGACCTTTCTAACAAGTGTATTTATGTCTTGAACACTCAAACGGTGTCTCTGATATCCAATATGAGCTATTTGACAAATTAGCAAATCTTGTCAAAAAATTTTTGGGATGATTTTTGCTAATTTTCGGTATCAACCCCCATGACTGTTTTCAGGCCCCTGTAGCCACCAGGACCCCATTATATATCTCAGGTGATATGACAAGAGTGGCTAGGGCTCATTTCCAGGCTCCAGGTACACGTCTGACTCCTATTTGTGACATTTCGAGGTGTTTGGTGTCAAACTCATTTTTTCCATGATAGGCCATCAAAAATGGTGGAAAATGGAAAAAACAGCAAGGAACAGTTGCCTAATAACATCCTAAACATAATGTATATCTCCATAAATGTTTAAATCATTTTAACCTTTTCATGCATCACTAGTGATGCACACTAAATCTGAGACGCAGCACTGGTGATGCATTTGCATCACTAGTGCAGCAAATGCATCACTGGTGATGCATGGGAAAAGCTTGCTAAAAGTGCTCATTATTAGCGAGTTTTGCAAATTTTCAGTATCAACCCTAATGACTGTTTGTGGGTCCCTTTGGCCAGCAGGACCCTATATTATATCTCAGGTGATGAAGCAAGAGTGGCTAGGGCTCATTTCCAGCCTTCAGGTACATGTCTGACTCCCATTTCTGACATGTATAGGTGTTTGGTGTCAAACTAATTTTTTCCATTATGTGCCATAGAGCTCGGAGTCACACCACATTTCTAGTTTTGGACCCAAGGACCCCATAGTATACCTCAGATGACATACCAGGAGTGTCTAAGACCCATTTCTGTCCTCCAGGGACGACTTTTTGAAGTTTTTGGATTTAAGGGGGCAAAGTCACTTCTTCCACCCAGCCCAAGGTGCGCAAAATCGGGTACGATATCAGGTTTTTCCCTTGGCTGGAAGCTAAAAAAAACTTCAGATAATACCAAAGGTAGACAGATCAAATCAAAGCATCAGATCTGACCTTTCTAACAAGTGTATTTATGTCTTGAACACTCAAACGGTGTCTCTGATATCCAATCTGAGCTATTTGACAAATTAGCAAATCTTGGCAAAAAAATGTTTTGACAATTTTTGCTAATTTTCGGTATCAACCCTCATGACTGTTTTCACGCCCCTGTAGCCACCAGGACCCCATTATATATCTCAGGTGATATGACAAGAGTGGCTAGGGCTCATTTCCAGGCTCCAGGTACACGTCTGACTCCTATTTGTGACATTTCGAGGTGTTTCGTGTCAAACTCATTTTTTCCATTATAGGCCATCAAAAATGGTGGAAAATGGAAAAAACAGCAAGGAACAGTTGCCTAATAACATCCTAAACATAATGTATATCTCCATAAATGTTTAAATCATTTTAACCTTTTCATGCATCACTAGTGATGCACACTAAATCTGAGACGCAGCACTGGTGATGCATTTGCATCAGTAGTGATGCAAATGCATCACTGGTGATGCATGGGAAAAGCTTGCTCAAAGTGCTCACTATTAGCGAGTTTTGCAAATTTTCAGTATCAACCCTAACGACTGTGGGTCTCTGTGGCCTCCAGGACCCTATATTATATCTCAGGTGATGAAGCAAGAGTGGCTAGGGCTCATTTCCAGCCTCCAGGTACATGTCTGACTCCCATTTCTGACATGTATTGGTGTTTGGTGTCAAACTCATTTTTTCCATTATGGGCCATGGAGCTCAGAGTCACACCACATTTCTTGTTTTGGACCCAAGGACCCCATAGTATACCTCAGATGACATACCAGGATTGTCTAAGGGCCATTTCTGTCCTCCAGGGACGACTTTTTGAAGTTTTTGGATTTAAGGGGGCAAAGTCACTTCTTCCACCCAGCCCAAGGTGCTCAAAATCGGGTACGATATCAGGTTTTTCCCTTGGCTGGAAGCTAAAAAAAAACTTCAGATAATACCAAAGGTAGACAGATCAAATGAAAGCATCAGATCTGACCTTTCTAACAAGTGTATTTATGTCTTGAACACTCAAACGGTGTGTCTGATATCCAGCATGAGCTATTTGACAAATTAGCAAATCTTTTCAAAAACATTTTTGGATGATTTTTGCTAATTTTCGGTATCAACCCCCATGACTGTTTTCAGGCCCCTGTAGCCACCAGGACCCCATTATATATCTCAGGTGATATGACAAGAGTAGCTAGGGCTCATTTCCAGGCTCCAGGTACACGTCTGACTCGTATTTGTGACATTTCGAGGTGTTTCGTGTCAAACTCATTTTTTCCATTATAGGCCATCAAAAATGGTGGAAAATGGAAAAAACAGCAAGGAACAGTTGCCTAATAACATCCTAAACATAATGTATATCTCCATAAATGTTTATATCATTTTAACCTTTTCATGCATCACTAGTGATGCACACTAAATCTGAGACTTAGCACTGGTGATGCATTTGCATCACTAGTGATGCAAATGCATCACTGGTGATGCATGGGAAAAGCTTGCTCAAAGTGCTCACTATTAGCGAGTTTTGCAAATTTTCAGTATCAACCCTAACGACTGTGGGTCTCTGTGGCCTCCAGGACCCTATATTATATCTCAGGTGATGAAGCAAGAGTGGCTAGGGCTCATTTCTAGCCTCCAGGTACATGTCTGACTCCCATTTCTGACATGTATAGGTGTTTGTGTGTCAAACACATTTTTTCCTTTATGGGCCATGGAGCTCAGAGTCACACCACATTTCTTGTTTTGGACCCAAGGACCCCATAGTATACCTCAGATGACATACCAGGATTGTCTAAGGGCCATTTCTGTCCTCCAGGGACGACTTTTTGAAGTTTTTGGATTTAAGGGGGCAAAGTCACTTCTTCCACCCAGCCCAAGGTGCTCAAAATCGGGTACGATATCAGGTTTTTCCCTTGGCTGGAAGCTAAAAAAAACTTCAGATAATACCAAAGGTAGACAGATCAAATGAAAGCATCAGATCTGACCTTTCTAACAAGTGTATTTATGTCTTGAACACTCAAACGGTGTGTCTGATATCCAGCATGAGCTATTTGACAAATTAGCAAATCTTTTCAAAAAACTTTTTTTGACGATTTTTGCTAATTTTCGGTATCAACCCCCATGACTGTTTTCAGGCCCCTGTAGCCACCAGGACCCCATTATATATCTCAGGTGATATAACAAGAGTGGCTAGGGCTCATTTCCAGGCTCCAGGTACACGTCTGACTCCTATTTGTGACATTTCGAGGTGTTTGGTGTCAAACTCATTTTTTCCATGATAGGCCATCAAAAATGGTGGAAAATGGAAAACAAACAGCAAGGAACAGTTGCCTAATAACATCCTAAACATAATGTATATCTCCATTAATTTTTAAATCGTTGTAACTTTTTCATGCATCACTAGTGATGCACACTAAATCTGAGACGCAGCACTGGTGATGCATTTGCATCACTAGTGCAGCAAATGCATCACTGGTGATGCATGGGAAAAGCTTGCTAAAAGTGCTCACTATTAGCGAGTTTTGCAAATTTTCAGTATCAACCCTAATGACTGTTTGTGGGTCCCTTTGGCCAGCAGGACCCTATATTATATCTCAGGTGATGAAGCAAGAGTGGCTAGGGCTCATTTCCAGCCTTCAGGTACATGTCTGACTCCCATTTCTGACATGTATAGGTGTTTGGTGTCAAACTAATTTTTTCCATTATGTGCCATAGAGCTCGGAGTCACACCACATTTCTAGTTTTGGACCCAAGGACCCCATAGTATACCTCAGATGACATACCAGGAGTGTCTAAGACCCATTTCTGTCCTCCAGGGACGACTTTTTGAAGTTTTTGGATTTAAGGGGGCAAAGTCACTTCTTCCACCCAGCCCAAGGTGCGCAAAATCGGGTACGATATCAGGTTTTTCCCTTGGCTGGAAGCTAAAAAAAACTTCAGATAATACCAAAGGTAGACAGATCAAATGAAAGCATCAGATCTGACCTTTCTAACAAGTGTATTTATGTCTTGAACACTCAAACGGTGTCTCTGATATCCAATCTGAGCTATTTGACAAATTAGCAAATCTTGGCAAAAAAATGTTTTGACAATTTTTGCTAATTTTCGGTATCAACCCTCATGACTGTTTTCACGCCCCTGTAGCCACCAGGACCCCATTATATATCTCAGGTGATATGACAAGAGTGGCTAGGGCTCATTTCCAGGCTCCAGGTACACGTCTGACTCGTATTTGTGACATTTCGAGGTGTTTCGTGTCAAACTCATTTTTTCCATGATAGGCCATCAAAAATGGTGGAAAATGGAAAAAACAGCAAGGAACAGTTGCCTAATAACATCCTAAACATAATGTATATCTCCATAAATGTTTAAATCATTTTAACCTTTTCATGCATCACTAGTGAAGCACACTAAATCTGAGACGCAGCACTGGTGATGCATTTGCATCACTAGTGATGCAAATGCATCAGTGGTGATGCATGGGAAAAGCTTGCTAAAAGTGCTCACTATTAGCGAGTTTTGCAAATTTTCATTATCAACCCTAATGACTGTTTGTGGGTCCCTTTGGCCACCAGGACCCTATATTATATCTCAGGTGATGAAGCAAGAGTGGCTAGGGCTCATTTCCAGGCTCCAGGTACATGTCTGACTCCCATTTCTGACATGTTGAGGTGTTTGGAGTCAAACTAATTTTTTCCATTATGTGCCATAGAGCTCAGAGTCACACCACATTTCTAGTTTTGGACCCAAGGACCCCATAGTATACCTCAGATGACATACCAGGATTGTCTAAGGGCCATTTCTGTCCTCCAGGGACGACTTTTTGAAGTTTTTGGATTTAAGGGGGCAAAGTCACTTCTTCCACCCAGCCCAAGGTGCGCAAAATCGGGTACGATATCAGGTTTTTCACTTGGCTGGAAGCTAAAAAAAACTTCAGATAATACCAAAGGTAGACAGATCAAATGAAAGCATCAGATCTGACCTTTCTAACAAGTGTATTTATGTCTTGAACACTCAAACGGTGTCTCTGATATCCAATATGAGCTATTTGACAAATTAGCAAATCTTGTCAAAAAATTTTTTGGATGATTTTTGCTAATTTTCGGTATCAACCCCCATGACTGTTTTCAGGCCCCTGTAGCCACCAGGACCCCATTATATATCTCAGGTGATATGACAAGAGTGGCTAGGGCTCATTTCCAGGCTCCAGGTACACGTCTGACTCCTATTTGTGACATTTCGAGGTGTTTGGTGTCAAACTCATTTTTTCCATGATAGGCCATCAAAAATGGTGGAAAATGGAAAAAACAGCAAGGAACAGTTGCCTAATAACATCCTAAACATAATGTATATCTCCATAAATGTTTAAATCATTTTAACCTTTTCATGCATCACTAGTGATGCACACTAAATCTGAGACGCAGCACTGGTGATGCATTTGCATCACTAGTGCAGCAAATGCATCACTGGTGATGCATGGGAAAAGCTTGCTAAAAGTGCTCACTATTAGCGAGTTTTGCAAATTTTCAGTATCAACCCTAATGACTGTTTGTGGGTCCCTTTGGCCAGCAGGACCCTATATTATATCTCAGGTGATGAAGCAAGAGTGGCTAGGGCTCATTTCCAGCCTTCAGGTACATGTCTGACTCCCATTTCTGACATGTATAGGTGTTTGGTGTCAAACTAATTTTTTCCATTATGTGCCATAGAGCTCGGAGTCACACCACATTTCTAGTTTTGGACCCAAGGACCCCATAGTATACCTCAGATGACATACCAGGAGTGTCTAAGACCCATTTCTGTCCTCCAGGGACGACTTTTTGAAGTTTTTGGATTTAAGGGGGCAAAGTCACTTCTTCCACCCAGCCCAAGGTGCGCAAAATCGGGTACGATATCAGGTTTTTCCCTTGGCTGGAAGCTAAAAAAAACTTCAGATAATACCAAAGGTAGACAGATCAAATCAAAGCATCAGATCTGACCTTTCTAACAAGTGTATTTATGTCTTGAACACTCAAACGGTGTCTCTGATATCCAATCTGAGCTATTTGACAAATTAGCAAATCTTGGCAAAAAAATGTTTTGACAATTTTTGCTAATTTTCGGTATCAACCCTCATGACTGTTTTCACGCCCCTGTAGCCACCAGGACCCCATTATATATCTCAGGTGATATGACAAGAGTGGCTAGGGCTCATTTCCAGGCTCCAGGTACACGTCTGACTCGTATTTGTGACATTTCGAGGTGTTTCGTGTCAAACTCATTTTTTCCATGATAGGCCATCAAAAATGGTGGAAAATGGAAAAAACAGCAAGGAACAGTTGCCTAATAACATCCTAAACATAATGTATATCTCCATAAATGTTTAAATCATTTTAACCTTTTCATGCATCACTAGTGAAGCACACTAAATCTGAGACGCAGCACTGGTGATGCATTTGCATCACTAGTGATGCAAATGCATCAGTGGTGATGCATGGGAAAAGCTTGCTAAAAGTGCTCACTATTAGCGAGTTTTGCAAATTTTCATTATCAACCCTAATGACTGTTTGTGGGTCCCTTTGGCCACCAGGACCCTATATTATATCTCAGGTGATGAAGCAAGAGTGGCTAGGGCTCATTTCCAGGCTCCAGGTACATGTCTGACTCCCATTTCTGACATGTTGAGGTGTTTGGAGTCAAACTAATTTTTTCCATTATGTGCCATAGAGCTCAGAGTCACACCACATTTCTAGTTTTGGACCCAAGGACCCCATAGTATACCTCAGATGACATACCAGGATTGTCTAAGGGCCATTTCTGTCCTCCAGGGACGACTTTTTGAAGTTTTTGGATTTAAGGGGGCAAAGTCACTTCTTCCACCCAGCCCAAGGTGCGCAAAATCGGGTACGATATCAGGTTTTTCACTTGGCTGGAAGCTAAAAAAAACTTCAGATAATACCAAAGGTAGACAGATCAAATGAAAGCATCAGATCTGACCTTTCTAACAAGTGTATTTATGTCTTGAACACTCAAACGGTGTCTCTGATATCCAATATGAGCTATTTGACAAATTAGCAAATCTTGTCAAAAAATTTTTTGGATGATTTTTGCTAATTTTCGGTATCAACCCCCATGACTGTTTTCAGGCCCCTGTAGCCACCAGGACCCCATTATATATCTCAGGTGATATGACAAGAGTGGCTAGGGCTCATTTCCAGGCTCCAGGTACACGTCTGACTCCTATTTGTGACATTTCGAGGTGTTTGGTGTCAAACTCATTTTTTCCATGATAGGCCATCAAAAATGGTGGAAAATGGAAAAAACAGCAAGGAACAGTTGCCTAATAACATCCTAAACATAATGTATATCTCCATAAATGTTTAAATCATTTTAACCTTTTCATGCATCACTAGTGATGCACACTAAATCTGAGACGCAGCACTGGTGATGCATTTGCATCACTAGTGCAGCAAATGCATCACTGGTGATGCATGGGAAAAGCTTGCTAAAAGTGCTCACTATTAGCGAGTTTTGCAAATTTTCAGTATCAACCCTAATGACTGTTTGTGGGTCCCTTTGGCCACCAGGACCCTATATTATATCTCAGGTGATGAAGCAAGAGTGGCTAGGGCTCATTTCCAGCCTCCAGGTACATGTCTGACTCCCATTTCTGACATGTATAGGTGTTTGGTGTCAAACTAATTTTTTCCATTATGTGCCATAGAGCTCGGAGTCACACCACATTTCTAGTTTTGGACCCAAGGACCCCATAGTATACCTCAGATGACATACCGGGAGTGTCTAAGACCCATTTCTGTCCTCCAGGGACGACTTTTTGAAGTTTTTGGATTTAAGGGGGCAAAGTCACTTCTTCCACCCAGCCCAAGGTGCGCAAAATCGGGTACGATATCAGGTTTTTCCCTTGGCTGGAAGCTAAAAAAAACTTCAGATAATACCAAAGGTAGACAGATCAAATGAAAGCATCAGATCTGACCTTTCTAACAAGTGTATTTATGTCTTGAACACTCAAACGGTGTCTCTGATATCCAATCTGAGCTATTTGACAAATTAGCAAATCTTGGCAAAAAAATGTTTTGACAATTTTTGCTAATTTTCGGTATCAACCCTCATGACTGTTTTCAGGCCCCTGTAGCCACCAGGACCCCATTATATATCTCAGGTGATATGACAAGAGTGGCTAGGGCTCATTTCCAGGCTCCAGGTACACGTCTGACTCGTATTTGTGACATTTCGAGGTGTTTCGTGTCAAACTCATTTTTTCCATTATAGGCCATCAAAAATGGTGGAAAATGGAAAAAACAGCAAGGAACAGTTGCCTAATAACATCCTAAACATAATGTATATCTCCATAAATGTTTAAATCATTTTAACCTTTTCATGCATCACTAGTGAAGCACACTAAATCTGAGACGCAGCACTGGTGATGCATTTGCATCACTAGTGATGCAAATGCATCAGTGGTGATGCATGGGAAAAGCTTGCTAAAAGTGCTCACTATTAGCGAGTTTTGCAAATTTTCATTATCAACCCTAATGACTGTTTGTGGGTCCCTTTGGCCACCAGGACCCTATATTATATCTCAGGTGATGAAGCAAGAGTGGCTAGGGCTCATTTCCAGGCTCCAGGTACATGTCTGACTCCCATTTCTGACATGTTGAGGTGTTTGGAGTCAAACTAATTTTTTCCATTATGTGCCATAGAGCTCAGAGTCACACCACATTTCTAGTTTTGGACCCAAGGACCCCATAGTATACCTCAGATGACATACCAGGAGTGTCTAAGACCCATTTCTGTCCTCCAGGGACGACTTTTTGAAGTTTTTGGATTTAAGGGGGCAAAGTCACTTCTTCCACCCAGCCCAAGGTGCGCAAAATCGGGTAAGATATCAGGTTTTTCACTTGGCTGGAAGCTAAAAAAAACTTCAGATAATACCAAAGGTAGACAGATCAAATGAAAGCATCAGATCTGACCTTTCTAACAAGTGTATTTATGTCTTGAACACTCAAACGGTGTCTCTGATATCCAATATGAGCTATTTGACAAATTAGCAAATCTTGTCAAAAAAATTTTTGGATGATTTTTGCTAATTTTCGGTATCAACCCCCATGACTGTTTTCAGGCCCCTGTAGCCACCAGGACCCCATTATATATCTCAGGTGATATGACAAGAGTGGCTAGGGCTCATTTCCAGGCTCCAGGTACACGTCTGACTCCTATTTGTGACATTTCGAGGTGTTTCGTGTCAAACTCATTTTTTCCATTATAGGCCATCAAAAATGGTGGAAAATGGAAAAAACAGCAAGGAACAGTTGCCTAATAACATCCTAAACATAATGTATATCTCCATAAATGTTTAAATCATTTTAACCTTTTCATGCATCACTAGTGATGCACACTAAATCTGAGACGCAGCACTGGTGATGCATTTGCATCACTAGTGATGCAAATGCATCACTGGTGATGCATGGGAAAAGCTTGCTCAAAGTGCTCACTATTAGCGAGTTTTGCAAATTTTCAGTATCAACCCTAACGACTGTGGGTCTCTGTGGCCTCCAGGACCCTATATTATATCTCAGGTGATGAAGCAAGAGTGGCTAGGGCTCATTTCCAGCCTCCAGGTACATGTCTGACTCCCATTTCTGACATGTATTGGTGTTTGGTGTCAAACACATTTTTTCCATTATGGGCCATGGAGCTCAGAGTCACACCACATTTCGTGTTTTGGACCCAAGGACCCCATAGTATACCTCAGATGACATACCAGGATTGTCTAAGGGCCATTTCTGTCCTCCAGGGACGACTTTTTGAAGTTTTTGGATTTAAGGGGGCAAAGTCACTTCTTCCACCCAGCCCAAGGTGCGCAAAATCGGGTACGATATCAGGTTTTTCCCTTGGCTGGAAGCTAAAAAAAACTTCAGATAATACCAAAGGTAGACAGATCAAATGAAAGCATCAGATCTGACCTTTCTAACAAGTGTATTTATGTCTTGAACACTCAAACGGTGTCTCTGATATCCAATCTGAGCTATTTGACAAATTAGCAAATCTTGGCAAAAAAATGTTTTGACAATTTTTGCTAATTTTCGGTATCAACCCTCATGACTGTTTTCAGGCCCCTGTAGCCACCAGGACCCCATTATATATCTCAGGTGATATGACAAGAGTGGCCAGGGCTCATTTCCAGGCTCCAGGTACACGTCTGACTCGTATTTGTGACATTTCGAGGTGTTTCGTGTCAAACTCATTTTTTCCATGATAGGCCATCAAAAATGGTGGAAAATGGAAAAAACAGCAAGGAACAGTTGCCTAATAACATCCTAAACATAATGTATATCTCCATAAATGTTTAAATCATTTTAACCTTTTCATGCATCACTAGTGAAGCACACTAAATCTGAGACGCAGCACTGGTGATGCATTTGCATCACTAGTGATGCAAATGCATCAGTGGTGATGCATGGGAAAAGCTTGCTAAAAGTGCTCACTATTAGCGAGTTTTGCAAATTTTCATTATAAACCCTAATGACTGTTTGTGGGTCCCTTTGGCCACCAGGACCCTATATTATATCTCAGGTGATGAAGCAAGAGTGGCTAGGGCTCATTTCCAGGCTCCAGGTACATGTCTGACTCCCATTTCTGACATGTTGAGGTGTTTGGAGTCAAACTAATTTTTTCCATTATGTGCCATAGAGCTCAGAGTCACACCACATTTCTAGTTTTGGACCCAAGGACCCCATAGTATACCTCAGATGACATACCAGGAGTGTCTAAGACCCATTTCTGTCCTCCAGGGACGACTTTTTGAAGTTTTTGGATTTAAGGGGGCAAAGTCACTTCTTCCACCCAGCCCAAGGTGCGCAAAATCGGGTACGATATCAGGTTTTTCCCTTGGCTGGAAGCTAAAAAAAACTTCAGATAATACCAAAGGTAGACAGATCAAATGAAAGCATCAGATCTGACCTTTCTAACAAGTGTATTTATGTCTTGAACACTCAAACGGTGTCTCTGATATCCAATATGAGCTATTTGACAAATTAGCAAATCTTGTCAAAAAATTTTTGGGATGATTTTTGCTAATTTTCGGTATCAACCCCCATGACTGTTTTCAGGCCCCTGTAGCCACCAGGACCCCATTATATATCTCAGGTGATATGACAAGAGTGGCTAGGGCTCATTTCCAGGCTCCAGGTACTCGTCTGACTCCTATTTGTGACATTTCGAGGTGTTTCGTGTCAAACTCATTTTTTCCATTATAGGCCATCAAAAATGGTGGAAAATGGAAAAAACAGCAAGGAACAGTTGCCTAATAACATCCTAAACATAATGTATATCTCCATAAATGTTTAAATCATTTTAACCTTTTCATGCATCACTAGTGATGCACACTAAATCTGAGACGCAGCACTGGTGATGCATTTGCATCACTAGTGATGCAAATGCATCACTGGTGATGCATGGGAAAAGCTTGCTCAAAGTGCTCACTATTAGCGAGTTTTGCAAATTTTCAGTATCAACCCTAACGACTGTGGGTCTCTGTGGCCTCCAGGACCCTATATTATATCTCAGGTGATGAAGCAAGAGTGGCTAGGGCTCATTTCCAGCCTCCAGGTACATGTCTGACTCCCATTTCTGACATGTATTGGTGTTTGGTGTCAAACACATTTTTTCCATTATGGGCCATGGAGCTCAGAGTCACACCACATTTCTTGTTTTGGACCCAAGGACCCCATAGTATACCTCAGATGACATACCAGGATTGTCTAAGGGCCATTTCTGTCCTCCAGGGACGACTTTTTGAAGTTTTTGGATTTAAGGGGGCAAAGTCACTTCTTCCACCCAGCCCAAGGTGCTCAAAATCGGGTACGATATCAGGTTTTTCCCTTGGCTGGAAGCTAAAAAAAAACTTCAGATAATACCAAAGGTAGACAGATCAAATGAAAGCATCAGATCTGACCTTTCTAACAAGTGTATTTATGTCTTGAACACTCAAACGGTGTGTCTGATATCCAGCATGAGCTATTTGACAAATTAGCAAATCTTTTCAAAAAACTTTTTTTGACGATTTTTGCTAATTTTCGGTATCAACCCCCATGACTGTTTTCAGGCCCCTGTAGCCACCAGGACCCCATTATATATCTCAGGTGATATAACAAGAGTGGCTAGGGCTCATTTCCAGGCTCCAGGTACACGTCTGACTCCTATTTGTGACATTTCGAGGTGTTTGGTGTCAAACTCATTTTTTCCATGATAGGCCATCAAAAATGGTGGAAAATGGAAAACAAACAGCAAGGAACAGTTGCCTAATAACATCCTAAACATAATGTATATCTCCATTAATTTTTAAATCGTTTTAACTTTTTCATGCATCACTAGTGATGCACACTAAATCTGAGACGCAGCACTGGTGATGCATTTGCATCACTAGTGCAGCAAATGCATCACTGGTGATGCATGGGAAAAGCTTGCTAAAAGTGCTCACTATTAGCGAGTTTTGCAAATTTTCAGTATCAACCCTAATGACTGTTTGTGGGTCCCTTTGGCCACCAGGACCCTATATTATATCTCAGGTGATGAAGCAAGAGTGGCTAGGGCTCATTTCCAGCCTCCAGGTACATGTCTGACTCCCATTTCTGACATGTATAGGTGTTTGGTGTCAAACTAATTTTTTCCATTATGTGCCATAGAGCTCGGAGTCACACCACATTTCTAGTTTTGGACCCAAGGACCCCATAGTATACCTCAGATGACATACCAGGAGTGTCTAATACCCATTTCTGTCCTCCAGGGACGACTTTTTGAAGTTTTTGGATTTAAGGGGGCAAAGTCACTTCTTCCACCCAGCCCAAGGTGCGCAAAATCGGGTACGATATCAGGTTTTTCCCTTGGCTGGAAGCTAAAAAAAACTTCAGATAATACCAAAGGTAGACAGATCAAATGAAAGCATCAGATCTGACCTTTCTAACAAGTGTATTTATGTCTTGAACACTCAAACGGTATCTCTGATATCCAATATGAGCTTTTGACAAATTAGCAAATCTTGTCAAAAAAATTTTTGGATGATTTTTGCTAATTTTCGGTATCAACCCCCATGACTGTTTTCAGGCCCCTGTAGCCACCAGGACCCCATTATATATCTCAGGTGATATGACAAGAGTGGCTAGGGCTCATTTCCAGGCTCCAGGTACACGTCTGACTCCTATTTGTGACATTTCGAGGTGTTTCGTGTCAAACTCATTTTTTCCATTATAGGCCATCAAAAATGGTGAAAAATGGAAAAAACAGCAAGGAACAGTTGCCTAATAACATCCTAAACATAATGTATATCTCCATAAATGTTTAAATCATTTTAACCTTTTCATGCATCACTAGTGATGCACACTAAATCTGAGACGCAGCACTGGTGATGCATTTGCATCAGTAGTGATGCAAATGCATCACTGGTGATGCATGGGAAAAGCTTGCTCAAAGTGCTCACTATTAGCGAGTTTTGCAAATTTTCAGTATCAACCCTAACGACTGTGGGTCTCTGTGGCCTCCAGGACCCTATATTATATCTCAGGTGATGAAGCAAGAGTGGCTAGGGCTCATTTCCAGCCTCCAGGTACATGTCTGACTCCCATTTCTGACATGTATTGGTGTTTGGTGTCAAACACATTTTTTCCATTATGGGCCATGGAGCTCAGAGTCACACCACATTTCTTGTTTTGGACCCAAGGACCCCATAGTATACCTCAGATGACATACCAGGATTGTCTAAGGGCCATTTCTGTCCTCCAGGGACGACTTTTTGAAGTTTTTGGATTTAAGGGGGCAAAGTCACTTCTTCCACCCAGCCCAAGGTGCTCAAAATCGGGTACGATATCAGGTTTTTCCCTTGGCTGGAAGCTAAAAAAAAACTTCAGATAATACCAAAGGTAGACAGATCAAATGAAAGCATCAGATCTGACCTTTCTAACAAGTGTATTTATGTCTTGAACACTCAAACGGTGTGTCTGATATCCAGCATGAGCTATTTGACAAATTAGCAAATCTTTTCAAAAACATTTTTGGATGATTTTTGCTAATTTTCGGTATCAACCCCCATGACTGTTTTCAGGCCCCTGTAGCCACCAGGACCCCATTATATATCTCAGGTGATATGACAAGAGTAGCTAGGGCTCATTTCCAGGCTCCAGGTACACGTCTGACTCGTATTTGTGACATTTCGAGGTGTTTCGTGTCAAACTCATTTTTTCCATTATAGGCCATCAAAAATGGTGGAAAATGGAAAAAACAGCAAGGAACAGTTGCCTAATAACATCCTAAACATAATGTATATCTCCATAAATGTTTATATCATTTTAACCTTTTCATGCATCACTAGTGATGCACACTAAATCTGAGACTTAGCACTGGTGATGCATTTGCATCACTAGTGATGCAAATGCATCACTGGTGATGCATGGGAAAAGCTTGCTCAAAGTGCTCACTATTAGCGAGTTTTGCAAATTTTCAGTATCAACCCTAACGACTGTGGGTCTCTGTGGCCTCCAGGACCCTATATTATATCTCAGGTGATGAAGCAAGAGTGGCTAGGGCTCATTTCTAGCCTCCAGGTACATGTCTGACTCCCATTTCTGACATGTATAGGTGTTTGTGTGTCAAACACATTTTTTCCTTTATGGGCCATGGAGCTCAGAGTCACACCACATTTCTTGTTTTGGACCCAAGGACCCCATAGTATACCTCAGATGACATACCAGGATTGTCTAAGGGCCATTTCTGTCCTCCAGGGACGACTTTTTGAAGTTTTTGGATTTAAGGGGGCAAAGTCACTTCTTCCACCCAGCCCAAGGTGCTCAAAATCGGGTACGATATCAGGTTTTTCCCTTGGCTGGAAGCTAAAAAAAACTTCAGATAATACCAAAGGTAGACAGATCAAATGAAAGCATCAGATCTGACCTTTCTAACAAGTGTATTTATGTCTTGAACACTCAAACGGTGTGTCTGATATCCAGCATGAGCTATTTGACAAATTAGCAAATCTTTTCAAAAAACTTTTTTTGACGATTTTTGCTAATTTTCGGTATCAACCCCCATGACTGTTTTCAGGCCCCTGTAGCCACCAGGACCCCATTATATATCTCAGGTGATATAACAAGAGTGGCTAGGGCTCATTTCCAGGCTCCAGGTACACGTCTGACTCCTATTTGTGACATTTCGAGGTGTTTGGTGTCAAACTCATTTTTTCCATGATAGGCCATCAAAAATGGTGGAAAATGGAAAACAAACAGCAAGGAACAGTTGCCTAATAACATCCTAAACATAATGTATATCTCCATTAATTTTTAAATCGTTGTAACTTTTTCATGCATCACTAGTGATGCACACTAAATCTGAGACGCAGCACTGGTGATGCATTTGCATCACTAGTGCAGCAAATGCATCACTGGTGATGCATGGGAAAAGCTTGCTAAAAGTGCTCACTATTAGCGAGTTTTGCAAATTTTCAGTATCAACCCTAATGACTGTTTGTGGGTCCCTTTGGCCAGCAGGACCCTATATTATATCTCAGGTGATGAAGCAAGAGTGGCTAGGGCTCATTTCCAGCCTTCAGGTACATGTCTGACTCCCATTTCTGACATGTATAGGTGTTTGGTGTCAAACTAATTTTTTCCATTATGTGCCATAGAGCTCGGAGTCACACCACATTTCTAGTTTTGGACCCAAGGACCCCATAGTATACCTCAGATGACATACCAGGAGTGTCTAAGACCCATTTCTGTCCTCCAGGGACGACTTTTTGAAGTTTTTGGATTTAAGGGGGCAAAGTCACTTCTTCCACCCAGCCCAAGGTGCGCAAAATCGGGTACGATATCAGGTTTTTCCCTTGGCTGGAAGCTAAAAAAAACTTCAGATAATACCAAAGGTAGACAGATCAAATGAAAGCATCAGATCTGACCTTTCTAACAAGTGTATTTATGTCTTGAACACTCAAACGGTGTCTCTGATATCCAATCTGAGCTATTTGACAAATTAGCAAATCTTGGCAAAAAAATGTTTTGACAATTTTTGCTAATTTTAGGTATCAACCCTCATGACTGTTTTCACGCCCCTGTAGCCACCAGGACCCCATTATATATCTCAGGTGATATGACAAGAGTGGCTAGGGCTCATTTCCAGGCTCCAGGTACACGTCTGACTCGTATTTGTGACATTTCGAGGTGTTTCGTGTCAAACTCATTTTTTCCATGATAGGCCATCAAAAATGGTGGAAAATGGAAAAAACAGCAAGGAACAGTTGCCTAATAACATCCTAAACATAATGTATATCTCCATAAATGTTTAAATCATTTTAACCTTTTCATGCATCACTAGTGAAGCACACTAAATCTGAGACGCAGCACTGGTGATGCATTTGCATCACTAGTGATGCAAATGCATCAGTGGTGATGCATGGGAAAAGCTTGCTAAAAGTGCTCACTATTAGCGAGTTTTGCAAATTTTCATTATCAACCCGAATGACTGTTTGTGGGTCCCTTTGGCCACCAGGACCCTATATTATATCTCAGGTGATGAAGCAAGAGTGGCTAGGGCTCATTTCCAGGCTCCAGGTACATGTCTGACTCCCATTTCTGACATGTTGAGGTGTTTGGAGTCAAACTAATTTTTTCCATTATGTGCCATAGAGCTCAGAGTCACACCACATTTCTAGTTTTGGACCCAAGGACCCCATAGTATACCTCAGATGACATACCAGGATTGTCTAAGGGCCATTTCTGTCCTCCAGGGACGACTTTTTGAAGTTTTTGGATTTAAGGGGGCAAAGTCACTTCTTCCACCCAGCCCAAGGTGCGCAAAATCGGGTACGATATCAGGTTTTTCACTTGGCTGGAAGCTAAAAAAAACTTCAGATAATACCAAAGGTAGACAGATCAAATGAAAGCATCAGATCTGACCTTTCTAACAAGTGTATTTATGTCTTGAACACTCAAACGGTGTCTCTGATATCCAATATGAGCTATTTGACAAATTAGCAAATCTTGTCAAAAAATTTTTGGGATGATTTTTGCTAATTTTCGGTATCAACCCCCATGACTGTTTTCAGGCCCCTGTAGCCACCAGGACCCCATTATATATCTCAGGTGATATGACAAGAGTGGCTAGGGCTCATTTCCAGGCTCCAGGTACACGTCTGACTCCTATTTGTGACATTTCGAGGTGTTTGGTGTCAAACTCATTTTTTCCATGATAGGCCATCAAAAATGGTGGAAAATGGAAAAAACAGCAAGGAACAGTTGCCTAATAACATCCTAAACATAATGTATATCTCCATAAATGTTTAAATCATTTTAACCTTTTCATGCATCACTAGTGATGCACACTAAATCTGAGACGCAGCACTGGTGATGCATTTGCATCACTAGTGCAGCAAATGCATCACTGGTGATGCATGGGAAAAGCTTGCTAAAAGTGCTCACTATTAGCGAGTTTTGCAAATTTTCAGTATCAACCCTAATGACTGTTTGTGGGTCCCTTTGGCCACCAGGACCCTATATTATATCTCAGGTGATGAAGCAAGAGTGGCTAGGGCTCATTTCCAGCCTCCAGGTACATGTCTGACTCCCATTTCTGACATGTATAGGTGTTTGGTGTCAAACTAATTTTTTCCATTATGTGCCATAGAGCTCGGAGTCACACCACATTTCTAGTTTTGGACCCAAGGACCCCATAGTATACCTCAGATGACATACCAGGAGTGTCTAAGACCCATTTCTGTCCTCCAGGGACGACTTTTTGAAGTTTTTGGATTTAAGGGGGCAAAGTCACTTCTTCCACCCAGCCCAAGGTGCGCAAAATCGGGTACGATATCAGGTTTTTCCCTTGGCTGGAAGCTAAAAAAAACTTCAGATAATACCAAAGGTAGACAGATCAAATGAAAGCATCAGATCTGACCTTTCTAACAAGTGTATTTATGTCTTGAACACTCAAACGGCGTCTCTGATATCCAATCTGAGCTATTTGACAAATTAGCAAATCTTGGCAAAAAAATGTTTTGACAATTTTTGCTAATTTTCGGTATCAACCCTCATGACTGTTTTCAGGCCCCTGTAGCCACCAGGACCCCATTATATATCTCAGGTGATATGACAAGAGTGGCTAGGGCTCATTTCCAGGCTCCAGGTACACGTCTGACTCGTATTTGTGACATTTCGAGGTGTTTCGTGTCAAACTCATTTTTTCCATTATAGGCCATCAAAAATGGTGGAAAATGGAAAAAACAGCAAGGAACAGTTGCCTAATAACATCCTAAACATAATGTATATCTCCATAAATGTTTAAATCATTTTAACCTTTTCATGCATCACTAGTGAAGCACACTAAATCTGAGACGCAGCACTGGTGATGCATTTGCATCACTAGTGATGCAAATGCATCAGTGGTGATGCATGGGAAAAGCTTGCTAAAAGTGCTCACTATTAGCGAGTTTTGCAAATTTTCATTATCAACCCTAAAGACTGTTT
Organism: Lissotriton vulgaris; assembly: GCF_964263255.1. Lineage (NCBI taxonomy): Eukaryota > Metazoa > Chordata > Amphibia > Caudata > Salamandridae > Lissotriton > Lissotriton vulgaris. Next base: position 88,718,753 of record NC_141699.1, on the reverse strand, counting down.
GTGGGTCCCTTTGGCCAGCAGGACCCTATATTATATCTCAGGTGATGAAGCAAGAGTGGCTAGGGCTCATTTCCAGGCTCCAGGTACATGTCTGACTCCCATTTCTGACATGTTGAGGTGTTTGGAGTCAAACTAATTTTTTCCATTATGTGCCATAGAGCTCAGAGTCACACCACATTTCTAGTTTTGGACCCAAGGACCCCATAGTATACCTCAGATGACATACCAGGAGTGTCTAAGACCCATTTCTGTCCTCCAGGGACGACTTTTTGAAGTTTTTGGATTTAAGGGGGCAAAGTCACTTCTTCCACCCAGCCCAAGGTGCGCAAAATCGTGTACGATATCAGGTTTTTCCCTTGGCTGGAAGCTAAAAAAAACTTCAGATAATACCAAAGGTAGACAGATCAAATGAAAGCATCAGATCTGACCTTTCTAACAAGTGTATTTATGTCTTGAACACTCAAACGGTGTCTCTGATATCCAATATGAGCTATTTGACAAATTAGCAAATCTTGTCAAAAAAATTTTTGGATGATTTTTGCTAATTTTCGGTATCAACCCCCATGACTGTTTTCAGGCCCCTGTAGCCACCAGGACCCCATTATATATCTCAGGTGATATGACAAGAGTGGCTAGGGCTCATTTCCAGGCTCCAGGTACACGTCTGACTCCTATTTGTGACATTTCGAGGTGTTTCGTGTCAAACTCATTTTTTCCATTATAGGCCATCAAAAATGGTGGAAAATGGAAAAAACAGCAAGGAACAGTTGCCTAATAACATCCTAAACATAATGTATATCTCCATAAATGTTTAAATCATTTTAACCTTTTCATGCATCACTAGTGATGCACACTAAATCTGAGACGCAGCACTGGTGATGCATTTGCATCACTAGTGATGCAAATGCATCACTGGTGATGCATGGGAAAAGCTTGCTCAAAGTGCTCACTATTAGCGAGTTTTGCAAATTTTCAGTATCAACCCTAACGACTGTGGGTCTCTGTGGCCTCCAGGACCCTATATTATATCTCAGGTGATGAAGCAAGAGTGGCTAGGGCTCATTTCCAGCCTCCAGGTACATGTCTGACTCCCATTTCTGACATGTATTGGTGTTTGGTGTCAAACACATTTTTTCCATTATGGGCCATGGAGCTCAGAGTCACACCACATTTCTTGTTTTGGACCCAAGGACCCCATAGTATACCTCAGATGACATACCAGGATTGTCTAAGGGCCATTTCTGTCCTCCAGGGACGACTTTTTGAAGTTTTTGGATTTAAGGGGGCAAAGTCACTTCTTCCACCCAGCCCAAGGTGCTCAAAATCGCGTACGATATCAGGTTTTTCCCTTGGCTGGAAGCTAAAAAAAAACTTCAGATAATACCAAAGGTAGACAGATCAAATGAAAGCATCAGATCTGACCTTTCTAACAAGTGTATTTATGTCTTGAACACTCAAACGGTGTGTCTGATATCCAGCATGAGCTATTTGACAAATTAGCAAATCTTTTCAAAAAACTTTTTGGATGATTTTTGCTAATTTTCGGTATCAACCCCCATGACTGTTTTCAGGCCCCTGTAGCCACCAGGACCCCATTATATATCTCAGGTGATATGACAAGAGTGGCTAGGGCTCATTTCCAGGCTCCAGGTACACGTCTGACTCGTATTTGTGACATTTCGAGGTGTTTCGTGTCAAACTAATTTTTTCCATTATAGGCCATCAAAAATGGTGGAAAATGGAAAAAACAGCAAGGAACAGTTGCCTAATAACATCCTAAACATAATGTATATCTCCATAAATGTTTAAATCATTTTAACCTTTTCATGCATCACTAGTGATGCACACTAAATCTGAGACTTAGCACTGGTGATGCATTTGCATCACTAGTGATGCAAATGCATCACTGGTGATGCATGGGAAAAGCTTGCTCAAAGTGCTCACTATTAGCGAGTTTTGCAAATTTTCAGTATCAACCCTAACGACTGTGGGTCTCTGTGGCCTCCAGGACCCTATATTATATCTCAGGTGATGAAGCAAGAGTGGCTAGGGCTCATTTCCAGCCTCCAGGTACATGTCTGACTCCCATTTCTGACATGTATAGGTGTTTGGTGTCAAACACATTTTTTCCATTATGGGCCATGGAGCTCAGAGTCACACCACATTTCTTGTTTTGGACCCAAGGACCCCATAGTATACCTCAGATGACATACCAGGATTGTCTAAGGGCCATTTCTGTCCTCCAGGGATGACTTTTTGAAGTTTTTGGATTTAAGGGGGCAAAGTCACTTCTTCCACCCAGCCCAAGGTGCTCAAAATCGGGTACGATATCAGGTTTTTCCCTTGGCTGGAAGCTAAAAAAAAACTTCAGATAATACCAAAGGTAGACAGATCAAATGAAAGCATAAGATCTGACCTTTCTAACAAGTGTGTTTATGTCTTGAACACTCAAACGGTGTGTCTGATATCCAGCATGAGCTATTTGACAAATTAGCAAATCTTTTCAAAAAACTTTTTTTGACGATTTTTGCTAATTTTCGGTATCAACCCCCATGACTGTTTTCAGGCCCCTGTAGCCACCAGGACCCCATTATATATCTCAGGTGATATAACAAGAGTGGCTAGGGCTCATTTCCAGGCTCCAGGTACACGTCTGACTCCTATTTGTGACATTTCGAGGTGTTTGGTGTCAAACTCATTTTTTCCATGATAGGCCATCAAAAATGGTGGAAAATGGAAAACAAACAGCAAGGAACAGTTGCCTAATAACATCCTAAACATAATGTATATCTCCATTAATTTTTAAATCGTTTTAACTTTTTCATGCATCACTAGTGATGCACACTAAATCTGAGACGCAGCACTGGTGATGCATTTGCATCACTAGTGCAGCAAATGCATCACTGGTGATGCATGGGAAAAGCTTGCTAAAAGTGCTCACTATTAGCGAGTTTTGCAAATTTTCAGTATCAACCCTAATGACTGTTTGTGGGTCCCTTTGGCCACCAGGACCCTATATTATATCTCAGGTGATGAAGCAAGAGTGGCTAGGGCTCATTTCCAGCCTCCAGGTACATGTCTGACTCCCATTTCTGACATGTATAGGTGTTTGGTGTCAAACTAATTTTTTCCATTATGTGCCATAGAGCTCGGAGTCACACCACATTTCTAGTTTTGGACCCAAGGACCCCATAGTATACCTCAGATGACATACCAGGAGTGTCTAAGACCCATTTCTGTCCTCCAGGGACGACTTTTTGAAGTTTTTGGATTTAAGGGGGCAAAGTCACTTCTTCCACCCAGCCCAAGGTGCGCAAAATCGGGTACGATATCAGGTTTTTCCCTTGGCTGGAAGCTAAAAAAAACTTCAGATAATACCAAAGGTAGACAGATCAAATGAAAGCATCAGATCTGACCTTTCTAACAAGTGTATTTATGTCTTGAACACTCAAACGGTGTCTCTGATATCCAATCTGAGCTATTTGACAAATTAGCAAATCTTGGCAAAAAAATTTTTTGACAATTTTTGCTAATTTTCGGTATCAACCCTCATGACTGTTTTCAGGCCCCTGCAGCCACCAGGACCCCATTATATATCTCAGGTGATATGACAAGAGTGGCTAGGGCTCATTTCCAGGCTCCAGGTACACGTCTGACTCGTATTTGTGACATTTCGAGGTGTTTCGTGTCAAACTCATTTTTTCCATGATAGGCCATCAAAAATGGTGGAAAATGGAAAAAACAGCAAGGAACAGTTGCCTAATAACATCCTAAACATAATGTATATCTCCATAAATGTTTAAATCATTTTAACCTTTTCATGCATCACTAGTGAAGCACACTAAATCTGAGACGCAGCACTGGTGATGCATTTGCATCACTAGTGATGCAAATGCATCAGTGGTGATGCATGGGAAAAGCTTGCTAAAAGTGCTCACTATTAGCGAGTTTTGCAAATTTTCATTATCAACCCTAATGACTGTTTGTGGGTCCCTTTGGCCACCAGGACCCTATATTATATCTCAGGTGATGAAGCAAGAGTGGCTAGGGCTCATTTCCAGGCTCCAGGTACATGTCTGACTCCCATTTCTGACATGTTGAGGTGTTTGGAGTCAAACTAATTTTTTCCATTATGTGCCATAGAGCTCAGAGTCACACCACATTTCTAGTTTTGGACCCAAGGACCCCATAGTATACCTCAGATGACATACCAGGAGTGTCTAAGACCCATTTCTGTCCTCCAGGGACGACTTTTTGAAGTTTTTGGATTTAAGGGGGCAAAGTCACTTCTTCCACCCAGCCCAAGGTGCGCAAAATCGGGTACGATATCAGGTTTTTCCCTTGGCTGGAAGCTAAAAAAAACTTCAGATAATACCAAAGGTAGACAGATCAAATGAAAGCATCAGATCTGACCTTTCTAACAAGTGTATTTATGTCTTGAACACTCAAACGGTGTCTCTGATATCCAATATGAGCTATTTGACAAATTAGCAAATCTTGTCCAAAAAATTTTTGGATGATTTTTGCTAATTTTCGGTATCAACCCCCATGACTGTTTTCAGGCCCCTGTAGCCACCAGGACCCCATTATATATCTCAGGTGATATGACAAGAGTGGCTAGGGCTCATTTCCAGGCTCCAGGTACACGTCTGACTCCTATTTGTGACATTTCGAGGTGTTTCGTGTCAAACTAATTTTTTCCATTATAGGCCATCAAAAATGGTGGAAAATGGAAAAAACAGAAAGGAACAGTTGCCTAATAACATCCTAAACATAATGTATATCTCCATAAATGTTTAAATCATTTTAACCTTTTCATGCATCACTAGTGATGCACACTAAATCTGAGACGCAGCACTGGTGATGCATTTGCATCACTAGTGATGCAAATGCATCACTGGTGATGCATGGGAAAAGCTTGCTCAAAGTGCTCACTATTAGCGAGTTTTGCAAATTTTCAGTATCAACCCTAACGACTGTGGGTCTCTGTGGCCTCCAGGACCCTATATTATATCTCAGGTGATGAAGCAAGAGTGGCTAGGGCTCATTTCCAGCCTCCAGGTACATGTCTGACTCCCATTTCTGACATGTATTGGTGTTTGGTGTCAAACACATTTTTTCCATTATGGGCCATGGAGCTCAGAGTCACACCACATTTCTTGTTTTGGACCCAAGGACCCCATAGTATACCTCAGATGACATACCAGGATTGTCTAAGGGCCATTTCTGTCCTCCAGGGACGACTTTTTGAAGTTTTTGGATTTAAGGGGGCAAAGTCACTTCTTCCACCCAGCCCAAGGTGCGCAAAATCGGGTACGATATCAGGTTTTTCCCTTGGCTGGAAGCTAAAAAAAACTTCAGATAATACCAAAGGTAGACAGATCAAATGAAAGCATCAGATCTGACCTTTCTAACAAGTGTATTTATGTCTTGAACACTCAAACGGTGTCTCTGATATCCAATCTGAGCTATTTGACAAATTAGCAAATCTTGGCAAAAAAATGTTTTGACAATTTTTGCTAATTTTCGGTATCAACCCTCATGACTGTTTTCAGGCCCCTGTAGCCACCAGGACCCCATTATATATCTCAGGTGATATGACAAGAGTGGCTAGGGCTCATTTCCAGGCTCCAGGTACACGTCTGACTCGTATTTGTGACATTTCGAGGTGTTTCGTGTCAAACTCATTTTTTCCATGATAGGCCATCAAAAATGGTGGAAAATGGAAAAAACAGCAAGGAACAGTTGCCTAATAACATCCTAAACATAATGTATATCTCCATAAATGTTTAAATCATTTTAACCTTTTCATGCATCACTAGTGAAGCACACTAAATCTGAGACGCAGCACTGGTGATGCATTTGCATCACTAGTGATGCAAATGCATCAGTGGTGATGCATGGGAAAAGCTTGCTAAAAGTGCTCACTATTAGCGAGTTTTGCAAATTTTCATTATCAACCCTAATGACTGTTTGTGGGTCCCTTTGGCCACCAGGACCCTATATTATATCTCAGGTGATGAAGCAAGAGTGGCTAGGGCTCATTTCCAGGCTCCAGGTACATGTCTGACTCCCATTTCTGACATGTTGAGGTGTTTGGAGTCAAACTAATTTTTTCCATTATGTGCCATAGAGCTCAGAGTCACACCACATTTCTAGTTTTGGACCCAAGGACCCCATAGTATACCTCAGATGACATACCAGGAGTGTCTAAGACCCATTTCTGTCCTCCAGGGACGACTTTTTGAAGTTTTTGGATTTAAGGGGGCAAAGTCACTTCTTCCACCCAGCCCAAGGTGCGCAAAATCGGGTACGATATCAGGTTTTTCCCTTGGCTGGAAGCTAAAAAAAACTTCAGATAATACCAAAGGTAGACAGATCAAATGAAAGCATCAGATCTGACCTTTCTAACAAGTGTATTTATGTCTTGAACACTCAAACGGTGTCTCTGATATCCAATCTGAGCTATTTGACAAATTAGCAAATCTTGGCAAAAAAATGTTTTGACAATTTTTGCTAATTTTCGGTATCAACCCTCATGACTGTTTTCAGGCCCCTGTAGCCACCAGGACCCCATTATATATCTCAGGTGATATGACAAGAGTGGCTAGGGCTCATTTCCAGGCTCCAGGTACACGTCTGACTCGTATTTGTGACATTTCGAGGTGTTTCGTGTCAAACTCATTTTTTCCATGATAGGCCATCAAAAATGGTGGAAAATGGAAAAAACAGCAAGGAACAGTTGCCTAATAACATCCTAAACATAATGTATATCTCCATAAATGTTTAAATCATTTTAACCTTTTCATGCATCACTAGTGAAGCACACTAAATCTGAGACGCAGCACTGGTGATGCATTTGCATCACTAGTGATGCAAATGCATCAGTGGTGATGCATGGGAAAAGCTTGCTAAAAGTGCTCACTATTAGCGAGTTTTGCAAATTTTCATTATCAACCCTAATGACTGTTTGTGGGTCCCTTTGGCCACCAGGACCCTATATTATATCTCAGGTGATGAAGCAAGAGTGGCTAGGGCTCATTTCCAGGCTCCAGGTACATGTCTGACTCCCATTTCTGACATGTTGAGGTGTTTGGAGTCAAACTAATTTTTTCCATTATGTGCCATAGAGCTCAGAGTCACACCACATTTCTAGTTTTGGACCCAAGGACCCCATAGTATACCTCAGATGACATACCAGGAGTGTCTAAGACCCATTTCTGTCCTCCAGGGACGACTTTTTGAAGTTTTTGGATTTAAGGGGGCAAAGTCACTTCTTCCACCCAGCCCAAGGTGCGCAAAATCGGGTACGATATCAGGTTTTTCCCTTGGCTGGAAGCTAAAAAAAACTTCAGATAATACCAAAGGTAGACAGATCAAATGAAAGCATCAGATCTGACCTTTCTAACAAGTGTATTTATGTCTTGAACACTCAAACGGTGTCTCTGATATCCAATATGAGCTATTTGACAAATTAGCAAATCTTGTCAAAAAAATTTTTGGATGATTTTTGCTAATTTTCGGTATCAACCCCCATGACTGTTTTCAGGCCCCTGTAGCCACCAGGACCCCATTATATATCTCAGGTGATATAACAAGAGTGGCTAGGGCTCATTTCCAGGCTCCAGGTACACGTCTGACTCCTATTTGTGACATTTCGAGGTGTTTGGTGTCAAACTCATTTTTTCCATGATAGGCCATCAAAAATGGTGGAAAATGGAAAACAAACAGCAAGGAACAGTTGCCTAATAACATCCTAAACATAATGTATATCTCCATTAATTTTTAAATCGTTTTAACTTTTTCATGCATCACTAGTGATGCACACTAAATCTGAGACGCAGCACTGGTGATGCATTTGCATCACTAGTGCAGCAAATGCATCACTGGTGATGCATGGGAAAAGCTTGCTAAAAGTGCTCACTATTAGCGAGTTTTGCAAATTTTCAGTATCAACCCTAATGACTGTTTGTGGGTCCCTTTGGCCACCAGGACCCTATATTATATCTCAGGTGATGAAGCAAGAGTGGCTAGGGCTCATTTCCAGCCTCCAGGTACATGTCTGACTCCCATTTCTGACATGTATAGGTGTTTGGTGTCAAACTAATTTTTTCCATTATGTGCCATAGAGCTCGGAGTCACACCACATTTCTAGTTTTGGACCCAAGGACCCCATAGTATACCTCAGATGACATACCAGGAGTGTCTAAGACCCATTTCTGTCCTCCAGGGACGACTTTTTGAAGTTTTTGGATTTAAGGGGGCAAAGTCACTTCTTCCACCCAGCCCAAGGTGCGCAAAATCGGGTACAATATCAGGTTTTTCCCTTGGCTGGAAGCTAAAAAAAACTTCAGATAATACCAAAGGTAGACAGATCAAATGAAAGCATCAGATCTGACCTTTCTAACAAGTGTATTTATGTCTTGAACACTCAAACGGTGTCTCTGATATCCAATCTGAGCTATTTGACAAATTAGCAAATCTTGGCAAAAAAATGTTTTGACAATTTTTGCTAATTTTCGGTATCAACCCTCATGACTGTTTTCAGGCCCCTGTAGCCACCAGGACCCCATTATATATCTCAGGTGATATGACAAGAGTGGCTAGGGCTCATTTCCAGGCTCCAGGTACACGTCTGACTCGTATTTGTGACATTTCGAGGTGTTTCGTGTCAAACTCATTTTTTCCATTATAGGCCATCAAAAATGGTGGAAAATGGAAAAAACAGCAAGGAACAGTTGCCTAATAACATCCTAAACATAATGTATATCTCCATAAATGTTTAAATCATTTTAACCTTTTCATGCATCACTAGTGAAGCACACTAAATCTGAGACGCAGCACTGGTGATGCATTTGCATCACTAGTGATGCAAATGCATCAGTGGTGATGCATGGGAAAAGCTTGCTAAAAGTGCTCACTATTAGCGAGTTTTGCAAATTTTCATTATCAACCCTAATGACTGTTTGTGGGTCCCTTTGGCCACCAGGACCCTATATTATATCTCAGGTGATGAAGCAAGAGTGGCTAGGGCTCATTTCCAGGCTCCAGGTACATGTCTGACTCCCATTTCTGACATGTTGAGGTGTTTGGAGTCAAACTAATTTTTTCCATTATGTGCAATAGAGCTCAGAGTCACACCACATTTCTAGTTTTGGACCCAAGGACCCCATAGTATACCTCAGATGACATACCAGGAGTGTCTAAGACCCATTTCTGTCCTCCAGGGACGACTTTTTGAAGTTTTTGGATTTAAGGGGGCAAAGTCACTTCTTCCACCCAGCCCAAGGTGCTCAAAATCGCGTACGATATCAGGTTTTTCCCTTGGCTGGAAGATAAAAAAAAACTTCAGATAATACCAAAGGTAGACAGATCAAATGAAAGCATCAGATCTGACCTTTCTAACAAGTGTATTTATGTCTTGAACACTCAAACGGTGTGTCTGATATCCAGCATGAGCTATTTGACAAATTAGCAAATCTTTTCAAAAAAAATTTTGGATGATTTTTGCTAATTTTCGGTATCAACCCCCATGACTGTTTTCCGGCACCTGTAGCCACCAGGACCCCATTATATATCTCAGGTGATATGACAAGAGTGGCTAGGGCTCATTTCCAGGCTCCAGGTACACGTCTGACTCGTATTTGTGACATTTCGAGGTGTTTCGTGTCAAACTCATTTTTTCCATTATAGGCCATCAAAAATGGTGGAAAATGGAAAAAACAGCAAGGAACAGTTGCCTAATAACATCCTAAACATAATGTATATCTCCATAAATGTTTAAATCATTTTAACCTTTTCATGCATCACTAGTGATGCACACTAAATCTGAGACTTAGCACTGGTGATGCATTTGCATCACTAGTGATGCAAATGCATCACTGGTGATGCATGGGAAAAGCTTGCTCAAAGTGCTCACTATTAGCGAGTTTTGCAAATTTTCAGTATCAACCCTAACGACTGTGGGTCTCTGTGGCCTCCAGGACCCTATATTATATCTCAGGTGATGAAGCAAGAGTGGCTAGGGCTCATTTCCAGCCTCCAGGTACATGTCTGACTCCCATTTCTGACATGTATTGGTGTTTGGTGTCAAACACATTTTTTCCATTATGGGCCATGGAGCTCAGAGTCACACCACATTTCTTGTTTTGGACCCAAGGACCCCATAGTATACCTCAGATGACATACCAGGATTGTCTAAGGGCCATTTCTGTCCTCCAGGGACGACTTTTTGAAGTTTTTGGATTTAAGGGGGCAAAGTCACTTCTTCCACCCAGCCCAAGGTGCGCAAAATCGGGTACGATATCAGGTTTTTCCCTTGGCTGGAAGCTAAAAAAAACTTCAGATAATACCAAAGGTAGACAGATCAAATGAAAGCATCAGATCTGACCTTTCTAACAAGTGTATTTATGTCTTGAACACTCAAACGGTGTCTCTGATATCCAATCTGAGCTATTTGACAAATTAGCAAATCTTGGCAAAAAAATGTTTTGACAATTTTTGCTAATTTTCGGTATCAACCCTCATGACTGTTTTCAGGCCCCTGTAGCCACCAGGACCCCATTATATATCTCAGGTGATATGACAAGAGTGGCTAGGGCTCATTTCCAGGCTCCAGGTACACGTCTGACTCGTATTTGTGACATTTCGAGGTGTTTCGTGTCAAACTCATTTTTTCCATGATAGGCCATCAAAAATGGTGGAAAATGGAAAAAACAGCAAGGAACAGTTGCCTAATAACATCCTAAACATAATGTATATCTCCATAAATGTTTAAATCATTTTAACCTTTTCATGCATCACTAGTGAAGCACACTAAATCTGAGACGCAGCACTGGTGATGCATTTGCATCACTAGTGATGCAAATGCATCAGTGGTGATGCATGGGAAAAGCTTGCTAAAAGTGCTCACTATTAGCGAGTTTTGCAAATTTTCATTATCAACCCTAATGACTGTTTGTGGGTCCCTTTGGCCACCAGGACCCTATATTATATCTCAGGTGATGAAGCAAGAGTGGCTAGGGCTCATTTCCAGGCTCCAGGTACATGTCTGACTCCCATTTCTGACATGTTGAGGTGTTTGGAGTCAAACTAATTTTTTCCATTATGTGCCATAGAGCTCAGAGTCACACCACATTTCTAGTTTTGGACCCAAGGACCCCATAGTATACCTCAGATGACATACCAGGAGTGTCTAAGACCCATTTCTGTCCTCCAGGGACGACTTTTTGAAGTTTTTGGATTTAAGGGGGCAAAGTCACTTCTTCCACCCAGCCCAAGGTGCGCAAAATCGGGTACGATATCAGGTTTTTCCCTTGGCTGGAAGCTAAAAAAAACTTCAGATAATACCAAAGGTAGACAGATCAAATGAAAGCATCAGATATGACCTTTCTAACAAGTGTATTTATGTCTTGAACACTCAAACGGTGTCTCTGATATCCAATATGAGCTATTTGACAAATTAGCAAATCTTGGCAAAAAAATTTTTGGATGATTTTTGCTAATTTTCGGTATCAACCCCCATGACTGTTTTCAGGCCCCTGTAGCCACCAGGACCCCATTATATATCTCAGGTGATATGACAAGAGTGGCTAGGGCTCATTTCCAGGCTCCAGGTACACGTCTGACTCCTATTTGTGACATTTCGAGGTGTTTCGTGTCAAACTCATTTTTTCCATTATAGGCCATCAAAAATGGTGGAAAATGGAAAAAACAGCAAGGAACAGTTGCCTAATAACATCCTAAACATAATGTATATCTCCATAAATGTTTAAATCATTTTAACCTTTTCATGCATCACTAGTGATGCACACTAAAATCTGAGACGCAGCACTGGTGATGCATTTGCATCACTAGTGATGCAAATGCATCACTGGTGATGCATGGGAAAAGCTTGCTCAAAGTGCTCACTATTAGCGAGTTTTGCAAATTTTCAGTATCAACCCTAACGACTGTGGGTCTCTGTGGCCTCCAGGACCCTATATTATATCTCAGGTGATGAAGCAAGAGTGGCTAGGGCTCATTTCCAGCCTCCAGGTACATGTCTGACTCCCATTTCTGACATGTATTGGTGTTTGGTGTCAAACACATTTTTTCCATTATGGGCCATGGAGCTCAGAGTCACACCACATTTCGTGTTTTGGACCCAAGGACCCCATAGTATACCTCAGATGACATACCAGGATTGTCTAAGGGCCATTTCTGTCCTCCAGGGACGACTTTTTGAAGTTTTTGGATTTAAGGGGGCAAAGTCACTTCTTCCACCCAGCCCAAGGTGCGCAAAATCGGGTACGATATCAGGTTTTTCCCTTGGCTGGAAGCTAAAAAAAACTTCAGATAATACCAAAGGTAGACAGATCAAATGAAAGCATCAGATCGGACCTTTCTAACAAGTGTATTTATGTCTTGAACACTCAAACGGTGTCTCTGATATCCAATATGAGCTATTTGACAAATTAGCAAATCTTGTCAAAAAAATTTTTGGATGATTTTTGCTAATTTTCGGTATCAACCCCCATGACTGTTTTCAGGCCCCTGTAGCCACCAGGACCCCATTATATATCTCAGGTGATATGACAAGAGTGGCTAGGGCTCATTTCCAGGCTCCAGGTACACGTCTGACTCCTATTTGTGACATTTCGAGGTGTTTCGTGTCAAACTCATTTTTTCCATTATAGGCCATCAAAAATGGTGGAAAATGGAAAAAACAGCAAGGAACAGTTGCCTAATAACATCCTAAACATAATGTATATCTCCATAAATGTTTAAATCATTTTAACCTTTTCATGCATCACTAGTGATGCACACTAAATCTGAGACGCAGCACTGGTGATGCATTTGCATCACTAGTGATGCAAATGCATCACTGGTGATGCATGGGAAAAGCTTGCTCAAAGTGCTCACTATTAGCGAGTTTTGCAAATTTTCAGTATCAACCCTAACGACTGTGGGTCTCTGTGGCCTCCAGGACCCTATATTATATCTCAGGTGATGAAGCAAGAGTGGCTAGGGCTCATTTCCAGCCTCCAGGTACATGTCTGACTCCCATTTCTGACATGTATTGGTGTTTGGTGTCAAACACATTTTTTCCATTATGGGCCATGGAGCTCAGAGTCACACCACATTTCTTGTTTTGGACCCAAGGACCCCATAGTATACCTCAGATGACATACCAGGATTGTCTAAGGGCCATTTCTGTCCTCCAGGGATGACTTTTTGAAGTTTTTGGATTTAAGGGGGCAAAGTCACTTCTTCCACCCAGCCCAAGGTGCGCAAAATCGGGTACGATATCAGGTTTTTCCCTTGGCTGGAAGCTAAAAAAAACTTCAGATAATACCAAAGGTAGACAGATCAAATGAAAGCATCAGATCTGACCTTTCTAACAAGTGTATTTATGTCTTGAACACTCAAACGGTGTCTCTGATATCCAATCTGAGCTATTTGACAAATTAGCAAATCTTGGCAAAAAAATGTTTTGACAATTTTTGCTAATTTTCGGTATCAACCCTCATGACTGTTTTCAGGCCCCTGTAGCCACCAGGACCCCATTATATATCTCAGGTGATATGACAAGAGTGGCTAGGGCTCATTTCCAGGCTCCAGGTACACGTCTGACTCGTATTTGTGACATTTCGAGGTGTTTCGTGTCAAACTCATTTTTTCCATGATAGGCCATCAAAAATGGTGGAAAATGGAAAAAACAGCAAGGAACAGTTGCCTAATAACATCCTAAACATAATGTATATCTCCATAAATGTTTAAATCATTTTAACCTTTTCATGCATCACTAGTGAAGCACACTAAATCTGAGACGCAGCACTGGTGATGCATTTGCATCACTAGTGATGCAAATGCATCAGTGGTGATGCATGGGAAAAGCTTGCTAAAAGTGCTCACTATTAGCGAGTTTTGCAAATTTTCATTATCAACCCTAATGACTGTTTGTGGGTCCCTTTGGCCACCAGGACCCTATATTATATCTCAGGTGATGAAGCAAGAGTGGCTAGGGCTCATTTCCAGGCTCCAGGTACATGTCTGACTCCCATTTCTGACATGTTGAGGTGTTTGGAGTCAAACTAATTTTTTCCATTATGTGCCATAGAGCTCAGAGTCACACCACATTTCTAGTTTTGGACCCAAGGACCCCATAGTATACCTCAGATGACATACCAGGAGTGTCTAAGACCCATTTCTGTCCTCCAGGGACGACTTTTTGAAGTTTTTGGATTTAAGGGGGCAAAGTCACTTCTTCCACCCAGCCCAAGGTGCGCAAAATCGGGTACGATATCAGGTTTTTCCCTTGGCTGGAAGCTAAAAAAAACTTCAGATAATACCAAAGGTAGACAGATCAAATGAAAGCATCAGATCTGACCTTTCTAACAAGTGTATTTATGTCTTGAACACTCAAACGGTGTCTCTGATATCCAATATGAGCTATTTGACAAATTAGCAAATCTTGGCAAAAAATTTTTTGGATGATTTTTGCTAATTTTCGGTATCAACCCCCATGACTGTTTTCAGGCCCCTGTAGCCACCAGGACCCCATTATATATCTCAGGTGATATGACAAGAGTGGCTAGGGCTCATTTCCAGGCTCCAGGTACACGTCTGACTCCTATTTGTGACATTTCGAGGTGTTTCGTGTCAAACTCATTTTTTCCATTATAGGCCATCAAAAATGGTGGAAAATGGAAAAAACAGCAAGGAACAGTTGCCTAATAACATCCTAAACATAATGTATATCTCCATAAATGTTTAAATCATTTTAACCTTTTCATGCATCACTAGTGATGCACACTAAATCTGAGACGCAGCACTGGTGATGCATTTGCATCACTAGTGATGCAAATGCATCACTGGTGATGCATGGGAAAAGCTTGCTCAAAGTGCTCACTATTGGCGAGTTTTGCAAATTTTCAGTATCAACCCTAACGACTGTGGGTCTCTGTGGCCTCCAGGACCCTATATTATATCTCAGGTGATGAAGCAAGAGTGGCTAGGGCTCATTTCCAGCCTCCAGGTACATGTCTGACTCCCATTTCTGACATGTATTGGTGTTTGGTGTCAAACACATTTTTTCCATTATGGGCCATGGAGCTCAGAGTCACACCACATTTCGTGTTTTGGACCCAAGGACCCCATAGTATACCTCAGATGACATACCAGGATTGTCTAAGGGCCATTTCTGTCCTCCAGGGACGACTTTTTGAAGTTTTTGGATTTAAGGGGGCAAAGTCACTTCTTCCACCCAGCCCAAGGTGCGCAAAATCGGGTACGATATCAGGTTTTTCCCTTGGCTGGAAGCTAAAAAAAACTTCAGATAATACCAAAGGTAGACAGATCAAATGAAAGCATCAGATCTGACCTTTCTAACAAGTGTATTTATGTCTTGAACACTCAAACGGTGTCTCTGATATCCAATATGAGCTATTTGACAAATTAGCAAATCTTGTCAAAAAAATTTTTGGATGATTTTTGCTAATTTTCGGTATCAACCCCCATGACTGTTTTCAGGCCCCTGTAGCCACCAGGACCCCATTATATATCTCAGGTGATATGACAAGAGTGGCTAGGGCTCATTTCCAGGCTCCAGGTACACGTCTGACTCCTATTTGTGACATTTCGAGGTGTTTCGTGTCAAACTCATTTTTTCCATTATAGGCCATCAAAAATGGTGGAAAATGGAAAAAACAGCAAGGAACAGTTGCCTAATAACATCCTAAACATAATGTATATCTCCATAAATGTTTAAATCATTTTAACCTTTTCATGCATCACTAGTGATGCACACTAAATCTGAGACTTAGCACTGGTGATGCATTTGCATCACTAGTGATGCAAATGCATCACTGGTGATGCATGGGAAAAGCTTGCTCAAAGTGCTCACTATTAGCGAGTTTTGCAAATTTTCAGTATCAACCCTAACGACTGTGGGTCTCTGTGGCCTCCAGGACCCTATATTATATCTCAGGTGATGAAGCAAGAGTGGCTAGGGCTCATTTCCAGCCTCCAGGTACATGTCTGACTCCCATTTCTGACATGTATTGGTGTTTGGTGTCAAACACATTTTTTCCATTATGGGCCATGGAGCTCAGAGTCACACCACATTTCGTGTTTTGGACCCAAGGACCCCATAGTATACCTCAGATGACATACCAGGATTGTCTAAGGGCCATTTCTGTCCTCCAGGGACGACTTTTTGAAGTTTTTGGATTTAAGGGGGCAAAGTCACTTCTTCCACCCAGCCCAAGGTGCGCAAAATCGGGTACGATATCAGGTTTTTCCCTTGGCTGGAAGCTAAAAAAAACTTCAGATAATACCAAAGGTAGACAGATCAAATGAAAGCATCAGATCTGACCTTTCTAACAAGTGTATTTATGTCTTGAACACTCAAACGGTGTCTCTGATATCCAATCTGAGCTATTTGACAAATTAGCAAATCTTGGCAAAAAACATGTTTTGACAATTTTTGCTAATTTTCGGTATCAACCCTCATGACTGTTTTCAGGCCCCTGTAGCCACCAGGACCCCATTATATATCTCAGGTGATATGACAAGAGTGGCTAGGGCTCATTTCCAGGCTCCAGGTACACGTCTGACTCGTATTTGTGACATTTCGAGGTGTTTCGTGTCAAACTCATTTTTTCCATGATAGGCCATCAAAAATGGTGGAAAATGGAAAAAACAGCAAGGAACAGTTGCCTAATAACATCCTAAACATAATGTATATCTCCATAAATGTTTAAATCATTTTAACCTTTTCATGCATCACTAGTGAAGCACACTAAATCTGAGACGCAGCACTGGTGATGCATTTGCATCACTAGTGATGCAAATGCATCAGTGGTGATGCATGGGAAAAGCTTGCTAAAAGTGCTCACTATTAGCGAGTTTTGCAAATTTTCATTATCAACCCTAATGACTGTTTGTGGGTCCCTTTGGCCACCAGGACCCTATATTATATCTCAGGTGATGAAGCAAGAGTGGCTAGGGCTCATTTCCAGGCTCCAGGTACATGTCTGACTCCCATTTCTGACATGTTGAGGTGTTTGGAGTCAAACTAATTTTTTCCATTATGTGCCATAGAGCTCAGAGTCACACCACATTTCTAGTTTTGGACCCAAGGACCCCATAGTATACCTCAGATGACATACCAGGAGTGTCTAAGACCCATTTCTGTCCTCCAGGGACGACTTTTTGAAGTTTTTGGATTTAAGGGGGCAAAGTCACTTCTTCCACCCAGCCCAAGGTGCGCAAAATCGGGTACGATATCAGGTTTTTCCCTTGGCTGGAAGCTAAAAAAAACTTCAGATAATACCAAAGGTAGACAGATCAAATGAAAGCATCAGATCTGACCTTTCTAACAAGTGTATTTATGTCTTGAACACTCAAACGGTGTCTCTGATATCCAATATGAGCTATTTGACAAATTAGCAAATCTTGTCAAAAAAATTATTGGATGATTTTTGCTAATTTTCGGTATCAACCCCCATGACTGTTTTCAGGCCCCTGTAGCCACCAGGACCCCATTATATATCTCAGGTGATATGACAAGAGTGGCTAGGGCTCATTTCCAGGCTCCAGGTACACGTCTGACTCCTATTTGTGACATTTCGAGGTGTTTCGTGTCAAACTCATTTTTTCCATTATAGGCCATCAAAAATGGTGGAAAATGGAAAAAACAGCAAGGAACAGTTGCCTAATAACATCCTAAACATAATGTATATCTCCATAAATGTTTAAATCATTTTAACCTTTTCATGCATCACTAGTGATGCACACTAAATCTGAGACGCAGCACTGGTGATGCATTTGCATCACTAGTGATGCAAATGCATCACTGGTGATGCATGGGAAAAGCTTGCTCAAAGTGCTCACTATTAGCGAGTTTTGCAAATTTTCAGTATCAACCCTAACGACTGTGGGTCTCTTTGGCCGCCAGGACCCTATATTATATCTCAGGTGATGAAGCAAGAGTGGCTAGGGCTCATTTCCAGCCTCCAGGTACATGTCTGACTCCCATTTCTGACATGTATTGGTGTTTGGTGTCAAACACATTTTTTCCATTATGGGCCATGGAGCTCAGAGTCACACCACATTTCTTGTTTTGGACCCAAGGACCCCATAGTATACCTCAGATGACATACCAGGATTGTCTAAGGGCCATTTCTGTCCTCCAGGGACGACTTTTTGAAGTTTTTGGATTTAAGGGGGCAAAGTCACTTCTTCCACCCAGCCCAAGGTGCGCAAAATCGGGTACGATATCAGGTTTTTCCCTTGGCTGGAAGCTAAAAAAAACTTCAGATAATACCAAAGGTAGACAGATCAAATGAAAGCATCAGATCTGACCTTTCTAACAAGTGTATTTATGTCTTGAACACTCAAACGGTGTCTCTGATATCCAATCTGAGCTATTTGACAAATTAGCAAATCTTGGCAAAAAAATGTTTTGACAATTTTTGCTAATTTTCGGTATCAACCCTCATGACTGTTTTCAGGCCCCTGTAGCCACCAGGACCCCATTATATATCTCAGGTGATATGACAAGAGTGGCTAGGGCTCATTTCCAGGCTCCAGGTACACGTCTGACTCGTATTTGTGACATTTCGAGGTGTTTCGTGTCAAACTCATTTTTTCCATGATAGGCCATCAAAAATGGTGGAAAATGGAAAAAACAGCAAGGAACAGTTGCCTAATAACATCCTAAACATAATGTATATCTCCATAAATGTTTAAATCATTTTAACCTTTTCATGCATCACTAGTGAAGCACACTAAATCTGAGACGCAGCACTGGTGATGCATTTGCATCACTAGTGATGCAAATGCATCAGTGGTGATGCATGGGAAAAGCTTGCTAAAAGTGCTCACTATTAGCGAGTTTTGCAAATTTTCATTATCAACCCTAATGACTGTTTGTGGGTCCCTTTGGCCACCAGGACCCTATATTATATCTCAGGTGATGAAGCAAGAGTGGCTAGGGCTCATTTCCAGGCTCCAGGTACATGTCTGACTCCCATTTCTGACATGTTGAGGTGTTTGGAGTCAAACTAATTTTTTCCATTATGTGCCATAGAGCTCAGAGTCACACCACATTTCTAGTTTTGGACCCAAGGACCCCATAGTATACCTCAGATGACATACCAGGAGTGTCTAAGACCCATTTCTGTCCTCCAGGGACGACTTTTTGAAGTTTTTGGATTTAAGGGGGCAAAGTCACTTCTTCCACCCAGCCCAAGGTGCGCAAAATCGGGTACGATATCAGGTTTTTCCCTTGGCTGGAAGCTAAAAAAAACTTCAGATAATACCAAAGGTAGACAGATCAAATGAAAGCATCAGATCTGACCTTTCTAACAAGTGTATTTATGTCTTGAACACTCAAACGGTGTCTCTGATATCCAATATGAGCTATTTGACAAATTAGCAAATCTTGGCAAAAAAATGTTTTGACAATTTTTGCTAATTTTCGGTATCAACCCTCATGACTGTTTTCAGGCCCCTGTAGCCACCAGGACCCCATTATATATCTCAGGTGATATGACAAGAGTGGCTAGGGCTCATTTCCAGGCTCCAGGTACACGTCTGACTCGTATTTGTGACATTTCGAGGTGTTTCGTGTCAAACTCATTTTTTCCATTATAGGCCATCAAAAATGGTGGAAAATGGAAAAAACAGCAAGGAACAGTTGCCTAATAACATCCTAAACATAATGTATATCTCCATAAATGTTTAAATCATTTTAACCTTTTCATGCATCACTAGTGAAGCACACTAAATCTGAGACGCAGCACTGGTGATGCATTTGCATCACTAGTGATGCAAATGCATCAGTGGTGATGCATGGGAAAAGCTTGCTAAAAGTGCTCACTATTAGCGAGTTTTGCAAATTTTCATTATCAACCCTAATGACTGTTTGTGGGTCCCTTTGGCCACCAGGACCCTATATTATATCTCAGGTGATGAAGCAAGAGTGGCTAGGGCTCATTTCCAGGCTCCAGGTACATGTCTGACTCCCATTTCTGACATGTTGAGGTGTTTGGAGTCAAACTAATTTTTTCCATTATGTGCCATAGAGCTCAGAGTCACACCACATTTCTAGTTTTGGACCCAAGGACCCCATAGTATACCTCAGATGACATACCAGGAGTGTCTAAGACCCATTTCTGTCCTCCAGGGACGACTTTTTGAAGTTTTTGGATTTAAGGGGGCAAAGTCACTTCTTCCACCCAGCCCAAGGTGCTCAAAATCGGGTACGATATCAGGTTTTTCCCTTGGCTGGAAGATAAAAAAAAACTTCAGATAATACCAAAGGTAGACAGATCAAATGAAAGCATCAGATCTGACCTTTCTAACAAGTGTATTTATGTCTTGAACACTCAAACGGTGTGTCTGATATCCAGCATGAGCTATTTGACAAATTAGCAAATCTTTTCAAAAAAATTTTTGGATGATTTTTGCTAATTTTCGGTATCAACCCCCATGACTGTTTTCAGGCCCCTGTAGCCACCAGGACCCCATTATATATCTCAGGTGATATGACAAGAGTGGCTAGGGCTCATTTCCAGGCTCCAGGTACACGTCTGACTCGTATTTGTGACATTTCGAGGTGTTTCGTGTCAAACTCATTTTTTCCATTATAGGCCATCAAAAATGGTGGAAAATGGAAAAAACAGCAAGGAACAGTTGCCTAATAACATCCTAAACATAATGTATATCTCCATAAATGTTTAAATCATTTTAACCTTTTCATGCATCACTAGTGATGCACACTAAATCTGAGACTTAGCACTGGTGATGCATTTGCATCACTAGTGATGCAAATGCATCACTGGTGATGCATGGGAAAAGCTTGCTCAAAGTGCTCACTATTAGCGAGTTTTGCAAATTTTCAGTATCAACCCTAACGACTGTGGGTCTCTGTGGCCTCCAGGACCCTATATTATTTCTCAGGTGATGAAGCAAGAGTGGCTAGGGCTCATTTCCAGCCTCCAGGTACATGTCTGACTCCCATTTCTGACATGTATAGGTGTTTGGTGTCAAACACATTTTTTCCATTATGGGCCATGGAGCTCAGAGTCACACCACATTTCTTGTTTTGGACCCAAGGACCCCATAGTATACCTCAGATGACATACCAGGATTGTCTAAGGGCCATTTCTGTCCTCCAGGGACGACTTTTTGAAGTTTTTGGATTTAAGGGGGCAAAGTCACTTCTTCCACCCAGCCCAAGGTGCTCAAAATCGGGTACGATATCAGGTTTTTCCCTTGGCTGGAAGCTAAAAAAAAACTTCAGATAATACCAAAGGTAGACAGATCAAATGAAAGCATAAGATCTGACCTTTCTAACAAGTGTATTTATGTCTTGAACACTCAAACGGTGTGTCTGATATCCAGCATGAGCTATTTGACAAATTAGCAAATCTTTTCAAAAAACTTTTTTTGACGATTTTTGCTAATTTTCGGTATCAACCCCCATGACTGTTTTCAGGCCCCTGTAGCCACCAGGACCCCATTATATATCTCAGGTGATATAACAAGAGTGGCTAGGGCTCATTTCCAGGCTCCAGGTACACGTCTGACTCCTATTTGTGACATTTCGAGGTGTTTGGTGTCAAACTCATTTTTTCCATGATAGGCCATCAAAAATGGTGGAAAATGGAAAACAAACAGCAAGGAACAGTTGCCTAATAACATCCTAAACATAATGTATATCTCCATTAATTTTTAAATCGTTTTAACTTTTTCATGCATCACTAGTGATGCACACTAAATCTGAGACGCAGCACTGGTGATGCATTTGCATCACTAGTGCAGCAAATGCATCACTGGTGATGCATGGGAAAAGCTTGCTAAAAGTGCTCACTATTAGCGAGTTTTGCAAATTTTCAGTATCAACCCTAATGACTGTTTGTGGGTCCCTTTGGCCACCAGGACCCTATATTATATCTCAGGTGATGAAGCAAGAGTGGCTAGGGCTCATTTCCAGCCTCCAGGTACATGTCTGACTCCCATTTCTGACATGTATAGGTGTTTGGTGTCAAACTAATTTTTTCCATTATGTGCCATAGAGCTCGGAGTCACACCACATTTCTAGTTTTGGACCCAAGGACCCCATAGTATACCTCAGATGACATACCAGGAGTGTCTAAGACCCATTTCTGTCCTCCAGGGACGACTTTTTGAAGTTTTTGGATTTAAGGGGGCAAAGTCACTTCTTCCACCCAGCCCAAGGTGCGCGAAATCGGGTACGATATCAGGTTTTTCCCTTGGCTGGAAGCTAAAAAAAACTTCAGATAATACCAAAGGTAGACAGATCAAATGAAAGCATCAGATCTGACCTTTCTAACAAGTGTATTTATGTCTTGAACACTCAAACGGTGTCTCTGATATCCAATCTGAGCTATTTGACAAATTAGCAAATCTTGGCAAAAAAATGTTTTGACAATTTTTGCTAATTTTCGGTATCAACCCTCATGACTGTTTTCAGGCCCCTGTAGCCACCAGGACCCCATTATATATCTCAGGTGATATGACAAGAGTGGCTAGGGCTCATTTCCAGGCTCCAGGTACACGTCTGACTCGTATTTGTGACATTTCGAGGTGTCTCGTGTCAAACTCATTTTTTCCATGATAGGCCATCAAAAATGGTGGAAAATGGAAAAAACAGCAAGGAACAGTTGCCTAATAACATCCTAAACATAATGTATATCTCCATAAATGTTTAAATCATTTTAACCTTTTCATGCATCACTAGTGAAGCACACTAAATCTGAGACGCAGCACTGGTGATGCATTTGCATCACTAGTGATGCAAATGCATCAGTGGTGATGCATGGGAAAAGCTTGCTAAAAGTGCTCACTATTAGCGAGTTTTGCAAATTTTCATTATCAACCCTAATGACTGTTTGTGGGTCCCTTTGGCCACCAGGACCCTATATTATATCTCAGGTGATGAAGCAAGAGTGGCTAGGGCTCATTTCCAGGCTCCAGGTACATGTCTGACTCCCATTTCTGACATGTTGAGGTGTTTGGAGTCAAACTAATTTTTTCCATTATGTGCCATAGAGCTCAGAGTCACACCACATTTCTAGTTTTGGACCCAAGGACCCCATAGTATACCTCAGATGACATACCAGGAGTGTCTAAGACCCATTTCTGTCCTCCAGGGACGACTTTTTGAAGTTTTTGGATTTAAGGGGGCAAAGTCACTTCTTCCACCCAGCCCAAGGTGCGCAAAATCGGGTACAATATCAGGTTTTTCCCTTGGCTGGAAGCTAAAAAAAACTTCAGATAATACCAAAGGTAGACAGATCAAATGAAAGCATCAGATCTGACCTTTCTAACAAGTGTATTTATGTCTTGAACACTCAAACGGTGTCTCTGATATCCAATATGAGCTATTTGACAAATTAGCAAATCTTGTCAAAAAATTTTTTGGATGATTTTTGCTAATTTTCGGTATCAACCCCCATGACTGTTTTCAGGCCCCTGTAGCCACCAGGACCCCATTATATATCTCAGGTGATATGACAAGAGTGGCTAGGGCTCATTTCCAGGCTCCAGGTACACGTCTGACTCCTATTTGTGACATTTCGAGGTGTTTCGTGTCAAACTCATTTTTTCCATTATAGGCCATCAAAAATGGTGGAAAATGGAAAAAACAGCAAGGAACAGTTGCCTAATAACATCCTAAACATAATGTATATCTCCATAAATGTTTAAATCATTTTAACCTTTTCATGCATCACTAGTGATGCACACTAAGGGGCCGATCAGGATAGCGGTTTTTCCGCATCCTCGGGGCCGGCGGAAGCCACCGCCGGCCCCGAGGATGCGGAAAAACCGCAGCGGACTGACCAAGGACCCACCGCCACATTAGGATGGCTGGTGGGTCCTGGTTTCCGTCCGCAGCTTTTCCGCCGCGGTTGGCTTACAACCGCGGCGGAAAAGCTCTAATATGGTGACGGTGTCTCTCAGACACCGTCCACCATATTAGGATGGGCAGTGAATTATGCTTTTCCGCGGCGCGTTTCCCGCCGTGGAAAAGCATACGGAACTTCACTGCGGGGGCCCGTTGCGGGCCCCCTAGGTGAAGGAGGGGTGGGGGGTGCACATGGGGGGTACCTATGGTACCCCCCTGCATTTGCATGCAGAAAGCGGCAGGCACCGCACGGTGCCTGCCTCTTTCTGCATGCAAAAGCAATGCGTGCATTTTTAACATTGCCGCGGGTGCAGCTTGAAGCTGCACCCGCCGCAATGTTAAAAATAGAGGATGTGACCGCCAGGGTGGCGGTCACATCCTAATTGCACAGGAGGGAACTCCGCATGCCCATGCGAAGGTTCCCTCCTGCTCTGGGGTCGCGGACGGACGCAAGTCCGTCCGCGATCCTGATCGGCCCCTATATCTGAGACGCAGCACTGGTGATGCATTTGCATCACTAGTGATGCAAATGCATCACTGGTGATGCATGGGAAAAGCTTGCTCAAAGTGCTCACTATTAGCGAGTTTTGCAAATTTTCAG
The DNA here is from genome assembly GCF_964263255.1 of Lissotriton vulgaris. NCBI lineage: Eukaryota > Metazoa > Chordata > Amphibia > Caudata > Salamandridae > Lissotriton > Lissotriton vulgaris. Next base: position 88,694,232 of record NC_141699.1, on the reverse strand, counting down.
TATCAACCCTAACGACTGTGGGTCTCTGTGGCCTCCAGGACCCTATATTATATCTCAGGTGATGAAGCAAGAGTGGCTAGGGCTCATTTCCAGCCTCCAGGTACATGTCTGACTCCCATTTCTGACATGTATTGGTGTTTGGTGTCAAACACATTTTTTCCATTATGGGCCATGGAGCTCAGAGTCACACCACATTTCTTGTTTTGGACCCAAGGACCCCATAGTATACCTCAGATGACATACCAGGATTGTCTAAGGGCCATTTCTGTCCTCCAGGGACGACTTTTTGAAGTTTTTGGATTTAAGGGGGCAAAGTCACTTCTTCCACCCAGCCCAAGGTGCGCAAAATCGGGTACGATATCAGGTTTTTCCCTTGGCTGGAAGCTAAAAAAAACTTCAGATAATACCAAAGGTAGACAGATCAAATGAAAGCATCAGATCTGACCTTTCTAACAAGTGTATTTATGTCTTGAACACTCAAACGGTGTCTCTGATATCCAATCTGAGCTATTTGACAAATTAGCAAATCTTGGCAAAAAAATGTTTTGACAATTTTTGCTAATTTTCGGTATCAACCCTCATGACTGTTTTCAGGCCCCTGTAGCCACCAGGACCCCATTATATATCTCAGGTGATATGACAAGAGTGGCTAGGGCTCATTTCCAGGCTCCAGGTACACGTCTGACTCGTATTTGTGACATTTCGAGGTGTTTCGTGTCAAACTCATTTTTTCCATGATAGGCCATCAAAAATGGTGGAAAATGGAAAAAACAGCAAGGAACAGTTGCCTAATAACATCCTAAACATAATGTATATCTCCATAAATGTTTAAATCATTTTAACCTTTTCATGCATCACTAGTGAAGCACACTAAATCTGAGACGCAGCACTGGTGATGCATTTGCATCACTAGTGATGCAAATGCATCAGTGGTGATGCATGGGAAAAGCTTGCTAAAAGTGCTCACTATTAGCGAGTTTTGCAAATTTTCATTATCAACCCTAATGACTGTTTGTGGGTCCCTTTGGCCACCAGGACCCTATATTATATCTCAGGTGATGAAGCAAGAGTGGCTAGGGCTCATTTCCAGGCTCCAGGTACATGTCTGACTCCCATTTCTGACATGTTGAGGTGTTTGGAGTCAAACTAATTTTTTCCATTATGTGCCATAGAGCTCAGAGTCACACCACATTTCTAGTTTTGGACCCAAGGACCCCATAGTATACCTCAGATGACATACCAGGAGTGTCTAAGACCCATTTCTGTCCTCCAGGGACGACTTTTTGAAGTTTTTGGATTTAAGGGGGCAAAGTCACTTCTTCCACCCAGCCCAAGGTGCGCAAAATCGGGTACGATATCAGGTTTTTCCCTTGGCTGGAAGCTAAAAAAAACTTCAGATAATACCAAAGGTAGACAGATCAAATGAAAGCATCAGATCTGACCTTTCTAACAAGTGTATTTATGTCTTGAACACTCAAACGGTGTCTCTGATATCCAATATGAGCTATTTGACAAATTAGCAAATCTTGGCAAAAAAATGTTTTGACAATTTTTGCTAATTTTCGGTATCAACCCTCATGACTGTTTTCAGGCCCCTGTAGCCACCAGGACCCCATTATATATCTCAGGTGATATGACAAGAGTGGCTAGGGCTCATTTCCAGGCTCCAGGTACACGTCTGACTCGTATTTGTGACATTTCGAGGTGTTTCGTGTCAAACTCATTTTTTCCATTATAGGCCATCAAAAATGGTGGAAAATGGAAAAAACAGCAAGGAACAGTTGCCTAATAACATCCTAAACATAATGTATATCTCCATAAATGTTTAAATCATTTTAACCTTTTCATGCATCACTAGTGAAGCACACTAAATCTGAGACGCAGCACTGGTGATGCATTTGCATCACTAGTGATGCAAATGCATCAGTGGTGATGCATGGGAAAAGCTTGCTAAAAGTGCTCACTATTAGCGAGTTTTGCAAATTTTCATTATCAACCCTAATGACTGTTTGTGGGTCCCTTTGGCCACCAGGACTCTATATTATATCTCAGGTGATGAAGCAAGAGTGGCTAGGGCTCATTTCCAGGCTCCAGGTACATGTCTGACTCCCATTTCTGACATGTTGAGGTGTTTGGAGTCAAACTAATTTTTTCCATTATGTGCCATAGAGCTCAGAGTCACACCACATTTCTAGTTTTGGACCCAAGGACCCCATAGTATACCTCAGATGACATACCAGGAGTGTCTAAGACCCATTTCTGTCCTCCAGGGACGACTTTTTGAAGTTTTTGGATTTAAGGGGGCAAAGTCACTTCTTCCACCCAGCCCAAGGTGCTCAAAATCGGGTACGATATCAGGTTTTTCCCTTGGCTGGAAGATAAAAAAAAACTTCAGATAATACCAAAGGTAGACAGATCAAATGAAAGCATCAGATCTGACCTTTCTAACAAGTGTATTTATGTCTTGAACACTCAAACGGTGTGTCTGATATCCAGCATGAGCTATTTGACAAATTAGCAAATCTTTTCAAAAAAATTTTTGGATGATTTTTGCTAATTTTCGGTATCAACCCCCATGACTGTTTTCAGGCCCCTGTAGCCACCAGGACCCCATTATATATCTCAGGTGATATGACAAGAGTGGCTAGGGCTCATTTCCAGGCTCCAGGTACACGTCTGACTCGTATTTGTGACATTTCGAGGTGTTTCGTGTCAAACTCATTTTTTCCATTATAGGCCATCAAAAATGGTGGAAAATGGAAAAAACAGCAAGGAACAGTTGCCTAATAACATCCTAAACATAATGTATATCTCCATAAATGTTTAAATCATTTTAACCTTTTCATGCATCACTAGTGATGCACACTAAATCTGAGACTTAGCACTGGTGATGCATTTGCATCACTAGTGATGCAAATGCATCACTGGTGATGCATGGGAAAAGCTTGCTCAAAGTGCTCACTATTAGCGAGTTTTGCAAATTTTCAGTATCAACCCTAACGACTGTGGGTCTCTGTGGCCTCCAGGACCCTATATTATATCTCAGGTGATGAAGCAAGAGTGGCTAGGGCTCATTTCCAGCCTCCAGGTACATGTCTGACTCCCATTTCTGACATGTATAGGTGTTTGGTGTCAAACACATTTTTTCCATTATGGGCCATGGAGCTCAGAGTCACACCACATTTCTTGTTTTGGACCCAAGGACCCCATAGTATACCTCAGATGACATACCAGGATTGTCTAAGGGCCATTTCTGTCCTCCAGGGACGACTTTTTGAAGTTTTTGGATTTAAGGGGGCAAAGTCACTTCTTCCACCCAGCCCAAGGTGCTCAAAATCGGGTACGATATCAGGTTTTTCCCTTGGCTGGAAGCTAAAAAAAACTTCAGATAATACCAAAGGTAGACAGATCAAATGAAAGCATCAGATCTGACCTTTCTAACAAGTGTATTTATGTCTTGAACACTCAAACGGTGTCTCTGATATCCAATCTGAGCTATTTGACAAATTAGCAAATCTTGGCAAAAAAATGTTTTGACAATTTTTGCTAATTTTCGGTATCAACCCTCATGACTGTTTTCAGGCCCCTGTAGCCACCAGGACCCCATTATATATCTCAGGTGATATGACAAGAGTGGCTAGGGCTCATTTCCAGGCTCCAGGTACACGTCTGACTCGTATTTGTGACATTTCGAGGTGTTTCGTGTCAAACTCATTTTTTCCATGATAGGCCATCAAAAATGGTGGAAAATGGAAAAAACAGCAAGGAACAGTTGCCTAATAACATCCTAAACATAATGTATATCTCCATAAATGTTTAAATCATTTTAACCTTTTCATGCATCACTAGTGAAGCACACTAAATCTGAGACGCAGCACTGGTGATGCATTTGCATCACTAGTGATGCAAATGCATCAGTGGTGATGCATGGGAAAAGCTTGCTAAAAGTGCTCACTATTAGCGAGTTTTGCAAATTTTCATTATCAACCCTAATGACTGTTTGTGGGTCCCTTTGGCCACCAGGACCCTATATTATATCTCAGGTGATGAAGCAAGAGTGGCTAGGGCTCATTTCCAGGCTCCAGGTACATGTCTGACTCCCATTTCTGACATGTTGAGGTGTTTGGAGTCAAACTAATTTTTTCCATTATGTGCCATAGAGCTCAGAGTCACACCACATTTCTAGTTTTGGACCCAAGGACCCCATAGTATACCTCAGATGACATACCAGGAGTGTCTAAGACCCATTTCTGTCCTCCAGGGACGACTTTTTGAAGTTTTTGGATTTAAGGGGGCAAAGTCACTTCTTCCACCCAGCCCAAGGTGCGCAAAATCGGGTACGATATCAGGTTTTTCCCTTGGCTGGAAGCTAAAAAAAACTTCAGATAATACCAAAGGTAGACAGATCAAATGAAAGCATCAGATCTGACCTTTCTAACAAGTGTATTTATGTCTTGAACACTCAAACGGTGTCTCTGATATCCAATATGAGCTATTTGACAAATTAGCAAATCTTGTCAAAAAATTTTTTGGATGATTTTTGCTAATTTTCGGTATCAACCCCCATGACTGTTTTCAGGCCCCTGTAGCCACCAGGACCCCATTATATATCTCAGGTGATATGACAAGAGTGGCTAGGGCTCATTTCCAGGCTCCAGGTACACGTCTGACTCCTATTTGTGACATTTCGAGGTGTTTCGTGTCAAACTCATTTTTTCCATTATAGGCCATCAAAAATGGTGGAAAATGGAAAAAACAGCAAGGAACAGTTGCCTAATAACATCCTAAACATAATGTATATCTCCATAAATGTTTAAATCATTTTAACCTTTTCATGCATCACTAGTGATGCACACTAAATCTGAGACGCAGCACTGGTGATGCATTTGCATCACTAGTGATGCAAATGCATCACTGGTGATGCATGGGAAAAGCTTGCTCAAAGTGCTCACTATTAGCGAGTTTTGCAAATTTTCAGTATCAACCCTAACGACTGTGGGTCTCTGTGGCCTCCAGGACCCTATATTATATCTCAGGTGATGAAGCAAGAGTGGCTAGGGCTCATTTCCAGCCTCCAGGTACATGTCTGACTCCCATTTCTGACATGTATTGGTGTTTGGTGTCAAACACATTTTTTCCATTATGGGCCATGGAGCTCAGAGTCACACCACATTTCTTGTTTTGGACCCAAGGACCCCATAGTATACCTCAGATGACATACCAGGATTGTCTAAGGGCCATTTCTGTCCTCCAGGGACGACTTTTTGAAGTTTTTGGATTTAAGGGGGCAAAGTCACTTCTTCCACCCAGCCCAAGGTGCGCAAAATCGGGTACGATATCAGGTTTTTCCCTTGGCTGGAAGCTAAAAAAAACTTCAGATAATACCAAAGGTAGACAGATCAAATGAAAGCATCAGATCTGACCTTTCTAACAAGTGTATTTATGTCTTGAACACTCAAACGGTGTCTCTGATATCCAATCTGAGCTATTTGACAAATTAGCAAATCTTGGCAAAAAAATGTTTTGACAATTTTTGCTAATTTTCGGTATAGTCAAGTCAAGTCAAAGAATTTGTATAGCGCACTACATACCCAGAGGGTTTCAAGGCGCTTAGGAAGGGGGGGGATTACTTGTCAAATATCCAAGTTTTAAGTTGCTTTCTGAATGCTAGGTGGTTCTGGGTAAGGCGAAGGTATGCGGGGAGTGAGTTCCATGTTTTAGCAGCTAGGTATGAAAAGGATCTGCCTCCCATGGTGGTCTTGTTGATGCGGGGTACAGTGGCGAGGGCTTGGTTGGAAGAACGTAGTTGGCGGGAGGGGGTGTAGAAGGACAGTCGTGAGTTGAGGCCTTCTGGACCGGTGTCGTAGAGTGATTTGTGTGCGTGGGTAAGCAGTCTGAAAGTGATTCTCTTATTGACGGGAAGCCAGTGGAGGTCTTTAAGGTGGCCAGAGATGTGTTCGTTGCGTGGGATGTCTAATATGAGTCTGGCTGAGGCGTTTTGGATTCGTTGGAGTTTCTTCTGGAGTTTTGCGGTAGTACCTGCGTAAAGGGTGTTTCCGTAGTCCAGTCGGCTCGTGACCAGAGCGTGGGTGACTGTTTTCCTTGTGTCGGAGGGGATCCAGTGAAAAGTTTTTTTGAGCATGCGAAGAATGTTGAAGCAGGAAGAGGATACGGCGCTGACTTGTCTGTTCATTGAAAGTGAAGAATCCAGGATGACGCCTAGGTTCCGTGCGTGGTCTGTCGGGATGGGTGCTTTTCCGAGGGCTTCCGGCCACCAGGAGTCGTCCCATGCAGATGGGGATGTACCTAGGATGAGGACTTCTGTTTTGTCTGAGTTCAGTTTCAGACGGCTTAGTTTCATCCATTCGGCAACTTCTTTCATTCCTTCGTGTAGGTTAGTTTTGGCGGTGCTGGGGTCATTGGTGAGAGAAAGGATCAGTTGCGTGTCATCCGCGTAGGAGATGATGTTGAGGTTGTGTTGGCGTGCGATGGCCGCGAGGGGGCTCATGTATACGTTGAAGAGGGTGGGACTGAGAGAGGATCCTTGTGGTACGCCGCAGATGACTTCAGAGGCCTCTGACGTGAATGGTGGAAGACGGACTCTCTGGGTTCTTCCGGTGAGGAATGAGGTGATCCATTCAAGTGCTTTTCCTTGGATTCCGATGTTATTGAGGCGTTGTAACAGTGTTTTGTGGCAAACTGTGTCGAATGCTGCAGAGAGGTCAAGGAGGATGAGGGCGACGGTGTCACCATTGTCCAGTAGAGTTCGAATGTCGTCTGTAGCTGCGATGAGGGCGGTCTCAGTGCTGTGTTTTGCTCTGAATCCGGATTGTGAGGGGTCGAGGGATTTGTTGGCTTCGAGGAAGGCGGCGAGCTGGTTGTTGACAGCTTTCTCAATGACTTTGGCCGGGAATGGTAGGAGCGAGATGGGGCGGTAGTTTTTGAGTTCGGTGGGGTCCGCTGTGGGTTTTTTCAGAAGGGCGGTGAGTTCAGCGTGTTTCCAGTCTGCCGGAAAGGTGGCGGAGATGAAGGAGCAGTTGATGACGTCTCGGAGGTGCGGTGCTATGACGGTGTCTGCTTTGTTGAAGATGTGGTGAGGACATGGGTCTGTGGGAGATCCTGAGTGGATGGAGTTCATTAGGCGGATGGTGTCTTCAGTGGAGATTGGGTTCCAATCGTTAAGGGTGTTCGCTGGGGGAGGATGGTCAGCAACTGGTAGGGTGGGTTGGTTTCCGGGTTGGTTGTCAAAGCTGTTGTGGATGTCTGCAATTTTGTGTACCTCATGACTGTTTTCAGGCCCCTGTAGCCACCAGGACCCCATTATATATCTCAGGTGATATGACAAGAGTGGCTAGGGCTCATTTCCAGGCTCCAGGTACACGTCTGACTCGTATTTGTGACATTTCGAGGTGTTTCGTGTCAAACTCATTTTTTCCATGATAGGCCATCAAAAATGGTGGAAAATGGAAAAAACAGCAAGGAACAGTTGCCTAATAACATCCTAAACATAATGTATATCTCCATAAATGTTTAAATCATTTTAACCTTTTCATGCATCACTAGTGAAGCACACTAAATCTGAGACGCAGCACTGGTGATGCATTTGCATCACTAGTGATGCAAATGCATCAGTGGTGATGCATGGGAAAAGCTTGCTAAAAGTGCTCACTATTAGCGAGTTTTGCAAATTTTCATTATCAACCCTAATGACTGTTTGTGGGTCCCTTTGGCCACCAGGACCCTATATTATATCTCAGGTGATGAAGCAAGAGTGGCTAGGGCTCATTTCCAGGCTCCAGGTACATGTCTGACTCCCATTTCTGACATGTTGGGGTGTTTGGAGTCAAACTAATTTTTTCCATTATGTGCCATAGAGCTCAGAGTCACACCACATTTCTAGTTTTGGACCCAAGGACCCCATAGTATACCTCAGATGACATACCAGGAGTGTCTAAGACCCATTTCTGTCCTCCAGGGACGACTTTTTGAAGTTTTTGGATTTAAGGGGGCAAAGTCACTTCTTCCACCCAGCCCAAGGTGCGCAAAATCGGGTACGATATCAGGTTTTTCCCTTGGCTGGAAGCTAAAAAAAACTTCAGATAATACCAAAGGTAGACAGATCAAATGAAAGCATCAGATCTGACCTTTCTAACAAGTGTATTTATGTCTTGAACACTCAAACGGTGTCTCTGATATCCAATATGAGCTATTTGACAAATTAGCAAATCTTGTCAAAAAAATTTTTGGATGATTTTTGCTAATTTTCGGTATCAACCCCCATGACTGTTTTCAGGCCCCTGTAGCCACCAGGACCCCATTATATATCTCAGGTGATATGACAAGAGTGGCTAGGGCTCATTTCCAGGCTCCAGGTACACGTCTGACTCCTATTTGTGACATTTCGAGGTGTTTCGTGTCAAACTCATTTTTTCCATTATAGGCCATCAAAAATGGTGGAAAATGGAAAAAACAGCAAGGAACAGTTGCCTAATAACATCCTAAACATAATGTATATCTCCATAAATGTTTAAATCATTTTAACCTTTTCATGCATCACTAGTGATGCACACTAAATCTGAGACGCAGCACTGGTGATGCATTTGCATCACTAGTGATGCAAATGCATCACTGGTGATGCATGGGAAAAGCTTGCTCAAAGTGCTCACTATTAGCGAGTTTTGCAAATTTTCAGTATCAACCCTAACGACTGTGGGTCTCTGTGGCCTCCAGGACCCTATATTATATCTCAGGTGATGAAGCAAGAGTGGCTAGGGCTCATTTCCAGCCTCCAGGTACATGTCTGACTCCCATTTCTGACATGTATTGGTGTTTGGTGTCAAACACATTTTTTCCATTATGGGCCATGGAGCTCAGAGTCACACCACATTTCTTGTTTTGGACCCAAGGACCCCATAGTATACCTCAGATGACATACCAGGATTGTCTAAGGGCCATTTCTGTCCTCCAGGGACGACTTTTTGAAGTTTTTGGATTTAAGGGGGCAAAGTCACTTCTTCCACCCAGCCCAAGGTGCGCAAAATCGGGTACGATATCAGGTTTTTCCCTTGGCTGGAAGCTAAAAAAAACTTCAGATAATACCAAAGGTAGACAGATCAAATGAAAGCATCAGATCTGACCTTTCTAACAAGTGTATTTATGTCTTGAACACTCAAACGGTGTCTCTGATATCCAATCTGAGCTATTTGACAAATTAGCAAATCTTGGCAAAAAAATGTTTTGACAATTTTTGCTAATTTTCGGTATAGTCAAGTCAAGTCAAAGAATTTGTATAGCGCACTACATACCCAGAGGGTTTCAAGGCGCTTAGGAAGGGGGGGGATTACTTGTCAAATATCCAAGTTTTAAGTTGCTTTCTGAATGCTAGGTGGTTCTGGGTAAGGCGAAGGTATGCGGGGAGTGAGTTCCATGTTTTAGCAGCTAGGTATGAAAAGGATCTGCCTCCCATGGTGGTCTTGTTGATGCGGGGTACAGTGGCGAGGGCTTGGTTGGAAGAACGTAGTTGGCGGGAGGGGGTGTAGAAGGACAGTCGTGAGTTGAGGCCTTCTGGACCGGTGTCGTAGAGTGATTTGTGTGCGTGGGTAAGCAGTCTGAAAGTGATTCTCTTATTGACGGGAAGCCAGTGGAGGTCTTTAAGGTGGCCAGAGATGTGTTCGTTGCGTGGGATGTCTAATATGAGTCTGGCTGAGGCGTTTTGGATTCGTTGGAGTTTCTTCTGGAGTTTTGCGGTAGTACCTGCGTAAAGGGTGTTTCCGTAGTCCAGTCGGCTCGTGACCAGAGCGTGGGTGACTGTTTTCCTTGTGTCGGAGGGGATCCAGTGAAAAGTTTTTTTGAGCATGCGAAGAATGTTGAAGCAGGAAGAGGATACGGCGCTGACTTGTCTGTTCATTGAAAGTGAAGAATCCAGGATGACGCCTAGGTTCCGTGCGTGGTCTGTCGGGATGGGTGCTTTTCCGAGGGCTTCCGGCCACCAGGAGTCGTCCCATGCAGATGGGGATGTACCTAGGATGAGGACTTCTGTTTTGTCTGAGTTCAGTTTCAGACGGCTTAGTTTCATCCATTCGGCAACTTCTTTCATTCCTTCGTGTAGGTTAGTTTTGGCGGTGCTGGGGTCATTGGTGAGAGAAAGGATCAGTTGCGTGTCATCCGCGTAGGAGATGATGTTGAGGTTGTGTTGGCGTGCGATGGCCGCGAGGGGGCTCATGTATACGTTGAAGAGGGTGGGACTGAGAGAGGATCCTTGTGGTACGCCGCAGATGACTTCAGAGGCCTCTGACGTGAATGGTGGAAGACGGACTCTCTGGGTTCTTCCGGTGAGGAATGAGGTGATCCATTCAAGTGCTTTTCCTTGGATTCCGATGTTATTGAGGCGTTGTAACAGTGTTTTGTGGCAAACTGTGTCGAATGCTGCAGAGAGGTCAAGGAGGATGAGGGCGACGGTGTCACCATTGTCCAGTAGAGTTCGAATGTCGTCTGTAGCTGCGATGAGGGCGGTCTCAGTGCTGTGTTTTGCTCTGAATCCGGATTGTGAGGGGTCGAGGGATTTGTTGGCTTCGAGGAAGGCGGCGAGCTGGTTGTTGACAGCTTTCTCAATGACTTTGGCCGGGAATGGTAGGAGCGAGATGGGGCGGTAGTTTTTGAGTTCGGTGGGGTCCGCTGTGGGTTTTTTCAGAAGGGCGGTGAGTTCAGCGTGTTTCCAGTCTGCCGGAAAGGTGGCGGAGATGAAGGAGCAGTTGATGACGTCTCGGAGGTGCGGTGCTATGACGGAGTCTGCTTTGTTGAAGATGTGGTGAGGACATGGGTCTGTGGGAGATCCTGAGTGGATGGAGTTCATTAGGCGGATGGTGTCTTCAGTGGAGATTGGGTTCCAATCGTTAAGGGTGTTCGCTGGGGGAGGATGGTCAGCAACTGGTAGGGTGGGTTGGTTTCCGGGTTGGTTGTCAAAGCTGTTGTGGATGTCTGCAATTTTGTGTACCTCATGACTGTTTTCAGGCCCCTGTAGCCACCAGGACCCCATTATATATCTCAGGTGATATGACAAGAGTGGCTAGGGCTCATTTCCAGGCTCCAGGTACACGTCTGACTCGTATTTGTGACATTTCGAGGTGTTTCGTGTCAAACTCATTTTTTCCATGATAGGCCATCAAAAATGGTGGAAAATGGAAAAAACAGCAAGGAACAGTTGCCTAATAACATCCTAAACATAATGTATATCTCCATAAATGTTTAAATCATTTTAACCTTTTCATGCATCACTAGTGAAGCACACTAAATCTGAGACGCAGCACTGGTGATGCATTTGCATCACTAGTGATGCAAATGCATCAGTGGTGATGCATGGGAAAAGCTTGCTAAAAGTGCTCACTATTAGCGAGTTTTGCAAATTTTCATTATCAACCCTAATGACTGTTTGTGGGTCCCTTTGGCCACCAGGACCCTATATTATATCTCAGGTGATGAAGCAAGAGTGGCTAGGGCTCATTTCCAGGCTCCAGGTACATGTCTGACTCCCATTTCTGACATGTTGGGGTGTTTGGAGTCAAACTAATTTTTTCCATTATGTGCCATAGAGCTCAGAGTCACACCACATTTCTAGTTTTGGACCCAAGGACCCCATAGTATACCTCAGATGACATACCAGGAGTGTCTAAGACCCATTTCTGTCCTCCAGGGACGACTTTTTGAAGTTTTTGGATTTAAGGGGGCAAAGTCACTTCTTCCACCCAGCCCAAGGTGCGCAAAATCGGGTACGATATCAGGTTTTTCCCTTGGCTGGAAGCTAAAAAAAACTTCAGATAATACCAAAGGTAGACAGATCAAATGAAAGCATCAGATCTGACCTTTCTAACAAGTGTATTTATGTCTTGAACACTCAAACGGTGTCTCTGATATCCAATATGAGCTATTTGACAAATTAGCAAATCTTGTCAAAAAAATTTTTGGATGATTTTTGCTAATTTTCGGTATCAACCCCCATGACTGTTTTCAGGCCCCTGTAGCCACCAGGACCCCATTATATATCTCAGGTGATATGACAAGAGTGGCTAGGGCTCATTTCCAGGCTCCAGGTACACGTCTGACTCCTATTTGTGACATTTCGAGGTGTTTCGTGTCAAACTCATTTTTTCCATTATAGGCCATCAAAAATGGTGGAAAATGGAAAAAACAGCAAGGAACAGTTGCCTAATAACATCCTAAACATAATGTATATCTCCATAAATGTTTAAATCATTTTAACCTTTTCATGCATCACTAGTGATGCACACTAAATCTGAGACGCAGCACTGGTGATGCATTTGCATCACTAGTGATGCAAATGCATCACTGGTGATGCATGGGAAAAGCTTGCTCAAAGTGCTCACTATTAGCGAGTTTTGCAAATTTTCAGTATCAACCCTAACGACTGTGGGTCTCTGTGGCCTCCAGGACCCTATATTATATCTCAGGTGATGAAGCAAGAGTGGCTAGGGCTCATTTCCAGCCTCCAGGTACATGTCTGACTCCCATTTCTGACATGTATTGGTGTTTGGTGTCAAACACATTTTTTCCATTATGGGCCATGGAGCTCAGAGTCACACCACATTTCTTGTTTTGGACCCAAGGACCCCATAGTATACCTCAGATGACATACCAGGATTGTCTAAGGGCCATTTCTGTCCTCCAGGGACGACTTTTTGAAGTTTTTGGATTTAAGGGGGCAAAGTCACTTCTTCCACCCAGCCCAAGGTGCGCAAAATCGGGTACGATATCAGGTTTTTCCCTTGGCTGGAAGCTAAAAAAAACTTCAGATAATACCAAAGGTAGACAGATCAAATGAAAGCATCAGATCTGACCTTTCTAACAAGTGTATTTATGTCTTGAACACTCAAACGGTGTCTCTGATATCCAATCTGAGCTATTTGACAAATTAGCAAATCTTGGCAAAAAAATGTTTTGACAATTTTTGCTAATTTTCGGTATAGTCAAGTCAAGTCAAAGAATTTGTATAGCGCACTACATACCCAGAGGGTTTCAAGGCGCTTAGGAAGGGGGGGGATTACTTGTCAAATATCCAAGTTTTAAGTTGCTTTCTGAATGCTAGGTGGTTCTGGGTAAGGCGAAGGTATGCGGGGAGTGAGTTCCATGTTTTAGCAGCTAGGTATGAAAAGGATCTGCCTCCCATGGTGGTCTTGTTGATGCGGGGTACAGTGGCGAGGGCTTGGTTGGAAGAACGTAGTTGGCGGGAGGGGGTGTAGAAGGACAGTCGTGAGTTGAGGCCTTCTGGACCGGTGTCGTAGAGTGATTTGTGTGCGTGGGTAAGCAGTCTGAAAGTGATTCTCTTATTGACGGGAAGCCAGTGGAGGTCTTTAAGGTGGCCAGAGATGTGTTCGTTGCGTGGGATGTCTAATATGAGTCTGGCTGAGGCGTTTTGGATTCGTTGGAGTTTCTTCTGGAGTTTTGCGGTAGTACCTGCGTAAAGGGTGTTTCCATAGTCCAGTCGGCTCGTGACCAGAGCGTGGGTGACTGTTTTCCTTGTGTCGGAGGGGATCCAGCGAAAAGTTTTTTTGAGCATGCGAAGAATGTTGAAGCAGGAAGAGGATACGGCGCTGACTTGTCTGTTCATTGAAAGTGAAGAATCCAGGATGACGCCTAGGTTCCGTGCGTGGTCTGTCGGGATGGGTGCTTTTCCGAGGGCTTCCGGCCACCAGGAGTCGTCCCATGCAGATGGGGATGTACCTAGGATGAGGACTTCTGTTTTGTCTGAGTTCAGTTTCAGACGGCTTAGTTTCATCCATTCGGCAACTTCTTTCATTCCTTCGTGTAGGTTAGTTTTGGCGGTGCTGGGGTCATTGGTGAGAGAAAGGATCAGTTGCGTGTCATCCGCGTAGGAGATGATGTTGAGGTTGTGTTGGCGTGCGATGGCCGCGAGGGGGCTCATGTATACGTTGAAGAGGGTGGGACTGAGAGAGGATCCTTGTGGTACGCCGCAGATGACTTCAGAGGCCTCTGACGTGAATGGTGGAAGACGGACTCTCTGGGTTCTTCCGGTGAGGAATGAGGTGATCCATTCAAGTGCTTTTCCTTGGATTCCGATGTTATTGAGGCGTTGTAACAGTGTTTTGTGGCAAACTGTGTTGAATGCTGCAGAGAGGTCAAGGAGGATGAGGGCGACGGTGTCACCATTGTCCAGTAGAGTTCGAATGTCGTCTGTAGCTGCGATGAGGGCGGTCTCAGTGCTGTGTTTTGCTCTGAATCCGGATTGTGAGGGGTCGAGGGATTTGTTGGCTTCGAGGAAGGCGGCGAGCTGGTTGTTGACAGCTTTCTCGATGACTTTGGCCGGGAATGGTAGGAGCGAGATGGGGCGGTAGTTTTTGAGTTCGGTGGGGTCCGCTGTGGGTTTTTTCAGAAGGGCGGTGAGTTCAGCGTGTTTCCAGTCTGCCGGAAAGGTGGCGGAGATGAAGGAGCAGTTGATGACGTCTCGGAGGTGCGGTGCTATGACGGAGTCTGCTTTGTTGAAGATGTGGTGAGGACATGGGTCTGTGGGAGATCCTGAGTGGATGGAGTTCATTAGGCGGATGGTGTCTTCAGTGGAGATTGGGTTCCAATCGTTAAGGGTGTTCGCTGGGGGAGGATGGTCAGCAACTGGTAGGGTGGGTTGGTTTCCGGGTTGGTTGTCAAAGCTGTTGTGGATGTCTGCAATTTTGTGTACCTCATGACTGTTTTCAGGCCCCTGTAGCCACCAGGACCCCATTATATATCTCAGGTGATATGACAAGAGTGGCTAGGGCTCATTTCCAGGCTCCAGGTACACGTCTGACTCGTATTTGTGACATTTCGAGGTGTTTCGTGTCAAACTCATTTTTTCCATGATAGGCCATCAAAAATGGTGGAAAATGGAAAAAACAGCAAGGAACAGTTGCCTAATAACATCCTAAACATAATGTATATCTCCATAAATGTTTAAATCATTTTAACCTTTTCATGCATCACTAGTGAAGCACACTAAATCTGAGACGCAGCACTGGTGATGCATTTGCATCACTAGTGATGCAAATGCATCAGTGGTGATGCATGGGAAAAGCTTGCTAAAAGTGCTCACTATTAGCGAGTTTTGCAAATTTTCATTATCAACCCTAATGACTGTTTGTGGGTCCCTTTGGCCACCAGGACCCTATATTATATCTCAGGTGATGAAGCAAGAGTGGCTAGGGCTCATTTCCAGGCTCCAGGTACATGTCTGACTCCCATTTCTGACATGTTGGGGTGTTTGGAGTCAAACTAATTTTTTCCATTATGTGCCATAGAGCTCAGAGTCACACCACATTTCTAGTTTTGGACCCAAGGACCCCATAGTATACCTCAGATGACATACCAGGAGTGTCTAAGACCCATTTCTGTCCTCCAGGGACGACTTTTTGAAGTTTTTGGATTTAAGGGGGCAAAGTCACTTCTTCCACCCAGCCCAAGGTGCGCAAAATCGGGTACGATATCAGGTTTTTCCCTTGGCTGGAAGCTAAAAAAAACTTCAGATAATACCAAAGGTAGACAGATCAAATGAAAGCATCAGATCTGACCTTTCTAACAAGTGTATTTATGTCTTGAACACTCAAACGGTGTCTCTGATATCCAATATGAGCTATTTGACAAATTAGCAAATCTTGTCAAAAAAATTTTTGGATGATTTTTGCTAATTTTCGGTATCAACCCCCATGACTGTTTTCAGGCCCCTGTAGCCACCAGGACCCCATTATATATCTCAGGTGATATGACAAGAGTGGCTAGGGCTCATTTCCAGGCTCCAGGTACACGTCTGACTCCTATTTGTGACATTTCGAGGTGTTTCGTGTCAAACTCATTTTTTCCATTATAGGCCATCAAAACTGGTGGAAAATGGAAAAAACAGCAAGGAACAGTTGCCTAATAACATCCTAAACATAATGTATATCTCCATAAATGTTTAAATCATTTTAACCTTTTCATGCATCACTAGTGATGCACACTAAATCTGAGACGCAGCACTGGTGATGCATTTGCATCACTAGTGATGCAAATGCATCACTGGTGATGCATGGGAAAAGCTTGCTCAAAGTGCTCACTATTAGCGAGTTTTGCAAATTTTCAGTATCAACCCTAACGACTGTGGGTCTCTGTGGCCTCCAGGACCCTATATTATATCTCAGGTGATGAAGCAAGAGTGGCTAGGGCTCATTTCCAGCCTCCAGGTACATGTCTGACTCCCATTTCTGACATGTATTGGTGTTTGGTGTCAAACACATTTTTTCCATTATGGGCCATGGAGCTCAGAGTCACACCACATTTCTTGTTTTGGACCCAAGGACCCCATAGTATACCTCAGATGACATACCAGGATTGTCTAAGGGCCATTTCTGTCCTCCAGGGACGACTTTTTGAAGTTTTTGGATTTAAGGGGGCAAAGTCACTTCTTCCACCCAGCCCAAGGTGCGCAAAATCGGGTACGATATCAGGTTTTTCCCTTGGCTGGAAGCTAAAAAAAACTTCAGATAATACCAAAGGTAGACAGATCAAATGAAAGCATCAGATCTGACCTTTCTAACAAGTGTATTTATGTCTTGAACACTCAAACGGTGTCTCTGATATCCAATCTGAGCTATTTGACAAATTAGCAAATCTTGGCAAAAAAATGTTTTGACAATTTTTGCTAATTTTCGGTATCAACCCTCATGACTGTTTTCAGGCCCCTGTAGCCACCAGGACCCCATTATATATCTCAGGTGATATGACAAGAGTGGCTAGGGCTCATTTCCAGGCTCCAGGTACACGTCTGACTCGTATTTGTGACATTTCGAGGTGTTTCGTGTCAAACTCATTTTTTCCATGATAGGCCATCAAAAATGGTGGAAAATGGAAAAAACAGCAAGGAACAGTTGCCTAATAACATCCTAAACATAATGTATATCTCCATAAATGTTTAAATCATTTTAACCTTTTCATGCATCACTAGTGAAGCACACTAAATCTGAGACGCAGCACTGGTGATGCATTTGCATCACTAGTGATGCAAATGCATCAGTGGTGATGCATGGGAAAAGCTTGCTAAAAGTGCTCACTATTAGCGAGTTTTGCAAATTTTCATTATCAACCCTAATGACTGTTTGTGGGTCCCTTTGGCCACCAGGACCCTATATTATATCTCAGGTGATGAAGCAAGAGTGGCTAGGGCTCATTTCCAGGCTCCAGGTACATGTCTGACTCCCATTTCTGACATGTTGAGGTGTTTGGAGTCAAACTAATTTTTTCCATTATGTGCCATAGAGCTCAGAGTCACACCACATTTCTAGTTTTGGACCCAAGGACCCCATAGTATACCTCAGATGACATACCAGGAGTGTCTAAGACCCATTTCTGTCCTCCAGGGACGACTTTTTGAAGTTTTTGGATTTAAGGGGGCAAAGTCACTTCTTCCACCCAGCCCAAGGTGCGCAAAATCGGGTACGATATCAGGTTTTTCCCTTGGCTGGAAGCTAAAAAAAACTTCAGATAATACCAAAGGTAGACAGATCAAATGAAAGCATCAGATCTGACCTTTCTAACAAGTGTATTTATGTCTTGAACACTCAAACGGTGTCTCTGATATCCAATCTGAGCTATTTGACAAATTAGCAAATCTTGGCAAAAAAATGTTTTGACAATTTTTGCTAATTTTCGGTATCAACCCTCATGACTGTTTTCAGGCCCCTGTAGCCACCAGGACCCCATTATATATCTCAGGTGATATGACAAGAGTGGCTAGGGCTCATTTCCAGGCTCCAGGTACACGTCTGACTCGTATTTGTGACATTTCGAGGTGTTTCGTGTCAAACTCATTTTTTCCATGATAGGCCATCAAAAATGGTGGAAAATGGAAAAAACAGCAAGGAACAGTTGCCTAATAACATCCTAAACATAATGTATATCTCCATAAATGTTTAAATCATTTTAACCTTTTCATGCATCACTAGTGAAGCACACTAAATCTGAGACGCAGCACTGGTGATGCATTTGCATCACTAGTGATGCAAATGCATCAGTGGTGATGCATGGGAAAAGCTTGCTAAAAGTGCTCACTATTAGCGAGTTTTGCAAATTTTCATTATCAACCCTAATGACTGTTTGTGGGTCCCTTTGGCCACCAGGACCCTATATTATATCTCAGGTGATGAAGCAAGAGTGGCTAGGGCTCATTTCCAGGCTCCAGGTACATGTCTGACTCCCATTTCTGACATGTTGAGGTGTTTGGAGTCAAACTAATTTTTTCCATTATGTGCCATAGAGCTCAGAGTCACACCACATTTCTAGTTTTGGACCCAAGGACCCCATAGTATACCTCAGATGACATACCAGGAGTGTCTAAGACCCATTTCTGTCCTCCAGGGACGACTTTTTGAAGTTTTTGGATTTAAGGGGGCAAAGTCACTTCTTCCACCCAGCCCAAGGTGAGCAAAATCGGGTACGATATCAGGTTTTTCCCTTGGCTGGAAGCTAAAAAAAACTTCAGATAATACCAAAGGTAGACAGATCAAATGAAAGCATCAGATCTGACCTTTCTAACAAGTGTATTTATGTCTTGAACACTCAAACGGTGTCTCTGATATCCAATATGAGCTATTTGACAAATTAGCAAATCTTGTCAAAAAAATTTTTGGATGATTTTTGCTAATTTTCGGTATCAACCCCCATGACTGTTTTCAGGCCCCTGTAGCCACCAGGACCCCATTATATATCTCAGGTGATATGACAAGAGTGGCTAGGGCTCATTTCCAGGCTCCAGGTACACGTCTGACTCCTATTTGTGACATTTCGAGGTGTTTCGTGTCAAACTCATTTTTTCCATTATAGGCCATCAAAAATGGTGGAAAATGGAAAAAACAGCAAGGAACAGTTGCCTAATAACATCCTAAACATAATGTATATCTCCATAAATGTTTAAATCATTTTAACCTTTTCATGCATCACTAGTGATGCACACTAAATCTGAGACGCAGCACTGGTGATGCATTTGCATCACTAGTGATGCAAATGCATCACTGGTGATGCATGGGAAAAGCTTGCTCAAAGTGCTCACTATTAGCGAGTTTTGCAAATTTTCAGTATCAACCCTAACGACTGTGGGTCTCTGTGGCCTCCAGGACCCTATATTATATCTCAGGTGATGAAGCAAGAGTGGCTAGGGCTCATTTCCAGCCTCCAGGTACATGTCTGACTCCCATTTCTGACATGTATTGGTGTTTGGTGTCAAACACATTTTTTCCATTATGGGCCATGGAGCTCAGAGTCACACCACATTTCGTGTTTTGGACCCAAGGACCCCATAGTATACCTCAGATGACATACCAGGATTGTCTAAGGGCCATTTCTGTCCTCCAGGGACGACTTTTTGAAGTTTTTGGATTTAAGGGGGCAAAGTCACTTCTTCCACCCAGCCCAAGGTGCGCAAAATCGGGTACGATATCAGGTTTTTCCCTTGGCTGGAAGCTAAAAAAAACTTCAGATAATACCAAAGGTAGACAGATCAAATGAAAGCATCAGATCTGACCTTTCTAACAAGTGTATTTATGTCTTGAACACTCAAACGGTGTCTCTGATATCCAATATGAGCTATTTGACAAATTAGCAAATCTTGTCAAAAAAATTTTTGGATGATTTTTGCTAATTTTCGGTATCAACCCCCATGACTGTTTTCAGGCCCCTGTAGCCACCAGGACCCCATTATATATCTCAGGTGATATGACAAGAGTGGCTAGGGCTCATTTCCAGGCTCCAGGTACACGTCTGACTCCTATTTGTGACATTTCGAGGTGTTTCGTGTCAAACTCATTTTTTCCATTATAGGCCATCAAAAATGGTGGAAAATGGAAAAAACAGCAAGGAACAGTTGCCTTATAACATCCTAAACATAATGTATATCTCCATAAATGTTTAAATCATTTTAACCTTTTCATGCATCACTAGTGATGCACACTAAATCTGAGACGCAGCACTGGTGATGCATTTGCATCACTAGTGATGCAAATGCATCACTGGTGATGCATGGGAAAAGCTTGCTCAAAGTGCTCACTATTAGCGAGTTTTGCAAATTTTCAGTATCAACCCTAACGACTGTGGGTCTCTGTGGCCTCCAGGACCCTATATTATATCTCAGGTGATGAAGCAAGAGTGGCTAGGGCTCATTTCCAGCCTCCAGGTACATGTCTGACTCCCATTTCTGACATGTATTGGTGTTTGGTGTCAAACACATTTTTTCCATTATGGGCCATGGAGCTCAGAGTCACACCACATTTCGTGTTTTGGACCCAAGGACCCCATAGTATACCTCAGATGACATACCAGGATTGTCTAAGGGCCATTTCTGTCCTCCAGGGACGACTTTTTGAAGTTTTTGGATTTAAGGGGGCAAAGTCACTTCTTCCACCCAGCCCAAGGTGCGCAAAATCGGGTACGATATCAGGTTTTTCCCTTGGCTGGAAGCTAAAAAAAACTTCAGATAATACCAAAGGTAGACAGATCAAATGAAAGCATCAGATCTGACCTTTCTAACAAGTGTATTTATGTCTTGAACACTCAAACGGTGTCTCTGATATCCAATCTGAGCTATTTGACAAATTAGCAAATCTTGGCAAAAAAATGTTTTGACAATTTTTGCTAATTTTCGGTATCAACCCTCATGACTGTTTTCAGGCCCCTGTAGCCACCAGGACCCCATTATATATCTCAGGTGATATGACAAGAGTGGCTAGGGCTCATTTCCAGGCTCCAGGTACACGTCTGACTCGTATTTGTGACATTTCGAGGTGTTTCGTGTCAAACTCATTTTTTCCATGATAGGCCATCAAAAATGGTGGAAAATGGAAAAAACAGCAAGGAACAGTTGCCTAATAACATCCTAAACATAATGTATATCTCCATAAATGTTTAAATCATTTTAACCTTTTCATGCATCACTAGTGAAGCACACTAAATCTGAGACGCAGCACTGGTGATGCATTTGCATCACTAGTGATGCAAATGCATCAGTGGTGATGCATGGGAAAAGCTTGCTAAAAGTGCTCACTATTAGCGAGTTTTGCAAATTTTCATTATCAACCCTAATGACTGTTTGTGGGTCCCTTTGGCCACCAGGACCCTATATTATATCTCAGGTGATGAAGCAAGAGTGGCTAGGGCTCATTTCCAGGCTCCAGGTACATGTCTGACTCCCATTTCTGACATGTTGAGGTGTTTGGAGTCAAACTAATTTTTTCCATTATGTGCCATAGAGCTCAGAGTCACACCACATTTCTAGTTTTGGACCCAAGGACCCCATAGTATACCTCAGATGACATACCAGGAGTGTCTAAGACCCATTTCTGTCCTCCAGGGACGACTTTTTGAAGTTTTTGGATTTAAGGGGGCACAGTCACTTCTTCCACCCAGCCCAAGGTGCGCAAAATCGGGTACGATATCAGGTTTTTCCCTTGGCTGGAAGCTAAAAAAAACTTCAGATAATACCAAAGGTAGACAGATCAAATGAAAGCATCAGATCTGACCTTTCTAACAAGTGTATTTATGTCTTGAACACTCAAACGGTGTCTCTGATATCCAATATGAGCTATTTGACAAATTAGCAAATCTTGTCAAAAAAAATTTTGGATGATTTTTGCTAATTTTCGGTATCAACCCCCATGACTGTTTTCAGGCCCCTGTAGCCACCAGGACCCCATTATATATCTCAGGTGATATGACAAGAGTGGCTAGGGCTCATTTCCAGGCTCCAGGTACACGTCTGACTCCTATTTGTGACATTTCGAGGTGTTTCGTGTCAAACTCATTTTTTCCATTATAGGCCATCAAAAATGGTGGAAAATGGAAAAAACAGCAAGGAACAGTTGCCTAATAACATCCTAAACATAATGTATATCTCCATAAATGTTTAAATCATTTTAACCTTTTCATGCATCACTAGTGATGCACACTAAATCTGAGACGCAGCACTGGTGATGCATTTGCATCACTAGTGATGCAAATGCATCACTGGTGATGCAAATGCATCACTGGTGATGCATGGGAAAAGCTTGCTCAAAGTGCTCACTATTAGCGAGTTTTGCAAATTTTCAGTATCAACCCTAACGACTGTGGGTCTCTGTGGCCTCCAGGACCCTATATTATATCTCAGGTGATGAAGCAAGAGTGGCTAGGGCTCATTTCCAGCCTCCAGGTACATGTCTGACTCCTATTTCTGACATGTATTGGTGTTTGGTGTCAAACACATTTTTTCCATTATGGGCCATGGAGCTCAAAGTCACACCACATTTCTTGTTTTGGACCCAAGGACCCCATAGTATACCTCAGATGACATACCAGGATTGTCTAAGGGCCATTTCTGTCCTCCAGGGACGACTTTTTGAAGTTTTTGGATTTAAGGGGGCAAAGTCACTTCTTCCACCCAGCCCAAGGTGCGCAAAATCGGGTACGATATCAGGTTTTTCCCTTGGCTGGAAGCTAAAAAAAACTTCAGATAATACCAAAGGTAGACAGATCAAATGAAAGCATCAGATCTGACCTTTCTAACAAGTGTATTTATGTCTTGAACACTCAAACGGTGTCTCTGATATCCAATCTGAGCTATTTGACAAATTAGCAAATCTTGGCAAAAAAATGTTTTGGCAATTTTTGCTAATTTTCGGTATCAACCCTCATGACTGTTTTCAGGCCCCTGTAGCCACCAGGACCCCATTATATATCTCAGGTGATATGACAAGAGTGGCTAGGGCTCATTTCCAGGCTCCAGGTACACGTCTGACTCGTATTTGTGACATTTCGAGGTGTTTCGTGTCAAACTCATTTTTTCCATGATAGGCCATCAAAAATGGTGGAAAATGGAAAAAACAGCAAGGAACAGTTGCCTAATAACATCCTAAACATAATGTATATCTCCATAAATGTTTAAATCATTTTAACCTTTTCATGCATCACTAGTGAAGCACACTAAATCTGAGACGCAGCACTGGTGATGCATTTGCATCACTAGTGATGCAAATGCATCAGTGGTGATGCATGGGAAAAGCTTGCAAAAGTGCTCACTATTAGCAAGTTTTGCAAATTTTCATTATCAACCCTAATGACTGTTTGTGGGTCCCTTTGGCCACCAGGACCCTATATTATATCTCAGGTGATGAAGCAAGAGTGGCTAGGGCTCATTTCCAGGCTCCAGGTACATGTCTGACTCCCATTTCTGACATGTATTGGTGTTTGGTGTCAAACACATTTTTTCCATTATGGGCCATGGAGCTCAGAGTCACACCACATTTCGTGTTTTGGACCCAAGGACCCCATAGTATACCTCAGATGACATACCAGGATTGTCTAAGGGCCATTTCTGTCCTCCAGGGACGACTTTTTGAAGTTTTTGGATTTAAGGGGGCAAAGTCACTTCTTCCACCCAGCCCAAGGTGCGCAAAATCGGGTACGATATCAGGTTTTTCCCTTGGCTGGAAGCTAAAAAAAACTTCAGATAATACCAAAGGTAGACAGATCAAATGAAAGCATCAGATCTGACCTTTCTAACAAGTGTATTTATGTCTTGAACACTCAAACGGTGTCTCTGATATCCAATATGAGCTATTTGACAAATTAGCAAATCTTGGCAAAAAAATGTTTTGACAATTTTTGCTAATTTTCGGTATCAACCCTCATGACTGTTTTCAGGCCCCTGTAGCCACCAGGACCCCATTATATATCTCAGGTGATATGACAAGAGTGGCTAGGGCTCATTTCCAGGCTCCAGGTACACGTCTGACTCGTATTTGTGACATTTCGAGGTGTTTCGTGTCAAACTCATTTTTTCCATGATAGGCCATCAAAAATGGTGGAAAATGGAAAAAACAGCAAGGAACAGTTGCCTAATAACATCCTAAACATAATGTATATCTCCATAAATGTTTAAATCATTTTAACCTTTTCATGCATCACTAGTGAAGCACACTAAATCTGAGACGCAGCACTGGTGATGCATTTGCATCACTAGTGATGCAAATGCATCAGTGGTGATGCATGGGAAAAGCTTGCTAAAAGTGCTCACTATTAGCGAGTTTTGCAAATTTTCATTATCAACCCTAATGACTGTTTGTGGGTCCCTTTGGCCACCAGGACCCTATATTATATCTCAGGTGATGAAGCAAGAGTGGCTAGGGCTCATTTCCAGGCTCCAGGTACATGTCTGACTCCCATTTCTGACATGTTGAGGTGTTTGGAGTCAAACTAATTTTTTCCATTATGTGCCATAGAGCTCAGAGTCACACCACATTTCTAGTTTTGGACCCAAGGACCCCATAGTATACCTCAGATGACATACCAGGAGTGTCTAAGACCCATTTCTGTCCTCCAGGGACGACTTTTTGAAGTTTTTGGATTTAAGGGGGCAAAGTCACTTCTTTCACCCAGCCCAAGGTGCGCAAAATCGGGTACGATATCAGGTTTTTCCCTTGGCTGGAAGCTAAAAAAAACTTCAGAGAATACCAAAGGTAGACAGATCAAATGAAAGCATCAGATCTGACCTTTCTAACAAGTGTATTTATGTCTTGAACACTCAAACAGTGTCTCTGATATCCAATATGAGCTATTTGACAAATTAGCAAATCTTGTCAAAAAAATTTTTGGATGATTTTTGCTAATTTTCGGTATCAACCCCCATGACTGTTTTCAGGCCCCTGTAGCCACCAGGACCCCATTATATATCTCAGGTGATATGACAAGAGTGGCTAGGGCTCATTTCCAGGCTCCAGGTACACGTCTGACTCCTATTTGTGACATTTCGAGGTGTTTCGTGTCAAACTCATTTTTTCCATTATAGGCCATCAAAAATGGTGGAAAATGGAAAAAACAGCAAGGAACAGTTGCCTAATAACATCCTAAACATAATGTATATCTCCATAAATGTTTAAATCATTTTAACCTTTTCATGCATCACTAGTGATGCACACTAAATCTGAGACGCAGCACTGGTGATGCATTTGCATCACTAGTGATGCAAATGCATCACTGGTGATGCATGGGAAAAGCTTGCTCAAAGTGCTCACTATTAGCGAGTTTTGCAAATTTTCAGTATCAACCCTAACGACTGTGGGTCTCTGTGGCCTCCAGGACCCTATATTATATCTCAGGTGATGAAGCAAGAGTGGCTAGGGCTCATTTCCAGCCTCCAGGTACATGTCTGACTCCCATTTCTGACATGTATTGGTGTTTGGTGTCAAACACATTTTTTCCATTATGGGCCATGGAGCTCAGAGTCACACCACATTTCGTGTTTTGGACCCAAGGACCCCATAGTATACCTCAGATGACATACCAGGATTGTCTAAGGGCCATTTCTGTCCTCCAGGGACGACTTTTTGAAGTTTTTGGATTTAAGGGGGCAAAGTCACTTCTTCCACCCAGCCCAAGGTGCGCAAAATCGGGTACGATATCAGGTTTTTCCCTTGGCTGGAAGCTAAAAAAAACTTCAGATAATACCAAAGGTAGACAGATCAAATGAAAGCATCAGATCTGACCTTTCTAACAAGTGTATTTATGTCTTGAACACTCAAACGGTGTCTCTGATATCCAATCTGAGCTATTTGACAAATTAGCAAATCTTGGCAAAAAAATGTTTTGACAATTTTTGCTAATTTTCGGTATCAACCCTCATGACTGTTTTCAGGCCCCTGTAGCCACCAGGACCCCATTATATATCTCAGGTGATATGACAAGAGTGGCTAGGGCTCATTTCCAGGCTCCAGGTACACGTCTGACTCGTATTTGTGACATTTCGAGGTGTTTCGTGTCAAACTCATTTTTTCCATGATAGGCCATCAAAAATGGTGGAAAATGGAAAAAACAGCAAGGAACAGTTGCCTAATAACATCCTAAACATAATGTATATCTCCATAAATGTTTAAATCATTTTAACCTTTTCATGCATCACTAGTGAAGCACACTAAATCTGAGACGCAGCACTGGTGATGCATTTGCATCACTAGTGATGCAAATGCATCAGTGGTGATGCATGGGAAAAGCTTGCTAAAAGTGCTCACTATTAGCGAGTTTTGCAAATTTTCATTATCAACCCTAATGACTGTTTGTGGGTCCCTTTGGCCACCAGGACCCTATATTATATCTCAGGTGATGAAGCAAGAGTGGCTAGGGCTCATTTCCAGGCTCCAGGTACATGTCTGACTCCCATTTCTGACATGTTGAGGTGTTTGGAGTCAAACTAATTTTTTCCATTATGTGCCATAGAGCTCAGAGTCACACCACATTTCTAGTTTTGGACCCAAGGACCCCATAGTATACCTCAGATGACATACCAGGAGTGTCTAAGACCCATTTCTGTCCTCCAGGGACGACTTTTTGAAGTTTTTGGATTTAAGGGGGCAAAGTCACTTCTTCCACCCAGCCCAAGGTGCGCAAAATCGGGTACGATATCAGGTTTTTCCCTTGGCTGGAAGCTAAAAAAAACTTCAGATAATACCAAAGGTAGACAGATCAAATGAAAGCATCAGATCTGACCTTTCTAACAAGTGTATTTATGTCTTGAACACTCAAACGGTGTCGCTGATATCCAATATGAGCTATTTGACAAATTAGCAAATCTTGTCAAAAAATTTTTTGGATGATTTTTGCTAATTTTCGGTATCAACCCCCATGACTGTTTTCAGGCCCCTGTAGCCACCAGGACCCCATTATATATCTCAGGTGATATGACAAGAGTGGCTAGGGCTCATTTCCAGGCTCCAGGTACACGTCTGACTCCTATTTGTGACATTTCGAGGTGTTTCGTGTCAAACTCATTTTTTCCATTATAGGCCATCAAAAATGGTGGAAAATGGAAAAAACAGCAAGGAACAGTTGCCTAATAACATCCTAAACATAATGTATATCTCCATAAATGTTTAAATCATTTTAACCTTTTCATGCATCACTAGTGAAGCACACTAAATCTGAGACGCAGCACTGGTGATGCATTTGCATCACTAGTGATGCAAATGCATCAGTGGTGATGCATGGGAAAAGCTTGCTAAAAGTGCTCACTATTAGCGAGTTTTGCAAATTTTCATTATCAACCCTAATGACTGTTTGTGGGTCCCTTTGGCCACCAGGACCCTATATTATATCTCAGGTGATGAAGCAAGAGTGGCTAGGGCTCATTTCCAGGCTCCAGGTACATGTCTGACTCCCATTTCTGACATGTTGAGGTGTTTGGAGTCAAACTAATTTTTTCCATTATGTGCCATAGAGCTCAGAGTCACACCACATTTCTAGTTTTGGACCCAAGGACCCCATAGTATACCTCAGATGACATACCAGGAGTGTCTAAGACCCATTTC
This sequence comes from Lissotriton vulgaris, assembly GCF_964263255.1. Classification (NCBI taxonomy): domain Eukaryota; kingdom Metazoa; phylum Chordata; class Amphibia; order Caudata; family Salamandridae; genus Lissotriton; species Lissotriton vulgaris. The sequence continues at coordinate 88,666,876 of NC_141699.1, read as the reverse complement.
TGTCCTCCAGGGACGACTTTTTGAAGTTTTTGGATTTAAGGGGGCAAAGTCACTTCTTCCACCCAGCCCAAGGTGCGCAAAATCGGGTACGATATCAGGTTTTTCCCTTGGCTGGAAGCTAAAAAAAACTTCAGAGAATACCAAAGGTAGACAGATCAAATGAAAGCATCAGATCTGACCTTTCTAACAAGTGTATTTATGTCTTGAACACTCAAACGGTGTCTCTGATATCCAATATGAGCTATTTGACAAATTAGCAAATCTTGTCAAAAAAATTTTTGGATGATTTTTGCTAATTTTCGGTATCAACCCCCATGACTGTTTTCAGGCCCCTGTAGCCACCAGGACCCCATTATATATCTCAGGTGATATGACAAGAGTGGCTAGGGCTCATTTCCAGGCTCCAGGTACACGTCTGACTCCTATTTGTGACATTTCGAGGTGTTTCGTGTCAAACTCATTTTTTCCATTATAGGCCATCAAAAATGGTGGAAAATGGAAAAAACAGCAAGGAACAGTTGCCTAATAACATCCTAAACATAATGTATATCTCCATAAATGTTTAAATCATTTTAACCTTTTCATGCATCACTAGTGATGCACACTAAATCTGAGACGCAGCACTGGTGATGCATTTGCATCACTAGTGATGCAAATGCATCACTGGTGATGCATGGGAAAAGCTTGCTCAAAGTGCTCACTATTAGCGAGTTTTGCAAATTTTCAGTATCAACCCTAACGACTGTGGGTCTCTGTGGCCTCCAGGACCCTATATTATATCTCAGGTGATGAAGCAAGAGTGGCTAGGGCTCATTTCCAGCCTCCAGGTACATGTCTGACTCCCATTTCTGACATGTATTGGTGTTTGGTGTCAAACACATTTTTTCCATTATGGGCCATGGAGCTCAGAGTCACACCACATTTCGTGTTTTGGACCCAAGGACCCCATAGTATACCTCAGATGACATACCAGGATTGTCTAAGGGCCATTTCTGTCCTCCAGGGACGACTTTTTGAAGTTTTTGGATTTAAGGGGGCAAAGTCACTTCTTCCACCCAGCCCAAGGTGCGCAAAATCGGGTACGATATCAGGTTTTTCCCTTGGCTGGAAGCTAAAAAAAACTTCAGATAATACCAAAGGTAGACAGATCAAATGAAAGCATCAGATCTGACCTTTCTAACAAGTGTATTTATGTCTTGAACACTCAAACGGTGTCTCTGATATCCAATCTGAGCTATTTGACAAATTAGCAAATCTTGGCAAAAAAATGTTTTGACAATTTTTGCTAATTTTCGGTATCAACCCTCATGACTGTTTTCAGGCCCCTGTAGCCACCAGGACACCATTATATATCTCAGGTGATATGACAAGAGTGGCTAGGGCTCATTTCCAGGCTCCAGGTACACGTCTGACTCGTATTTGTGACATTTCGAGGTGTTTCGTGTCAAACTCATTTTTTCCATGATAGGCCATCAAAAATGGTGGAAAATGGAAAAAACAGCAAGGAACAGTTGCCTAATAACATCCTAAACATAATGTATATCTCCATAAATGTTTAAATCATTTTAACCTTTTCATGCATCACTAGTGAAGCACACTAAATCTGAGACGCAGCACTGGTGATGCATTTGCATCACTAGTGATGCAAATGCATCAGTGGTGATGCATGGGAAAAGCTTGCTAAAAGTGCTCACTATTAGCGAGTTTTGCAAATTTTCATTATCAACCCTAATGACTGTTTGTGGGTCCCTTTGGCCACCAGGACCCTATATTATATCTCAGGTGATGAAGCAAGAGTGGCTAGGGCTCATTTCCAGGCTCCAGGTACATGTCTGACTCCCATTTCTGACATGTTGAGGTGTTTGGAGTCAAACTAATTTTTTCCATTATGTGCCATAGAGCTCAGAGTCACACCACATTTCTAGTTTTGGACCCAAGGACCCCATACTATACCTCAGATGACATACCAGGAGTGTCTAAGACCCATTTCTGTCCTCCAGGGACGACTTTTTGAAGTTTTTGGATTTAAGGGGGCAAAGTCACTTCTTCCACCCAGCCCAAGGTGCGCAAAATCGGGTACGATATCAGGTTTTTCCCTTGGCTGGAAGCTAAAAAAAACTTCAGATAATACCAAAGGTAGACAGATCAAATGAAAGCATCAGATCTGACCTTTCTAACAAGTGTATTTATGTCTTGAACACTCAAACAGTGTCTCTGATATCCAATATGAGCTATTTGACAAATTAGCAAATCTTGTCAAAAAATTTTTTGGATGATTTTTGCTAATTTTCGGTATCAACCCCCATGACTGTTTTCAGGCCCCTGTAGCCACCAGGACCCCATTATATATCTCAGGTGATATGACAAGAGTGGCTAGGGCTCATTTCCAGGCTCCAGGTACACGTCTGACTCCTATTTGTGACATTTCGAGGTGTTTCGTGTCAAACTCATTTTTTCCATTATAGGCCATCAAAAATGGTGGAAAATGGAAAAAACAGCAAGGAACAGTTGCCTAATAACATCCTAAACATAATGTATATCTCCATAAATGTTTAAATCATTTTAACCTTTTCATGCATCACTAGTGATGCACACTAAATCTGAGACGCAGCACTGGTGATGCATTTGCATCACTAGTGATGCAAATGCATCACTGGTGATGCATGGGAAAAGCTTGCTCAAAGTGCTCACTATTAGCGAGTTTTGCAAATTTTCAGTATCAACCCTAACGACTGTGGGTCTCTGTGGCCTCCAGGACCCTATATTATATCTCAGGTGATGAAGCAAGAGTGGCTAGGGCTCATTTCCAGCCTCCAGGTACATGTCTGACTCCCATTTCTGACATGTATTGGTGTTTGGTGTCAAACACATTTTTTCCATTATGGGCCATGGAGCTCAGAGTCACACCACATTTCGTGTTTTGGACCCAAGGACCCCATAGTATACCTCAGATGACATACCAGGATTGTCTAAGGGCCATTTCTGTCCTCCAGGGACGACTTTTTGAAGTTTTTGGATTTAAGGGGGCAAAGTCACTTCTTCCACCCAGCCCAAGGTGCGCAAAATCGGGTACGATATCAGGTTTTTCCCTTGGCTGGAAGCTAAAAAAAACTTCAGATAATACCAAAGGTAGACAGATCAAATGAAAGCATCAGATCTGACCTTTCTAACAAGTGTATTTATGTCTTGAACACTCAAACGGTGTCTCTGATATCCAATCTGAGCTATTTGACAAATTAGCAAATCTTGGCAAAAAAATGTTTTGACAATTTTTGCTAATTTTCGGTATCAACCCTCATGACTGTTTTCAGGCCCCTGTAGCCACCAGGACACCATTATATATCTCAGGTGATATGACAAGAGTGGCTAGGGCTCATTTCCAGGCTCCAGGTACACGTCTGACTCGTATTTGTGACATTTCGAGGTGTTTCATGTCAAACTCATTTTTTCCATGATAGGCCATCAAAAATGGTGGAAAATGGAAAAAACAGCAAGGAACAGTTGCCTAATAACATCCTAAACATAATGTATATCTCCATAAATGTTTAAATCATTTTAACCTTTTCATGCATCACTAGTGAAGCACACTAAATCTGAGACGCAGCACTGGTGATGCATTTGCATCACTAGTGATGCAAATGCATCAGTGGTGATGCATGGGAAAAGCTTGCTAAAAGTGCTCACTATTAGCGAGTTTTGCAAATTTTCATTATCAACCCTAATGACTGTTTGTGGGTCCCTTTGGCCACCAGGACCCTATATTATATCTCAGGTGATGAAGCAAGAGTGGCTAGGGCTCATTTCCAGGCTCCAGGTACATGTCTGACTCCCATTTCTGACATGTTGAGGTGTTTGGAGTCAAACTAATTTTTTCCATTATGTGCCATAGAGCTCAGAGTCACACCACATTTCTAGTTTTGGACCCAAGGACCCCATACTATACCTCAGATGACATACCAGGAGTGTCTAAGACCCATTTCTGTCCTCCAGGGACGACTTTTTGAAGTTTTTGGATTTAAGGGGGCAAAGTCACTTCTTCCACCCAGCCCAAGGTGCGCAAAATCGGGTACGATATCAGGTTTTTCCCTTGGCTGGAAGCTAAAAAAAACTTCAGATAATACCAAAGGTAGACAGATCAAATGAAAGCATCAGATCTGACCTTTCTAACAAGTGTATTTATGTCTTGAACACTCAAACGGTGTCTCTGATATCCAATATGAGCTATTTGACAAATTAGCAAATCTTGTCAAAAAATTTTTTGGATGATTTTTGCTAATTTTCGGTATCAACCCCCATGACTGTTTTCAGGCCCCTGTAGCCACCAGGACCCCATTATATATCTCAGGTGATATGACAAGAGTGGCTAGGGCTCATTTCCAGGCTCCAGGTACACGTCTGACTCCTATTTGTGACATTTCGAGGTGTTTCGTGTCAAACTCATTTTTTCCATTATAGGCCATCAAAAATGGTGGAAAATGGAAAAAACAGCAAGGAACAGTTGCCTAATAACATCCTAAACATAATGTATATCTCCATAAATGTTTAAATCATTTTAACCTTTTCATGCATCACTAGTGATGCACACTAAATCTGAGACGCAGCACTGGTGATGCATTTGCATCACTAGTGATGCAAATGCATCACTGGTGATGCATGGGAAAAGCTTGCTCAAAGTGCTCACTATTAGCGAGTTTTGCAAATTTTCAGTATCAACCCTAACGACTGTGGGTCTCTGTGGCCTCCAGGACCCTATATTATATCTCAGGTGATGAAGCAAGAGTGGCTAGGGCTCATTTCCAGCCTCCAGGTACATGTCTGACTCTCATTTCTGACATGTATTGGTGTTTGGTGTCAAACACATTTTTTCCATTATGGGCCATGGAGCTCAGAGTCACACCACATTTCTTGTTTTGGACCCAAGGACCCCATAGTATACCTCAGATGACATACCAGGATTGTCTAAGGGCCATTTCTGTCCTCCAGGGACGACTTTTTGAAGTTTTTGGATTCAAGGGGGCAAAGTCACTTCTTCCACCCAGCCCAAGGTGCTCAAAATCGGGTACGATATCAGGTTTTTCCCTTGGCTGGAAGCTAAAAAAAAACTTCAGATAATACCAAAGGTAGACAGATCAAATGAAAGCATCAGATCTGACCTTTCTAACAAGTGTATTTATGTCTTGAACACTCAAACGGTGTCTCTGATATCCAATATGAGCTATTTGACAAATTAGCAAATCTTGTCAAAAAAAATTTTGGATGATTTTTGCTAATTTTCGGTATCAACCCCCATGACTGTTTTCAGGCCCCTGTAGCCACCAGGACCCCATTATATATCTCAGGTGATATGACAAGAGTGGCTAGGGCTCATTTCCAGGCTCCAGGTACACGTCTGACTCCTATTTGTGACATTTCGAGGTGTTTCGTGTCAAACTCATTTTTTCCATTATAGGCCATCAAAAATGGTGGAAAATGGAAAAAACAGCAAGGAACAGTTGCCTAATAACATCCTAAACATAATGTATATCTCCATAAATGTTTAAATCATTTTAACCTTTTCATGCATCACTAGTGATGCACACTAAATCTGAGACGCAGCACTGGTGATGCATTTGCATCACTAGTGATGCAAATGCATCACTGGTGATGCAAATGCATCACTGGTGATGCATGGGAAAAGCTTGCTCAAAGTGCTCACTATTAGCGAGTTTTGCAAATTTTCAGTATCAACCCTAACGACTGTGGGTCTCTGTGGCCTCCAGGACCCTATATTATATCTCAGGTGATGAAGCAAGAGTGGCTAGGGCTCATTTCCAGCCTCCAGGTACATGTCTGACTCCTATTTCTGACATGTATTGGTGTTTGGTGTCAAACACATTTTTTCCATTATGGGCCATGGAGCTCAAAGTCACACCACATTTCTTGTTTTGGACCCTAGGACCCCATAGTATACCTCAGATGACATACCAGGATTGTCTAAGGGCCATTTCTGTCCTCCAGGGACGACTTTTTGAAGTTTTTGGATTTAAGGGGGCAAAGTCACTTCTTCCACCCAGCCCAAGGTGCGCAAAATCGGGTACGATATCAGGTTTTTCCCTTGGCTGGAAGCTAAAAAAAACTTCAGATAATACCAAAGGTAGACAGATCAAATGAAAGCATCAGATCTGACCTTTCTAACAAGTGTATTTATGTCTTGAACACTCAAACGGTGTCTCTGATATCCAATCTGAGCTATTTGACAAATTAGCAAATCTTGGCAAAAAAATGTTTTGACAATTTTTGCTAATTTTCGGTATCAACCCTCATGACTGTTTTCAGGCCCCTGTAGCCACCAGGACCCCATTATATATCTCAGGTGATATGACAAGAGTGGCTAGGGCTCATTTCCAGGCTCCAGGTACACGTCTGACTCGTATTTGTGACATTTCGAGGTGTTTCGTGTCAAACTCATTTTTTCCATGATAGGCCATCAAAAATGGTGGAAAATGGAAAAAACAGCAAGGAACAGTTGCCTAATAACATCCTAAACATAATGTATATCTCCATAAATGTTTAAATCATTTTAACCTTTTCATGCATCACTAGTGAAGCACACTAAATCTGAGACGCAGCACTGGTGATGCATTTGCATCACTAGTGATGCAAATGCATCAGTGGTGATGCATGGGAAAAGCTTGCAAAAGTGCTCACTATTAGCAAGTTTTGCAAATTTTCATTATCAACCCTAATGACTGTTTGTGGGTCCCTTTGGCCACCAGGACCCTATATTATATCTCAGGTGATGAAGCAAGAGTGGCTAGGGCTCATTTCCAGGCTCCAGGTACATGTCTGACTCCCATTTCTGACATGTATTGGTGTTTGGTGTCAAACACATTTTTTCCATTATGGGCCATGGAGCTCAGAGTCACACCACATTTCGTGTTTTGGACCCAAGGACCCCATAGTATACCTCAGATGACATACCAGGATTGTCTAAGGGCCATTTCTGTCCTCCAGGGACGACTTTTTGAAGTTTTTGGATTTAAGGGGGCAAAGTCACTTCTTCCACCCAGCCCAAGGTGCGCAAAATCGGGTACGATATCAGGTTTTTCCCTTGGCTGGAAGCTAAAAAAAACTTCAGATAATACCAAAGGTAGACAGATCAAATGAAAGCATCAGATCTGACCTTTCTAACAAGTGTATTTATGTCTTGAACACTCAAACGGTGTCTCTGATATCCAATATGAGCTATTTGACAAATTAGCAAATCTTGGCAAAAAAAAATTTTGACAATTTTTGCTAATTTTCGGTATCAACCCTCATGACTGTTTTCAGGCCCCTGTAGCCACCAGGACCCCATTATATATCTCAGGTGATATGACAAGAGTGGCTAGGGCTCATTTCCAGGCTCCAGGTACACGTCTGACTCGTATTTGTGACATTTCGAGGTGTTTCGTGTCAAACTCATTTTTTCCATGATAGGCCATCAAAAATGGTGGAAAATGGAAAAAACAGCAAGGAACAGTTGCCTAATAACATCCTAAACATAATGTATATCTCCATAAATGTTTAAATCATTTTAACCTTTTCATGCATCACTAGTGAAGCACACTAAATCTGAGACGCAGCACTGGTGATGCATTTGCATCACTAGTGATGCAAATGCATCAGTGGTGATGCATGGGAAAAGCTTGCTAAAAGTGCTCACTATTAGCGAGTTTTGCAAATTTTCATTATCAACCCTAATGACTGTTTGTGGGTCCCTTTGGCCACCAGGACCCTATATTATATCTCAGGTGATGAAGCAAGAGTGGCTAGGGCTCATTTCCAGGCTCCAGGTACATGTCTGACTCCCATTTCTGACATGTTGAGGTGTTTGGAGTCAAACTAATTTTTTCCATTATGTGCCATAGAGCTCAGAGTCACACCACATTTCTAGTTTTGGACCCAAGGACCCCATAGTATACCTCAGATGACATACCAGGAGTGTCTAAGACCCATTTCTGTCCTCCAGGGACGACTTTTTGAAGTTTTTGGATTTAAGGGGGCAAAGTCACTTCTTCCACCCAGCCCAAGGTGCGCAAAATCGGGTACGATATCAGGTTTTTCCCTTGGCTGGAAGCTAAAAAAAACTTCAGAGAATACCAAAGGTAGACAGATCAAATGAAAGCATCAGATCTGACCTTTCTAACAAGTGTATTTATGTCTTGAACACTCAAACAGTGTCTCTGATATCCAATATGAGCTATTTGACAAATTAGCAAATCTTGTCAAAAAAATTTTTGGATGATTTTTGCTAATTTTCGGTATCAACCCCCATGACTGTTTTCAGGCCCCTGTAGCCACCAGGACCCCATTATATATCTCAGGTGATATGACAAGAGTGGCTAGGGCTCATTTCCAGGCTCCAGGTACACGTCTGACTCCTATTTGTGACATTTCGAGGTGTTTTGTGTCAAACTCATTTTTTCCATTATAGGCCATCAAAAATGGTGGAAAATGGAAAAAACAGCAAGGAACAGTTGCCTAATAACATCCTAAACATAATGTATATCTCCATAAATGTTTAAATCATTTTAACCTTTTCATGCATCACTAGTGATGCACACTAAATCTGAGACGCAGCACTGGTGATGCATTTGCATCACTAGTGATGCAAATGCATCACTGGTGATGCATGGGAAAAGCTTGCTCAAAGTGCTCACTATTAGCGAGTTTTGCAAATTTTCAGTATCAACCCTAACGACTGTGGGTCTCTGTGGCCTCCAGGACCCTATATTATATCTCAGGTGATGAAGCAAGAGTGGCTAGGGCTCATTTCCAGCCTCCAGGTACATGTCTGACTCCCATTTCTGACATGTATTGGTGTTTGGTGTCAAACACATTTTTTCCATTATGGGCCATGGAGCTCAGAGTCACACCACATTTCGTGTTTTGGACCCAAGGACCCCATAGTATACCTCAGATGACATACCAGGATTGTCTAAGGGCCATTTCTGTCCTCCAGGGACGACTTTTTGAAGTTTTTGGATTTAAGGGGGCAAAGTCACTTCTTCCACCCAGCCCAAGGTGCGCAAAATCGGGTACGATATCAGGTTTTTCCCTTGGCTGGAAGCTAAAAAAAACTTCAGATAATACCAAAGGTAGACAGATCAAATGAAAGCATCAGATCTGACCTTTCTAACAAGTGTATTTATGTCTTGAACACTCAAACGGTGTCTCTGATATCCAATCTGAGCTATTTGACAAATTAGCAAATCTTGGCAAAAAAATGTTTTGACAATTTTTGCTAATTTTCGGTATCAACCCTCATGACTGTTTTCAGGCCCCTGTAGCCACCAGGACCCCATTATATATCTCAGGTGATATGACAAGAGTGGCTAGGGCTCATTTCCAGGCTCCAGGTACACGTCTGACTCGTATTTGTGACATTTCGAGGTGTTTCGTGTCAAACTCATTTTTTCCATGATAGGCCATCAAAAATGGTGGAAAATGGAAAAAACAGCAAGGAACAGTTGCCTAATAACATCCTAAACATAATGTATATCTCCATAAATGTTTAAATCATTTTAACCTTTTCATGCATCACTAGTGAAGCACACTAAATCTGAGACGCAGCACTGGTGATGCATTTGCATCACTAGTGATGCAAATGCATCAGTGGTGATGCATGGGAAAAGCTTGCTAAAAGTGCTCACTATTAGCGAGTTTTGCAAATTTTCATTATCAACCCTAATGACTGTTTGTGGGTCCCTTTGGCCACCAGGACCCTATATTATATCTCAGGTGATGAAGCAAGAGTGGCTAGGGCTCATTTCCAGGCTCCAGGTACATGTCTGACTCCCATTTCTGACATGTTGAGGTGTTTGGAGTCAAACTAATTTTTTCCATTATGTGCCATAGAGCTCAGAGTCACACCACATTTCTAGTTTTGGACCCAAGGACCCCATAGTATACCTCAGATGACATACCAGGAGTGTCTAAGACCCATTTCTGTCCTCCAGGGACGACTTTTTGAAGTTTTTGGATTTAAGGGGGCAAAGTCACTTCTTCCACCCAGCCCAAGGTGCGCAAAATCGGGTACGATATCAGGTTTTTCCCTTGGCTGGAAGCTAAAAAAAACTTCAGATAATACCAAAGGTAGACAGATCAAATGAAAGCATCAGATCTGACCTTTCTAACAAGTGTATTTATGTCTTGAACACTCAAACGGTGTCTCTGATATCCAATATGAGCTATTTGACAAATTAGCAAATCTTGTCAAAAAATTTTTTGGATGATTTTTGCTAATTTTCGGTATCAACCCCCATGACTGTTTTCAGGCCCCTGTAGCCACCAGGACCCCATTATATATCTCAGGTGATATGACAAGAGTGGCTAGGGCTCATTTCCAGGCTCCAGGTACACGTCTGACTCCTATTTGTGACATTTCGAGGTGTTTCGTGTCAAACTCATTTTTTCCATTATAGGCCATCAAAAATGGTGGAAAATGGAAAAAACAGCAAGGAACAGTTGCCTAATAACATCCTAAACATAATGTATATCTCCATAAATGTTTAAATCATTTTAACCTTTTCATGCATCACTAGTGAAGCACACTAAATCTGAGACGCAGCACTGGTGATGCATTTGCATCACTAGTGATGCAAATGCATCAGTGGTGATGCATGGGAAAAGCTTGCTAAAAGTGCTCACTATTAGCGAGTTTTGCAAATTTTCATTATCAACCCTAATGACTGTTTGTGGGTCCCTTTGGCCACCAGGACCCTATATTATATCTCAGGTGATGAAGCAAGAGTGGCTAGGGCTCATTTCCAGGCTCCAGGTACATGTCTGACTCCCATTTCTGACATGTTGAGGTGTTTGGAGTCAAACTAATTTTTTCCATTATGTGCCATAGAGCTCAGAGTCACACCACATTTCTAGTTTTGGACCCAAGGACCCCATACTATACCTCAGATGACATACCAGGAGTGTCTAAGACCCATTTCTGTCCTCCAGGGACGACTTTTTGAAGTTTTTGGATTTAAGGGGGCAAAGTCACTTCTTCCACCCAGCCCAAGGTGCGCAAAATCGGGTACGATATCAGGTTTTTCCCTTGGCTGGAAGCTAAAAAAAACTTCAGATAATACCAAAGGTAGACAGATCAAATGAAAGCATCAGATCTGACCTTTCTAACAAGTGTATTTATGTCTTGAACACTCAAACGGTGTCTCTGATATCCAATATGAGCTATTTGACAAATTAGCAAATCTTGTCAAAAAATTTTTTGGATGATTTTTGCTAATTTTCGGTATCAACCCCCATGACTGTTTTCAGGCCCCTGTAGCCACCAGGACCCCATTATATATCTCAGGTGATATGACAAGAGTGGCTAGGGCTCATTTCCAGGCTCCAGGTACACGTCTGACTCCTATTTGTGACATTTCGAGGTGTTTCGTGTCAAACTCATTTTTTCCATTATAGGCCATCAAAAATGGTGGAAAATGGAAAAAACAGCAAGGAACAGTTGCCTAATAACATCCTAAACATAATGTATATCTCCATAAATGTTTAAATCATTTTAACCTTTTCATGCATCACTAGTGATGCACACTAAATCTGAGACGCAGCACTGGTGATGCATTTGCATCACTAGTGATGCAAATGCATCACTGGTGATGCATGGGAAAAGCTTGCTCAAAGTGCTCACTATTAGCGAGTTTTGCAAATTTTCAGTATCAACCCTAACGACTGTGGGTCTCTGTGGCCTCCAGGACCCTATATTATATCTCAGGTGATGAAGCAAGAGTGGCTAGGGCTCATTTCCAGCCTCCAGGTACATGTCTGACTCTCATTTCTGACATGTATTGGTGTTTGGTGTCAAACACATTTTTTCCATTATGGGCCATGGAGCTCAGAGTCACACCACATTTCTTGTTTTGGACCCAAGGACCCCATAGTATACCTCAGATGACATACCAGGATTGTCTAAGGGCCATTTCTGTCCTCCAGGGACGACTTTTTGAAGTTTTTGGATTCAAGGGGGCAAAGTCACTTCTTCCACCCAGCCCAAGGTGCTCAAAATCGGGTACGATATCAGGCTTTTCCCTTGGCTGGAAGCTAAAAAAAAACTTCAGATAATACCAAAGGTAGACAGATCAAATGAAAGCATCAGATCTGACCTTTCTAACAAGTGTATTTATGTCTTGAACACTCAAACGGTGTCTCTGATATCCAATATGAGCTATTTGACAAATTAGCAAATCTTGTCAAAAAAAATTTTGGATGATTTTTGCTAATTTTCGGTATCAACCCCCATGACTGTTTTCAGGCCCCTGTAGCCACCAGGACCCCATTATATATCTCAGGTGATATGACAAGAGTGGCTAGGGCTCATTTCCAGGCTCCAGGTACACGTCTGACTCCTATTTGTGACATTTCGAGGTGTTTCGTGTCAAACTCATTTTTTCCATTATAGGCCATCAAAAATGGTGGAAAATGGAAAAAACAGCAAGGAACAGTTGCCTAATAACATCCTAAACATAATGTATATCTCCATAAATGTTTAAATCATTTTAACCTTTTCATGCATCACTAGTGATGCACACTAAATCTGAGACGCAGCACTGGTGATGCATTTGCATCACTAGTGATGCAAATGCATCACTGGTGATGCAAATGCATCACTGGTGATGCATGGGAAAAGCTTGCTCAAAGTGCTCACTATTAGCGAGTTTTGCAAATTTTCAGTATCAACCCTAACGACTGTGGGTCTCTGTGGCCTCCAGGACCCTATATTATATCTCAGGTGATGAAGCAAGAGTGGCTAGGGCTCATTTCCAGCCTCCAGGTACATGTCTGACTCCTATTTCTGACATGTATTGGTGTTTGGTGTCAAACACATTTTTTCCATTATGGGCCATGGAGCTCAAAGTCACACCACATTTCTTGTTTTGGACCCAAGGACCCCATAGTATACCTCAGATGACATACCAGGATTGTCTAAGGGCCATTTCTGTCCTCCAGGGACGACTTTTTGAAGTTTTTGGATTTAAGGGGGCAAAGTCACTTCTTCCACCCAGCCCAAGGTGCGCAAAATCGGGTACGATATCAGGTTTTTCCCTTGGCTGGAAGCTAAAAAAAACTTCAGATAATACCAAAGGTAGACAGATCAAATGAAAGCATCAGATCTGACCTTTCTAACAAGTGTATTTATGTCTTGAACACTCAAACGGTGTCTCTGATATCCAATCTGAGCTATTTGACAAATTAGCAAATCTTGGCAAAAAAATGTTTTGACAATTTTTGCTAATTTTCGGTATCAACCCTCATGACTGTTTTCAGGCCCCTGTAGCCACCAGGACCCCATTATATATCTCAGGTGATATGACAAGAGTGGCTAGGGCTCATTTCCAGGCTCCAGGTACACGTCTGACTCGTATTTGTGACATTTCGAGGTGTTTCGTGTCAAACTCATTTTTTCCATGATAGGCCATCAAAAATGGTGGAAAATGGAAAAAACAGCAAGGAACAGTTGCCTAATAACATCCTAAACATAATGTATATCTCCATAAATGTTTAAATCATTTTAACCTTTTCATGCATCACTAGTGAAGCACACTAAATCTGAGACGCAGCACTGGTGATGCATTTGCATCACTAGTGATGCAAATGCATCAGTGGTGATGCATGGGAAAAGCTTGCAAAAGTGCTCACTATTAGCAAGTTTTGCAAATTTTCATTATCAACCCTAATGACTGTTTGTGGGTCCCTTTGGCCACCAGGACCCTATATTATATCTCAGGTGATGAAGCAAGAGTGGCTAGGGCTCATTTCCAGGCTCCAGGTACATGTCTGACTCCCATTTCTGACATGTATTGGTGTTTGGTGTCAAACACATTTTTTCCATTATGGGCCATGGAGCTCAGAGTCACACCACATTTCGTGTTTTGGACCCAAGGACCCCATAGTATACCTCAGATGACATACCAGGATTGTCTAAGGGCCATTTCTGTCCTCCAGGGACGACTTTTTGAAGTTTTTGGATTTAAGGGGGCAAAGTCACTTCTTCCACCCAGCCCAAGGTGCGCAAAATCGGGTACGATATCAGGTTTTTCCCTTGGCTGGAAGCTAAAAAAAACTTCAGATAATACCAAAGGTAGACAGATCAAATGAAAGCATCAGATCTGACCTTTCTAACAAGTGTATTTATGTCTTGAACACTCAAACGGTGTCTCTGATATCCAATATGAGCTATTTGACAAATTAGCAAATCTTGGCAAAAAAATTTTTTGACAATTTTTGCTAATTTTCGGTATCAACCCTCATGACTGTTTTCAGGCCCCTGTAGCCACCAGGACCCCATTATATATCTCAGGTGATATGACAAGAGTGGCTAGGGCTCATTTCCAGGCTCCAGGTACACGTCTGACTCGTATTTGTGACATTTCGAGGTGTTTCGTGTCAAACTCATTTTTTCCATGATAGGCCATCAAAAATGGTGGAAAATGGAAAAAACAGCAAGGAACAGTTGCCTAATAACATCCTAAACATAATGTATATCTCCATAAATGTTTAAATCATTTTAACCTTTTCATGCATCACTAGTGAAGCACACTAAATCTGAGACGCAGCACTGGTGATGCATTTGCATCACTAGTGATGCAAATGCATCAGTGGTGATGCATGGGAAAAGCTTGCTAAAAGTGCTCACTATTAGCGAGTTTTGCAAATTTTCATTATCAACCCTAATGACTGTTTGTGGGTCCCTTTGGCCACCAGGACCCTATATTATATCTCAGGTGATGAAGCAAGAGTGGCTAGGGCTCATTTCCAGGCTCCAGGTACATGTCTGACTCCCATTTCTGACATGTTGAGGTGTTTGGAGTCAAACTAATTTTTTCCATTATGTGCCATAGAGCTCAGAGTCACACCACATTTCTAGTTTTGGACCCAAGGACCCCATAGTATACCTCAGATGACATACCAGGAGTGTCTAAGACCCATTTCTGTCCTCCAGGGACGACTTTTTGAAGTTTTTGGATTTAAGGGGGCAAAGTCACTTCTTCCACCCAGCCCAAGGTGCGCAAAATCGGGTACGATATCAGGTTTTTCCCTTGGCTGGAAGCTAAAAAAAACTTCAGAGAATACCAAAGGTAGACAGATCAAATGAAAGCATCAGATCTGACCTTTCTAACAAGTGTATTTATGTCTTGAACACTCAAACAGTGTCTCTGATATCCAATATGAGCTATTTGACAAATTAGCAAATCTTGTCAAAAAAATTTTTGGATGATTTTTGCTAATTTTCGGTATCAACCCCCATGACTGTTTTCAGGCCCCTGTAGCCACCAGGACCCCATTATATATCTCAGGTGATATGACAAGAGTGGCTAGGGCTCATTTCCAGGCTCCAGGTACACGTCTGACTCCTATTTGTGACATTTCGAGGTGTTTTGTGTCAAACTCATTTTTTCCATTATAGGCCATCAAAAATGGTGGAAAATGGAAAAAACAGCAAGGAACAGTTGCCTAATAACATCCTAAACATAATGTATATCTCCATAAATGTTTAAATCATTTTAACCTTTTCATGCATCACTAGTGATGCACACTAAATCTGAGACGCAGCACTGGTGATGCATTTGCATCACTAGTGATGCAAATGCATCACTGGTGATGCATGGGAAAAGCTTGCTCAAAGTGCTCACTATTAGCGAGTTTTGCAAATTTTCAGTATCAACCCTAACGACTGTGGGTCTCTGTGGCCTCCAGGACCCTATATTATATCTCAGGTGATGAAGCAAGAGTGGCTAGGGCTCATTTCCAGCCTCCAGGTACATGTCTGACTCCCATTTCTGACATGTATTGGTGTTTGGTGTCAAACACATTTTTTCCATTATGGGCCATGGAGCTCAGAGTCACACCACATTTCGTGTTTTGGACCCAAGGACCCCATAGTATACCTCAGATGACATACCAGGATTGTCTAAGGGCCATTTCTGTCCTCCAGGGACGACTTTTTGAAGTTTTTGGATTTAAGGGGGCAAAGTCACTTCTTCCACCCAGCCCAAGGTGCGCAAAATCGGGTACGATATCAGGTTTTTCCCTTGGCTGGAAGCTAAAAAAAACTTCAGATAATACCAAAGGTAGACAGATCAAATGAAAGCATCAGATCTGACCTTTCTAACAAGTGTATTTATGTCTTGAACACTCAAACGGTGTCTCTGATATCCAATCTGAGCTATTTGACAAATTAGCAAATCTTGGCAAAAAAATGTTTTGACAATTTTTGCTAATTTTCGGTATCAACCCTCATGACTGTTTTCAGGCCCCTGTAGCCACCAGGACCCCATTATATATCTCAGGTGATATGACAAGAGTGGCTAGGGCTCATTTCCAGGCTCCAGGTACACGTCTGACTCGTATTTGTGACATTTCGAGGTGTTTCGTGTCAAACTCATTTTTTCCATGATAGGCCATCAAAAATGGTGGAAAATGGAAAAAACAGCAAGGAACAGTTGCCTAATAACATCCTAAACATAATGTATATCTCCATAAATGTTTAAATCATTTTAACCTTTTCATGCATCACTAGTGAAGCACACTAAATCTGAGACGCAGCACTGGTGATGCATTTGCATCACTAGTGATGCAAATGCATCAGTGGTGATGCATGGGAAAAGCTTGCTAAAAGTGCTCACTATTAGCGAGTTTTGCAAATTTTCATTATCAACCCTAATGACTGTTTGTGGGTCCCTTTGGCCACCAGGACCCTATATTATATCTCAGGTGATGAAGCAAGAGTGGCTAGGGCTCATTTCCAGGCTCCAGGTACATGTCTGACTCCCATTTCTGACATGTTGAGGTGTTTGGAGTCAAACTAATTTTTTCCATTATGTGCCATAGAGCTCAGAGTCACACCACATTTCTAGTTTTGGACCCAAGGACCCCATAGTATACCTCAGATGACATACCAGGAGTGTCTAAGACCCATTTCTGTCCTCCAGGGACGACTTTTTGAAGTTTTTGGATTTAAGGGGGCAAAGTCACTTCTTCCACCCAGCCCAAGGTGCGCAAAATCGGGTACGATATCAGGTTTTTCCCTTGGCTGGAAGCTAAAAAAAACTTCAGATAATACCAAAGGTAGACAGATCAAATGAAAGCATCAGATCTGACCTTTCTAACAAGTGTATTTATGTCTTGAACACTCAAACGGTGTCTCTGATATCCAATATGAGCTATTTGACAAATTAGCAAATCTTGTCAAAAAATTTTTTGGATGATTTTTGCTAATTTTCGGTATCAACCCCCATGACTGTTTTCAGGCCCCTGTAGCCACCAGGACCCCATTATATATCTCAGGTGATATGACAAGAGTGGCTAGGGCTCATTTCCAGGCTCCAGGTACACGTCTGACTCCTATTTGTGACATTTCGAGGTGTTTCGTGTCAAACTCATTTTTTCCATTATAGGCCATCAAAAATGGTGGAAAATGGAAAAAACAGCAAGGAACAGTTGCCTAATAACATCCTAAACATAATGTATATCTCCATAAATGTTTAAATCATTTTAACCTTTTCATGCATCACTAGTGAAGCACACTAAATCTGAGACGCAGCACTGGTGATGCATTTGCATCACTAGTGATGCAAATGCATCAGTGGTGATGCATGGGAAAAGCTTGCTAAAAGTGCTCACTATTAGCGAGTTTTGCAAATTTTCATTATCAACCCTAATGACTGTTTGTGGGTCCCTTTGGCCACCAGGACCCTATATTATATCTCAGGTGATGAAGCAAGAGTGGCTAGGGCTCATTTCCAGGCTCCAGGTACATGTCTGACTCCCATTTCTGACATGTTGAGGTGTTTGGAGTCAAACTAATTTTTTCCATTATGTGCCATAGAGCTCAGAGTCACACCACATTTCTAGTTTTGGACCCAAGGACCCCATAGTATACCTCAGATGACATACCAGGAGTGTCTAAGACCCATTTCTGTCCTCCAGGGACGACTTTTTGAAGTTTTTGGATTTAAGGGGGCAAAGTCACTTCTTCCACCCAGCCCAAGGTGCGCAAAATCGGGTACGATATCAGGTTTTTTCCTTGGCTGGAAGCTAAAAAAAACTTCAGAGAATACCAAAGGTAGACAGATCAAATGAAAGCATCAGATCTGACCTTTCTAACAAGTGTATTTATGTCTTGAACACTCAAACGGTGTCTCTGATATCCAATATGAGCTATTTGACAAATTAGCAAATCTTGTCAAAAAAATTTTTGGATGATTTTTGCTAATTTTCGGTATCAACCCCCATGACTGTTTTCA
This sequence comes from Lissotriton vulgaris, assembly GCF_964263255.1. Lineage (NCBI taxonomy): Eukaryota > Metazoa > Chordata > Amphibia > Caudata > Salamandridae > Lissotriton > Lissotriton vulgaris. Next base: position 88,648,595 of record NC_141699.1, on the reverse strand, counting down.
GGCCCCTGTAGCCACCAGGACCCCATTATATATCTCAGGTGATATGACAAGAGTGGCTAGGGCTCATTTCCAGGCTCCAGGTACACGTCTGACTCCTATTTGTGACATTTCGAGGTGTTTCGTGTCAAACTCATTTTTTCCATTATAGGCCATCAAAAATGGTGGAAAATGGAAAAAACAGCAAGGAACAGTTGCCTAATAACATCCTAAACATAATGTATATCTCCATAAATGTTTAAATCATTTTAACCTTTTCATGCATCACTAGTGATGCACACTAAATCTGAGACGCAGCACTGGTGATGCATTTGCATCACTAGTGATGCAAATGCATCACTGGTGATGCATGGGAAAAGCTTGCTCAAAGTGCTCACTATTAGCGAGTTTTGCAAATTTTCAGTATCAACCCTAACGACTGTGGGTCTCTGTGGCCTCCAGGACCCTATATTATATCTCAGGTGATGAAGCAAGAGTGGCTAGGGCTCATTTCCAGCCTCCAGGTACATGTCTGACTCCCATTTCTGACATGTATTGGTGTTTGGTGTCAAACACATTTTTTCCATTATGGGCCATGGAGCTCAGAGTCACACCACATTTCGTGTTTTGGACCCAAGGACCCCATAGTATACCTCAGATGACATACCAGGATTGTCTAAGGGCCATTTCTGTCCTCCAGGGACGACTTTTTGAAGTTTTTGGATTTAAGGGGGCAAAGTCACTTCTTCCACCCAGCCCAAGGTGCGCAAAATCGGGTACGATATCAGGTTTTTCCCTTGGCTGGAAGCTAAAAAAAACTTCAGATAATACCAAAGGTAGACAGATCAAATGAAAGCATCAGATCTGACCTTTCTAACAAGTGTATTTATGTCTTGAACACTCAAACGGTGTCTCTGATATCCAATCTGAGCTATTTGACAAATTAGCAAATCTTGGCAAAAAAATGTTTTGACAATTTTTGCTAATTTTCGGTATCAACCCTCATGACTGTTTTCAGGCCCCTGTAGCCACCAGGACCCCATTATATATCTCAGGTGATATGACAAGAGTGGCTAGGGCTCATTTCCAGGCTCCAGGTACACGTCTGACTCGTATTTGTGACATTTCGAGGTGTTTCGTGTCAAACTAATTTTTTCCATGATAGGCCATCAAAAATGGTGGAAAATGGAAAAAACAGCAAGGAACAGTTGCCTAATAACATCCTAAACATAATGTATATCTCCATAAATGTTTAAATCATTTTAACCTTTTCATGCATCACTAGTGAAGCACACTAAATCTGAGACGCAGCACTGGTGATGCATTTGCATCACTAGTGATGCAAATGCATCAGTGGTGATGCATGGGAAAAGCTTGCTAAAAGTGCTCACTATTAGCGAGTTTTGCAAATTTTCATTATCAACCCTAATGACTGTTTGTGGGTCCCTTTGGCCACCAGGACCCTATATTATATCTCAGGTGATGAAGCAAGAGTGGCTAGGGCTCATTTCCAGGCTCCAGGTACATGTCTGACTCCCATTTCTGACATGTTGAGGTGTTTGGAGTCAAACTAATTTTTTCCATTATGTGCCATAGAGCTCAGAGTCACACCACATTTCTAGTTTTGGACCCAAGGACCCCATACTATACCTCAGATGACATACCAGGAGTGTCTAAGACCCATTTCTGTCCTCCAGGGACGACTTTTTGAAGTTTTTGGATTTAAGGGGGCAAAGTCACTTCTTCCACCCAGCCCAAGGTGCGCAAAATCGGGTACGATATCAGGTTTTTCCCTTGGCTGGAAGCTAAAAAAAACTTCAGATAATACCAAAGGTAGACAGATCAAATGAAAGCATCAGATCTGACCTTTCTAACAAGTGTATTTATGTCTTGAACACTCAAACGGTGTCTCTGATATCCAATATGAGCTATTTGACAAATTAGCAAATCTTGTCAAAAAATTTTTTGGATGATTTTTGCTAATTTTCGGTATCAACCCCCATGACTGTTTTCAGGCCCCTGTAGCCACCAGGACCCCATTATATATCTCAGGTGATATGACAAGAGTGGCTAGGGCTCATTTCCAGGCTCCAGGTACACGTCTGACTCCTATTTGTGACATTTCGAGGTGTTTCGTGTCAAACTCATTTTTTCCATTATAGGCCATCAAAAATGGTGGAAAATGGAAAAAACAGCAAGGAACAGTTGCCTAATAACATCCTAAACATAATGTATATCTCCATAAATGTTTAAATCATTTTAACCTTTTCATGCATCACTAGTGATGCACACTAAATCTGAGACGCAGCACTGGTGATGCATTTGCATCACTAGTGATGCAAATGCATCACTGGTGATGCATGGGAAAAGCTTGCTCAAAGTGCTCACTATTAGCGAGTTTTGCAAATTTTCAGTATCAACCCTAACGACTGTGGGTCTCTGTGGCCTCCAGGACCCTATATTATATCTCAGGTGATGAAGCAAGAGTGGCTAGGGCTCATTTCCAGCCTCCAGGTACATGTCTGACTCTCATTTCTGACATGTATTGGTGTTTGGTGTCAAACACATTTTTTCCATTATGGGCCATGGAGCTCAGAGTCACACCACATTTCTTGTTTTGGACCCAAGGACCCCATAGTATACCTCAGATGACATACCAGGATTGTCTAAGGGCCATTTCTGTCCTCCAGGGACGACTTTTTGAAGTTTTTGGATTCAAGGGGGCAAAGTCACTTCTTCCACCCAGCCCAAGGTGCTCAAAATCGGGTACGATATCAGGTTTTTCCCTTGGCTGGAAGCTAAAAAAAAACTTCAGATAATACCAAAGGTAGACAGATCAAATGAAAGCATCAGATCTGACCTTTCTAACAAGTGTATTTATGTCTTGAACACTCAAACGGTGTCTCTGATATCCAATATGAGCTATTTGACAAATTAGCAAATCTTGTCAAAAAAATTTTTGGATGATTTTTGCTAATTTTCGGTATCAACCCCCATGACTGTTTTCAGGCCCCTGTAGCCACCAGGACCCCATTATATATCTCAGGTGATATAACAAGAGTGGCTAGGGCTCATTTCCAGGCTCCAGGTACACGTCTGACTCCTATTTGTGACATTTCGAGGTGTTTGGTGTCAAACTCATTTTTTCCATGATAGGCCATCAAAAATGGTGGAAAATGGAAAACAAACAGCAAGGAACAGTTGCCTAATAACATCCTAAACATAATGTATATCTCCATTAATTTTTAAATCGTTTTAACTTTTTCATGCATCACTAGTGATGCACACTAAATCTGAGACGCAGCACTGGTGATGCATTTGCATCACTAGTGCAGCAAATGCATCACTGGTGATGCATGGGAAAAGCTTGCTAAAAGTGCTCACTATTAGCGAGTTTTGCAAATTTTCAGTATCAACCCTAATGACTGTTTGTGGGTCCCTTTGGCCACCAGGACCCTATATTATATCTCAGGTGATGAAGCAAGAGTTGCTAGGGCTCATTTCCAGGCTCCAGGTACATATCTGACTCCCATTTCTGACATGTTGAGGTGTTTGGAGTCAAACTAATTTTTTCCATTATGTGCCATAGAGCTCAGAGTCACACCACATTTCTAGTTTTGGACCCAAGGACCCCATAGTATACCTCAGATGACATACCAGGAGTGTCTAAGACCCATTTCTGTCCTCCAGGGACGACTTTTTGAAGTTTTTGGATTTAAGGGGGCAAAGTCACTTCTTCCACCCAGCCCAAGGTGCGCAAAATCGGGTACGATATCAGGTTTTTCCCTTCGCTGGAAGCTAAAAAAAACTTCAGATAATACCAAAGGTAAACAGATCAAATGAAAGCATCAGATCTGACCTTTCTAACAAGTGTATTTATGTCTTGAACACTCAAACGGTGTCTCTGATATCCAATCTGAGCTATTTGACAAATTAGCAAATCTTGGCAAAAAAATGTTTTGACAATTTTTGCTAATTTTCGGTATCAACCCTCATGACTGTTTTCAGGCCCCTGTAGCCACCAGGACCCCATTATATATCTCAGGTGATATGACAAGAGTGGCTAGGGCTCATTTCCAGGCTCCAGGTACACGTCTGACTCGTATTTGTGACATTTCGAGGTGTTTCGTGTCAAACTCATTTTTTCCATTATAGGCCATCAAAAATGGTGGAAAATGGAAAAAACAGCAAGGAACAGTTGCCTAATAACATCCTAAACATAATGTATATCTCCATAAATGTTTAAATCATTTTAACCTTTTCATGCATCACTAGTGATGCACACTAAATCTGAGACGCAGCACTGGTGATGCATTTGCATCACTAGTGATGCAAATGCATCACTGGTGATGCATGGGAAAAGCTTGCTCAAAGTGCTCACTATTAGCGAGTTTTGCAAATTTTCAGTATCAACCCTAACGACTGTGGGTCTCTGTGGCCTCCAGGACCCTATATTATATCTCAGGTGATGAAGCAAGAGTGGCTAGGGCTCATTTCCAGCCTCCAGGTACATGTCTGACTCCCATTTCTGACATGTATTGGTGTTTGGTGTCAAACACATTTTTTCCATTATGGGCCATGGAGCTCAGAGTCACACCACATTTCGTGTTTTGGACCCAAGGACCCCATAGTATACCTCAGATGACATACCAGGATTGTCTAAGGGCCATTTCTGTCCTCCAGGGACGACTTTTTGAAGTTTTTGGATTTAAGGGGGCAAAGTCACTTCTTCCACCCAGCCCAAGGTGCGCAAAATCGGGTACGATATCAGGTTTTTCCCTTGGCTGGAAGCTAAAAAAAACTTCAGATAATACCAAAGGTAGACAGATCAAATGAAAGCATCAGATCTGACCTTTCTAACAAGTGTATTTATGTCTTGAACACTCAAACGGTGTCTCTGATATCCAATCTGAGCTATTTGACAAATTAGCAAATCTTGGCAAAAAAATGTTTTGACAATTTTTGCTAATTTTCGGTATCAACCCTCATGACTGTTTTCAGGCCCCTGTAGCCACCAGGACCCCATTATATATCTCAGGTGATATGACAAGAGTGGCTAGGGCTCATTTCCAGGCTCCAGGTACACGTCTGACTCGTATTTGTGACATTTCGAGGTGTTTCGTGTCAAACTCATTTTTTCCATGATAGGCCATCAAAAATGGTGGAAAATGGAAAAAACAGCAAGGAACAGTTGCCTAATAACATCCTAAACATAATGTATATCTCCATAAATGTTTAAATCATTTTAACCTTTTCATGCATCACTAGTGAAGCACACTAAATCTGAGACGCAGCACTGGTGATGCATTTGCATCACTAGTGATGCAAATGCATCAGTGGTGATGCATGGGAAAAGCTTGCTAAAAGTGCTCACTATTAGCGAGTTTTGCAAATTTTCATTATCAACCCTAATGACTGTTTGTGGGTCCCTTTGGCCACCAGGACCCTATATTATATCTCAGGTGATGAAGCAAGAGTGGCTAGGGCTCATTTCCAGGCTCCAGGTACATGTCTGACTCCCATTTCTGACATGTTGAGGTGTTTGGAGTCAAACTAATTTTTTCCATTATGTGCCATAGAGCTCAGAGTCACACCACATTTCTAGTTTTGGACCCAAGGACCCCATAGTATACCTCAGATGACATACCAGGAGTGTCTAAGACCCATTTCTGTCCTCCAGGGACGACTTTTTGAAGTTTTTGGATTTAAGGGGGCAAAGTCACTTCTTCCACCCAGCCCAAGGTGCGCAAAATCGGGTACGATATCAGGTTTTTCCCTTGGCTGGAAGCTAAAAAAAACTTCAGATAATACCAAAGGTAGACAGATCAAATGAAAGCATCAGATCTGACCTTTCTAACAAGTGTATTTATGTCTTGAACACTCAAACGGTGTCTCTGATATCCAATATGAGCTATTTGACAAATTAGCAAATCTTGTCAAAAAATTTTTTGGATGATTTTTGCTAATTTTCGGTATCAACCCCCATGACTGTTTTCAGGCCCCTGTAGCCACCAGGACCCCATTATATATCTCAGGTGATATGACAAGAGTGGCTAGGGCTCATTTCCAGGCTCCAGGTACACGTCTGACTCCTATTTGTGACATTTCGAGGTGTTTCGTGTCAAACTCATTTTTTCCATTATAGGCCATCAAAAATGGTGGAAAATGGAAAAAACAGCAAGGAACAGTTGCCTAATAACATCCTAAACATAATGTATATCTCCATAAATGTTTAAATCATTTTAACCTTTTCATGCATCACTAGTGAAGCACACTAAATCTGAGACGCAGCACTGGTGATGCATTTGCATCACTAGTGATGCAAATGCATCAGTGGTGATGCATGGGAAAAGCTTGCTAAAAGTGCTCACTATTAGCGAGTTTTGCAAATTTTCATTATCAACCCTAATGACTGTTTGTGGGTCCCTTTGGCCACCAGGACCCTATATTATATCTCAGGTGATGAAGCAAGAGTGGCTAGGGCTCATTTCCAGGCTCCAGGTACATGTCTGACTCCCATTTCTGACATGTTGAGGTGTTTGGAGTCAAACTAATTTTTTCCATTATGTGCCATAGAGCTCAGAGTCACACCACATTTCTAGTTTTGGACCCAAGGACCCCATAGTATACCTCAGATGACATACCAGGAGTGTCTAAGACCCATTTCTGTCCTCCAGGGACGACTTTTTGAAGTTTTTGGATTTAAGGGGGCAAAGTCACTTCTTCCACCCAGCCCAAGGTGCGCAAAATCGGGTACGATATCAGGTTTTTCCCTTGGCTGGAAGCTAAAAAAAACTTCAGAGAATACCAAAGGTAGACAGATCAAATGAAAGCATCAGATCTGACCTTTCTAACAAGTGTATTTATGTCTTGAACACTCAAACGGTGTCTCTGATATCCAATATGAGCTATTTGACAAATTAGCAAATCTTGTCAAAAAAAATTTTGGATGATTTTTGCTAATTTTCGGTATCAACCCCCATGACTGTTTTCAGGCCCCTGTAGCCACCAGGACCCCATTATATATCTCAGGTGATATGACAAGAGTGGCTAGGGCTCATTTCCAGGCTCCAGGTACACGTCTGACTCCTATTTGTGACATTTCGAGGTGTTTCGTGTCAAACTCATTTTTTCCATTATAGGCCATCAAAAATGGTGGAAAATGGAAAAAACAGCAAGGAACAGTTGCCTAATAACATCCTAAACATAATGTATATCTCCATAAATGTTTAAATCATTTTAACCTTTTCATGCATCACTAGTGATGCACACTAAATCTGAGACGCAGCACTGGTGATGCATTTGCATCACTAGTGATGCAAATGCATCACTGGTGATGCATGGGAAAAGCTTGCTCAAAGTGCTCACTATTAGCGAGTTTTGCAAATTTTCAGTATCAACCCTAACGACTGTGGGTCTCTGTGGCCTCCAGGACCCTATATTATATCTCAGGTGATGAAGCAAGAGTGGCTAGGGCTCATTTCCAGCCTCCAGGTACATGTCTGACTCCCATTTCTGACATGTATTGGTGTTTGGTGTCAAACACATTTTTTCCATTATGGGCCATGGAGCTCAGAGTCACACCACATTTCGTGTTTTGGACCCAAGGACCCCATAGTATACCTCAGATGACATACCAGGATTGTCTAAGGGCCATTTCTGTCCTCCAGGGACGACTTTTTGAAGTTTTTGGATTTAAGGGGGCAAAGTCACTTCTTCCACCCAGCCCAAGGTGCGCAAAATCGGGTACGATATCAGGTTTTTCCCTTGGCTGGAAGCTAAAAAAAACTTCAGATAATACCAAAGGTAGACAGATCAAATGAAAGCATCAGATCTGACCTTTCTAACAAGTGTATTTATGTCTTGAACACTCAAACGGTGTCTCTGATATCCAATCTGAGCTATTTGACAAATTAGCAAATCTTGGCAAAAAAATGTTTTGACAATTTTTGCTAATTTTCGGTATCAACCCTCATGACTGTTTTCAGGCCCCTGTAGCCACCAGGACCCCATTATATATCTCAGGTGATATGACAAGAGTGGCTAGGGCTCATTTCCAGGCTCCAGGTACACGTCTGACTCGTATTTGTGACATTTCGAGGTGTTTCGTGTCAAACTCATTTTTTCCATGATAGGCCATCAAAAATGGTGGAAAATGGAAAAAACAGCAAGGAACAGTTGCCTAATAACATCCTAAACATAATGTATATCTCCATAAATGTTTAAATCATTTTAACCTTTTCATGCATCACTAGTGAAGCACACTAAATCTGAGACGCAGCACTGGTGATGCATTTGCATCACTAGTGATGCAAATGCATCAGTGGTGATGCATGGGAAAAGCTTGCTCAAAGTGCTCACTATTAGCGAGTTTTGCAAATTTTCAGTATCAACCCTAACAACTGTGGGTCTCTGTGGCCTCCAGGACCCTATATTATATCTCAGGTGATGAAGCAAGAGTGGCTAGGGCTCATTTCCAGCCTCCAGGTACATGTCTGACTCCCATTTCTGACATGTATTGGTGTTTGGTGTCAAACACATTTTTTCCATTATGGGCCATGGAGCTCAGAGTCACACCACATTTCTTGTTTTGGACCCAAGGACCCCATAGTATACCTCAGATGACATACCAGGATTGTCTAAGGGCCATTTCTGTCCTCCAGGGACGACTTTTTGAAGTTTTTGGATTTAAGGGGGCAAAGTCACTTCTTCCACCCAGCCCAAGGTGCGCAAAATCGGGTACGATATCAGGTTTTTCCCTTGGCTGGAAGCTAAAAAAAACTTCAGATAATACCAAAGGTAGACAGATCAAATGAAAGCATCAGATCTGACCTTTCTAACAAGTGTATTTATGTCTTGAACACTCAAACGGTGTCTCTGATATCCAATATGAGCTATTTGACAAATTAGCAAATCTTGTCAAAAAATTTTTTGGATGATTTTTGCTAATTTTCTGTATCAACCCCCATGACTGTTTTCAGGCCCCTGTAGCCACCAGGACCCCATTATATATCTCAGGTGATATGACAAGAGTGGCTAGGGCTCATTTCCAGGCTCCAGGTACACGTCTGACTCCTATTTGTGACATTTCGAGGTGTTTCGTGTCAAACTCATTTTTTCCAATATAGGCCATCAAAAATGGTGGAAAATGGAAAAAACAGCAAGGAACAGTTGCCTAATAACATCCTAAACATAATGTATATCTCCATAAATGTTTAAATCATTTTAACCTTTTCATGCATCACTAGTGATGCACACTAAATCTGAGACGCAGCACTGGTGATGCATTTGCATCACTAGTGATGCAAATGCATCACTGGTGATGCATGGGAAAAGCTTGCTCAAAGTGCTCACTATTAGCGAGTTTTGCAAATTTTCAGTATCAACCCTAACGACTGTGGGTCTCTGTGGCCTCCAGGACCCTATATTATATCTCAGGTGATGAAGCAAGAGTGGCTAGGGCTCATTTCCAGCCTCCAGGTACATGTCTGGATCCCATTTCTGACATGTATTGGTGTTTGGTGTCAAACACATTTTTTCCATTATGGGCCATGGAGCTCAGAGTCACACCACATTTCTTGTTTTGGACCCAAGGACCCCATAGTATACCTCAGATGACATACCAGGATTGTCTAAGGGCCATTTCTGTCCTCCAGGGACGACTTTTTGAAGTTTTTGGATTTAAGGGGGCAAAGTCACTTCTTCCACCCAGCCCAAGGTGCTCAAAATCGGGTACGATATCAGGTTTTTCCCTTGGCTGGAAGCTAAAAAAAAACTTCAGATAATACCAAAGGTAGACAGATCAAATGAAAGCATCAGATCTGACCTTTCTAACAAGTGTATTTATGTCTTGAACACTCAAACGGTGTGTCTGATATCCAGCATGAGCTATTTGACAAATTAGCAAATCTTTTCAAAAAACTTTTTTTGACGATTTTTGCTAATTTTCGGTATCAACCCCCATGACTGTTTTCAGGCCCCTGTAGCCACCAGGACCCCATTATATATCTCAGGTGATATAACAAGAGTGGCTAGGGCTCATTTCCAGGCTCCAGGTACACGTCTGACTCCTATTTGTGACATTTCGAGGTGTTTGGTGTCAAACTCATTTTTTCCATGATAGGCCATCAAAAATGGTGGAAAATGGAAAACAAACAGCAAGGAACAGTTGCCTAATAACATCCTAAACATAATGTATATCTCCATTAATTTTTAAATCGTTTTAACTTTTTCATGCATCACTAGTGATGCACACTAAATCTGAGACGCAGCACTGGTGATGCATTTGCATCACTAGTGCAGCAAATGCATCACTGGTGATGCATGGGAAAAGCTTGCTAAAAGTGCTCACTATTAGCGAGTTTTGCAAATTTTCAGTATCAACCCTAATGACTGTTTGTGGGTCCCTTTGGCCACCAGGACCCTATATTATATCTCAGGTGATGAAGCAAGAGTGGCTAGGGCTCATTTCCAGCCTCCAGGTACATGTCTGACTCCCATTTCTGACATGTATAGGTGTTTGGTGTCAAACTAATTTTTTCCATTATGTGCCATAGAGCTCGGAGTCACACCACATTTCTAGTTTTGGACCCAAGGACCCCATAGTATACCTCAGATGACATACCAGGAGTGTCTAAGACCCATTTCTGTCCTCCAGGGACGACTTTTTGAAGTTTTTGGATTTAAGGGGGCAAAGTCACTTCTTCCACCCAGCCCAAGGTGCGCAAAATCGGGTACGATATCAGGTTTTTCCCTTGGCTGGAAGCTAACAAAAACTTCAGATAATACCAAAGGTAGACAGATCAAATGAAAGCATCAGATCTGACCTTTCTAACAAGTGTATTTATGTCTTGAACACTCAAACGGTGTCTCTGATATCCAATCTGAGCTATTTGACAAATTAGCAAATCTTGTCAAAAAAAATTTTGGATGATTTTTGCTAATTTTCGGTATCAACCCCCATGACTGTTTTCAGGCCCCTGTAGCCACCAGGACCCCATTATATATCTCAGGTGATATGACAAGAGTGGCTAGGGCTCATTTCCAGGCTCCAGGTACACGTCTGACTCCTATTTGTGACATTTCGAGGTGTTTCGTGTCAAACTCATTTTTTCCATTATAGGCCATCAAAAATGGTGGAAAATGGAAAAAACAGCAAGGAACAGTTGCCTAATAACATCCTAAACATAATGTATATCTCCATAAATGTTTAAATCATTTTAACCTTTTCATGCATCACTAGTGATGCACACTAAATCTGAGACGCAGCACTGGTGATGCATTTGCATCACTAGTGATGCAAATGCATCACTGGTGATGCATGGGAAAAGCTTGCTCAAAGTGCTCACTATTAGCGAGTTTTGCAAATTTTCAGTATCAACCCTAACGACTGTGGGTCTCTGTGGCCTCCAGGACCCTATATTATATCTCAGGTGATGAAGCAAGAGTGGCTAGGGCTCATTTCCAGCCTCCAGGTACATGTCTGACTCCCATTTCTGACATGTATTGGTGTTTGGTGTCAAACACATTTTTTCCATTATGGGCCATGGAGCTCAGAGTCACACCACATTTCGTGTTTTGGACCCAAGGACCCCATAGTATACCTCAGATGACATACCAGGATTGTCTAAGGGCCATTTCTGTCCTCCAGGGACGACTTTTTGAAGTTTTTGGATTTAAGGGGGCAAAGTCACTTCTTCCACCCAGCCCAAGGTGCGCAAAATCGGGTACGATATCAGGTTTTTCCCTTGGCTGGAAGCTAAAAAAAACTTCAGATAATACCAAAGGTAGACAGATCAAATGAAAGCATCAGATCTGACCTTTCTAACAAGTGTATTTATGTCTTGAACACTCAAACGGTGTCTCTGATATCCAATCTGAGCTATTTGACAAATTAGCAAATCTTGGCAAAAAAATGTTTTGACAATTTTTGCTAATTTTCGGTATCAACCCTCATGACTGTTTTCAGGCCCCTGTAGCCACCAGGACCCCATTATATATCTCAGGTGATATGACAAGAGTGGCTAGGGCTCATTTCCAGGCTCCAGGTACACGTCTGACTCGTATTTGTGACATTTCGAGGTGTTTCGTGTCAAACTCATTTTTTCCATGATAGGCCATCAAAAATGGTGGAAAATGGAAAAAACAGCAAGGAACAGTTGCCTAATAACATCCTAAACATAATGTATATCTCCATAAATGTTTAAATCATTTTAACCTTTTCATGCATCACTAGTGAAGCACACTAAATCTGAGACGCAGCACTGGTGATGCATTTGCATCACTAGTGATGCAAATGCATCAGTGGTGATGCATGGGAAAAGCTTGCTCAAAGTGCTCACTATTAGCGAGTTTTGCAAATTTTCAGTATCAACCCTAACAACTGTGGGTCTCTGTGGCCTCCAGGACCCTATATTATATCTCAGGTGATGAAGCAAGAGTGGCTAGGGCTCATTTCCAGCCTCCAGGTACATGTCTGACTCCCATTTCTGACATGTATTGGTGTTTGGTGTCAAACACATTTTTTCCATTATGGGCCATGGAGCTCAGAGTCACACCACATTTCTTGTTTTGGACCCAAGGACCCCATAGTATACCTCAGATGACATACCAGGATTGTCTAAGGGCCATTTCTGTCCTCCAGGGACGACTTTTTGAAGTTTTTGGATTTAAGGGGGCAAAGTCACTTCTTCCACCCAGCCCAAGGTGCGCAAAATCGGGTACGATATCAGGTTTTTCCCTTGGCTGGAAGCTAAAAAAAACTTCAGATAATACCAAAGGTAGACAGATCAAATGAAAGCATCAGATCTGACCTTTCTAACAAGTGTATTTATGTCTTGAACACTCAAACGGTGTCTCTGATATCCAATATGAGCTATTTGACAAATTAGCAAATCTTGTCAAAAAATTTTTTGGATGATTTTTGCTAATTTTCTGTATCAACCCCCATGACTGTTTTCAGGCCCCTGTAGCCACCAGGACCCCATTATATATCTCAGGTGATATGACAAGAGTGGCTAGGGCTCATTTCCAGGCTCCAGGTACACGTCTGACTCCTATTTGTGACATTTCGAGGTGTTTCGTGTCAAACTCATTTTTTCCAATATAGGCCATCAAAAATGGTGGAAAATGGAAAAAACAGCAAGGAACAGTTGCCTAATAACATCCTAAACATAATGTATATCTCCATAAATGTTTAAATCATTTTAACCTTTTCATGCATCACTAGTGATGCACACTAAATCTGAGACGCAGCACTGGTGATGCATTTGCATCACTAGTGATGCAAATGCATCACTGGTGATGCATGGGAAAAGCTTGCTCAAAGTGCTCACTATTAGCGAGTTTTGCAAATTTTCAGTATCAACCCTAACGACTGTGGGTCTCTGTGGCCTCCAGGACCCTATATTATATCTCAGGTGATGAAGCAAGAGTGGCTAGGGCTCATTTCCAGCCTCCAGGTACATGTCTGGATCCCATTTCTGACATGTATTGGTGTTTGGTGTCAAACACATTTTTTCCATTATGGGCCATGGAGCTCAGAGTCACACCACATTTCTTGTTTTGGACCCAAGGACCCCATAGTATACCTCAGATGACATACCAGGATTGTCTAAGGGCCATTTCTGTCCTCCAGGGACGACTTTTTGAAGTTTTTGGATTTAAGGGGGCAAAGTCACTTCTTCCACCCAGCCCAAGGTGCTCAAAATCGGGTACGATATCAGGTTTTTCCCTTGGCTGGAAGCTAAAAAAAAACTTCAGATAATACCAAAGGTAGACAGATCAAATGAAAGCATCAGATCTGACCTTTCTAACAAGTGTATTTATGTCTTGAACACTCAAACGGTGTGTCTGATATCCAGCATGAGCTATTTGACAAATTAGCAAATCTTTTCAAAAAACTTTTTTTGACGATTTTTGCTAATTTTCGGTATCAACCCCCATGACTGTTTTCAGGCCCCTGTAGCCACCAGGACCCCATTATATATCTCAGGTGATATAACAAGAGTGGCTAGGGCTCATTTCCAGGCTCCAGGTACACGTCTGACTCCTATTTGTGACATTTCGAGGTGTTTGGTGTCAAACTCATTTTTTCCATGATAGGCCATCAAAAATGGTGGAAAATGGAAAACAAACAGCAAGGAACAGTTGCCTAATAACATCCTAAACATAATGTATATCTCCATTAATTTTTAAATCGTTTTAACTTTTTCATGCATCACTAGTGATGCACACTAAATCTGAGACGCAGCACTGGTGATGCATTTGCATCACTAGTGCAGCAAATGCATCACTGGTGATGCATGGGAAAAGCTTGCTAAAAGTGCTCACTATTAGCGAGTTTTGCAAATTTTCAGTATCAACCCTAATGACTGTTTGTGGGTCCCTTTGGCCACCAGGACCCTATATTATATCTCAGGTGATGAAGCAAGAGTGGCTAGGGCTCATTTCCAGCCTCCAGGTACATGTCTGACTCCCATTTCTGACATGTATAGGTGTTTGGTGTCAAACTAATTTTTTCCATTATGTGCCATAGAGCTCGGAGTCACACCACATTTCTAGTTTTGGACCCAAGGACCCCATAGTATACCTCAGATGACATACCAGGAGTGTCTAAGACCCATTTCTGTCCTCCAGGGACGACTTTTTGAAGTTTTTGGATTTAAGGGGGCAAAGTCACTTCTTCCACCCAGCCCAAGGTGCGCAAAATCGGGTACGATATCAGGTTTTTCCCTTGGCTGGAAGCTAACAAAAACTTCAGATAATACCAAAGGTAGACAGATCAAATGAAAGCATCAGATCTGACCTTTCTAACAAGTGTATTTATGTCTTGAACACTCAAACGGTGTCTCTGATATCCAATCTGAGCTATTTGACAAATTAGCAAATCTTGGCAAAAAAATGTTTTGACAATTTCTGCTAATTTTCGGTATCAACCCTCATGACTGTTTTCAGGCCCCTGTAGCCACCAGGACCCCATTATATATCTCAGGTGATATGACAAGAGTGGCTAGGGCTCATTTCCAGGCTCCAGGTACACGTCTGACTCGTATTTGTGACATTTCGAGGTGTTTCGTGTCAAACTCATTTTTTCCATTATAGGCCATCAAAAATGGTGGAAAATGGAAAAAACAGCAAGGAACAGTTGCCTAATAACATCCTAAACATAATGTATATCTCCATAAATGTTTAAATCATTTTAACCTTTTCATGCATCACTAGTGAAGCACACTAAATCTGAGACGCAGCACTGGTGATGCATTTGCATCACTAGTGATGCAAATGCATCAGTGGTGATGCATGGGAAAAGCTTGCTAAAAGTGCTCACTATTAGCGAGTTTTGCAAATTTTCATTATCAACCCTAATGACTGTTTGTGGGTCCCTTTGGCCACCAGGACCCTATATTATATCTCAGGTGATGAAGCAAGAGTTGCTAGGGCTCATTTCCAGGCTCCAGGTACATGTCTGACTCCCATTTCTGACATGTTGAGGTGTTTGGAGTCAAACTAATTTTTTCCATTATGTGCCATAGAGCTCAGAGTCACACCACATTTCTAGTTTTGGACCCAAGGACCCCATAGTATACCTCAGATGACATACCAGGATTGTCTAAGGGCCATTTCTGTCCTCCAGGGACGACTTTTTGAAGTTTTTGGATTTAAGGGGGCAAAGTCACTTCTTCCACCCAGCCCAAGGTGCTCAAAATCGGGTACGATATCAGGTTTTTCCCTTGGCTGGAAGCTAAAAAAAAACTTCAGATAATACCAAAGGTAGACAGATCAAATGAAAGCATCAGATCTGACCTTTCTAACAAGTGTATTTATGTCTTGAACACTCAAACGGTGTGTCTGATATCCAGCATGAGCTATTTGACAAATTAGCAAATCTTTTCAAAAACATTTTTGGATGATTTTTGCTAATTTTCGGTATCAACCCCCATGACTGTTTTCAGGCCCCTGTAGCCACCAGGACCCCATTATATATCTCAGGTGATATGACAAGAGTGGCTAGGGCTCATTTCCAGGCTCCAGGTACACGTCTGACTCCTATTTGTGACATTTCGAGGTGTTTCGTGTCAAACTCATTTTTTCCATTATAGGCCATCAAAAATGGTGGAAAATGGAAAAAACAGCAAGGAACAGTTGCCTAATAACATCCTAAACATAATGTATATCTCCATAAATGTTTAAATCATTTTAACCTTTTCATGCATCACTAGTGATGCACACTAAATCTGAGACGCAGCACTGGTGATGCATTTGCATCACTAGTGATGCAAATGCATCACTGGTGATGCATGGGAAAAGCTTGCTCAAAGAGCTCACTATTAGCGAGTTTTGCAAATTTTCAGTATCAACCCTAACGACTGTGGGTCTCTGTGGCCTCCAGGACCCTATATTATATCTCAGGTGATGAAGCAAGAGTGGCTAGGGCTCATTTCCAGCCTCCAGGTACATGTCTGACTCCCATTTCTGACATGTATTGGTGTTTGGTGTCAAACACATTTTTTCCATTATGGGCCATGGAGCTCAGAGTCACACCACATTTCTTGTTTTGGACCCAAGGACCCCATAGTATACCTCAGATGACATACCAGGATTGTCTAAGGGCCATTTCTGTCCTCCAGGGACGACTTTTTGAAGTTTTTGGATTTAAGGGGGCAAAGTCACTTCTTCCACCCAGCCCAAGGTGCTCAAAATCGGGTACGATATCAGGTTTTTCCCTTGGCTGGAAGCTAAAAAAAAACTTCAGATAATACCAAAGGTAGACAGATCAAATGAAAGCATCAGATCTGACCTTTCTAACAAGTGTATTTATGTCTTGAACACTCAAACGGTGTGTCTGATATCCAGCATGAGCTATTTGACAAATTAGCAAATCTTTTCAAAAAACTTTTTTTGACGATTTTTGCTAATTTTCGGTATCAACCCCCATGACTGTTTTCAGGCCCCTGTAGCCACCAGGACCCCATTATATATCTCAGGTGATATAACAAGAGTGGCTAGGGCTCATTTCCAGGCTCCAGGTACACGTCTGACTCCTATTTGTGACATTTCGAGGTGTTTGGTGTCAAACTCATTTTTTCCATGATAGGCCATCAAAAATGGTGGAAAATGGAAAACAAACAGCAAGGAACAGTTGCCTAATAACATCCTAAACATAATGTATATCTCCATTAATTTTTAAATCGTTTTAACTTTTTCATGCATCACTAGTGATGCACACTAAATCTGAGACGCAGCACTGGTGATGCATTTGCATCACTAGTGCAGCAAATGCATCACTGGTGATGCATGGGAAAAGCTTGCTAAAAGTGCTCACTATTAGCGAGTTTTGCAAATTTTCAGTATCAACCCTAATGACTGTTTGTGGGTCCCTTTGGCCACCAGGACCCTATATTATATCTCAGGTGATGAAGCAAGAGTGGCTAGGGCTCATTTCCAGCCTCCAGGTACATGTCTGACTCCCATTTCTGACATGTATAGGTGTTTGGTGTCAAACTAATTTTTTCCATTATGTGCCATAGAGCTCGGAGTCACACCACATTTCTAGTTTTGGACCCAAGGACCCCATAGTATACCTCAGATGACATACCAGGAGTGTCTAAGACCCATTTCTGTCCTCCAGGGACGACTTTTTGAAGTTTTTGGATTTAAGGGGGCAAAGTCACTTCTTCCACCCAGCCCAAGGTGCGCAAAATCGGGTACGATATCAGGTTTTTCCCTTGGCTGGAAGCTAAAAAAAACTTCAGATAATACCAAAGGTAGACAGATCAAATGAAAGCATCAGATCTGACCTTTCTAACAAGTGTATTTATGTCTTGAACACTCAAACGGTGTCTCTGATATCCAATCTGAGCTATTTGACAAATTAGCAAATCTTGGCAAAAAAATGTTTTGACAATTTTTGCTAATTTTCGGTATCAACCCTCATGACTGTTTTCAGGCCCCTGTAGCCACCAGGACCCCATTATATATCTCAGGTGATATGACAAGAGTGGCTAGGGCTCATTTCCAGGCTCCAGGTACACGTCTGACTCGTATTTGTGACATTTCGAGGTGTTTCGTGTCAAACTCATTTTTTCCATTATAGGCCATCAAAAATGGTGGAAAATGGAAAAAACAGCAAGGAACAGTTGCCTAATAACATCCTAAACATAATGTATATCTCCATAAATGTTTAAATCATTTTAACCTTTTCATGCATCACTAGTGAAGCACACTAAATCTGAGACGCAGCACTGGTGATGCATTTGCATCACTAGTGATGCAAATGCATCAGTGGTGATGCATGGGAAAAGCTTGCTAAAAGTGCTCACTATTAGCGAGTTTTGCAAATTTTCAGTATCAACCCTAATGACTGTTTGTGGGTCCCTTTGGCCACCAGGACCCTATATTATATCTCAGGTGATGAAGCAAGAGTGGCTAGGGCTCATTTCCAGGCTCCAGGTACATGTCTGACTCCCATTTCTGACATGTTGAGGTGTTTGGAGTCAAACTAATTTTTTCCATTATGTGCCATAGAGCTCAGAGTCACACCACATTTCTAGTTTTGGACCCAAGGACCCCATAGTATACCTCAGATGACATACCAGGAGTGTCTAAGACCCATTTCTGTCCTCCAGGGACGACTTTTTGAAGTTTTTGGATTTAAGGGGGCAAAGTCACTTCTTCCACCCAGCCCAAGGTGCGCAAAATCGGGTACGATATCAGGTTTTTCCCTTGGCTGGAAGCTAAAAAAAACTTCAGATAATACCAAAGGTAGACAGATCAAATGAAAGCATCAGATCTGACCTTTCTAACAAGTGTATTTATGTCTTGAACACTCAAACGGTGTCTCTGATATCCAATATGAGCTATTTGACAAATTAGCAAATCTTGTCAAAAAATTTTTGGGATGATTTTTGCTAATTTTCGGTATCAACCCCCATGACTGTTTTCAGGCCCCTGTAGCCACCAGGACCCCATTATATATCTCAGGTGATATGACAAGAGTGGCTAGGGCTCATTTCCAGGCTCCAGGTACACGTCTGACTCGTATTTGTGACATTTCGAGGTGTTTCGTGTCAAACTCATTTTTTCCATGATAGGCCATCAAAAATGGTGGAAAATGGAAAAAACAGCAAGGAACAGTTGCCTAATACCATCCTAAACATAATGTATATCTCCATAAATGTTTAAATCATTTTAACCTTTTCATGCATCACTAGTGATGCACACTAAATCTGAGACGCAGCACTGGTGATGCATTTGCATCACTAGTGATGCAAATGCATCACTGGTGATGCATGGGAAAAGCTTGCTCAAAGTGCTCACTATTAGCGAGTTTTGCAAATTTTCAGTATCAACCCTAACGACTGTGGGTCTCTGTGGCCTCCAGGACCCTATATTATATCTCAGGTGATGAAGCAAGAGTGGCTAGGGCTCATTTCCAGCCTCCAGGTACATGTCTGACTCCCATTTCTGACATGTATTGGTGTTTGGTGTCAAACACATTTTTTCCATTATGGGCCATGGAGCTCAGAGTCACACCACATTTCTTGTTTTGGACCCAAGGACCCCATAGTATACCTCAGATGACATACCAGGATTGTCTAAGGGCCATTTCTGTCCTCCAGGGACGACTTTTTGAAGTTTTTGGATTTAAGGGGGCAAAGTCACTTCTTCCACCCAGCCCAAGGTGCTCAAAATCGGGTACGATATCAGGTTTTTCCCTTGGCTGGAAGCTAAAAAAAAACTTCAGATAATACCAAAGGTAGACAGATCAAATGAAAGCATCAGATCTGACCTTTCTAACAAGTGTATTTATGTCTTGAACACTCAAACAGTGTGTCTGATATCCAGCATGAGCTATTTGACAAATTAGCAAATCTTTTCAAAAAAATTTTTGGATGATTTTTGCTAATTTTTGGTATCAACCCCCATGACTGTTTTCAGGCCCCTGTAGCCACCAGGACCCCATTATATATCTCAGGTGATATGACAAGAGTGGCTAGGGCTCATTTCCAGGCTCCAGGTACACGTCTGACTCGTATTTGTGACATTTCGAGGTGTTTCGTGTCAAACTCATTTTTTCCATGATAGGCCATCAAAAATGGTGGAAAATGGAAAAAACAGCAAGGAACAGTTGCCTAATAACATCCTAAACATAATGTATATCTCCATAAATGTTTAAATCATTTTAACCTTTTCATGCATCACTAGTGAAGCACACTAAATCTGAGACGCAGCACTGGTGATGCATTTGCATCACTAGTGATGCAAATGCATCAGTGGTGATGCATGGGAAAAGCTTGCTCAAAGTGCTCACTATTAGCGAGTTTTGCAAATTTTCAGTATCAACCCTAACGACTGTGGGTCTCTGTGGCCTCCAGGACCCTATATTATATCTCAGGTGATGAAGCAAGAGTGGCTAGGGCTCATTTCCAGCCTCCAGGTACATGTCTGACTCCCATTTCTGACATGTATAGGTGTTTGGTGTCAAACAAATTTTTTCCATTATGGGCCATGGAGCTCAGAGTCACACCACATTTCTTGTTTTGGACCCAAGGACCCCATAGTATACCTCAGATGACATACCAGGATTGTCTAAGGGCCATTTCTGTCCTCCAGGGACGACTTTTTGAAGTTTTTGGATTTAAGGGGGCAAAGTCACTTCTTCCACCCAGCCCAAGGTGCTCAAAATCGGGTACGATATCAGGTTTTTCCCTTGGCTGGAAGCTAAAAAAAAACTTCAGATAATACCAAAGGTAGACAGATCAAATGAAAGCATAAGATCTGACCTTTCTAACAAGTGTATTTATGTCTTGAACACTCAAACGGTGTGTCTGATATCCAGCATGAGCTATTTGACAAATTAGCAAATCTTTTCCAAAAACTTTTTTTGACGATTTTTGCAAATTTTCGGTATCAACCCCCATGACTGTTTTCAGGCCCCTGTAGCCACCAGGACCCCATTATATATCTCAGGTGATATAACAAGAGTGGCTAGGGCTCATTTCCAGGCTCCAGGTACACGTCTGACTCCTATTTGTGACATTTCGAGGTGTTTGGTGTCAAACTCATTTTTTCCATGATAGGCCATCAAAAATGGTGGAAAATGGAAAACAAACAGCAAGGAACAGTTGCCTAATAACATCCTAAACATAATGTATATCTCCATTAATTTTTAAATCGTTTTAACTTTTTCATGCATCACTAGTGATGCACACTAAATCTGAGACGCAGCACTGGTGATGCATTTGCATCACTAGTGCAGCAAATGCATCACTGGTGATGCATGGGAAAAGCTTGCTAAAAGTGCTCACTATTAGCGAGTTTTGCAAATTTTCAGTATCAACCCTAATGACTGTTTGTGGGTCCCTTTGGCCACCAGGACCCTATATTATATCTCAGGTGATGAAGCAAGAGTGGCTAGGGCTCATTTCCAGCCTCCAGGTACATGTCTGACTCCCATTTCTGACATGTATAGGTGTTTGGTGTCAAACTAATTTTTTCCATTATGTGCCATAGAGCTCGGAGTCACACCACATTTCTAGTTTTGGACCCAAGGACCCCATAGTATACCTCAGATGACATACCAGGAGTGTCTAAGACCCATTTCTGTCCTCCAGGGACGACTTTTTGAAGTTTTTGGATTTAAGGGGGCAAAGTCACTTCTTCCACCCAGCCCAAGGTGCGCAAAATCGGGTACGATATCAGGTTTTTCCCTTGGCTGGAAGCTAAAAAAAACTTCAGATAATACCAAAGGTAGACAGATCAAATGAAAGCATCAGATCTGACCTTTCTAACAAGTGTATTTATGTCTTGAACACTCAAACGGTGTCTCTGATATCCAATCTGAGCTATTTGACAAATTAGCAAATCTTGGCAAAAAAATGTTTTGACAATTTTTGCTAATTTTCGGTATCAACCCTCATGACTGTTTTCAGGCCCCTGTAGCCACCAGGACCCCATTATATATCTCAGGTGATATGACAAGAGTGGCTAGGGCTCATTTCCAGGCTCCAGGTACACGTCTGACTCGTATTTGTGACATTTCGAGGTGTTTCGTGTCAAACTCATTTTTTCCATGATAGGCCATCAAAAATGGTGGAAAATGGAAAAAACAGCAAGGAACAGTTGCCTAATAATATCCTAAACATAATGTATATCTCCATAAATGTTTAAATCATTTTAACCTTTTCATGCATCACTAGTGAAGCACACTAAATCTGAGACGCAGCACTGGTGATGCATTTGCATCACTAGTGATGCAAATGCATCAGTAGTGATGCATGGGAAAAGCTTGCTAAAAGTGCTCACTATTAGCGAGTTTTGCAAATTTTCATTATCAACCCTAATGACTGTTTGTGGGTCCCTTTGGCCACCAGGACCCTATATTATATCTCAGGTGATGAAGCAAGAGTGGCTAGGGCTCATTTCCAGGCTTCAGGTACATGTCTGACTCCCATTTCTGACATGTTGAGGTGTTTGGAGTCAAACTAATTTTTTCCATTATGTGCCATAGAGCTCAGAGTCACACCACATTTCTAGTTTTGGACCCAAGGACCCCATAGTATACCTCAGATGACATACCAGGAGTGTCTAAGACCCATTTCTGTCCTCCAGGGATGACTTTTTGAAGTTTTTGGATTTAAGGGGGCAAAGTCACTTCTTCCACCCAGCCCAAGGTGCGCAAAATCGGGTACGATATCAGGTTTTTCCCTTGGCTGGAAGCTAAAAAAAACTTCAGATAATACCAAAGGTAGACAGATCAAATGAAAGCATCAGATCTGACCTTTCTAACAAGTGTATTTATGTCTTGAACACTCAAACGGTGTCTCTGATATCCAATATGAGCTATTTGACAAATTAGCAAATCTTGTCAAAAAAATTTTTGGATGATTTTTGCTAATTTTCGGTATCAACCCCCATGACTGTTTTCAGGCCCCTGTAGCCACCAGGACCCCATTATATATCTCAGGTGATATGACAAGAGTGGCTAGGGCTCATTTCCAGGCTCCAGGTACACGTCTGACTCCTATTTGTGATATTTCGAGGTGTTTCGTGTCAAACTCATTTTTTCCATTATAGGCCATCAAAAATGGTGGAAAATGGAAAAAACAGCAAGGAACAGTTGCCTAATAACATCCTAAACATAATGTATATCTCCATAAATGTTTAAATCATTTTAACCTTTTCATGCATCACTAGTGATGCACACTAAATCTGAGACGCAGCACTGGTGATGCATTTGCATCACTAGTGATGCAAATGCATCACTGGTGATGCATGGGAAAAGCTTGCTCAAAGTGCTCACTATTAGCGAGTTTTGCAAATTTTCAGTATCAACCCTAACGACTGTGGGTCTCTGTGGCCTCCAGGACCCTATATTATATCTCAGGTGATGAAGCAAGAGTGGCTAGGGCTCATTTCCAGCCTCCAGGTACATGTCTGACTCCCATTTCTGACATGTATTGGTGTTTGGTGTCAAACACATTTTTTCCATTATGGGCCATGGAGCTCAGAGTCACACCACATTTCGTGTTTTGGACCCAAGGACCCCATAGTATACCTCAGATGACATACCAGGATTGTCTAAGGGCCATTTCTGTCCTCCAGGGACGACTTTTTGAAGTTTTTGGATTTAAGGGGGCAAAGTCACTTCTTCCACCCAGCCCAAGGTGCGCAAAATCGGGTACGATATCAGGTTTTTCCCTTGGCTGGAAGCTAAAAAAAACTTCAGATAATACCAAAGGTAGACAGATCAAATGAAAGCATCAGATCTGACCTTTCTAACAAGTGTATTTATGTCTTGAACACTCAAACGGTGTCTCTGATATCCAATCTGAGCTATTTGACAAATTAGCAAATCTTGGCAAAAAAATGTTTTGACAATTTTTGCTAATTTTCGGTATCAACCCTCATGACTGTTTTCAGGCCCCTGTAGCCACCAGGACCCCATTATATATCTCAGGTGATATGACAAGAGTGGCTAGGGCTCATTTCCAGGCTCCAGGTACACGTCTGACTCGTATTTGTGACATTTCGAGGTGTTTCGTGTCAAACTCATTTTTTCCATGATAGGCCATCAAAAATGGTGGAAAATGGAAAAAACAGCAAGGAACAGTTGCCTAATAACATCCTAAACATAATGTATATCTCCATAAATGTTTAAATCATTTTAACCTTTTCATGCATCACTAGTGAAGCACACTAAATCTGAGACGCAGCACTGGTGATGCATTTGCATCACTAGTGATGCAAATGCATCAGTGGTGATGCATGGGAAAAGCTTGCTAAAAGTGCTCACTATTAGCGAGTTTTGCAAATTTTCATTATCAACCCTAATGACTGTTTGTGGGTCCCTTTGGCCACCAGGACCCTATATTATATCTCAGGTGATGAAGCAAGAGTGGCTAGGGCTCATTTCCAGGCTCCAGGTACATGTCTGACTCCCATTTCTGACATGTTGAGGTGTTTGGAGTCAAACTAATTTTTTCCATTATGTGCCATAGAGCTCAGAGTCACACCACATTTCTAGTTTTGGACCCAAGGACCCCATAGTATACCTCAGATGACATACCAGGAGTGTCTAAGACCCATTTCTGTCCTCCAGGGACGACTTTTTGAAGTTTTTGGATTTAAGGGGGCAAAGTCACTTCTTCCACCCAGCCCAAGGTGCGCAAAATCGGGTACGATATCAGGTTTTTCCCTTGGCTGGAAGCTAAAAAAAACTTCAGATAATACCAAAGGTAGACAGATCAAATGAAAGCATCAGATCTGACCTTTCTAACAAGTGTATTTATGTCTTGAACACTCAAACGGTGTCTCTGATATCCAATATGAGCTATTTGACAAATTAGCAAATCTTGTCAAAAAAATTTTTGGATGATTTTTGCTAATTTTCGGTATCAACCCCCATGACTGTTTTCAGGCCCCTGTAGCCACCAGGACCCCATTATATATCTCAGGTGATATGACAAGAGTGGCTAGGGCTCATTTCCAGGCTCCAGGTACACGTCTGACTCCTATTTGTGACATTTCGAGGTGTTTCGTGTCAAACTCATTTTTTCCATTATAGGCCATCAAAAATGGTGGAAAATAGAAAAAACAGCAAGGAACAGTTGCCTAATAACATCCTAAACATAATGTATATCTCCATAAATGTTTAAATCATTTTAACCTTTTCATGCATCACTAGTGATGCACACTAAATCTGAGACGCAGCACTGGTGATGCATGGGAAAAGCTTGCTCAAAGTGCTCACTATTAGCGAGTTTTGCAAATTTTCAGTATCAACCCTAACGACTGTGGGTCTCTGTGGCCTCCAGGACCCTATATTATATCTCAGGTGATGAAGCAAGAGTGGCTAGGGCTCATTTCCAGCCTCCAGGTACATGTCTGACTCCCATTTCTGACATGTATTGGTGTTTGGTGTCAAACACATTTTTTCCATTATGGGCCATGGAGCTCAGAGTCACACCACATTTCTTGTTTTGGACCCAAGGACCCCATAGTATACCTCAGATGACATACCAGGATTGTCTAAGGGCCATTTCTGTCCTCCAGGGACGACTTTTTGAAGTTTTTGGATTTAAGGGGGCAAAGTCACTTCTTCCACCCAGCCCAAGGTGCGCAAAATCGGGTACGATATCAGGTTTTTCCCTTGGCTGGAAGCTAAAAAAAACTTCAGATAATACCAAAGGTAGACAGATCAAATGAAAGCATCAGATCTGACCTTTCTAACAAGTGTATTTATGTCTTGAACACTCAAACGGTGTCTCTGATATCCAATCTGAGCTATTTGACAAATTAGCAAATCTTGGCAAAAAAATGTTTTGACAATTTTTGCTAATTTTCGGTATCAACCCTCATGACTGTTTTCAGGCCCCTGTAGCCACCAGGACCCCATTATATATCTCAGGTGATATGACAAGAGTGGCCAGGGCTCATTTCCAGGCTCCAGGTACACGTCTGACTCGTATTTGTGACATTTCGAGGTGTTTCGTGTCAAACTCATTTTTTCCATGATAGGCCATCAAAAATGGTGGAAAATGGAAAAAACAGCAAGGAACAGTTGCCTAATAACATCCTAAACATAATGTATATCTCCATAAATGTTTAAATCATTTTAACCCTTTCATGCATCACTAGTGAAGCACACTAAATCTGAGACGCAGCACTGGTGATGCATTTGCATCACTAGTGATGCAAATGCATCAGTGGTGATGCATGGGAAATGCTTGCTAAAAGTGCTCACTATTAGCGAGTTTTGCAAATTTTCATTATCAACCCTAATGACTGTTTGTGGGTCCCTTTGGCCACCAGGACCCTATATTACATCTCAGGTGATGAAGCAAGTGTGGCTAGGGCTCATTTCCAGGCTCCAGGTACATGTCTGACTCCCATTTCTGACATGTTGAGGTGTTTGGAGTCAAACTAATTTTTTCCATTATGTGCCATAGAGCTCAGAGTCACACCACATTTCTAGTTTTGGACCCAAGGACCCCATAGTATACCTCAGATGACATACCAGGAGTGTCTAAGACCCATTTCTGTCCTCCAGGGACGACTTTTTGAAGTTTTTGGATTTAAGGGGGCAAAGTCACTTCTTCCACCCAGCCCAAGGTGCACAAAATCGGGTACGATATCAGGTTTTTTCCTTGGCTGGAAGCTAAAAAAAACTTCAGATAATACCAAAGGTAGACAGATCAAATGAAAGCATCAGATCTGACCTTTCTAACAAGTGTATTTATGTCTTGAACACTCAAACGGTGTCTCTGATATCCAATATGAGCTATTTGACAAATTAGCAAATCTTGTCAAAAAATTTTTTGGATGATTTTTGCTAATTTTCGGTATCAACCCCCATGACTGTTTTCAGGCCCCTGTAGCCACCAGGACCCCATTATATATCTCAGGTGATATGACAAGAGTGGCTAGGGCTCATTTCCAGGCTCCAGGTACACGTCTGACTCCTATTTGTGACATTTCGAGGTGTTTCGTGTCAAACTCATTTTTTCCATTATGGGCCATCAAAAATGGTGGAAAATGGAAAAAACAGCAAGGAACAGTTGCCTAATAACATCCTAAACATAATGTATATCTCCATAAATGTTTAAATCATTTTAACCTTTTCATGCATCACTAGTGATGCACACTAAATCTGAGACGCAGCACTGGTGATGCATTTGCATCACTAGTGATGCAAATGCATCACTGGTGATGCATGGGAAAAGCTTGCTCAAAGTGCTCACTATTAGCGAGTTTTGCAAATTTTCAGTATCAACCCTAACGACTGTGGGTCTCTGTGGCCTCCAGGACCCTATATTATATCTCAGGTGATGAAGCAAGAGTGGCTAGGGCTCATTTCCAGCCTCCAGGTACATGTCTGACTCCCATTTCTGACATGTATTGGTGTTTGGTGTCAAACACATTTTTTCCATTATGGGCCATGGAGCTCAGAGTCACACCACATTTCGTGTTTTGGACCCAAGGACCCCATAGTATACCTCAGATGACATACCAGGATTGTCTAAGGGCCATTTCTGTCCTCCAGGGACGACTTTTTGAAGTTTTTGGATTTAAGGGGGCAAAGTCACTTCTTCCACCCAGCCCAAGGTGCGCAAAATCGGGTACGATATCAGGTTTTTCCCTTGGCTGGAAGCTAAAAAAAACTTCAGATAATACCAAAGGTAGACAGATCAAATGAAAGCATCAGATCTGACCTTTCTAACAAGTGTATTTATGTCTTGAACACTCAAACGGTGTCTCTGATATCCAATCTGAGCTATTTGACAAATTAGCAAATCTTGGCAAAAAAATGTTTTGACAATTTTTGCTAATTTTCGGTATCAACCCTCATGACTGTTTTCAGGCCCCTGTAGCCACCAGGACCCCATTATATATCTCAGGTGATATGACAAGAGTGGCTAGGGCTCATTTCCAGGCTCCAGGTACACGTCTGACTCGTATTTGTGACATTTCGAGGTGTTTCGTGTCAAACTCATTTTTTCCATGATAGGCCATCAAAAATGGTGGAAAATGGAAAAAACAGCAAGGAACAGTTGCCTAATAACATCCTAAACATAATGTATATCTCCATAAATGTTTAAATCATTTTAACCTTTTCATGCATCACTAGTGAAGCACACTAAATCTGAGACGCAGCACTGGTGATGCATTTGCATCACTAGTGATGCAAATGCATCAGTGGTGATGCATGGGAAAAGCTTGCTAAAAGTGCTCACTATTAGCGAGTTTTGCAAATTTTCATTATCAACCCTAATGACTGTTTGTGGGTCCCTTTGGCCACCAGGACCCTATATTATATCTCAGGTGATGAAGCAAGAGTGGCTAGGGCTCATTTCCAGGCTCCAGGTACATGTCTGACTCCCATTTCTGACATGTTGAGGTGTTTGGAGTCAAACTAATTTTTTCCATTATGTGCCATAGAGCTCAGAGTCACACCACATTTCTAGTTTTGGACCCAAGGACCCCATAGTATACCTCAGATGACATACCAGGAGTGTCTAAGACCCATTTCTGTCCTCCAGGGACGACTTTTTGAAGTTTTTGGATTTAAGGGGGCAAAGTCACTTCTTCCACCCAGCCCAAGGTGCGCAAAATCGGGTACGATATCAGGTTTTTCCCTTGGCTGGAAGCTAAAAAAAACTTCAGATAATACCAAAGGTAGACAGATCAAATGAAAGCATCAGATCTGACCTTTCTAACAAGTGTATTTATGTCTTGAACACTCAAACGGTGTCTCTGATATCCAATATGAGCTATTTGACAAATTAGCAAATCTTGTCAAAAAATTTTTTGGATGATTTTTGCTAATTTTCGGTATCAACCCCCATGACTGTTTTCAGGCCCCTGTAGCCACCAGGACCCCATTATATATCTCAGGTGATATGACAAGAGTGGCTAGGGCTCATTTCCAGGCTCCAGGTACACGTCTGACTCCTATTTGTGACATTTCGAGGTGTTTCGTGTCAAACTCATTTTTTCCATTATAGGCCATCAAAAATGGTGGAAAATGGAAAAAACAGCAAGGAACAGTTGCCTAATATCATCCTAAACATAATGTATATCTCCATAAATGTTTAAATCATTTTAACCTTTTCATGCATCACTAGTGATGCACACTAAATCTGAGACGCAGCACTGGTGATGCATTTGCATCACTAGTGATGCAAATGCATCACTGGTGATGCATGGGAAAAGCTTGCTCAAAGTGCTCACTATTAGCGAGTTTTGCAAATTTTCAGTATCAACCCTAACGACTGTGGGTCTCTGTGGCCTCCAGGACCCTATATTATATCTCAGGTGATGAAGCAAGAGTGGCTAGGGCTCATTTCCAGCCTCCAGGTACATGTCTGACTCCCATTTCTGACATGTATTGGTGTTTGGTGTCAAACACATTTTTTCCATTATGGGCCATGGAGCTCAGAGTCACACCACATTTCTTGTTTTGGACCCAAGAACCCCATAGTATACCTCAGATGACATACCAGGATTGTCTAAGGGCCATTTCTGTCCTCCAGGGACGACTTTTTGAAGTTTTTGGATTTAAGGGGGCAAAGTCACTTCTTCCACCCAGCCCAAGGTGCTCAAAATCGGGTACGATATCAGGTTTTTCCCTTGGCTGGAAGCTAAAAAAAAACTTCAGATAATACCAAAGGTAGACAGATCAAATGAAAGCATCAGATCTGACCTTTCTAACAAGTGTATTTATGTCTTGAACACTCAAACGGTGTGTCTGATATCCAGCATGAGCTATTTGACAAATTAGCAAATCTTTTCAAAAAACTTTTTTTGACGATTTTTGCTAATTTTCGGTATCAACCCCCATGACTGTTTTCAGGCCCCTGTAGCCACCAGGACCCCATTATATATCTCAGGTGATATAACAAGAGTGGCTAGGGCTCATTTCCAGGCTCCAGGTACACGTCTGACTCCTATTTGTGACATTTCGAGGTGTTTGGTGTCAAACTCATTTTTTCCATGATAGGCCATCAAAAATGGTGGAAAATGGAAAACAAACAGCAAGGAACAGTTGCCTAATAACATCCTAAACATAATGTATATCTCCATTAATTTTTAAATCGTTTTAACTTTTTCATGCATCACTAGTGATGCACACTAAATCTGAGACGCAGCACTGGTGATGCATTTGCATCACTAGTGCAGCAAATGCATCACTGGTGATGCATGGGAAAAGCTTGCTAAAAGTGCTCACTATTAGCGAGTTTTGCAAATTTTCAGTATCAACCCTAATGACTGTTTGTGGGTCCCTTTGGCCACCAGGACCCTATATTATATCTCAGGTGATGAAGCAAGAGTGGCTAGGGCTCATTTCCAGCCTCCAGGTACATGTCTGACTCCCATTTCTGACATGTATAGGTGTTTGGTGTCAAACTAATTTTTTCCATTATGTGCCATAGAGCTCGGAGTCACACCACATTTCTAGTTTTGGACCCAAGGACCCCATAGTATACCTCAGATGACATACCAGGAGTGTCTACGACCCATTTCTGTCCTCCAGGGACGACTTTTTGAAGTTTTTGGATTTAAGGGGGCAAAGTCACTTCTTCCACCCAGCCCAAGGTGCGCAAAATCGGGTACGATATCAGGTTTTTCCCTTGGCTGGAAGCTAAAAAAAACTTCAGATAATACCAAAGGTAGACAGATCAAATGAAAGCATCAGATCTGACCTTTCTAACAAGTGTATTTATGTCTTGAACACTCAAACGGTGTCTCTGATATCCAATCTGAGCTATTTGACAAATTAGCAAATCTTGGCAAAAAAATGTTTTGACAATTTTTGCTAATTTTCGGTATCAACCCTCATGACTGTTTTCAGGCCCCTGTAGCCACCAGGACCCCATTATATATCTCAGGTGATATGACAAGAGTGGCTAGGGCTCATTTCCAGGCTCCAGGTACACGTCTGACTCGTATTTGTGACATTTCGAGGTGTTTCGTGTCAAACTCATTTTTTCCATTATAGGCCATCAAAAATGGTGGAAAATGGAAAAAACAGCAAGGAACAGTTGCCTAATAACATCCTAAACATAATGTATATCTCCATAAATGTTTAAATCATTTTAACCTTTTCATGCATCACTAGTGAAGCACACTAAATCTGAGACGCAGCACTGGTGATGCATTTGCATCACTAGTGATGCAAATGCATCAGTGGTGATGCATGGGAAAAGCTTGCTAAAAGTGCTCACTATTAGCGAGTTTTGCAAATTTTCATTATCAACCCTAAAGACTGTTTGTGGGTCCCTTTGGCCAGCAGGACCCTATATTATATCTCAGGTGATGAAGCAAGAGTGGCTAGGGCTCATTTCCAGGCTCCAGGTACATGTCTGACTCCCATTTCTGACATGTTGAGGTGTTTGGAGTCAAACTAATTTTTTCCATTATGTGCCATAGAGCTCAGAGTCACACCACATTTCTAGTTTTGGACCCAAGGACCCCATAGTATACCTCAGATGACATACCAGGAGTGTCTAATACCCATTTCTGTCCTCCAGGGACGACTTTTTGAAGTTTTTGGATTTAAGGGGGCAAAGTCACTTCTTCCACCCAGCCCAAGGTGCGCAAAATCGGGTACGATATCAGGTTTTTCCCTTGGCTGGAAGCTAAAAAAAACTTCAGATAATACCAAAGGTAGACAGATCAAATGAAAGCATCAGATCTGACCTTTCTAACAAGTGTATTTATGTCTTGAACACTCAAACGGTATCTCTGATATCCAATATGAGCTATTTGACAAATTAGCATATCTTGTCAAAAAAAATTTTGGATGATTTTTGCTAATTTTCGGTATCAACCCCCATGACTGTTTTCAGGCCCCTGTAGCCACCAGGACCCCATTATATATCTCAGGTGATATGACAAGAGTGGCTAGGGCTCATTTCCAGGCTCCAGGTACACGTCTGACTCCTATTTGTGACATTTCGAGGTGTTTCGTGTCAAACTCATTTTTTCCATTATAGGCCATCAAAAATGGTGGAAAATGGAAAAAACAGCAAGGAACAGTTGCCTAATAACATCCTAAACATAATGTATATCTCCATAAATGTTTAAATCATTTTAACCTTTTCATGCATCACTAGTGATGCACACTAAATCTGAGACGCAGCACTGGTGATGCATTTGCATCACTAGTGATGCAAATGCATCACTGGTGATGCATGGGAAAAGCTTGCTCAAAGTGCTCACTATTAGCGAGTTTTGCAAATTTTCAGTATCAACCCTAACGACTGTGGGTCTCTGTGGCCTCCAGGACCCTATATTATATCTCAGGTGATGAAGCAAGAGTGGCTAGGGCTCATTTCCAGCCTCCAGGTACATGTCTGACTCCCATTTCTGACATGTATTGGTGTTTGGTGTCAAACACATTTTTTCCATTATGGGCCATGGAGCTCAGAGTCACACCACATTTCTTGTTTTGGACCCAAGGACCCCATAGTATACCTCAGATGACATACCAGGATTGTCTAAGGGCCATTTCTGTCCTCCAGGGACGACTTTTTGAAGTTTTTGGATTTAAGGGGGCAAAGTCACTTCTTCCACCCAGCCCAAGGTGCTCAAAATCGGGTACGATATCAGGTTTTTCCCTTGGCTGGAAGCTAAAAAAAAACTTCAGATAATACCAAAGGTAGACAGATCAAATGAAAGCATCAGATCTGACCTTTCTAACAAGTGTATTTATGTTTTGAACACTCAAACGGTGTCTCTGATATCCAGCATGAGCTATTTGACAAATTAGCAAATCTTTTCAAAAACATTTTTGGATGATTTTTGCTAATTTTCGGTATCAACCCCCATGACTGTTTTCAGGCCCCTGTAGCCACCAGGACCCCATTATATATCTCAGGTGATATGACAAGAGTGGCTAGGGCTCATTTCCAGGCTCCAGGTACACGTCTGACTCGTATTTGTGACATTTCGAGGTGTTTCGTGTCAAACTCATTTTTTCCATTATAGGCCATCAAAAATGGTGGAAAATGGAAAAAACAGCAAGGAACAGTTGCCTAATAACATCCTAAACATAATGTATATCTCCATAAATGTTTAAATCATTTTAACCTTTTCATGCATCACTAGTGATGCACACTAAATCTGAGACTTAGCACTGGTGATGCATTTGCATCACTAGTGATGCAAATGCATCACTGGTGATGCATGGGAAAAGCTTGCTCAAAGTGCTCACTATTAGCGAGTTTTGCAAATTTTCAGTATCAACCCTAACGACTGTGGGTCTCTGTGGCCTCCAGGACCCTATATTATATCTCAGGTGATGAAGCAAGAGTGGCTAGGGCTCATTTCCAGCCTCCAGGTACATGTCTGACTTCCATTTCTGACATGTATAGGTGTTTGGTGTCAAACACATTTTTTCCATTATGGGCCATGGAGCTCAGAGTCACACCACATTTCTTGTTTTGGACCCAAGAACCCCATAGTATACCTCAGATGACATACCAGGATTGTCTAAGGGCCATTTCTGTCCTCCAGGGACGACTTTTTGAAGTTTTTGGATTTAAGGGGGCAAAGTCACTTCTTCCACCCAGCCCAAGGTGCTCAAAATCGTGTACGATATCAGGTTTTTCCCTTGGCTGGAAGCTAAAAAAAAACTTCAGATAATACCAAAGGTAGACAGATCAAATGAAAGCATCAGATCTGACCTTTCTAACAAGTGTATTTATGTCTTGAACACTCAAACGGTGTGTCTGATATCCAGCATGAGCTATTTGACAAATTAGCAAATCTTTTCAAAAAACTTTTTTTGACGATTTTTGCTAATTTTCGGTATCAACCCCCATGACTGTTTTCAGGCCCCTGTAGCCACCAGGACCCCATTATATATCTCAGGTGATATAACAAGAGTGGCTAGGGCTCATTTCCAGGCTCCAGGTACACGTCTGACTCCTATTTGTGACATTTCGAGGTGTTTGGTGTCAAACTCATTTTTTCCATGATAGGCCATCAAAAATGGTGGAAAATGGAAAACAAACAGCAAGGAACAGTTGCCTAATAACATCCTAAACATAATGTATATCTCCATTAATTTTTAAATCGTTTTAACTTTTTCATGCATCACTAGTGATGCACACTAAATCTGAGACGCAGCAGTGGTGATGCATTTGCATCACTAGTGCAGCAAATGCATCACTGGTGATGCATGGGAAAAGCTTGCTAAAAGTGCTCACTATTAGCGAGTTTTGCAAATTTTCAGTATCAACCCTAATGACTGTTTGTGGGTCCCTTTGGCCACCAGGACCCTATATTATATCTCAGGTGATGAAGCAAGAGTGGCTAGGGCTCATTTCCAGCCTCCAGGTACATGTCTGACTCCCATTTCTGACATGTATAGGTGTTTGGTGTCAAACTAATTTTTTCCATTATGTGCCATAGAGCTCGGAGTCACACCACATTTCTAGTTTTGGACCCAAGGACCCCATAGTATACCTCAGATGACATACCAGGAGTGTCTAAGACCCATTTCTGTCCTCCAGGGACGACTTTTTGAAGTTTTTGGATTTAAGGGGGCAAAGTCACTTCTTCCACCCAGCCCAAGGTGCGCAAAATCGGGTACGATATCAGGTTTTTCCCTTGGCTGGAAGCTAAAAAAACTTCAGATAATACCAAAGGTAGACAGATCAAATGAAAGCATCAGATCTGACCTTTCTAACAAGTGTATTTATGTCTTGAACACTCAAACGGTGTCTCTGATATCCAATCTGAGCTATTTGACAAATTAGCAAATCTTGGCAAAAAAATGTTTTGACAATTTTTGCTAATTTTCGGTATCAACCCTCATGACTGTTTTCAGGCCCCTGTAGCCACCAGGACCCCATTATATATCTCAGGTGATATGACAAGAGTGGCTAGGGCTCATTTCCAGGCTCCAGGTACACGTCTGACTCGTATTTGTGACATTTCGAGGTGTTTCGTGTCAAACTCATTTTTTCCATGATAGGCCATCAAAAATGGTGGAAAATGGAAAAAACAGCAAGGAACAGTTGCCTAATAACATCCTAAACATAATGTATATCTCCATAAATGTTTAAATCATTTTAACCTTTTCATGCATCACTAGTGAAGCACACTAAATCTGAGACGCAGCACTGGTGATGCATTTGCATCACTAGTGATGCAAATGCATCAGTGGTGATGCATGGGAAAAGCTTGCTAAAAGTGCTCACTATTAGCGAGTTTTGCAAATTTTCATTATCAACCCTAATGACTGTTTGTGGGTCCCTTTGGCCACCAGGACCCTATATTATATCTCAGGTGATGAAGCAAGAGTGGCTAGGGCTCATTTCCAGGCTCCAGGTACATGTCTGACTCCCATTTCTGACATGTTGAGGTGTTTGGAGTCAAACTAATTTTTTCCATTATGTGCCATAGAGCTCAGAGTCACACCACATTTCTAGTTTTGGACCCAAGGACCCCATAGTATACCTCAGATGACATACCAGGAGTGTCTAAGACCCATTTCTGTCCTCCAGGGACGACTTTTTGAAGTTTTTGGATTTAAGGGGGCAAAGTCACTTCTTCCACCCAGCCCAAGGTGCGCAAAATCGGGTAAGATATCAGGTTTTTCACTTGGCTGGAAGCTAAAAAAAACTTCAGATAATACCAAAGGTAGACAGATCAAATGAAAGCATCAGATCTGACCTTTCTAACAAGTGTATTTATGTCTTGAACACTCAAACGGTGTCTCTGATATCCAATATGAGCTATTTGACAAATTAGCAAATCTTGTCAAAAAAATTTTTGGATGATTTTTGCTAATTTTCGGTATCAACCCCCATGACTGTTTTCAGGCCCCTGTAGCCACCAGGACCCCATTATATATCTCAGGTGATATGACAAGAGTGGCTAGGGCTCATTTCCAGGCTCCAGGTACACGTCTGACTCCTATTTGTGACATTTCGAGGTGTTTCGTGTCAAACTCATTTTTTCCATTATAGGCCATCAAAAATGGTGGAAAATGGAAAAAACAGCAAGGAACAGTTGCCTAATAACATCCTAAACATAATGTATATCTCCATAAATGTTTAAATCATTTTAACCTTTTCATGCATCACTAGTGATGCACACTAAATCTGAGACGCAGCACTGGTGATGCATTTGCATCACTAGTGATGCAAATGCATCACTGGTGATGCATGGGAAAAGCTTGCTCAAAGTGCTCACTATTAGCGAGTTTTGCAAATTTTCAGTATCAACCCTAACGACTGTGGGTCTCTGTGGCCTCCAGGACCCTATATTATATCTCAGGTGATGAAGCAAGAGTGGCTAGGGCTCATTTCCAGCCTCCAGGTACATGTCTGACTCCCATTTCTGACATGTATTGGTGTTTGGTGTCAAACACATTTTTTCCATTATGGGCCATGGAGCTCAGAGTCACACCACATTTCGTGTTTTGGACCCAAGGACCCCATAGTATACCTCAGATGACATACCAGGATTGTCTAAGGGCCATTTCTGTCCTCCAGGGGCGACTTTTTGAAGTTTTTGGATTTAAGGGGGCAAAGTCACTTCTTCCACCCAGCCCAAGGTGCGCAAAATCGGGTACGATATCAGGTTTTTCCCTTGGCTGGAAGCTAAAAAAAACTTCAGATAATACCAAAGGTAGACAGATCAAATGAAAGCATCAGATCTGACCTTTCTAACAAGTGTATTTATGTCTTGAACACTCAAACGGTGTCTCTGATATCCAATATGAGCTATTTGACAAATTAGCAAATCTTGGCAAAAAAATGTTTTGACAATTTTTGCTAATTTTCGGTATCAACCCTCATGACTGTTTTCAGGCCCCTGTAGCCACCAGGACCCCATTATATATCTCAGGTGATATGACAAGAGTGGCTAGGGCTCATTTCCAGGCTCCAGGTACACGTCTGACTCGTATTTGTGACATTTCGAGGTGTTTCGTGTCAAACTCATTTTTTCCATTATAGGCCATCAAAAATGGTGGAAAATGGAAAAAACAGCAAGGAACAGTTGCCTAATAACATCCTAAACATAATGTATATCTCCATAAATGTTTAAATCATTTTAACCTTTTCATGCATCACTAGTGAAGCACACTAAATCTGAGACGCAGCACTGGTGATGCATTTGCATCACTAGTGATGCAAATGCATCAGTGGTGATGCATGGGAAAAGCTTGCTAAAAGTGCTCACTATTAGCGAGTTTTGCAAATTTTCATTATCAACCCTAATGACTGTTTGTGGGTCCCTTTGGCCACCAGGACCCTATATTATATCTCAGGTGATGAAGCAAGAGTTGCTAGGGCTCATTTCCAGGCTCCAGGTACATATCTGACTCCCATTTCTGACATGTTGAGGTGTTTGGAGTCAAACTAATTTTTTCCATTATGTGCCATAGAGCTCAGAGTCACACCACATTTCTAGTTTTGGACCCAAGGACCCCATAGTATACCTCAGATGACATACCAGGAGTGTCTAATACCCATTTCTGTCCTCCAGGGACGACTTTTTGAAGTTTTTGGATTTAAGGGGGCAAAGTCACTTCTTCCACCCAGCCCAAGGTGCGCAAAATCGGGTACGATATCAGGTTTTTCCCTTGGCTGGAAGCTAAAAAAAACTTCAGATAATACCAAAGGTAGACAGATCAAATGAAAGCATCAGATCTGACCTTTCTAACAAGTGTATTTATGTCTTGAACACTCAAACGGTATCTCTGATATCCAATATGAGCTATTTGACAAATTAGCATATCTTGTCAAAAAAAATTTTGGATGATTTTTGCTAATTTTCGGTATCAACCCCCATGACTGTTTTCAGGCCCCTGTAGCCACCAGGACCCCATTATATATCTCAGGTGATATGACAAGAGTGGCTAGGGCTCATTTCCAGGCTCCAGGTACACGTCTGACTCCTATTTGTGACATTTCGAGGTGTTTCGTGTCAAACTCATTTTTTCCATTATAGGCCATCAAAAATGGTGGAAAATGGAAAAAACAGCAAGGAACAGTTGCCTAATAACATCCTAAACATAATGTATATCTCCATAAATGTTTAAATCATTTTAACCTTTTCATGCATCACTAGTGATGCACACTAAATCTGAGACGCAGCACTGGTGATGCATTTGCATCACTAGTGATGCAAATGCATCACTGGTGATGCATGGGAAAAGCTTGCTCAAAGTGCTCACTATTAGCGAGTTTTGCAAATTTTCAGTATCAACCCTAACGACTGTGGGTCTCTGTGGCCTCCAGGACCCTATATTATATCTCAGGTGATGAAGCAAGAGTGGCTAGGGCTCATTTCCAGCCTCCAGGTACATGTCTGACTCCCATTTCTGACATGTATTGGTGTTTGGTGTCAAACACATTTTTTCCATTATGGGCCATGGAGCTCAGAGTCACACCACATTTCTTGTTTTGGACCCAAGGACCCCATAGTATACCTCAGATGACATACCAGGATTGTCTAAGGGCCATTTCTGTCCTCCAGGGACGACTTTTTGAAGTTTTTGGATTTAAGGGGGCAAAGTCACTTCTTCCACCCAGCCCAAGGTGCTCAAAATCGGGTACGATATCAGGTTTTTCCCTTGGCTGGAAGCTAAAAAAAAACTTCAGATAATACCAAAGGTAGACAGATCAAATGAAAGCATCAGATCTGACCTTTCTAACAAGTGTATTTATGTCTTGAACACTCAAACGGTGTCTCTGATATCCAGCATGAGCTATTTGACAAATTAGCAAATCTTTTCAAAAACATTTTTGGATGATTTTTGCTAATTTTCGGTATCAACCCCCATGACTGTTTTCAGGCCCCTGTAGCCACCAGGACCGCATTATATATCTCAGGTGATATGACAAGAGTGGCTAGGGCTCATTTCCAGGCTCCAGGTACACGTCTGACTCGTATTTGTGACATTTCGAGGTGTTTCGTGTCAAACTCATTTTTTCCATTATAGGCCATCAAAAATGGTGGAAAATGGAAAAAACAGCAAGGAACAGTTGCCTAATAACATCCTAAACATAATGTATATCTCCATAAATGTTTAAATCATTTTAACCTTTTCATGCATCACTAGTGATGCACACTAAATCTGAGACTTAGCACTGGTGATGCATTTGCATCACTAGTGATGCAAATGCATCACTGGTGATGCATGGGAAAAGCTTGCTCAAAGTGCTCACTATTAGCGAGTTTTGCAAATTTTCAGTATCAACCCTAACGACTGTGGGTCTCTGTGGCCTCCAGGACCCTATATTATATCTCAGGTGATGAAGCAAGAGTGGCTAGGGCTCATTTCCAGCCTCCAGGTACATGTCTGACTTCCATTTCTGACATGTATAGGTGTTTGGTGTCAAACACATTTTTTCCATTATGGGCCATGGAGCTCAGAGTCACACCACATTTCTTGTTTTGGACCCAAGAACCCCATAGTATACCTCAGATGACATACCAGGATTGTCTAAGGGCCATTTCTGTCCTCCAGGGACGACTTTTTGAAGTTTTTGGATTTAAGGGGGCAAAGTCACTTCTTCCACCCAGCCCAAGGTGCTCAAAATCGGGTACGATATCAGGTTTTTCCCTTGGCTGGAAGCTAAAAAAAAACTTCAGATAATACCAAAGGTAGACAGATCAAATGAAAGCATCAGATCTGACCTTTCTAACAAGTGTATTTATGTCTTGAACACTCAAACGGTGTGTCTGATATCCAGCATGAGCTATTTGACAAATTAGCAAATCTTTTCAAAAAACTTTTTTTGACGATTTTTGCTAATTTTCGGTATCAACCCCCATGACTGTTTTCAGGCCCCTGTAGCCACCAGGACCCCATTATATATCTCAGGTGATATAACAAGAGTGGCTAGGGCTCATTTCCAGGCTCCAGGTACACGTCTGACTCCTATTTGTGACATTTCGAGGTGTTTGGTGTCAAACTCATTTTTTCCATGATAGGCCATCAAAAATGGTGGAAAATGGAAAACAAACAGCAAGGAACAGTTGCCTAATAACATCCTAAACATAATGTATATCTCCATTAATTTTTAAATCGTTTTAACTTTTTCATGCATCACTAGTGATGCACACTAAATCTGAGACGCAGCAGTGGTGATGCATTTGCATCACTAGTGCAGCAAATGCATCACTGGTGATGCATGGGAAAAGCTTGCTAAAAGTGCTCACTATTAGCGAGTTTTGCAAATTTTCAGTATCAACCCTAATGACTGTTTGTGGGTCCCTTTGGCCACCAGGACCCTATATTATATCTCAGGTGATGAAGCAAGAGTGGCTAGGGCTCATTTCCAGCCTCCAGGTACATGTCTGACTCCCATTTCTGACATGTATAGGTGTTTGGTGTCAAACTAATTTTTTCCATTATGTGCCATAGAGCTCGGAGTCACACCACATTTCTAGTTTTGGACCCAAGGACCCCATAGTATACCTCAGATGACATACCAGGAGTGTCTAAGACCCATTTCTGTCCTCCAGGGACGACTTTTTGAAGTTTTTGGATTTAAGGGGGCAAAGTCACTTCTTCCACCCAGCCCAAGGTGCGCAAAATCGGGTACGATATCAGGTTTTTCCCTTGGCTGGAAGCTAAAAAAACTTCAGATAATACCAAAGGTAGACAGATCAAATGAAAGCATCAGATCTGACCTTTCTAACAAGTGTATTTATGTCTTGAACACTCAAACGGTGTCTCTGATATCCAATCTGAGCTATTTGACAAATTAGCAAATCTTGGCAAAAAAATGTTTTGACAATTTTTGCTAATTTTCGGTATCAACCCTCATGACTGTTTTCAGGCCCCTGTAGCCACCAGGACCCCATTATATATCTCAGGTGATATGACAAGAGTGGCTAGGGCTCATTTCCAGGCTCCAGGTACACGTCTGACTCGTATTTGTGACATTTCGAGGTGTTTCATGTCAAACTCATTTTTTCCATGATAGGCCATCAAAAATGGTGGAAAATGGAAAAAACAGCAAGGAACAGTTGCCTAATAACATCCTAAACATAATGTATATCTCCATAAATGTTTAAATCATTTTAACCTTTTCATGCATCACTAGTGAAGCACACTAAATCTGAGACGCAGCACTGGTGATGCATTTGCATCACTAGTGATGCAAATGCATCAGTGGTGATGCATGGGAAAAGCTTGCTAAAAGTGCTCACTATTAGCGAGTTTTGCAAATTTTCATTATCAACCCTAATGACTGTTTGTGGGTCCCTTTGGCCACCAGGACCCTATATTATATCTCAGGTGATGAAGCAAGAGTGGCTAGGGCTCATTTCCAGGCTCCAGGTACATGTCTGACTCCCATTTCTGACATGTTGAGGTGTTTGGAGTCAAACTAATTTTTTCCATTATGTGCCATAGAGCTCAGAGTCACACCACATTTCTAGTTTTGGACCCAAGGACCCCATAGTATACCTCAGATGACATACCAGGAGTGTCTAAGACCCATTTCTGTCCTCCAGGGACGACTTTTTGAAGTTTTTGGATTTAAGGGGGCAAAGTCACTTCTTCCACCCAGCCCAAGGTGCGCAAAATCGGGTAAGATATCAGGTTTTTCACTTGGCTGGAAGCTAAAAAAAACTTCAGATAATACCAAAGGTAGACAGATCAAATGAAAGCATCAGATCTGACCTTTCTAACAAGTGTATTTATGTCTTGAACACTCAAACGGTGTCTCTGATATCCAATATGAGCTATTTGACAAATTAGCAAATCTTGTCAAAAAAATTTTTGGATGATTTTTGCTAATTTTCGGTATCAACCCCCATGACTGTTTTCAGGCCCCTGTAGCCACCAGGACCCCATTATATATCTCAGGTGATATGACAAGAGTGGCTAGGGCTCATTTCCAGGCTCCAGGTACACGTCTGACTCCTATTTGTGACATTTCGAGGTGTTTCGTGTCAAACTCATTTTTTCCATTATAGGCCATCAAAAATGGTGGAAAATGGAAAAAACAGCAAGGAACAGTTGCCTAATAACATCCTAAACATAATGTATATCTCCATAAATGTTTAAATCATTTTAACCTTTTCATGCATCACTAGTGATGCACACTAAATCTGAGACGCAGCACTGGTGATGCATTTGCATCACTAGTGATGCAAATGCATCACTGGTGATGCATGGGAAAAGCTTGCTCAAAGTGCTCACTATTAGCGAGTTTTGCAAATTTTCAGTATCAACCCTAACGACTGTGGGTCTCTGTGGCCTCCAGGACCCTATATTATATCTCAGGTGATGAAGCAAGAGTGGCTAGGGCTCATTTCCAGCCTCCAGGTACATGTCTGACTCCCATTTCTGACATGTATTGGTGTTTGGTGTCAAACACATTTTTTCCATTATGGGCCATGGAGCTCAGAGTCACACCACATTTCGTGTTTTGGACCCAAGGACCCCATAGTATACCTCAGATGACATACCAGGATTGTCTAAGGGCCATTTCTGTCCTCCAGGGACGACTTTTTGAAGTTTTTGGATTTAAGGGGGCAAAGTCACTTCTTCCACCCAGCCCAAGGTGCGCAAAATCGGGTACGATATCAGGTTTTTCCCTTGGCTGGAAGCTAAAAAAAACTTCAGATAATACCAAAGGTAGACAGATCAAATGAAAGCATCAGATCTGACCTTTCTAACAAGTGTATTTATGTCTTGAACACTCAAACGGTGTCTCTGATATCCAATCTGAGCTATTTGACAAATTAGCAAATCTTGGCAAAAAAATGTTTTGACAATTTTTGCTAATTTTCGGTATCAACCCTCATGACTGTTTTCAGGCCCCTGTAGCCACCAGGACCCCATTATATATCTCAGGTGATATGACAAGAGTGGCTAGGGCTCATTTCCAGGCTCCAGGTACACGTCTGACTCGTATTTGTGACATTTCGAGGTGTTTCGTGTCAAACTCATTTTTTCCATGATAGGCCATCAAAAATGGTGGAAAATGGAAAAAACAGCAAGGAACAGTTGCCTAATAACATCCTAAACATAATGTATATCTCCATAAATGTTTAAATCATTTTAACCTTTTCATGCATCACTAGTGAAGCACACTAAATCTGAGACGCAGCACTGGTGATGCATTTGCATCACTAGTGATGCAAATGCATCAGTGGTGATGCATGGGAAAAGCTTGCTAAAAGTGCTCACTATTAGCGAGTTTTGCAAATTTTCATTATCAACCCTAATGACTGTTTGTGGGTCCCTTTGGCCACCAGGACCCTATATTATATCTCAGGTGATGAAGCAAGAGTGGCTAGGGCTCATTTCCAGGCTCCAGGTACATGTCTGACTCCCATTTCTGACATGTTGAGGTGTTTGGAGTCAAACTAATTTTTTCCATTATGTGCCATAGAGCTCAGAGTCACACCACATTTCTAGTTTTGGACCCAAGGACCCCATAGTATACCTCAGATGACATACCAGGAGTGTCTAAGACCCATTTCTGTCCTCCAGGGACGACTTTTTGAAGTTTTTGGATTTAAGGGGGCAAAGTCACTTCTTCCACCCAGCCCAAGGTGCGCAAAATCGGGTACGATATCAGGTTTTTCCCTTGGCTGGAAGCTAAAAAAAACTTCAGATAATACCAAAGGTAGACAGATCAAATGAAAGCATCAGATCTGACCTTTCTAACAAGTGTATTTATGTCTTGAACACTCAAACGGTGTCTCTGATATCCAATATGAGCTATTTGACAAATTAGCAAATCTTGTCAAAAAATTTTTTGGATGATTTTTGCTAATTTTCGGTATCAACCCCCATGACTGTTTTCAGGCCCCTGTAGCCACCAGGACCCCATTATATATCTCAGGTGATATGACAAGAGTGGCTAGGGCTCATTTCCA
Source organism: Lissotriton vulgaris (assembly GCF_964263255.1). Lineage (NCBI taxonomy): Eukaryota > Metazoa > Chordata > Amphibia > Caudata > Salamandridae > Lissotriton > Lissotriton vulgaris. The sequence goes on along the minus strand of NC_141699.1, from coordinate 88,604,750 downwards.
GGCTCCAGGTACACGTCTGACTCCTATTTGTGACATTTCGAGGTGTTTCGTGTCAAACTCATTTTTTCCATTATAGGCCATCAAAAATGGTGGAAAATGGAAAAAACAGCAAGGAACAGTTGCCTAATATCATCCTAAACATAATGTATATCTCCATAAATGTTTAAATCATTTTAACCTTTTCATGCATCACTAGTGATGCACACTAAATCTGAGACGCAGCACTGGTGATGCATTTGCATCACTAGTGATGCAAATGCATCACTGGTGATGCATGGGAAAAGCTTGCTCAAAGTGCTCACTATTAGCGAGTTTTGCAAATTTTCAGTATCAACCCTAACGACTGTGGGTCTCTGTGGCCTCCAGGACCCTATATTATATCTCAGGTGATGAAGCAAGAGTGGCTAGGGCTCATTTCCAGCCTCCAGGTACATGTCTGACTCCCATTTCTGACATGTATTGGTGTTTGGTGTCAAACACATTTTTTCCATTATGGGCCATGGAGCTCAGAGTCACACCACATTTCTTGTTTTGGACCCAAGGACCCCATAGTATACCTCAGATGACATACCAGGATTGTCTAAGGGCCATTTCTGTCCTCCAGGGACGACTTTTTGAAGTTTTTGGATTTAAGGGGGCAAAGTCACTTCTTCCACCCAGCCCAAGGTGCTCAAAATCGGGTACGATATCAGGTTTTTCCCTTGGCTGGAAGCTAAAAAAAAACTTCAGATAATACCAAAGGTAGACAGATCAAATGAAAGCATCAGATCTGACCTTTCTAACAAGTGTATTTATGTCTTGAACACTCAAACGGTGTGTCTGATATCCAGCATGAGCTATTTGACAAATTAGCAAATCTTTTCAAAAAACTTTTTTTGACGATTTTTGCTAATTTTCGGTATCAACCCCCATGACTGTTTTCAGGCCCCTGTAGCCACCAGGACCCCATTATATATCTCAGGTGATATAACAAGAGTGGCTAGGGCTCATTTCCAGGCTCCAGGTACACGTCTGACTCCTATTTGTGACATTTCGAGGTGTTTGGTGTTAAACTCATTTTTTCCATGATAGGCCATCAAAAATGGTGGAAAATGGAAAACAAACAGCAAGGAACAGTTGCCTAATAACATCCTAAACATAATGTATATCTCCATTAATTTTTAAATCGTTTTAACTTTTTCATGCATCACTAGTGATGCACACTAAATCTGAGACGCAGCACTGGTGATGCATTTGCATCACTAGTGCAGCAAATGCATCACTGGTGATGCATGGGAAAAGCTTGCTAAAAGTGCTCACTATTAGCGAGTTTTGCAAATTTTCAGTATCAACCCTAATGACTGTTTGTGGGTCCCTTTGGCCACCAGGACCCTATATTATATCTCAGGTGATGAAGCAAGAGTGGCTAGGGCTCATTTCCAGCCTCCAGGTACATGTCTGACTCCCATTTCTGACATGTATAGGTGTTTGGTGTCAAACTAATTTTTTCCATTATGTGCCATAGAGCTCGGAGTCACACCACATTTCTAGTTTTGGACCCAAGGACCCCATAGTATACCTCAGATGACATACCAGGAGTGTCTAAGACCCATTTCTGTCCTCCAGGGACGACTTTTTGAAGTTTTTGGATTTAAGGGGGCAAAGTCACTTCTTCCACCCAGCCCAAGGTGCGCAAAATCGGGTACGATATCAGGTTTTTCCCTTGGCTGGAAGCTAAAAAAAACTTCAGATAATACCAAAGGTAGACAGATCAAATGAAAGCATCAGATCTGACCTTTCTAACAAGTGTATTTATGTCTTGAACACTCAAACGGTGTCTCTGATATCCAATCTGAGCTATTTGACAAATTAGCAAATCTTGGCAAAAAAATGTTTTGACAATTTTTGCTAATTTTCGGTATCAACCCTCATGACTGTTTTCAGGCCCCTGTAGCCACCAGGACCCCATTATATATCTCAGGTGATATGACAAGAGTGGCTAGGGCTCATTTCCAGGCTCCAGGTACACGTCTGACTCGTATTTGTGACATTTCGAGGTGTTTCGTGTCAAACTCATTTTTTCCATTATAGGCCATCAAAAATGGTGGAAAATGGAAAAAACAGCAAGGAACAGTTGCCTAATAACATCCTAAACATAATGTATATCTCCATAAATGTTTAAATCATTTTAACCTTTTCATGCATCACTAGTGAAGCACACTAAATCTGAGACGCAGCACTGGTGATGCATTTGCATCACTAGTGATGCAAATGCATCAGTGGTGATGCATGGGAAAAGCTTGCTAAAAGTGCTCACTATTAGCGAGTTTTGCAAATTTTCATTATCAACCCTAATGACTGTTTGTGGGTCCCTTTGGCCACCAGGACCCTATATTATATCTCAGGTGATGAAGCAAGAGTTGCTAGGGCTCATTTCCAGGCTCCAGGTACATATCTGACTCCCATTTCTGACATGTTGAGGTGTTTGGAGTCAAACTAATTTTTTCCATTATGTGCCATAGAGCTCAGAGTCACACCACATTTCTAGTTTTGGACCCAAGGACCCCATAGTATACCTCAGATGACATACCAGGAGTGTCTAATACCCATTTCTGTCCTCCAGGGACGACTTTTTGAAGTTTTTGGATTTAAGGGGGCAAAGTCACTTCTTCCACCCAGCCCAAGGTGCGCAAAATCGGGTACGATATCAGGTTTTTCCCTTGGCTGGAAGCTAAAAAAAACTTCAGATAATACCAAAGGTAGACAGATCAAATGAAAGCATCAGATCTGACCTTTCTAACAAGTGTATTTATGTCTTGAACACTCAAACGGTGTCTCTGATATCCAATCTGAGCTATTTGACAAATTAGCAAATCTTGGCAAAAAAATGTTTTGACAATTTTTGCTAATTTTCGGTATCAACCCTCATGACTGTTTTCAGGCCCCTGTAGCCACCAGGACCCCATTATATATCTCAGGTGATATGACAAGAGTGGCTAGGGCTCATTTCCAGGCTCCAGGTACACGTCTGACTCGTATTTGTGACATTTCGAGGTGTTTCGTGTCAAACTCATTTTTTCCATTATAGGCCATCAAAAATGGTGGAAAATGGAAAAAACAGCAAGGAACAGTTGCCTAATAACATCCTAAACATAATGTATATCTCCATAAATGTTTAAATCATTTTAACCTTTTCATGCATCACTAGTGATGCACACTAAATCTGAGACGCAGCACTGGTGATGCATTTGCATCACTAGTGATGCAAAATGCATCACTGGTGATGCATGGGAAAAGCTTGCTCAAAGTGCTCACTATTAGCGAGTTTTGCAAATTTTCAGTATCAACCCTAACGACTGTGGGTCTCTGTGGCCTCCAGGACCCTATATTATATCTCAGGTGATGAAGCAAGAGTGGCTAGGGCTCATTTCCAGCCTCCAGGTACATGTCTGACTCCCATTTCTGACATGTATTGGTGTTTGGTGTCAAACACATTTTTTCCATTATGGGCCATGGAGCTCAGAGTCACACCACATTTCTTGTTTTGGACCCAAGGACCCCATAGTATACCTCAGATGACATACCAGGATTGTCTAAGGGCCATTTCTGTCCTCCAGGGACGACTTTTTGAAGTTTTTGGATTTAAGGGGGCAAAGTCACTTCTTCCACCCAGCCCAAGGTGCTCAAAATCGGGTACGATATCAGGTTTTTCCCTTGGCTGGAAGCTAAACAAAAACTTCAGATAATACCAAAGGTAGACAGATCAAATGAAAGCATCAGATCTGACCTTTCTAACAAGTGTATTTATGTCTTGAACACTCAAACGGTGTGTCTGATATCCAGCATGAGCTATTTGACAAATTAGCAAATCTTTTCAAAAACATTTTTGGATGATTTTTGCTAATTTTCGGTATCAACCCCCATGACTGTTTTCAGGCCCCTGTAGCCACCAGGACCCCATTATATATCTCAGGTGATATGACAAGAGTGGCTAGGGCTCATTTCCAGGCTCCAGGTACACGTCTGACTCGTATTTGTGACATTTCGAGGTGTTTCGTGTCAAACTCATTTTTTCCATTATAGGCCATCAAAAATGGTGGAAAATGGAAAAAACAGCAAGGAACAGTTGCCTAATAACATCCTAAACATAATGTATATCTCCATAAATGTTTAAATCATTTTAACCTTTTCATGCATCACTAGTGATGCACACTAAATCTGAGACTTAGCACTGGTGATGCATTTGCATCACTAGTGATGCAAATGCATCACTGGTGATGCATGGGAAAAGCTTGCTCAAAGTGCTCACTATTAGCGAGTTTTGCAAATTTTCAGTATCAACCCTAACGACTGTGGGTCTCTGTGGCCTCCAGGACCCTATATTATATCTCAGGTGATGAAGCAAGAGTGGCTAGGGCTCATTTCCAGCCTCCAGGTACATGTCTGACTTCCATTTCTGACATGTATAGGTGTTTGGTGTCAAACACATTTTTTCCATTATGGGCCATGGAGCTCAGAGTCACACCACATTTCTTGTTTTGGACCCAAGAACCCCATAGTATACCTCAGATGACATACCAGGATTGTCTAAGGGCCATTTCTGTCCTCCAGGGACGACTTTTTGAAGTTTTTGGATTTAAGGGGGCAAAGTCACTTCTTCCACCCAGCCCAAGGTGCTCAAAATCGTGTACGATATCAGGTTTTTCCCTTGGCTGGAAGCTAAAAAAAAACTTCAGATAATACCAAAGGTAGACAGATCAAATGAAAGCATCAGATCTGACCTTTCTAACAAGTGTATTTATGTCTTGAACACTCAAACGGTGTGTCTGATATCCAGCATGAGCTATTTGACAAATTAGCAAATCTTTTCAAAAAACTTTTTTTGACGATTTTTGCTAATTTTCGGTATCAACCCCCATGACTGTTTTCAGGCCCCTGTAGCCACCAGGACCCCATTATATATCTCAGGTGATATAACAAGAGTGGCTAGGGCTCATTTCCAGGCTCCAGGTACACGTCTGACTCCTATTTGTGACATTTCGAGGTGTTTGGTGTCAAACTCATTTTTTCCATGATAGGCCATCAAAAATGGTGGAAAATGGAAAACAAACAGCAAGGAACAGTTGCCTAATAACATCCTAAACATAATGTATATCTCCATTAATTTTTAAATCGTTTTAACTTTTTCATGCATCACTAGTGATGCACACTAAATCTGAGACGCAGCAGTGGTGATGCATTTGCATCACTAGTGCAGCAAATGCATCACTGGTGATGCATGGGAAAAGCTTGCTAAAAGTGCTCACTATTAGCGAGTTTTGCAAATTTTCAGTATCAACCCTAATGACTGTTTGTGGGTCCCTTTGGCCACCAGGACCCTATATTATATCTCAGGTGATGAAGCAAGAGTGGCTAGGGCTCATTTCCAGCCTCCAGGTACATGTCTGACTCCCATTTCTGACATGTATAGGTGTTTGGTGTCAAACTAATTTTTTCCATTATGTGCCATAGAGCTCGGAGTCACACCACATTTCTAGTTTTGGACCCAAGGACCCCATAGTATACCTCAGATGACATACCAGGAGTGTCTAAGACCCATTTCTGTCCTCCAGGGACGACTTTTTGAAGTTTTTGGATTTAAGGGGGCAAAGTCACTTCTTCCACCCAGCCCAAGGTGCGCAAAATCGGGTACGATATCAGGTTTTTCCCTTGGCTGGAAGCTAAAAAAACTTCAGATAATACCAAAGGTAGACAGATCAAATGAAAGCATCAGATCTGACCTTTCTAACAAGTGTATTTATGTCTTGAACACTCAAACGGTGTCTCTGATATCCAATCTGAGCTATTTGACAAATTAGCAAATCTTGGCAAAAAAATGTTTTGACAATTTTTGCTAATTTTCGGTATCAACCCCCATGACTGTTTTCAGGCCCCTGTAGCCACCAGGACCCCATTATATATCTCAGGTGATATGACAAGAGTGGCTAGGGCTCATTTCCAGGCTCCAGGTACACGTCTGACTCGTATTTGTGACATTTCGAGGTGTTTCGTGTCAAACTCATTTTTTCCATGATAGGCCATCAAAAATGGTGGAAAATGGAAAAAACAGCAAGGAACAGTTGCCTAATAACATCCTAAACATAATGTATATCTCCATAAATGTTTAAATCATTTTAACCTTTTCATGCATCACTAGTGAAGCACACTAAATCTGAGACGCAGCACTGGTGATGCATTTGCATCACTAGTGATGCAAATGCATCAGTGGTGATGCATGGGAAAAGCTTGCTAAAAGTGCTCACTATTAGCGAGTTTTGCAAATTTTCATTATCAACCCTAATGACTGTTTGTGGGTCCCTTTGGCCACCAGGACCCTATATTATATCTCAGGTGATGAAGCAAGAGTGGCTAGGGCTCATTTCCAGGCTCCAGGTACATGTCTGACTCCCATTTCTGACATGTTGAGGTGTTTGGAGTCAAACTAATTTTTTCCATTATGTGCCATAGAGCTCAGAGTCACACCACATTTCTAGTTTTGGACCCAAGGACCCCATAGTATACCTCAGATGACATACCAGGAGTGTCTAAGACCCATTTCTGTCCTCCAGGGACGACTTTTTGAAGTTTTTGGATTTAAGGGGGCAAAGTCACTTCTTCCACCCAGCCCAAGGTGCGCAAAATCGGGTAAGATATCAGGTTTTTCACTTGGCTGGAAGCTAAAAAAAACTTCAGATAATACCAAAGGTAGACAGATCAAATGAAAGCATCAGATCTGACCTTTCTAACAAGTGTATTTATGTCTTGAACACTCAAACGGTGTCTCTGATATCCAATATGAGCTATTTGACAAATTAGCAAATCTTGTCAAAAAAATTTTTGGATGATTTTTGCTAATTTTCGGTATCAACCCCCATGACTGTTTTCAGGCCCCTGTAGCCACCAGGACCCCATTATATATCTCAGGTGATATGACAAGAGTGGCTAGGGCTCATTTCCAGGCTCCAGGTACACGTCTGACTCCTATTTGTGACATTTCGAGGTGTTTCGTGTCAAACTCATTTTTTCCATTATAGGCCATCAAAAATGGTGGAAAATGGAAAAAACAGCAAGGAACAGTTGCCTAATAACATCCTAAACATAATGTATATCTCCATAAATGTTTAAATCATTTTAACCTTTTCATGCATCACTAGTGATGCACACTAAATCTGAGACGCAGCACTGGTGATGCATTTGCATCACTAGTGATGCAAATGCATCACTGGTGATGCATGGGAAAAGCTTGCTCAAAGTGCTCACTATTAGCGAGTTTTGCAAATTTTCAGTATCAACCCTAACGACTGTGGGTCTCTGTGGCCTCCAGGACCCTATATTATATCTCAGGTGATGAAGCAAGAGTGGCTAGGGCTCATTTCCAGCCTCCAGGTACATGTCTGACTCCCATTTCTGACATGTATTGGTGTTTGGTGTCAAACACATTTTTTCCATTATGGGCCATGGAGCTCAGAGTCACACCACATTTCGTGTTTTGGACCCAAGGACCCCATAGTATACCTCAGATGACATACCAGGATTGTCTAAGGGCCATTTCTGTCCTCCAGGGGCGACTTTTTGAAGTTTTTGGATTTAAGGGGGCAAAGTCACTTCTTCCACCCAGCCCAAGGTGCGCAAAATCGGGTACGATATCAGGTTTTTCCCTTGGCTGGAAGCTAAAAAAAAACTTCAGATAATACCAAAGGTAGACAGATCAAATGAAAGCATCAGATCTGACCTTTCTAACAAGTGTATTTATGTCTTGAACACTCAAACGGTGTCTCTGATATCCAATATGAGCTATTTGACAAATTAGCAAATCTTGGCAAAAAAATGTTTTGACAATTTTTGCTAATTTTCGGTATCAACCCTCATGACTGTTTTCAGCCCCCTGTAGCCACCAGGACCCCATTATATATCTCAGGTGATATGACAAGAGTGGCTAGGGCTCATTTCCAGGCTCCAGGTACACGTCTGACTCGTATTTGTGACATTTCGAGGTGTTTCGTGTCAAACTCATTTTTTCCATTATAGGCCATCAAAAATGGTGGAAAATGGAAAAAACAGCAAGGAACAGTTGCCTAATAACATCCTAAACATAATGTATATCTCCATAAATGTTTAAATCATTTTAACCTTTTCATGCATCACTAGTGAAGCACACTAAATCTGAGACGCAGCACTGGTGATGCATTTGCATCACTAGTGATGCAAATGCATCAGTGGTGATGCATGGGAAAAGCTTGCTAAAAGTGCTCACTATTAGCGAGTTTTGCAAATTTTCATTATCAACCCTAATGACTGTTTGTGGGTCCCTTTGGCCACCAGGACCCTATATTATATCTCAGGTGATGAAGCAAGAGTTGCTAGGGCTCATTTCCAGGCTCCAGGTACATATCTGACTCCCATTTCTGACATGTTGAGGTGTTTGGAGTCAAACTAATTTTTTCCATTATGTGCCATAGAGCTCAGAGTCACACCACATTTCTAGTTTTGGACCCAAGGACCCCATAGTATACCTCAGATGACATACCAGGAGTGTCTAATACCCATTTCTGTCCTCCAGGGACGACTTTTTGAAGTTTTTGGATTTAAGGGGGCAAAGTCACTTCTTCCACCCAGCCCAAGGTGCGCAAAATCGGGTACGATATCAGGTTTTTACCTTGGCTGGAAGCTAAAAAAAACTTCAGATAATACCAAAGGTAGACAGATCAAATGAAAGCATCAGATCTGACCTTTCTAACAAGTGTATTTATGTCTTGAACACTCAAACGGTATCTCTGATATCCAATATGAGCTATTTGACAAATTAGCATATCTTGTCAAAAAAAATTTTGGATGATTTTTGCTAATTTTCGGTATCAACCCCCATGACTGTTTTCAGGCCCCTGTAGCCACCAGGACCCCATTATATATCTCAGGTGATATGACAAGAGTGGCTAGGGCTCATTTCCAGGCTCCAGGTACACGTCTGACTCCTATTTGTGACATTTCGAGGTGTTTCGTGTCAAACTCATTTTTTCCATTATAGGCCATCAAAAATGGTGGAAAATGGAAAAAACAGCAAGGAACAGTTGCCTAATAACATCCTAAACATAATGTATATCTCCATAAATGTTTAAATCATTTTAACCTTTTCATGCATCACTAGTGATGCACACTAAATCTGAGACGCAGCACTGGTGATGCATTTGCATCACTAGTGATGCAAATGCATCACTGGTGATGCATGGGAAAAGCTTGCTCAAAGTGCTCACTATTAGCGAGTTTTGCAAATTTTCAGTATCAACCCTAACGACTGTGGGTCTCTGTGGCCTCCAGGACCCTATATTATATCTCAGGTGATGAAGCAAGAGTGGCTAGGGCTCATTTCCAGCCTCCAGGTACATGTCTGACTCCCATTTCTGACATGTATTGGTGTTTGGTGTCAAACACATTTTTTCCATTATGGGCCATGGAGCTCAGAGTCACACCACATTTCTTGTTTTGGACCCAAGGACCCCATAGTATACCTCAGATGACATACCAGGATTGTCTAAGGGCCATTTCTGTCCTCCAGGGACGACTTTTTGAAGTTTTTGGATTTAAGGGGGCAAAGTCACTTCTTCCACCCAGCCCAAGGTGCTCAAAATCGGGTACGATATCAGGTTTTTCCCTTGGCTGGAAGCTAAAAAAAAACTTCAGATAATACCAAAGGTAGACAGATCAAATGAAAGCATCATATCTGACCTTTCTAACAAGTGTATTTATGTCTTGAACACTCAAACGGTGTCTCTGATATCCAGCATGAGCTATTTGACAAATTAGCAAATCTTTTCAAAAACATTTTTGGATGATTTTTGCTAATTTTCGGTATCAACCCCCATGACTGTTTTCAGGCCCCTGTAGCCACCAGGACCGCATTATATATCTCAGGTGATATGACAAGAGTGGCTAGGGCTCATTTCCAGGCTCCAGGTACACGTCTGACTCGTATTTGTGACATTTCGAGGTGTTTCGTGTCAAACTCATTTTTTCCATTATAGGCCATCAAAAATGGTGGAAAATGGAAAAAACAGCAAGGAACAGTTGCCTAATAACATCCTAAACATAATGTATATCTCCATAAATGTTTAAATCATTTTAACCTTTTCATGCATCACTAGTGATGCACACTAAATCTGAGACTTAGCACTGGTGATGCATTTGCATCACTAGTGATGCAAATGCATCACTGGTGATGCATGGGAAAAGCTTGCTCAAAGTGCTCACTATTAGCGAGTTTTGCAAATTTTCAGTATCAACCCTAACGACTGTGGGTCTCTGTGGCCTCCAGGACCCTATATTATATCTCAGGTGATGAAGCAAGAGTGGCTAGGGCTCATTTCCAGCCTCCAGGTACATGTCTGACTTCCATTTCTGACATGTATAGGTGTTTGGTGTCAAACACATTTTTTCCATTATGGGCCATGGAGCTCAGAGTCACACCACATTTCTTGTTTTGGACCCAAGAACCCCATAGTATACCTCAGATGACATACCAGGATTGTCTAAGGGCCATTTCTGTCCTCCAGGGACGACTTTTTGAAGTTTTTGGATTTAAGGGGGCAAAGTCACTTCTTCCACCCAGCCCAAGGTGCTCAAAATCGGGTACGATATCAGGTTTTTCCCTTGGCTGGAAGCTAAAAAAAAACTTCAGATAATACCAAAGGTAGACAGATCAAATGAAAGCATCAGATCTGACCTTTCTAACAAGTGTATTTATGTCTTGAACACTCAAACGGTGTGTCTGATATCCAGCATGAGCTATTTGACAAATTAGCAAATCTTTTCAAAAAACTTTTTTTGACGATTTTTGCTAATTTTCGGTATCAACCCCCATGACTGTTTTCAGGCCCCTGTAGCCACCAGGACCCCATTATATATCTCAGGTGATATAACAAGAGTGGCTAGGGCTCATTTCCAGGCTCCAGGTACACGTCTGACTCCTATTTGTGACATTTCGAGGTGTTTGGTGTCAAACTCATTTTTTCCATGATAGGCCATCAAAAATGGTGGAAAATGGAAAACAAACAGCAAGGAACAGTTGCCTAATAACATCCTAAACATAATGTATATCTCCATTAATTTTTAAATCGTTTTAACTTTTTCATGCATCACTAGTGATGCACACTAAATCTGAGACGCAGCAGTGGTGATGCATTTGCATCACTAGTGCAGCAAATGCATCACTGGTGATGCATGGGAAAAGCTTGCTAAAAGTGCTCACTATTAGCGAGTTTTGCAAATTTTCAGTATCAACCCTAATGACTGTTTGTGGGTCCCTTTGGCCACCAGGACCCTATATTATATCTCAGGTGATGAAGCAAGAGTGGCTAGGGCTCATTTCCAGCCTCCAGGTACATGTCTGACTCCCATTTCTGACATGTATAGGTGTTTGGTGTCAAACTAATTTTTTCCATTATGTGCCATAGAGCTCGGAGTCACACCACATTTCTAGTTTTGGACCCAAGGACCCCATAGTATACCTCAGATGACATACCAGGAGTGTCTAAGACCCATTTCTGTCCTCCAGGGACGACTTTTTGAAGTTTTTGGATTTAAGGGGGCAAAGTCACTTCTTCCACCCAGCCCAAGGTGCGCAAAATCGGGTACGATATCAGGTTTTTCCCTTGGCTGGAAGCTAAAAAAACTTCAGATAATACCAAAGGTAGACAGATCAAATGAAAGCATCAGATCTGACCTTTCTAACAAGTGTATTTATGTCTTGAACACTCAAACGGTGTCTCTGATATCCAATCTGAGCTATTTGACAAATTAGCAAATCTTGGCAAAAAAATGTTTTGACAATTTTTGCTAATTTTCGGTATCAACCCTCATGACTGTTTTCAGGCCCCTGTAGCCACCAGGACCCCATTATATATCTCAGGTGATATGACAAGAGTGGCTAGGGCTCATTTCCAGGCTCCAGGTACACGTCTGACTCGTATTTGTGACATTTCGAGGTGTTTCGTGTCAAACTCATTTTTTCCATGATAGGCCATCAAAAATGGTGGAAAATGGAAAAAACAGCAAGGAACAGTTGCCTAATAACATCCTAAACATAATGTATATCTCCATAAATGTTTAAATCATTTTAACCTTTTCATGCATCACTAGTGAAGCACACTAAATCTGAGACGCAGCACTGGTGATGCATTTGCATCACTAGTGATGCAAATGCATCAGTGGTGATGCATGGGAAAAGCTTGCTAAAAGTGCTCACTATTAGCGAGTTTTGCAAATTTTCATTATCAACCCTAATGACTGTTTGTGGGTCCCTTTGGCCACCAGGACCCTATATTATATCTCAGGTGATGAAGCAAGAGTGGCTAGGGCTCATTTCCAGGCTCCAGGTACATGTCTGACTCCCATTTCTGACATGTTGAGGTGTTTGGAGTCAAACTAATTTTTTCCATTATGTGCCATAGAGCTCAGAGTCACACCACATTTCTAGTTTTGGACCCAAGGACCCCATAGTATACCTCAGATGACATACCAGGAGTGTCTAAGACCCATTTCTGTCCTCCAGGGACGACTTTTTGAAGTTTTTGGATTTAAGGGGGCAAAGTCACTTCTTCCACCCAGCCCAAGGTGCGCAAAATCGGGTAAGATATCAGGTTTTTCACTTGGCTGGAAGCTAAAAAAAAACTTCAGATAATACCAAAGGTAGACAGATCAAATGAAAGCATCAGATCTGACCTTTCTAACAAGTGTATTTATGTCTTGAACACTCAAACGGTGTCTCTGATATCCAATCTGAGCTATTTGACAAATTAGCAAATCTTGTCAAAAAAAATTTTGGATGATTTTTGCTAATTTTCGGTATCAACCCCCATGACTGTTTTCAGGCCCCTGTAGCCACCAGGACCCCATTATATATCTCAGGTGATATGACAAGAGTGGCTAGGGCTCATTTCCAGGCTCCAGGTACACGTCTGACTCCTATTTGTGACATTTCGAGGTGTTTCGTGTCAAACTCATTTTTTCCATTATAGGCCATCAAAAATGGTGGAAAATGGAAAAAACAGCAAGGAACAGTTGCCTAATAACATCCTAAACATAATGTATATCTCCATAAATGTTTAAATCATTTTAACCTTTTCATGCATCACTAGTGATGCACACTAAATCTGAGACGCAGCACTGGTGATGCATTTGCATCACTAGTGATGCAAATGCATCACTGGTGATGCATGGGAAAAGCTTGCTCAAAGTGCTCACTATTAGCGAGTTTTGCAAATTTTCAGTATCAACCCTAACGACTGTGGGTCTCTGTGGCCTCCAGGACCCTATATTATATCTCAGGTGATGAAGCAAGAGTGGCTAGGGCTCATTTCCAGCCTCCAGGTACATGTCTGACTCCCATTTCTGACATGTATTGGTGTTTGGTGTCAAACACATTTTTTCCATTATGGGCCATGGAGCTCAGAGTCACACCACATTTCTTGTTTTGGACCCAAGGACCCCATAGTATACCTCAGATGACATACCAGGATTGTCTAAGGGCCATTTCTGTCCTCCAGGGACGACTTTTTGAAGTTTTTGGATTTAAGGGGGCAAAGTCACTTCTTCCACCCAGCCCAAGGTGCTCAAAATCGGGTACGATATCAGGTTTTTCCCTTGGCTGGAAGCTAAAAAAAAACTTCAGATAATACCAAAGGTAGACAGATCAAATGAAAGCATCATATCTGACCTTTCTAACAAGTGTATTTATGTCTTGAACACTCAAACGGTGTCTCTGATATCCAGCATGAGCTATTTGACAAATTAGCAAATCTTTTCAAAAACATTTTTGGATGATTTTTGCTAATTTTCGGTATCAACCCCCATGACTGTTTTCAGGCCCCTGTAGCCACCAGGACCGCATTATATATCTCAGGTGATATGACAAGAGTGGCTAGGGCTCATTTCCAGGCTCCAGGTACACGTCTGACTCGTATTTGTGACATTTCGAGGTGTTTCGTGTCAAACTCATTTTTTCCATTATAGGCCATCAAAAATGGTGGAAAATGGAAAAAACAGCAAGGAACAGTTGCCTAATAACATCCTAAACATAATGTATATCTCCATAAATGTTTAAATCATTTTAACCTTTTCATGCATCACTAGTGATGCACACTAAATCTGAGACTTAGCACTGGTGATGCATTTGCATCACTAGTGATGCAAATGCATCACTGGTGATGCATGGGAAAAGCTTGCTCAAAGTGCTCACTATTAGCGAGTTTTGCAAATTTTCAGTATCAACCCTAACGACTGTGGGTCTCTGTGGCCTCCAGGACCCTATATTATATCTCAGGTGATGAAGCAAGAGTGGCTAGGGCTCATTTCCAGCCTCCAGGTACATGTCTGACTTCCATTTCTGACATGTATAGGTGTTTGGTGTCAAACACATTTTTTCCATTATGGGCCATGGAGCTCAGAGTCACACCACATTTCTTGTTTTGGACCCAAGAACCCCATAGTATACCTCAGATGACATACCAGGATTGTCTAAGGGCCATTTCTGTCCTCCAGGGACGACTTTTTGAAGTTTTTGGATTTAAGGGGGCAAAGTCACTTCTTCCACCCAGCCCAAGGTGCTCAAAATCGGGTACGATATCAGGTTTTTCCCTTGGCTGGAAGCTAAAAAAAAACTTCAGATAATACCAAAGGTAGACAGATCAAATGAAAGCATCAGATCTGACCTTTCTAACAAGTGTATTTATGTCTTGAACACTCAAACGGTGTGTCTGATATCCAGCATGAGCTATTTGACAAATTAGCAAATCTTTTCAAAAAACTTTTTTTGACGATTTTTGCTAATTTTCGGTATCAACCCCCATGACTGTTTTCAGGCCCCTGTAGCCACCAGGACCCCATTATATATCTCAGGTGATATAACAAGAGTGGCTAGGGCTCATTTCCAGGCTCCAGGTACACGTCTGACTCCTATTTGTGACATTTCGAGGTGTTTGGTGTCAAACTCATTTTTTCCATGATAGGCCATCAAAAATGGTGGAAAATGGAAAACAAACAGCAAGGAACAGTTGCCTAATAACATCCTAAACATAATGTATATCTCCATTAATTTTTAAATCGTTTTAACTTTTTCATGCATCACTAGTGATGCACACTAAATCTGAGACGCAGCAGTGGTGATGCATTTGCATCACTAGTGCAGCAAATGCATCACTGGTGATGCATGGGAAAAGCTTGCTAAAAGTGCTCACTATTAGCGAGTTTTGCAAATTTTCAGTATCAACCCTAATGACTGTTTGTGGGTCCCTTTGGCCACCAGGACCCTATATTATATCTCAGGTGATGAAGCAAGAGTGGCTAGGGCTCATTTCCAGCCTCCAGGTACATGTCTGACTCCCATTTCTGACATGTATAGGTGTTTGGTGTCAAACTAATTTTTTCCATTATGTGCCATAGAGCTCGGAGTCACACCACATTTCTAGTTTTGGACCCAAGGACCCCATAGTATACCTCAGATGACATACCAGGAGTGTCTAAGACCCATTTCTGTCCTCCAGGGACGACTTTTTGAAGTTTTTGGATTTAAGGGGGCAAAGTCACTTCTTCCACCCAGCCCAAGGTGCGCAAAATCGGGTACGATATCAGGTTTTTCCCTTGGCTGGAAGCTAAAAAAACTTCAGATAATACCAAAGGTAGACAGATCAAATGAAAGCATCAGATCTGACCTTTCTAACAAGTGTATTTATGTCTTGAACACTCAAACGGTGTCTCTGATATCCAATCTGAGCTATTTGACAAATTAGCAAATCTTGGCAAAAAAATGTTTTGACAATTTTTGCTAATTTTCGGTATCAACCCTCATGACTGTTTTCAGGCCCCTGTAGCCACCAGGACCCCATTATATATCTCAGGTGATATGACAAGAGTGGCTAGGGCTCATTTCCAGGCTCCAGGTACACGTCTGACTCGTATTTGTGACATTTCGAGGTGTTTCGTGTCAAACTCATTTTTTCCATGATAGGCCATCAAAAATGGTGGAAAATGGAAAAAACAGCAAGGAACAGTTGCCTAATAACATCCTAAACATAATGTATATCTCCATAAATGTTTAAATCATTTTAACCTTTTCATGCATCACTAGTGAAGCACACTAAATCTGAGACGCAGCACTGGTGATGCATTTGCATCACTAGTGATGCAAATGCATCAGTGGTGATGCATGGGAAAAGCTTGCTAAAAGTGCTCACTATTAGCGAGTTTTGCAAATTTTCATTATCAACCCTAATGACTGTTTGTGGGTCCCTTTGGCCACCAGGACCCTATATTATATCTCAGGTGATGAAGCAAGAGTGGCTAGGGCTCATTTCCAGGCTCCAGGTACATGTCTGACTCCCATTTCTGACATGTTGAGGTGTTTGGAGTCAAACTAATTTTTTCCATTATGTGCCATAGAGCTCAGAGTCACACCACATTTCTAGTTTTGGACCCAAGGACCCCATAGTATACCTCAGATGACATACCAGGAGTGTCTAAGACCCATTTCTGTCCTCCAGGGACGACTTTTTGAAGTTTTTGGATTTAAGGGGGCAAAGTCACTTCTTCCACCCAGCCCAAGGTGCGCAAAATCGGGTAAGATATCAGGTTTTTCACTTGGCTGGAAGCTAAAAAAAAACTTCAGATAATACCAAAGGTAGACAGATCAAATGAAAGCATCAGATCTGACCTTTCTAACAAGTGTATTTATGTCTTGAACACTCAAACGGTGTCTCTGATATCCAATCTGAGCTATTTGACAAATTAGCAAATCTTGTCAAAAAAAATTTTGGATGATTTTTGCTAATTTTCGGTATCAACCCCCATGACTGTTTTCAGGCCCCTGTAGCCACCAGGACCCCATTATATATCTCAGGTGATATGACAAGAGTGGCTAGGGCTCATTTCCAGGCTCCAGGTACACGTCTGACTCCTATTTGTGACATTTCGAGGTGTTTCGTGTCAAACTCATTTTTTCCATTATAGGCCATCAAAAATGGTGGAAAATGGAAAAAACAGCAAGGAACAGTTGCCTAATAACATCCTAAACATAATGTATATCTCCATAAATGTTTAAATCATTTTAACCTTTTCATGCATCACTAGTGATGCACACTAAATCTGAGACGCAGCACTGGTGATGCATTTGCATCACTAGTGATGCAAATGCATCACTGGTGATGCATGGGAAAAGCTTGCTCAAAGTGCTCACTATTAGCGAGTTTTGCAAATTTTCAGTATCAACCCTAACGACTGTGGGTCTCTGTGGCCTCCAGGACCCTATATTATATCTCAGGTGATGAAGCAAGAGTGGCTAGGGCTCATTTCCAGCCTCCAGGTACATGTCTGACTCCCATTTCTGACATGTATTGGTGTTTGGTGTCAAACACATTTTTTCCATTATGGGCCATGGAGCTCAGAGTCACACCACATTTCGTGTTTTGGACCCAAGGACCCCATAGTATACCTCAGATGACATACCAGGATTGTCTAAGGGCCATTTCTGTCCTCCAGGGGCGACTTTTTGAAGTTTTTGGATTTAAGGGGGCAAAGTCACTTCTTCCACCCAGCCCAAGGTGCGCAAAATCGGGTACGATATCAGGTTTTTCCCTTGGCTGGAAGCTAAAAAAAACTTCAGATAATACCAAAGGTAGACAGATCAAATGAAAGCATCAGATCTGACCTTTCTAACAAGTGTATTTATGTCTTGAACACTCAAACAGTGTCTCTGATATCCAATATGAGCTATTTGACAAATTAGCAAATCTTGTCAAAAAAATTTTTGGATGATTTTTGCTAATTTTCGGTATCAACCCCCATGACTGTTTTCAGGCCCCTGTAGCCACCAGGACCCCATTATATATCTCAGGTGATATGACAAGAGTGGCTAGGGCTCATTTCCAGGCTCCAGGTACACGTCTAACTCCTATTTGTGACATTTCGAGGTGTTTCGTGTCAAACTCATTTTTTCCATTATAGGCCATCAAAAATGGTGGAAAATGGAAAAAACAGCAAGGAACAGTTGCCTAATAACATCCTAAACATAATGTATATCTCCATAAATGTTTAAATCATTTTAACCTTTTCATGCATCACTAGTGATGCACACTAAATCTGAGACGCAGCACTGGTGATGCATTTGCATCACTAGTGATGCAAATGCATCACTGTTGATGCATGGGAAAAGCTTGCTCAAAGTGCTCACTATTAGCGAGTTTTGCAAATTTTCAGTATCAACCCTAACGACTGTGGGTCTCTGTGGCCTCCAGGACCCTATATTATATCTCAGGTGATGAAGCAAGAGTGGCTAGGGCTCATTTCCAGCCTCCAGGTACATGTCTGACTCCCATTTCTGACATGTATTGGTGTTTGGTGTCAAACACATTTTTTCCATTATGGGCCATGGAGCTCAGAGTCACACCACATTTCTTGTTTTGGACCCAAGGACCCCATAGTATACCTCAGATGACATACCAGGATTGTCTAAGGGCCATTTCTGTCCTCCAGGGACGACTTTTTGAAGTTTTTGGATTTAAGGGGGCAAAGTCACTTCTTCCACCCAGCCCAAGGTGCTCAAAATCGGGTACGATATCAGGTTTTTCCCTTGGCTGGAAGCTAAAAAAAAACTTCAGATAATACCAAAGGTAGACAGATCAAATGAAAGCATCAGATCTGACCTTTCTAACAAGTGTATTTATGTCTTGAACACTCAAACGGTGTGTCTGATATCCAGCATGAGCTATTTGACAAATTAGCAAATCTTTTCAAAAAACTTTTTTTGACGATTTTTGCTAATTTTCGGTATCAACCCCCATGACTGTTTTCAGGCCCCTGTAGCCACCAGGACCCCATTATATATCTCAGGTGATATAACAAGAGTGGCTAGGGCTCATTTCCAGGCTCCAGGTACACGTCTGACTCCTATTTGTGACATTTCGAGGTGTTTGGTGTCAAACTCATTTTTTCCATGATAGGCCATCAAAAATGGTGGAAAATGGAAAACAAACAGCAAGGAACAGTTGCCTAATAACATCCTAAACATAATGTATATCTCCATTAATTTTTAAATCGTTTTAACTTTTTCATGCATCACTAGTGATGCACACTAAATCTGAGACGCAGCACTGGTGATGCATTTGCATCACTAGTGCAGCAAATGCATCACTGGTGATGCATGGGAAAAGCTTGCTAAAAGTGCTCACTATTAGCGAGTTTTGCAAATTTTCAGTATCAACCCTAATGACTGTTTGTGGGTCCCTTTGGCCACCAGGACCCTATATTATATCTCAGGTGATGAAGCAAGAGTGGCTAGGGCTCATTTCCAGCCTCCAGGTACATGTCTGACTCCCATTTCTGACATGTATAGGTGTTTGGTGTCAAACTAATTTTTTCCATTATGTGCCATAGAGCTCGGAGTCACACCACATTTCTAGTTTTGGACCCAAGGACCCCATAGTATACCTCAGATGACATACCAGGAGTGTCTAAGACCCATTTCTGTCCTCCAGGGATGACTTTTTGAAGTTTTTGGATTTAAGGGGGCAAAGTCACTTCTTCCACCCAGCCCAAGGTGCGCAAAATCGGGTACGATATCAGGTTTTTCCCTTGGCTGGAAGCTAAAAAAAAACTTCAGATAATACCAAAGGTAGACAGATCAAATGAAAGCATAAGATCTGACCTTTCTAACAAGTGTATTTATGTCTTGAACACTCAAACGGTGTCTCTGATATCCAATATGAGCTATTTGACAAATTAGCAAATCTTGTCAAAAAAATTTTTGGATGATTTTTGCTAATTTTCGGTATCAACCCCCATGACTGTTTTCAGGCCCCTGTAGCCACCAGGACCCCATTATATATCTCAGGTGATATGACAAGAGTGGCTAGGGCTCATTTCCAGGCTCCAGGTACACGTCTGACTCCTATTTGTGACATTTCGAGGTGTTTCGTGTCAAACTCATTTTTTCCATTATAGGCCATCAAAAATGGTGGAAAATGGAAAAAACAGCAAGGAACAGTTGCCTAATAACATCCTAAACATAATGTATATCTCCATAAATGTTTAAATCATTTTAACCTTTTCATGCATCACTAGTGATGCACACTAAATCTGAGACGCAGCACTGGTGATGCATTTGCATCACTAGTGATGCAAATGCATCACTGGTGATGCATGGGAAAAGCTTGCTCAAAGTGCTCACTATTAGCGAGTTTTGCAAATTTTCAGTATCAACCCTAATGACTGTTTGTGGGTCCCTTTGGCCACCAGGACCCTATATTATATCTCAGGTGATGAAGCAAGAGTGGCTAGGGCTCATTTCCAGGCTCCAGGTACATGTCTGACTCCCATTTCTGACATGTTGAGGTGTTTGGAGTCAAACTAATTTTTTCCATTATGTGCCATAGAGCTCAGAGTCACACCACATTTCTAGTTTTGGACCCAAGGACCCCATAGTATACCTCAGATGACATACCAGGAGTGTCTTAGACCCATTTCTGTCCTCCAGGGACGACTTTTTGAAGTTTTTGGATTTAAGGGGGCAAAGTCACTTCTTCCACCCAGCCCAAGGTGCGCAAAATCGGGTACGATATCAGGTTTTTCCCTTGGCTGGAAGCTAAAAAAAACTTCAGATAATACCAAAGGTAGACAGATCAAATGAAAGCATCAGATCTGACCTTTCTAACAAGTGTATTTATGTCTTGAACACTCAAACGGTGTCTCTGATATCCAATATGAGCTATTTGACAAATTAGCAAATCTTGTCAAAAAATTTTTGGGATGATTTTTGCTAATTTTCGGTATCAACCCCCATGACTGTTTTCAGGCCCCTGTAGCCACCAGGACCCCATTATATATCTCAGGTGATATAACAAGAGTGGCTAGGGCTCATTTCCAGGCCCCAGGTACACGTCTGACTCCTATTTGTGACATTTCGAGGTGTTTGGTGTCAAACTCATTTTTTCCATGATAGGCCATCAAAAATGGTGGAAAATGGAAAACAAACAGCAAGGAACAGTTGCCTAATAACATCCTAAACATAATGTATATCTCCATTAATTTTTAAATCGTTTTAACTTTTTCATGCATCACTAGTGATGAACACTAAATCTGAGACGCAGCACTGGTGATGCATTTGCATCACTAGTGCAGCAAATGCATCACTGGTGATGCATAGGAAAAGCTTGCTAAAAGTGCTCACTATTAGCGAGTTTTGCAAATTTTCAGTATCAACCCTAATGACTGTTTGTGGGTCCTTTTGGCCACCAGGACCCTATATTATATCTCAGGTGATGAAGCAAGAGTGGCTAGGGCTCATTTCCAGCCTCCAGGTACATGTCTGACTCCCATTTCTGACATGTATAGGTGTTTGGTGTCAAACTAATTTTTTCCATTATGTGCCATAGAGCTCGGAGTCACACCACATTTCTAGTTTTGGACCCAAGGACCCCATAGTATACCTCAGATGACATACCAGGAGTGTCTAAGACCCATTTCTGTCCTCCAGGGACGACTTTTTGAAGTTTTTGGATTTAAGGGGGCAAAGTCACTTCTTCCACCCAGCCCAAGGTGCGCAAAATCGGGTACGATATCAGGTTTTTCCCTTGGCTGGAAGCTAAAAAAAACTTCAGATAATACCAAAGGTAGACAGATCAAATGAAAGCATCAGATCTGACCTTTCTAACAAGTGTATTTATGTCTTGAACACTCAAACGGTGTCTCTGATATCCAATCTGAGCTATTTGACAAATTAGCAAATCTTGGCAAAAAAATGTTTTGACAATTTTTGCTAATTTTCGGTATCAACCCTCATGACTGTTTTCAGGCCCCTGTAGCCACCAGGACCCCATTATATATCTCAGGTGATATGACAAGAGTGGCCAGGGCTCATTTCTAGGCTCCAGGTACACGTCTGACTCGTATTTGTGACATTTCGAGGTGTTTCGTGTCAAACTCATTTTTTCCATGATAGGCCATCAAAAATGGTGGAAAATGGAAAAAACAGCAAGGAACAGTTGCCTAATAACATCCTAAACATAATGTATATCTCCATAAATGTTTAAATCATTTTAACCTTTTCATGCATCACTAGTGAAGCACACTAAATCTGAGACGCAGCACTGGTGATGCATTTGCATCACTAGTGATGCAAATGCATCAGTGGTGATGCATGGGAAAAGCTTGCTCAAAGTGCTCACTATTAGCGAGTTTTGCAAATTTTCAGTATCAACCCTAACCACTGTGGGTCTCTGTGGCCTCCAGGACCCTATATTATATCTCAGGTGATGAAGCAAGAGTGGCTAGGGCTCATTTCCAGGCTCCAGGTACATGTCTGACTCCCATTTCTGACATGTTGAGGTGTTTGGAGTCAAACTAATTTTTTCCATTATGTGCCATAGAGCTCAGAGTCACACCACATTTCTAGTTTTGGACCCAAGGACCCCATAGTATACCTCAGATGACATACCAGGAGTGTCTAAGACCCATTTCTGTCCTCCAGGGACGACTTTTTGAAGTTTTTGGATTTAAGGGGGCAAAGTCACTTCTTCCACCCAGCCCAAGGTGCGCAAAATCGGGTACGATATCAGGTTTTTCCCTTGGCTGGAAGCTAAAAAAAACTTCAGATAATACCAAAGGTAGACAGATCAAATGAAAGCATCAGATCTGACCTTTCTAACAAGTGTATTTATGTCTTGAACACTCAAACGGTGTCTCTGATATCCAATATGAGCTATTTGACAAATTAGCAAATCTTGTCAAAAAATTTTTGGGATGATTTTTGCTAATTTTCGGTATCAACCCTCATGACTGTTTTCAGGCCCCTGTAGCCACCAGGACCCCATTATATATCTCAGGTGATATGACAAGAGTGGCTAGGGCTCATTTCCAGGCTCCAGGTACACGTCTGACTCCTATTTGTGACATTTCGAGGTGTTTCGTGTCAAACTCATTTTTTCCATTATAGGCCATCAAAAATGGTGGAAAATGGAAAAAACAGCAAGGAACAGTTGCCTAATAACATCCTAAACATAATGTATATCTCCATAAATGTTTAAATCATTTTAACCTTTTCATGCATCACTAGTGATGCACACTAAATCTGAGACGCAGCACTGGTGATGCATTTGCATCACTAGTGATGCAAATGCATCACTGGTGATGCATGGGAAAAGCTTGCTCAAAGTGCTCACTATTAGCGAGTTTTGCAAATTTTCAGTATCAACCCTAACGACTGTGGGTCTCTGTGGCCTCCAGGACCCTATATTATATCTCAGGTGATGAAGCAAGAGTGGCTAGGGCTCATTTCCAGCCTCCAGGTACATGTCTGACTCCCATTTCTGACATGTATTGGTGTTTGGTGTCAAACACATTTTTTCCATTATGGGCCATGGAGCTCAGAGTCACACCACATTTCGTGTTTTGGACCCAAGGACCCCATAGTATACCTCAGATGACATACCAGGATTGTCTAAGGGCCATTTCTGTCCTCCAGGGACGACTTTTTGAAGTTTTTGGATTTAAGGGGGCAAAGTCACTTCTTCCACCCAGCCCAAGGTGCGCAAAATCGGGTACGATATCAGGTTTTTCCCTTGGCTGGAAGCTAAAAAAAACTTCAGATAATACCAAAGGTAGACAGATCAAATGAAAGCATCAGATCTGACCTTTCTAACAAGTGTATTTATGTCTTGAACACTCAAACGGTGTCTCTGATATCCAATCTGAGCTATTTGACATATTAGCAAATCTTGGCAAAAAAATGTTTTGACAATTTTTGCTAATTTTCGGTATCAACCCTCATGACTGTTTTCAGGCCCCTGTAGCCACCAGGACCCCATTATATATCTCAGGTGATATGACAAGAGTGGCTAGGGCTCATTTCC
Organism: Lissotriton vulgaris; assembly: GCF_964263255.1. Taxonomy (NCBI): domain Eukaryota; kingdom Metazoa; phylum Chordata; class Amphibia; order Caudata; family Salamandridae; genus Lissotriton; species Lissotriton vulgaris. Next base: position 88,580,844 of record NC_141699.1, on the reverse strand, counting down.
AGGCTCCAGGTACACGTCTGACTCGTATTTGTGACATTTCGAGGTGTTTCGTGTCAAACTCATTTTTTCCATGATAGGCCATCAAAAATGGTGGAAAATGGAAAAAACAGCAAGGAACAGTTGCCTAATAACATCCTAAACATAATGTATATCTCCATAAATGTTTAAATCATTTTAACCTTTTCATGCATCACTAGTGAAGCACACTAAATCTGAGACGCAGCACTGGTGATGCATTTGCATCACTAGTGATGCAAATGCATCAGTGGTGATGCATGGGAAAAGCTTGCTAAAAGTGCTCACTATTAGCGAGTTTTGCAAATTTTCATTATCAACCCTAATGACTGTTTGTGGGTCCCTTTGGCCACCAGGACCCTATATTATATCTCAGGTGATGAAGCAAGAGTGGCTAGGGCTCATTTCCAGGCTCCAGGTACATGTCTGACTCCCATTTCTGACATGTTGAGGTGTTTGGAGTCAAACTAATTTTTTCCATTATGTGCCATAGAGCTCAGAGTCACACCACATTTCTAGTTTTGGACCCAAGGACCCCATAGTATACCTCAGATGACAAACCAGGAGTGTCTAAGACCCATTTCTGTCCTCCAGGGACGACTTTTTGAAGTTTTTGGATTTAAGGGGGCAAAGTCACTTCTTCCACCCAGCCCAAGGTGCGCAAAATCGGGTACGATATCAGGTTTTTCCCTTGGCTGGAAGCTAAAAAAAACTTCAGATAATACCAAAGGTAGACAGATCAAATGAAAGCATCAGATCTGACCTTTCTAACAAGTGTATTTATGTCTTGAACACTCAAACGGTGTCTCTGATATCCAATATGAGCTATTTGACAAATTAGCAAATCTTGTCAAAAAAATTTTTGGATGATTTTTGCTAATTTTCGGTATCAACCCCCATGACTGTTTTCAGGCCCCTGTAGCCACCAGGACCCCATTATATATCTCAGGTGATATGACAAGAGTGGCTAGGGCTCATTTCCAGGCTCCAGGTACACGTCTGACTCCTATTTGTGACATTTCGAGGTGTTTCGTGTCAAACTCATTTTTTCCATTATAGGCCATCAAAAATGGCGGAAAATGGAAAAAAACAGCAAGGAACAGTTGCCTAATAACATCCTAAACATAATGTATATCTCCATAAATGTTGAAATCATTTTAACCTTTTCATGCATCACTAGTGATGCACACTAAATCTGAGACGCAGCACTGGTGATGCATTTGCATCACTAGTGATGCAAATGCATCACTGGTGATGCATGGGAAAAGCTTGCTCAAAGTGCTCACTATTAGCGAGTTTTGCAAATTTTCAGTATCAACCCTAACGACTGTGGGTCTCTGTGGCCTCCAGGACCCTATATTATATCTCAGGTGATGAAGCAAGAGTGGCTAGGGCTCATTTCCAGCCTCCAGGTACATGTCTGACTCCCATTTCTGACATGTATTGGTGTTTGGTGTCAAACACATTTTTTCCATTATGGGCCATGGAGCTCAGAGTCACACCACATTTCGTGTTTTGGACCCAAGGACCCCATAGTATACCTCAGATGACATACCAGGATTGTCTAAGGGCCATTTCTGTCCTCCAGGGACGACTTTTTGAAGTTTTTGGATTTAAGGGGGCAAAGTCACTTCTTCCACCCAGCCCAAGGTGCGCAAAATCGGGTACGATATCAGGTTTTTCCCTTGGCTGGAAGCTAAAAAAAACTTCAGATAATACCAAAGGTAGACAGATCAAATGAAAGCATCAGATCTGACCTTTCTAACAAGTGTATTTATGTCTTGAACACTCAAACGGTGTCTCTGATATCCAATCTGAGCTATTTGACAAATTAGCAAATCTTGGCAAAAAAATTTTTTGACAATTTTTGCTAATTTTCGGTATCAACCCTCATGACTGTTTTCAGGCCCCTGTAGCCACCAGGACCCCATTATATATCTCAGGTGATATGACAAGAGTGGCTAGGGCTCATTTCCAGGCTCCAGGTACACGTCTGACTCGTATTTGTGACATTTCGAGGTGTTTCGTGTCAAACTCATTTTTTCCATGATAGGCCATCAAAAATGGTGGAAAATGGAAAAAACAGCAAGGAACAGTTGCCTAATAACATCCTAAACATAATGTATATCTCCATAAATGTTTAAATCATTTTAACCTTTTCATGCATCACTAGTGAAGCACACTAAATCTGAGACGCAGCACTGGTGATGCATTTGCATCACTAGTGATGCAAATGCATCAGTGGTGATGCATGGGAAAAGCTTGCTAAAAGTGCTCACTATTAGCGAGTTTTGCAAATTTTCATTATCAACCCTAATGACTGTTTGTGGGTCCCTTTGGCCACCAGGACCCTATATTATATCTCAGGTGATGAAGCAAGAGTGGCTAGGGCTCATTTCCAGGCTCCAGGTACACGTCTGACTCCTATTTGTGACATTTCGAGGTGTTTCGTGTCAAACTCATTTTTTCCATTATAGGCCATCAAAAATGGTGGAAAATGGAAAAAACAGCAAGGAACAGTTGCCTAATAACATCCTAAACATAATGTATATCTCCATAAATGTTTAAATCATTTTAACCTTTTCATGCATCACTAGTGATGCACACTAAATCTGAGACGCAGCACTGGTGATGCATTTGCATCACTAGTGATGCAAATGCATCACTGGTGATGCATGGGAAAAGCTTGCTCAAAGTGCTCACTATTAGTGAGTTTTGCAAATTTTCAGTATCAACCCTAACGACTGTGGGTCTCTGTGGCCTCCAGGACCCTATATTATATCTCAGGTGATGAAGCAAGAGTGGCTAGGGCTCATTTCCAGCCTCCAGGTACATGTCTGACTCCCATTTCTGACATGTATTGGTGTTTGGTGTCAAACACATTTTTTCCATTATGGGCCATGGAGCTCAGAGTCACACCACATTTCGTGTTTTGGACCCAAGGACCCCATAGTATACCTCAGATGACATACCAGGATTGTCTAAGGGCCATTTCTGTCCTCCAGGGACGACTTTTTGAAGTTTTTGGATTTAAGGGGGCAAAGTCACTTCTTCCACCCAGCCCAAGGTGCGCAAAATCGGGTACGATATCAGGTTTTTCCCTTGGCTGGAAGCTAAAAAAAACTTCAGATAATACCAAAGGTAGACAGATCAAATGAAAGCATCAGATCTGACCTTTCTAACAAGTGTATTTATGTCTTGAACACTCAAACGGTGTCTCTGATATCCAATCTGAGCTATTTGACAAATTAGCAAATCTTGGCAAAAAAATGTTTTGACAATTTTTGCTAATTTTCGGTATCAACCCTCATGACTGTTTTCAGGCCCCTGTAGCCACCAGGACCCCATTATATATCTCAGGTGATATGACAAGAGTGGCTAGGGCTCATTTCCAGGCTCCAGGTACACGTCTGACTCGTATTTGTGACATTTCGAGGTGTTTCGTGTCAAACTCATTTTTTCCATGATAGGCCATCAAAAATGGTGGAAAATGGAAAAAACAGCAAGGAACAGTTGCCTAATAACATCCTAAACATAATGTATATCTCCATAAATGTTTAAATCATTTTAACCTTTTCATGCATCACTAGTGAAGCACACTAAATCTGAGACGCAGCACTGGTGATGCATTTGCATCACTAGTGATGCAAATGCATCAGTGGTGATGCATGGGAAAAGCTTGCTAAAAGTGCTCACTATTAGCGAGTTTTGCAAATTTTCATTATCAACCCTAATGACTGTTTGTGGGTCCCTTTGGCCACCAGGACCCTATATTATATCTCAGGTGATGAAGCAAGAGTGGCTAGGGCTCATTTCCAGGCTCCAGGTACATATCTGACTCCCATTTCTGACATGTTGAGGTGTTTGGAGTCAAACTAATTTTTTCCATTATGTGCCATAGAGCTCAGAGTCACACCACATTTCTAGTTTTGGACCCAAGGACCCCATAGTATACCTCAGATGACAAACCAGGAGTGTCTAAGACCCATTTCTGTCCTCCAGGGACGACTTTTTGAAGTTTTTGGATTTAAGGGGGCAAAGTCACTTCTTCCACCCAGCCCAAGGTGCGCAAAATCGGGTACGATATCAGGTTTTTCCCTTGGCTGGAAGCTAAAAAAAACTTCAGATAATACCAAAGGTAGACAGATCAAATGAAAGCATCAGATCTGACCTTTCTAACAAGTGTATTTATGTCTTGAACACTCAAACGGTGTCTCTGATATCCAATATGAGCTATTTGACAAATTAGCAAATCTTGTCAAAAAAATTTTTGGATGATTTTTGCTAATTTTCGGTATCAACCCCCATGACTGTTTTCAGGCCCCTGTAGCCACCAGGACCCCATTATATATCTCAGGTGATATGACAAGAGTGGCTAGGGCTCATTTCCAGGCTCCAGGTACACGTCTGACTCCTATTTGTGACATTTCGAGGTGTTTCGTGTCAAACTCATTTTTTCCATTGTAGGCCATCAAAAATGGTGGAAAATGGAAAAAAACAGCAAGGAACAGTTGCCTAATAACATCCTAAACATAATGTATATCTCCATAAATGTTGAAATCATTTTAACCTTTTCATGCATCACTAGTGATGCACACTAAATCTGAGACGCAGCACTGGTGATGCATTTGCATCACTAGTGATGCAAATGCATCACTGGTGATGCATGGGAAAAGCTTGCTCAAAGTGCTCACTATTAGCGAGTTTTGCAAATTTTCAGTATCAACCCTAACGACTGTGGGTCTCTGTGGCCTCCAGGACCCTATATTATATCTCAGGTGATGAAGCAAGAGTGGCTAGGGCTCATTTCCAGCCTCCAGGTACATGTCTGACTCCCATTTCTGACATGTATTGGTGTTTGGTGTCAAACACATTTTTTCCATTATGGGCCATGGAGCTCAGAGTCACACCACATTTCGTGTTTTGGACCCAAGGACCCCATAGTATACCTCAGATGACATACCAGGATTGTCTAAGGGCCATTTCTGTCCTCCAGGGACGACTTTTTGAAGTTTTTGGATTTAAGGGGGCAAAGTCACTTCTTCCACCCAGCCCAAGGTGCGCAAAATCGGGTACGATATCAGGTTTTTCCCTTGGCTGGAAGCTAAAAAAAACTTCAGATAATACCAAAGGTAGACAGATCAAATGAAAGCATCAGATCTGACCTTTCTAACAAGTGTATTTATGTCTTGAACACTCAAACGGTGTCTCTGATATCCAATCTGAGCTATTTGACAAATTAGCAAATCTTGGCAAAAAAATTTTTTGACAATTTTTGCTAATTTTCGGTATCAACCCTCATGACTGTTTTCAGGCCCCTGTAGCCACCAGGACCCCATTATATATCTCAGGTGATATGACAAGAGTGGCTAGGGCTCATTTCCAGGCTCCAGGTACACGTCTGACTCGTATTTGTGACATTTCGAGGTGTTTCGTGTCAAACTCATTTTTTCCATGATAGGCCATCAAAAATGGTGGAAAATGGAAAAAACAGCAAGGAACAGTTGCCTAATAACATCCTAAACATAATGTATATCTCCATAAATGTTTAAATCATTTTAACCTTTTCATGCATCACTAGTGAAGCACACTAAATCTGAGACGCAGCACTGGTGATGCATTTGCATCACTAGTGATGCAAATGCATCAGTGGTGATGCATGGGAAAAGCTTGCTAAAAGTGCTCACTATTAGCGAGTTTTGCAAATTTTCATTATCAACCCTAATGACTGTTTGTGGGTCCCTTTGGCCACCAGGACCCTATATTATATCTCAGGTGATGAAGCAAGAGTGGCTAGGGCTCATTTCCAGGCTCCAGGTACATGTCTGACTCCCATTTCTGACATGTTGAGGTGTTTGGAGTCAAACTAATTTTTTCCATTATGTGCCATAGAGCTCAGAGTCACACCACATTTCTAGTTTTGGACCCAAGGACCCCATAGTATACCTCAGATGACATACCAGGAGTGTCTAAGACCCATTTCTGTCCTCCAGGGACGACTTTTTGAAGTTTTTGGATTTAAGGGGGCAAAGTCACTTCTTCCACCCAGCCCAAGGTGCGCAAAATCGGGTACGATATCAGGTTTTTCCCTTGGCTGGAAGCTAATAAAAACTTCAGATAATACCAAAGGTAGACAGATCAAATGAAAGCATCAGATCTGACCTTTCTAACAAGTGTATTTATGTCTTGAACACTCAAACGGTGTCTCTGATATCCAATCTGAGCTATTTGACAAATTAGCAAATCTTGGCAAAAAAATGTTTTGACAATTTTTGCTAATTTTCGGTATCAACCCTCATGACTGTTTTCAGGCCCCTGTAGCCACCAGGACCCCATTATATATCTCAGGTGATATGACAAGAGTGGCTAGGGCTCATTTCCAGGCTCCAGGTACACGTCTGACTCGTATTTGTGACATTTCGAGGTGTTTCGTGTCAAACTCATTTTTTCCATGATAGGCCATCAAAAATGGTGGAAAATGGAAAAAACAGCAAGGAACAGTTGCCTAATAACATCCTAAACATAATGTATATCTCCATAAATGTTAAAATCATTTTAACCTTTTCATGCATCACTAGTGAAGCACACTAAATCTGAGACGCAGCACTGGTGATGCATTTGCATCACTAGTGATGCAAATGCATCACTGGTGATGCATGGGAAAAGCTTGCTCAAAGTGCTCACTATTAGCGAGTTTTGCAAATTTTCAGTATCAACCCTAACGACTGTGGGTCTCTGTGGCCTCCAGGACCCTATATTATATCTCAGGTGATGAAGCAAGAGTGGCTAGGGCTCATTTCCAGCCTCCAGGTACATGTCTGACTCCCATTTCTGACATGTATTGGTGTTTGGTGTCAAACACATTTTTTCCATTATGGGCCATGGAGCTCAGAGTCACACCACATTTCGTGTTTTGGACCCAAGGACCCCATAGTATACCTCAGATGACATACCAGGATTGTCTAAGGGCCATTTCTGTCCTCCAGGGACGACTTTTTGAAGTTTTTGGATTTAAGGGGGCAAAGTCACTTCTTCCACCCAGCCCAAGGTGCGCAAAATCGGGTACGATATCAGGTTTTTCCCTTGGCTGGAAGCTAAAAAAAACTTCAGATAATACCAAAGGTAGACAGATCAAATGAAAGCATCAGATCTGACCTTTCTAACAAGTGTATTTATGTCTTGAACACTCAAACGGTGTCTCTGATATCCAATCTGAGCTATTTGACAAATTAGCAAATCTTGGCAAAAAAATGTTTTGACAATTTTTGCTAATTTTCGGTATCAACCCTCATGACTGTTTTCAGGCCCCTGTAGCCACCAGGACCCCATTATGTATCTCAGGTGATATGACAAGAGTGGCTAGGGCTCATTTCCAGGCTCCAGGTACACGTCTGACTCGTATTTGTGACATTTCGAGGTGTTTCGTGTCAAACTCATTTTTTCCATGATAGGCCATCAAAAATGGTGGAAAATGGAAAAAACAGCAAGGAACAGTTGCCTAATAACATCCTAAACATAATGTATATCTCCATAAATGTTTAAATCATTTTAACCTTTTCATGCATCACTAGTGAAGCACACTAAATCTGAGACGCAGCACTGGTGATGCATTTGCATCACTAGTGATGCAAATGCATCAGTGGTGATGCATGGGAAAAGCTTGCTAAAAGTGCTCACTATTAGCGAGTTTTGCAAATTTTCATTATCAACCCTAATGACTGTTTGTGGGTCCCTTTGGCCACCAGGACCCTATATTATATCTCAGGTGATGAAGCAAGAGTGGCTAGGGCTCATTTCCAGGCTCCAGGTACATGTCTGACTCCCATTTCTGACATGTTGAGGTGTTTGGAGTCAAACTAATTTTTTCCATTATGTGCCATAGAGCTCAGAGTCACACCACATTTCTAGTTTTGGACCCAAGGACCCCATAGTATACCTCAGATGACATACCAGGAGTGTCTAAGACCCATTTCTGTCCTCCAGGGACGACTTTTTGAAGTTTTTGGATTTAAGGGGGCAAAGTCACTTCTTCCACCCAGCCCAAGGTGCGCAAAATCGGGTACGATATCAGGTTTTTCCCTTGGCTGGAAGCTAAAAAAAACTTCAGATAATACCAAAGGTAGACAGATCAAATGAAAGCATCAGATCTGACCTTTCTAACAAGTGTATTTATGTCTTGAACACTCAAACGGTGTCTCTGATATCCAATATGAGCTATTTGACAAATTAGCAAATCTTGTCAAAAAAATTTTTGGATGATTTTTGCTAATTTTCGGTATCAACCCCCATGACTGTTTTCAGGCCCCTGTAGCCACCAGGACCCCATTATATATCTCAGGTGATATGACAAGAGTGGCTAGGGCTCATTTCCAGGCTCCAGGTACACGTCTGACTCCTATTTGTGACATTTCGAGGTGTTTCGTGTCAAACTCATTTTTTCCATTATAGGCCATCAAAAATGGTGGAAAATGGAAAAAACAGCAAGGAACAGTTGCCTAATAACATCCTAAACATAATGTATATCTCCATAAATGTTTAAATCATTTTAACCTTTTCATGCATCACTAGTGATGCACACTAAATCTGAGACGCAGCACTGGTGATGCATTTGCATCACTAGTGATGCAAATGCATCACTGGTGATGCATGGGAAAAGCTTGCTCAAAGTGCTCACTATTAGCGAGTTTTGCAAATTTTCAGTATCAACCCTAACGACTGTGGGTCTCTGTGGCCTCCAGGACCCTATATTATATCTCAGGTGATGAAGCAAGAGTGGCTAGGGCTCATTTCCAGCCTCCAGGTACATGTCTGACTCCCATTTCTGACATGTATTGGTGTTTGGTGTCAAACACATTTTTTCCATTATGGGCCATGGAGCTCAGAGTCACACCACATTTCGTGTTTTGGACCCAAGGACCCCATAGTATACCTCAGATGACATACCAGGATTGTCTAAGGGCCATTTCTGTCCTCCAGGGACGACTTTTTGAAGTTTTTGGATTTAAGGGGGCAAAGTCACTTCTTCCACCCAGCCCAAGGTGCGCAAAATCGGGTACGATATCAGGTTTTTCCCTTGGCTGGAAGCTAAAAAAAACTTCAGATAATACCAAAGGTAGACAGATCAAATGAAAGCATCAGATCTGACCTTTCTAACAAGTGTATTTATGTCTTGAACACTCAAACGGTGTCTCTGATATCCAATCTGAGCTATTTGACAAATTAGCAAATCTTGGCAAAAAAATGTTTTGACAATTTTTGCTAATTTTCGGTATCAACCCTCATGACTGTTTTCAGGCCCCTGTAGCCACCAGGACCCCATTATGTATCTCAGGTGATATGACAAGAGTGGCTAGGGCTCATTTCCAGGCTCCAGGTACACGTCTGACGCGTATTTGTGACATTTCGAGGTGTTTCGTGTCAAACTCATTTTTTCCATGATAGGCCATCAAAAATGGTGGAAAATGGAAAAAACAGCAAGGAACAGTTGCCTAATAACATCCTAAACATAATGTATATCTCCATAAATGTTTAAATCATTTTAACCTTTTCATGCATCACTAGTGAAGCACACTAAATCTGAGACGCAGCACTGGTGATGCATTTGCATCACTAGTGATGCAAATGCATCAGTGGTGATGCATGGGAAAAGCTTGCTAAAAGTGCTCACTATTAGCGAGTTTTGCAAATTTTCATTATCAACCCTAATGACTGTTTGTGGGTCCCTTTGGCCACCAGGACCCTATATTATATCTCAGGTGATGAAGCAAGAGTGGCTAGGGCTCATTTCCAGGCTCCAGGTACATGTCTGACTCCCATTTCTGACATGTTGAGGTGTTTGGAGTCAAACTAATTTTTTCCATTATGTGCCATAGAGCTCAGAGTCACACCACATTTCTAGTTTTGGACCCAAGGACCCCATAGTATACCTCAGATGACATACCAGGAGTGTCTAAGACCCATTTCTGTCCTCCAGGGACGACTTTTTGAAGTTTTTGGATTTAAGGGGGCAAAGTCACTTCTTCCACCCAGCCCAAGGTGCGCAAAATCGGGTACGATATCAGGTTTTTCCCTTGGCTGGAAGCTAAAAAAAACTTCAGATAATACCAAAGGTAGACAGATCAAATGAAAGCATCAGATCTGACCTTTCTAACAAGTGTATTTATGTCTTGAACACTCAAACGGTGTCTCTGATATCCAATATGAGCTATTTGACAAATTAGCAAATCTTGTCAAAAAAATTTTTGGATGATTTTTGCTAATTTTCGGTATCAACCCCCATGACTGTTTTCAGGCCCCTGTAGCCACCAGGACCCCCTTATATATCTCAGGTGATATGACAAGAGTGGCTAGGGCTCATTTCCAGGCTCCAGGTACACGTCTGACTCCTATTTGTGACATTTCGAGGTGTTTCGTGTCAAACTCATTTTTTCCATTATAGGCCATCAAAAATGGTGGAAAATGGAAAAAACAGCAAGGAACAGTTGCCTAATAACATCCTAAACATAATGTATATCTCCATAAATGTTTAAATCATTTTAACCTTTTCATGCATCACTAGTGATGCACACTAAATCTGAGACGCATCACTGGTGATGCATGGGAAAAGCTTGCTCAAAGTGCTCACTATTAGCGAGTTTTGCAAATTTTCAGTATCAACCCTAATGACTGTGGGTCTCTGTGGCCTCCAGGACCCTATATTATATCTCAGGTGATGAAGCAAGAGTGGCTAGGGCTCATTTCCAGCCTCCAGGTACATGTCTGACTCCCATTTCTGACATGTATTGGTGTTTGGTGTCAAACACATTTTTTCCATTATGGGCCATGGAGCTCAGAGTCACACCACATTTCGTGTTTTGGACCCAAGGACCCCATAGTATACCTCAGATGACATACCAGGATTGTCTAAGGGCCATTTCTGTCCTCCAGGGACGACTTTTTGAAGTTTTTGGATTTAAGGGGGCAAAGTCACTTCTTCCACCCAGCCCAAGGTGCGCAAAATCGGGTACGATATCAGGTTTTTCCCTTGGCTGGAAGCTAAAAAAAACTTCAGATAATACCAAAGGTAGACAGATCAAATGAAAGCATCAGATCTGACCTTTCTAACAAGTGTATTTATGTCTTGAACACTCAAACAGTGTCTCTGATATCCAATATGAGCTATTTGACAAATTAGCAAATCTTGTCAAAAAAAATTTTGGATGATTTTTGCTAATTTTCGGTATCAACCCCCATGACTGTTTTCAGGCCCCTGTAGCCACCAGGACCCCATTATATATCTCAGGTGATATGACAAGAGTGGCTAGGGCTCATTTCCAGGCTCCAGGTACACGTCTGACTCCTATTTGTGACATTTCGAGGTGTTTCGTGTCAAACTCATTTTTTCCATTATAGGCCATCAAAAATGGTGGAAAATGGAAAAAACAGCAAGGAACAGTTGCCTAATAACATCCTAAACATAATGTATATCTCCATAAATGTTTAAATCATTTTAACCTTTTCATGCATCACTAGTGATGCACACTAAATCTGAGACGCATCACTGGTGATGCATGGGAAAAGCTTGCTCAAAGTGCTCACTATTAGCGAGTTTTGCAAATTTTCAGTATCAACCCTAACGACTGTGGGTCTCTGTGGCCTCCAGGACCCTATATTATATCTCAGGTGATGAAGCAAGAGTGGCTAGGGCTCATTTCCAGCCTCCAGGTACATGTCTGACTCCCATTTCTGACATGTATTGGTGTTTGGTGTCAAACACATTTTTTCCATTATGGGCCATGGAGCTCAGAGTCACACCACATTTCGTGTTTTGGACCCAAGGACCCCATAGTATACCTCAGATGACATACCAGGATTGTCTAAGGGCCATTTCTGTCCTCCAGGGACGACTTTTTGAAGTTTTTGGATTTAAGGGGGCAAAGTCACTTCTTCCACCCAGCCCAAGGTGCGCAAAATCGGGTACGATATCAGGTTTTTCCCTTGGCTGGAAGCTAAAAAAAACTTCAGATAATACCAAAGGTAGACAGATCAAATGAAAGCATCAGATCTGACCTTTCTAACAAGTGTATTTATGTCTTGAACACTCAAACAGTGTCTCTGATATCCAATATGAGCTATTTGACAAATTAGCAAATCTTGTCAAAAAATTTTTGGGATGATTTTTGCTAATTTTCGGTATCAACCCCCATGACTGTTTTCAGGCCCCTGTAGCCACCAGGACCCCATTATATATCTCAGGTGATATGACAAGAGTGGCTAGGGCTCATTTCCAGGCTCCAGGTACACGTCTGACTCCTATTTGTGACATTTCGAGGTGTTTCGTGTCAAACTCATTTTTTCCATTATAGGCCATCAAAAATGGTGGAAAATGGAAAAAACAGCAAGGAACAGTTGCCTAATAACATCCTAAACATAATGTATATCTCCATAAATGTTTAAATCATTTTAACCTTTTCATGCATCACTAGTGATGCACACTAAATCTGAGACGCATCACTGGTGATGCATGGGAAAAGCTTGCTCAAAGTGCTCACTATTAGCGAGTTTTGCAAATTTTCAGTATCAACCCTAACGACTGTGGGTCTCTGTGGCCTCCAGGACCCTATATTATATCTCAGGTGATGAAGCAAGAGTGGCTAGGGCTCATTTCCAGCCTCCAGGTACATGTCTGACTCCCATTTCTGACATGTATTGGTGTTTGGTGTCAAACACATTTTTTCCATTATGGGCCATGGAGCTCAGAGTCACACCACATTTCGTGTTTTGGACCCAAGGACCCCATAGTATACCTCAGATGACATACCAGGATTGTCTAAGGGCCATTTCTGTCCTCCAGGGACGACTTTTTGAAGCTTTTGGATTTAAGGGGGCAAAGTCACTTCTTCCACCCAGCCCAAGGTGCGCAAAATCGGGTACGATATCAGGTTTTTCCCTTGGCTGGAAGCTAAAAAAAACTTCAGATAATACCAAAGGTAGACAGATCAAATGAAAGCATCAGATCTGACCTTTCTAACAAGTGTATTTATGTCTTGAACACTCAAACAGTGTCTCTGATATCCAATATGAGCTATTTGACAAATTAGCAAATCTTGTCAAAAAAATTTTTGGATGATTTTTGCTAATTTTCGGTATCAACCCCCATGACTGTTTTCAGGCCCCTGTAGCCACCAGGACCCCATTATATATCTCAGGTGATATGACAAGAGTGGCTAGGGCTCATTTCCAGGCTCCAGGTACACGTCTGACTCCTATTTGTGACATTTCGAGGTGTTTCGTGTCAAACTCATTTTTTCCATTATAGGCCATCAAAAATGGTGGAAAATGGAAAAAACAGCAAGGAACAGTTGCCTAATAACATCCTAAACATAATGTATATCTCCATAAATGTTTAAATCATTTTAACCTTTTCATGCATCACTAGTGATGCACACTAAATCTGAGACGCAGCACTGGTGATGCATTTGCATCACTAGTGATGCAAATGCATCACTGGTGATGCATGGGAAAAGCTTGCTCAAAGTGCTCACTATTAGCGAGTTTTGCAAATTTTCAGTATCAACCCTAACGACTGTGGGTCTCTGTGGCCTCCAGGACCCTATATTATATCTCAGGTGATGAAGCAAGAGTGGCTAGGGCTCATTTCCAGCCTCCAGGTACATGTCTGACTCCCATTTCTGACATGTATTGGTGTTTGGTGTCAAACACATTTTTTCCATTATGGGCCATGGAGCTCAGAGTCACACCACATTTCTTGTTTTGGACCCAAGGACCCCATAGTATACCTCAGATGACATACCAGGATTGTCTAAGGGCCATTTCTGTCCTCCAGGGACGACTTTTTGAAGTTTTTGGATTTAAGGGGGCAAAGTCACTTCTTCCACCCAGCCCAAGGTGCTCAAAATCGGGTACGATATCAGGTTTTTCCCTTGGCTGGAAGCTAAAAAAAAACTTCAGATAATACCAAAGGTAGACAGATCAAATGAAAGCATCAGATCTGACCTTTCTAACAAGTGTATTTATGTCTTGAACACTCAAACGGTGTCTCTGATATCCAATCTGAGCTATTTGACAAATTAGCAAATCTTTTCAAAAAACTTTTTTTGACGATTTTTGCTAATTTTCGGTATCAACCCCCATGACTGTTTTCAGGCCCCTGTAGCCACCAGGACCCCATTATGTATCTCAGGTGATATGACAAGAGTGGCTAGGGCTCATTTCCAGGCTCCAGGTACACGTCTGACTCGTATTTGTGACATTTCGAGGTGTTTCGTGTCAAACTCATTTTTTCCATGATAGGCCATCAAAAATGGTGGAAAATGGAAAAAACAGCAAGGAACAGTTGCCTAATAACATCCTAAACATAATGTATATCTCCATAAATGTTTAAATCATTTTAACCTTTTCATGCATCACTAGTGAAGCACACTAAATCTGAGACGCAGCACTGGTGATGCATTCGCATCACTAGTGATGCAAATGCATCAGTGGTGATGCATGGGAAAAGCTTGCTAAAAGTGCTCACTATTAGCGAGTTTTGCAAATTTTCATTATCAACCCTAATGACTGTTTGTGGGTCCCTTTGGCCACCAGGACCCTATATTATATCTCAGGTGATGAAGCAAGAGTGGCTAGGGCTCATTTCCAGGCTCCAGGTACATGTCTGACTCCCATTTCTGACATGTTGAGGTGTTTGGAGTCAAACTAATTTTTTCCATTATGTGCCATAGAGCTCAGAGTCACACCACATTTCTAGTTTTGGACCCAAGGACCCCATAGTATACCTCAGATGACATACCAGGAGTGTCTAAGACCCATTTCTGTCCTCCAGGGACGACTTTTTGAAGTTTTTGGATTTAAGGGGGCAAAGTCACTTCTTCCACCCAGCCCAAGGTGCGCAAAATCGGGTACGATATCAGGTTTTTCCCTTGGCTGGAAGCTAAAAAAAACTTCAGATAATACCAAAGGTAGACAGATCAAATGAAAGCATCAGATCTGACCTTTCTAACAAGTGTATTTATGTCTTGAACACTCAAACGGTGTCTCTGATATCCAATATGAGCTATTTGACAAATTAGCAAATCTTGTCAAAAAAATTTTTGGATGATTTTTGCTAATTTTCGGTATCAACCCCCATGACTGTTTTCAGGCCCCTGTAGCCACCAGGACCCCATTATATATCTCAGGTGATATGACAAGAGTGGCTAGGGCTCATTTCCAGGCTCCAGGTACACGTCTGACTCCTATTTGTGACATTTCGAGGTGTTTCGTGTCAAACTCATTTTTTCCATTATAGGCCATCAAAAATGGTGGAAAATGGAAAAAACAGCAAGGAACAGTTGCCTAATAACATCCTAAACATAATGTATATCTCCATAAATGTTTAAATCATTTTAACCTTTTCATGCATCACTAGTGATGCACACTAAATCTGAGACGCAGCACTGGTGATGCATTTGCATCACTAGTGATGCAAATGCATCACTGGTGATGCATGGGAAAAGCTTGCTCAAAGTGCTCACTATTAGCGAGTTTTGCAAATTTTCAGTATCAACCCTAACGACTGTGGGTCTCTGTGGCCTCCAGGACCCTATATTATATCTCAGGTGATGAAGCAAGAGTGGCTAGGGCTCATTTCCAGCCTCCAGGTACATGTCTGACTCCCATTTCTGACATGTATTGGTGTTTGGTGTCAAACACATTTTTTCCATTATGGGCCATGGAGCTCAGAGTCACACCACATTTCGTGTTTTGGACCCAAGGACCCCATAGTATACCTCAGATGACATACCAGGATTGTCTAAGGGCCATTTCTGTCCTCCAGGGACGACTTTTTGAAGTTTTTGGATTTAAGGGGGCAAAGTCACTTCTTCCACCCAGCCCAAGGTGCGCAAAATCGGGTACGATATCAGGTTTTTCCCTTGGCTGGAAGCTAAAAAAAACTTCAGATAATACCAAAGGTAGACAGATCAAATGAAAGCATCAGATCTGACCTTTCTAACAAGTGTATTTATGTCTTGAACACTCAAACGGTGTCTCTGATATCCAATCTGAGCTATTTGACAAATTAGCAAATCTTGGCAAAAAAATGTTTTGACAATTTTTGCTAATTTTCGGTATCAACCCTCATGACTGTTTTCAGGCCCCTGTAGCCACCAGGACCCCATTATGTATCTCAGGTGATATGACAAGAGTGGCTAGGGCTCATTTCCAGGCTCCAGGTACACGTCTGACTCGTATTTGTGACATTTCGAGGTGTTTCGTGTCAAACTCATTTTTTCCATGATAGGCCATCAAAAATGGTGGAAAATGGAAAAAACAGCAAGGAACAGTTGCCTAATAACATCCTAAACATAATGTATATCTCCATAAATGTTTAAATCATTTTAACCTTTTCATGCATCACTAGTGAAGCACACTAAATCTGAGACGCAGCACTGGTGATGCATTTGCATCACTAGTGATGCAAATGCATCAGTGGTGATGCATGGGAAAAGCTTGCTAAAAGTGCTCACTATTAGCGAGTTTTGCAAATTTTCATTATCAACCCTAATGACTGTTTGTGGGTCCCTTTGGCCACCAGGACCCTATATTATATCTCAGGTGATGAAGCAAGAGTGGCTAGGGCTCATTTCCAGGCTCCAGGTACATGTCTGACTCCCATTTCTGACATGTTGAGGTGTTTGGAGTCAAACTAATTTTTTCCATTATGTGCCATAGAGCTCAGAGTCACACCACATTTCTAGTTTTGGACCCAAGGACCCCATAGTATACCTCAGATGACATACCAGGAGTGTCTAAGACCCATTTCTGTCCTCCAGGGACGACTTTTTGAAGTTTTTGGATTTAAGGGGGCAAAGTCACTTCTTCCACCCAGCCCAAGGTGCGCAAAATCGGGTACGATATCAGGTTTTTCCCTTGGCTGGAAGCTAAAAAAAACTTCAGATAATACCAAAGGTAGACAGATCAAATGAAAGCATCAGATCTGACCTTTCTAACAAGTGTATTTATGTCTTGAACACTCAAACGGTGTCTCTGATATCCAATATGAGCTATTTGACAAATTAGCAAATCTTGTCAAAAAAATTTTTGGATGATTTTTGCTAATTTTCGGTATCAACCCCCATGACTGTTTTCAGGCCCCTGTAGCCACCAGGACCCCCTTATATATCTCAGGTGATATGACAAGAGTGGCTAGGGCTCATTTCCAGGCTCCAGGTACACGTCTGACTCCTATTTGTGACATTTCGAGGTGTTTCGTGTCAAACTCATTTTTTCCATTATAGGCCATCAAAAATGGTGGAAAATGGAAAAAACAGCAAGGAACAGTTGCCTAATAACATCCTAAACATAATGTATATCTCCATAAATGTTTAAATCATTTTAACCTTTTCATGCATCACTAGTGATGCACACTAAATCTGAGACGCATCACTGGTGATGCATGGGAAAAGCTTTCTCAAAGTGCTCACTATTAGCGAGTTTTGCAAATTTTCAGTATCAACCCTAATGACTGTGGGTCTCTGTGGCCTCCAGGACCCTATATTATATCTCAGGTGATGAAGCAAGAGTGGCTAGGGCTCATTTCCAGCCTCCAGGTACATGTCTGACTCCCATTTCTGACATGTATTGGTGTTTGGTGTCAAACACATTTTTTCCATTATGGGCCATGGAGCTCAGAGTCACACCACATTTCGTGTTTTGGACCCAAGGACCCCATAGTATACCTCAGATGACATACCAGGATTGTCTAAGGGCCATTTCTGTCCTCCAGGGACGACTTTTTGAAGTTTTTGGATTTAAGGGGGCAAAGTCACTTCTTCCACCCAGCCCAAGGTGCGCAAAATCGGGTACGATATCAGGTTTTTCCCTTGGCTGGAAGCTAAAAAAAACTTCAGATAATACCAAAGGTAGACAGATCAAATGAAAGCATCAGATCTGACCTTTCTAACAAGTGTATTTATGTCTTGAACACTCAAACAGTGTCTCTGATATCCAATATGAGCTATTTGACAAATTAGCAAATCTTGTCAAAAAAAATTTTGGATGATTTTTGCTAATTTTCGGTATCAACCCCCATGACTGTTTTCAGGCCCCTGTAGCCACCAGGACCCCATTATATATCTCAGGTGATATGACAAGAGTGGCTAGGGCTCATTTCCAGGCTCCAGGTACACGTCTGACTCCTATTTGTGACATTTCGAGGTGTTTCGTGTCAAACTCATTTTTTCCATTATAGGCCATCAAAAATGGTGGAAAATGGAAAAAACAGCAAGGAACAGTTGCCTAATAACATCCTAAACATAATGTATATCTCCATAAATGTTTAAATCATTTTAACCTTTTCATGCATCACTAGTGATGCACACTAAATCTGAGACGCATCACTGGTGATGCATGGGAAAAGCTTGCTCAAAGTGCTCACTATTAGCGAGTTTTGCAAATTTTCAGTATCAACCCTAACGACTGTGGGTCTCTGTGGCCTCCAGGACCCTATATTATATCTCAGGTGATGAAGCAAGAGTGGCTAGGGCTCATTTCCAGCCTCCAGGTACATGTCTGACTCCCATTTCTGACATGTATTGGTGTTTGGTGTCAAACACATTTTTTCCATTATGGGCCATGGAGCTCAGAGTCACACCACATTTCGTGTTTTGGACCCAAGGACCCCATAGTATACCTCAGATGACATACCAGGATTGTCTAAGGGCCATTTCTGTCCTCCAGGGACGACTTTTTGAAGTTTTTGGATTTAAGGGGGCAAAGTCACTTCTTCCACCCAGCCCAAGGTGCGCAAAATCGGGTACGATATCAGGTTTTTCCCTTGGCTGGAAGCTAAAAAAAACTTCAGATAATACCAAAGGTAGACAGATCAAATGAAAGCATCAGATCTGACCTTTCTAACAAGTGTATTTATGTCTTGAACACTCAAACAGTGTCTCTGATATCCAATATGAGCTATTTGACAAATTAGCAAATCTTGTCAAAAAATTTTTTGGATGATTTTTGCTAATTTTCGGTATCAACCCCCATGACTGTTTTCAGGCCCCTGTAGCCACCAGGACCCCATTATATATCTCAGGTGATATGACAAGAGTGGCTAGGGCTCATTTCCAGGCTCCAGGTACACGTCTGACTCCTATTTGTGACATTTCGAGGTGTTTCGTGTCAAACTCATTTTTTCCATTATAGGCCATCAAAAATGGTGGAAAATGGAAAAAACAGCAAGGAACAGTTGCCTAATAACATCCTAAACATAATGTATATCTCCATAAATGTTTAAATCATTTTAACCTTTTCATGCATCACTAGTGATGCACACTAAATCTGAGACGCATCACTGGTGATGCATGGGAAAAGCTTGCTCAAAGTGCTCACTATTAGCGAGTTTTGCAAATTTTCAGTATCAACCCTAACGACTGTGGGTCTCTGTGGCCTCCAGGACCCTATATTATATCTCAGGTGATGAAGCAAGAGTGGCTAGGGCTCATTTCCAGCCTCCAGGTACATGTCTGACTCCCATTTCTGACATGTATTGGTGTTTGGTGTCAAACACATTTTTTCCATTATGGGCCATGGAGCTCAGAGTCACACCACATTTCGTGTTTTGGACCCAAGGACCCCATAGTATACCTCAGATGACATACCAGGATTGTCTAAGGGCCATTTCTGTCCTCCAGGGACGACTTTTTGAAGCTTTTGGATTTAAGGGGGCAAAGTCACTTCTTCCACCCAGCCCAAGGTGCGCAAAATCGGGTACGATATCAGGTTTTTCCCTTGGCTGGAAGCTAAAAAAAACTTCAGATAATACCAAAGGTAGACAGATCAAATGAAAGCATCAGATCTGACCTTTCTAACAAGTGTATTTATGTCTTGAACACTCAAACAGTGTCTCTGATATCCAATATGAGCTATTTGACAAATTAGCAAATCTTGTCAAAAAAATTTTTGGATGATTTTTGCTAATTTTCGGTATCAACCCCCATGACTGTTTTCAGGCCCCTGTAGCCACCAGGACCCCATTATATATCTCAGGTGATATGACAAGAGTGGCTAGGGCTCATTTCCAGGCTCCAGGTACACGTCTGACTCCTATTTGTGACATTTCGAGGTGTTTCGTGTCAAACTCATTTTTTCCATTATAGGCCATCAAAAATGGTGGAAAATGGAAAAAACAGCAAGGAACAGTTGCCTAATAACATCCTAAACATAATGTATATCTCCATAAATGTTTAAATCATTTTAACCTTTTCATGCATCACTAGTGATGCACACTAAATCTGAGACGCAGCACTGGTGATGCATTTGCATCACTAGTGATGCAAATGCATCACTGGTGATGCATGGGAAAAGCTTGCTCAAAGTGCTCACTATTAGCGAGTTTTGCAAATTTTCAGTATCAACCCTAACGACTGTGGGTCTCTGTGGCCTCCAGGACCCTATATTATATCTCAGGTGATGAAGCAAGAGTGGCTAGGGCTCATTTCCAGCCTCCAGGTACATGTCTGACTCCCATTTCTGACATGTATTGGTGTTTGGTGTCAAACACATTTTTTCCATTATGGGCCATGGAGCTCAGAGTCACACCACATTTCTTGTTTTGGACCCAAGGACCCCATAGTATACCTCAGATGACATACCAGGATTGTCTAAGGGCCATTTCTGTCCTCCAGGGACGACTTTTTGAAGTTTTTGGATTTAAGGGGGCAAAGTCACTTCTTCCACCCAGCCCAAGGTGCTCAAAATCGGGTACGATATCAGGTTTTTCCCTTGGCTGGAAGCTAAAAAAAAACTTCAGATAATACCAAAGGTAGACAGATCAAATGAAAGCATCAGATCTGACCTTTCTAACAAGTGTATTTATGTCTTGAACACTCAAACGGTGTCTCTGATATCCAATCTGAGCTATTTGACAAATTAGCAAATCTTTTCAAAAAACTTTTTTTGACGATTTTTGCTAATTTTCGGTATCAACCCCCATGACTGTTTTCAGGCCCCTGTAGCCACCAGGACCCCATTATGTATCTCAGGTGATATGACAAGAGTGGCTAGGGCTCATTTCCAGGCTCCAGGTACACGTCTGACTCGTATTTGTGACATTTCGAGGTGTTTCGTGTCAAACTCATTTTTTCCATGATAGGCCATCAAAAATGGTGGAAAATGGAAAAAACAGCAAGGAACAGTCGCCTAATAACATCCTAAACATAATGTATATCTCCATAAATGTTTAAATCATTTTAACCTTTTCATGCATCACTAGTGAAGCACACTAAATCTGAGACGCAGCACTGGTGATGCATTCGCATCACTAGTGATGCAAATGCATCAGTGGTGATGCATGGGAAAAGCTTGCTAAAAGTGCTCACTATTAGCGAGTTTTGCAAATTTTCATTATCAACCCTAATGACTGTTTGTGGGTCCCTTTGGCCACCAGGACCCTATATTATATCTCAGGTGATGAAGCAAGAGTGGCTAGGGCTCATTTCCAGGCTCCAGGTACATGTCTGACTCCCATTTCTGACATGTTGAGGTGTTTGGAGTCAAACTAATTTTTTCCATTATGTGCCATAGAGCTCAGAGTCACACCACATTTCTAGTTTTGGACCCAAGGACCCCATAGTATACCTCAGATGACATACCAGGAGTGTCTAAGACCCATTTCTGTCCTCCAGGGACGACTTTTTGAAGTTTTTGGATTTAAGGGGGCAAAGTCACTTCTTCCACCCAGCCCAAGGTGCGCAAAATCGGGTACGATATCAGGTTTTTCCCTTGGCTGGAAGCTAAAAAAAACTTCAGATAATACCAAAGGTAGACAGATCAAATGAAAGCATCAGATCTGACTTTTCTAACAAGTGTATTTATGTCTTGAACACTCAAACGGTGTCTCTGATATCCAATATGAGCTATTTGACAAATTAGCAAATCTTGTCAAAAAAATTTTTGGATGATTTTTGCTAATTTTCGGTATCAACCCCCATGACTGTTTTCAGGCCCCTGTAGCCACCAGGACCCCATTATATATCTCAGGTGATATGACAAGAGTGGCTAGGGCTCATTTCCAGGCTCCAGGTACACGTCTGACTCCTATTTGTGACATTTCGAGGTGTTTCGTGTCAAACTCATTTTTTCCATTATAGGCCATCAAAAATGGTGGAAAATGGAAAAAACAGCAAGGAACAGTTGCCTAATAACATCCTAAACATAATGTATATCTCCATAAATGTTTAAATCATTTTAACCTTTTCATGCATCACTAGTGATGCACACTAAATCTGAGACGCAGCACTGGTGATGCATTTGCATCACTAGTGATGCAAATGCATCACTGGTGATGCATGGGAAAAGCTTGCTCAAAGTGCTCACTATTAGCGAGTTTTGCAAATTTTCAGTATCAACCCTAACGACTGTGGGTCTCTGTGGCCTCCAGGACCCTATATTATATCTCAGGTGATGAAGCAAGAGTGGCTAGGGCTCATTTCCAGCCTCCAGGTACATGTCTGACTCCCATTTCTGACATGTATTGGTGTTTGGTGTCAAACACATTTTTTCCATTATGGGCCATGGAGCTCAGAGTCACACCACATTTCGTGTTTTGGACCCAAGGACCCCATAGTATACCTCAGATGACATACCAGGATTGTCTAAGGGCCATTTCTGTCCTCCAGGGACGACTTTTTGAAGTTTTTGGATTTAAGGGGGCAAAGTCACTTCTTCCACCCAGCCCAAGGTGCGCAAAATCGGGTACGATATCAGGTTTTTCCCTTGGCTGGAAGCTAAAAAAAACTTCAGATAATACCAAAGGTAGACAGATCAAATGAAAGCATCAGATCTGACCTTTCTAACAAGTGTATTCATGTCTTGAACACTCAAACGGTGTCTCTGATATCCAATCTGAGCTATTTGACAAATTAGCAAATCTTGGCAAAAAAATGTTTTGACAATTTTTGCTAATTTTCGGTATCAACCCTCATGACTGTTTTCAGGCCCCTGTAGCCACCAGGACCCCATTATGTATCTCAGGTGATATGACAAGAGTGGCTAGGGCTCATTTCCAGGCTCCAGGTACACGTCTGACTCGTATTTGTGACATTTCGAGGTGTTTCGTGTCAAACTCATTTTTTCCATGATAGGCCATCAAAAATGGTGGAAAATGGAAAAAACAGCAAGGAACAGTTGCCTAATAACATCCTAAACATAATGTATATCTCCATAAATGTTTAAATCATTTTAACCTTTTCATGCATCACTAGTGAAGCACACTAAATCTGAGACGCAGCACTGGTGATGCATTTGCATCACTAGTGATGCAAATGCATCAGTGGTGATGCATGGGAAAAGCTTGCTAAAAGTGCTCACTATTAGCGAGTTTTGCAAATTTTCATTATCAACCCTAATGACTGTTTGTGGGTCCCTTTGGCCACCAGGACCCTATATTATATCTCAGGTGATGAAGCAAGAGTGGCTAGGGCTCATTTCCAGGCTCCAGGTACATGTCTGACTCCCATTTCTGACATGTTGAGGTGTTTGGAGTCAAACTAATTTTTTCCATTATGTGCCATAGAGCTCAGAGTCACACCACATTTCTAGTTTTGGACCTAAGGACCCCATAGTATACCTCAGATGACATACCAGGAGTGTCTAAGACCCATTTCTGTCCTCCAGGGACGACTTTTTGAAGTTTTTGGATTTAAGGGGGCAAAGTCACTTCTTCCACCCAGCCCAAGGTGCGCAAAATCGGGTACGATATCAGGTTTTTCCCTTGGCTGGAAGCTAAAAAAAACTTCAGATAATACCAAAGGTAGACAGATCAAATGAAAGCATCAGATCTGACCTTTCTAACAAGTGTATTTATGTCTTGAACACTCAAACAGTGTCTCTGATATCCAATATGAGCTATTTGACAAATTAGCAAATCTTGTCAAAAAACTTTTTGGATGATTTTTGCTAATTTTCGGTATCAACCCCCATGACTGTTTTCAGGCCCCTGTAGCCACCAGGACCCCATTATATATCTCAGGTGATATGACAAGAGTGGCTAGGGCTCATTTCCAGGCTCCAGGTACACGTCTGACTCCTATTTGTGACATTTCGAGGTGTTTCGTGTCAAACTCATTTTTTCCATTATAGGCCATCAAAAATGGTGGAAAATGGAAAAAACAGCAAGGAACAGTTGCCTAATAACATCCTAAACATAATGTATATCTCCATAAATGTTTAAATCATTTTAACCTTTTCATGCATCACTAGTGATGCACACTAAATCTGAGACGCATCACTGGTGATGCATGGGAAAAGCTTGCTCAAAGTGCTCACTATTAGCGAGTTTTGCAAATTTTCAGTATCAACCCTAACGACTGTGGGTCTCTGTGGCCTCCAGGACCCTATATTATATCTCAGGTGATGAAGCAAGAGTGGCTAGGGCTCATTTCCAGCCTCCAGGTACATGTCTGACTCCCATTTCTGACATGTATTGGTGTTTGGTGTCAAACACATTTTTTCCATTATGGGCCATGGAGCTCAGAGTCACACCACATTTCGTGTTTTGGACCCAAGGACCCCATAGTATACCTCAGATGACATACCAGGATTGTCTAAGGGCCATTTCTGTCCTCCAGGGACGACTTTTTGAAGTTTTTGGATTTAAGGGGGCAAAGTCACTTCTTCCACCCAGCCCAAGGTGCGCAAAATCGGGTACGATATCAGGTTTTTCCCTTGGCTGGAAGCTAAAAAAAACTTCAGATAATACCAAAGGTAGACAGATCAAATGAAAGCATCAGATCTGACCTTTCTAACAAGTGTATTTATGTCTTGAACACTCAAACAGTGTCTCTGATATCCAATATGAGCTATTTGACAAATTAGCAAATCTTGTCAAAAAATTTTTTGGATGATTTTTGCTAATTTTCGGTATCAACCCCCATGACTGTTTTCAGGCCCCTGTAGCCACCAGGACCCCATTATATATCTCAGGTGATATGACAAGAGTGGCTAGGGCTCATTTCCAGGCTCCAGGTACACGTCTGACTCCTATTTGTGACATTTCGAGGTGTTTCGTGTCAAACTCATTTTTTCCATTATAGGCCATCAAAAATGGTGGAAAATGGAAAAAACAGCAAGGAACAGTTGCCTAATAACATCCTAAACATAATGTATATCTCCATAAATGTTTAAATCATTTTAACCTTTTCATGCATCACTAGTGATGCACACTAAATCTGAGACGCAGCACTGGTGATGCATTTGCATCACTAGTGATGCAAATGCATCACTGGTGATGCATGGGAAAAGCTTGCTCAAAGTGCTCACTATTAGCGAGTTTTGCAAATTTTCAGTATCAACCCTAACGACTGTGGGTCTCTGTGGCCTCCAGGACCCTATATTATATCTCAGGTGATGAAGCAAGAGTGGCTAGGGCTCATTTCCAGCCTCCAGGTACATGTCTGACTCCCATTTCTGACTTGTATTGGTGTTTGGTGTCAAACACATTTTTTCCATTATGGGCCATGGAGCTCAGAGTCACACCACATTTCTTGTTTTGGACCCAAGGACCCCATAGTATACCTCAGATGACATACCAGGATTGTCTAAGGGCCATTTCTGTCCTCCAGGGACGACTTTTTGAAGTTTTTGGATTTAAGGGGGCAAAGTCACTTCTTCCACCCAGCCCAAGGTGCGCAAAATCGGGTACGATATCAGGTTTTTCCCTTGGCTGGAAGCTAAAAAAAACTTCAGATAATACCAAAGGTAGACAGATCAAATGAAAGCATCAGATCTGACCTTTCTAACAAGTGTATTTATGTCTTGAACACTCAAACGGTGTCTCTGATATCCAATCTGAGCTATTTGACAAATTAGCAAATCTTGGCAAAAAAATGTTTTGACAATTTTTGCTAATTTTCGGTATCAACCCTCATGACTGTTTTCAGGCCCCTGTAGCCACCAGGACCCCATTATGTATCTCAGGTGATATGACAAGAGTGGCTAGGGCTCATTTCCAGGCTCCAGGTACACGTCTGACTCGTATTTGTGACATTTCGAGGTGTTTCGTGTCAAACTCATTTTTTCCATGATAGGCCATCAAAAATGGTGGAAAATGGAAAAAACAGCAAGGAACAGTTGCCTAATAACATCCTAAACATAATGTATATCTCCATAAATGTTTAAATCATTTTAACCTTTTCATGCATCACTAGTGAAGCACACTAAATCTGAGACGCAGCACTGGTGATGCATTTGCATCACTAGTGATGCAAATGCATCAGTGGTGATGCATGGGAAAAGCTTGCTAAAAGTGCTCACTATTAGCGAGTTTTGCAAATTTTCATTATCAACCCTAATGACTGTTTGTGGGTCCCTTTGGCCACCAGGACCCTATATTATATCTCAGGTGATGAAGCAAGAGTGGCTAGGGCTCATTTCCAGGCTCCAGGTACATGTCTGACTCCCATTTCTGACATGTTGAGGTGTTTGGAGTCAAACTAATTTTTTCCATTATGTGCCATAGAGCTCAGAGTCACACCACATTTCTAGTTTTGGACCCAAGGACCCCATAGTATACCTCAGATGACATACCAGGAGTGTCTAAGACCCATTTCTGTCCTCCAGGGACGACTTTTTGAAGTTTTTGGATTTAAGGGGGCAAAGTCACTTCTTCCACCCAGCCCAAGGTGCGCAAAATCGGGTACGATATCAGGTTTTTCCCTTGGCTGGAAGCTAAAAAAAACTTCAGATAATACCAAAGGTAGACAGATCAAATGAAAGCATCAGATCTGACCTTTCTAACAAGTGTATTTATGTCTTGAACACTCAAACGGTGTCTCTGATATCCAATATGAGCTATTTGACAAATTAGCAAATCTTGTCAAAAAATTTTTTGGATGATTTTTGCTAATTTTCGGTATCAACCCCCATGACTGTTTTCAGGCCCCTGTAGCCACCAGGACCCCCTTATATATCTCAGGTGATATGACAAGAGTGGCTAGGGCTCATTTCCAGGCTCCAGGTACACGTCTGACTCCTATTTGTGACATTTCGAGGTGTTTCGTGTCAAACTCATTTTTTCCATTATAGGCCATCAAAAATGGTGGAAAATGGAAAAAACAGCAAGGAACAGTTGCCTAATAACATCCTAAACATAATGTATATCTCCATAAATGTTTAAATCATTTTAACCTTTTCATGCATCACTAGTGATGCACACTAAATCTGAGACGCATCACTGGTGATGCATGGGAAAAGCTTGCTCAAAGTGCTCACTATTAGCGAGTTTTGCAAATTTTCAGTATCAACCCTAATGACTGTGGGTCTCTGTGGCCTCCAGGACCCTATATTATATCTCAGGTGATGAAGCAAGAGTGGCTAGGGCTCATTTCCAGCCTCCAGGTACATGTCTGACTCCCATTTCTGACATGTATTGGTGTTTGGTGTCAAACACATTTTTTCCATTATGGGCCATGGAGCTCAGAGTCACACCACATTTCGTGTTTTGGACCCAAGGACCCCATAGTATACCTCAGATGACATACCAGGATTGTCTAAGGGCCATTTCTGTCCTCCAGGGACGACTTTTTGAAGTTTTTGGATTTAAGGGGGCAAAGTCACTTCTTCCACCCAGCCCAAGGTGCGCAAAATCGGGTACGATATCAGGTTTTTCCCTTGGCTGGAAGCTAAAAAAAACTTCAGATAATACCAAAGGTAGACAGATCAAATGAAAGCATCAGATCTGACCTTTCTAACAAGTGTATTTATGTCTTGAACACTCAAACAGTGTCTCTGATATCCAATATGAGCTATTTGACAAATTAGCAAATCTTGTCAAAAAATTTTTTGGATGATTTTTGCTAATTTTCGGTATCAACCCCCATGACTGTTTTCAGGCCCCTGTAGCCACCAGGACCCCATTATATATCTCAGGTGATATGACAAGAGTGGCTAGGGCTCATTTCCAGGCTCCAGGTACACGTCTGACTCCTATTTGTGACATTTCGAGGTGTTTCGTGTCAAACTCATTTTTTCCATTATAGGCCATCAAAAATGGTGGAAAATGGAAAAAACAGCAAGGAACAGTTGCCTAATAACATCCTAAACATAATGTATATCTCCATAAATGTTTAAATCATTTTAACCTTTTCATGCATCACTAGTGATGCACACTAAATCTGAGACGCATCACTGGTGATGCATGGGAAAAGCTTGCTCAAAGTGCTCACTATTAGCGAGTTTTGCAAATTTTCAGTATCAACCCTAACGACTGTGGGTCTCTGTGGCCTCCAGGACCCTATATTATATCTCAGGTGATGAAGCAAGAGTGGCTAGGGCTCATTTCCAGCCTCCAGGTACATGTCTGACTCCCATTTCTGACATGTATTGGTGTTTGGTGTCAAACACATTTTTTCCATTATGGGCCATGGAGCTCAGAGTCACACCACATTTCGTGTTTTGGACCCAAGGACCCCATAGTATACCTCAGATGACATACCAGGATTGTCTAAGGGCCATTTCTGTCCTCCAGGGACGACTTTTTGAAGTTTTTGGATTTAAGGGGGCAAAGTCACTTCTTCCACCCAGCCCAAGGTGCGCAAAATCGGGTACGATATCAGGTTTTTCCCTTGGCTGGAAGCTAAAAAAAACTTCAGATAATACCAAAGGTAGACAGATCAAATGAAAGCATCAGATCTGACCTTTCTAACAAGTGTATTTATGTCTTGAACACTCAAACAGTGTCTCTGATATCCAATATGAGCTATTTGACAAATTAGCAAATCTTGTCAAAAAAATTTTTGGATGATTTTTGCTAATTTTCGGTATCAACCCCCATGACTGTTTTCAGGCCCCTGTAGCCACCAGGACCCCATTATATATCTCAGGTGATATGACAAGAGTGGCTAGGGCTCATTTCCAGGCTCCAGGTACACGTCTGACTCCTATTTGTGACATTTCGAGGTGTTTCGTGTCAAACTCATTTTTTCCATTATAGGCCATCAAAAATGGTGGAAAATGGAAAAAACAGCAAGGAACAGTTGCCTAATAACATCCTAAACATAATGTATATCTCCATAAATGTTTAAATCATTTTAACCTTTTCATGCATCACTAGTGATGCACACTAAATCTGAGACGCATCACTGGTGATGCATGGGAAAAGCTTGCTCAAAGTGCTCACTATTAGCGAGTTTTGCAAATTTTCAGTATCAACCCTAACGACTGTGGGTCTCTGTGGCCTCCAGGACCCTATATTATATCTCAGGTGATGAAGCAAGAGTGGCTAGGGCTCATTTCCAGCCTCCAGGTACATGTCTGACTCCCATTTCTGACATGTATTGGTGTTTGGTGTCAAACACATTTTTTCCATTATGGGCCATGGAGCTCAGAGTCACACCACATTTCGTGTTTTGGACCCAAGGACCCCATAGTATACCTCAGATGACATACCAGGATTGTCTAAGGGCCATTTCTGTCCTCCAGGGACGACTTTTTGAAGTTTTTGGATTTAAGGGGGCAAAGTCACTTCTTCCACCCAGCCCAAGGTGCGCAAAATCGGGTACGATATCAGGTTTTTCCCTTGGCTGGAAGCTAAAAAAAACTTCAGAAAATACCAAAGGTAGACAGATCAAATGAAAGCATCAGATCTGACCTTTCTAACAAGTGTATTTATGTCTTGAACACTCAAACAGTGTCTCTGATATCCAATATGAGCTATTTGACAAATTAGCAAATCTTGTCAAAAAATTTTTTGGATGATTTTTGCTAATTTTCGGTATCAACCCCCATGACTGTTTTCAGGCCCCTGTAGCCACCAGGACCCCATTATATATCTCAGGTGATATGACAAGAGTGGCTAGGGCTCATTTCCAGGCTCCAGGTACACGTCTGACTCCTATTTGTGACATTTCGAGGTGTTTCGTGTCAAACTCATTTTTTCCATTATAGGCCATCAAAAATGGTGGAAAATGGAAAAAACAGCAAGGAACAGTTGCCTAATAACATCCTAAACATAATGTATATCTCCATAAATGTTTAAATCATTTTAACCTTTTCATGCATCACTAGTGATGCACACTAAATCTGAGACGCATCACTGGTGATGCATGGGAAAAGCTTGCTCAAAGTGCTCACTATTAGCGAGTTTTGCAAATTTTCAGTATCAACCCTAACGACTGTGGGTCTCTGTGGCCTCCAGGACCCTATATTATATCTCAGGTGATGAAGCAAGAGTGGCTAGGGCTCATTTCCAGCCTCCAGGTACATGTCTGACTCCCATTTCTGACATGTATTGGTGTTTGGTGTCAAACACATTTTTTCCATTATGGGCCATGGAGCTCAGAGTCACACCACATTTCGTGTTTTGGACCCAAGGACCCCATAGTATACCTCAGATGACATACCAGGATTGTCTAAGGGCCATTTCTGTCCTCCAGGGACGACTTTTTGAAGTTTTTGGATTTAAGGGGGCAAAGTCACTTCTTCCACCCAGCCCAAGGTGCGCAAAATCGGGTACGATATCAGGTTTTTCCCTTGGCTGGAAGCTAAAAAAAACTTCAGATAATACCAAAGGTAGACAGATCAAATGAAAGCATCAGATCTGACCTTTCTAACAAGTGTATTTATGTCTTGAACACTCAAACAGTGTCTCTGATATCCAATATGAGCTATTTGACAAATTAGCAAATCTTGTCAAAAAAATTTTTGGATGATTTTTGCTAATTTTCGGTATCAACCCCCATGACTGTTTTCAGGCCCCTGTAGCCACCAGGACCCCATTATATATCTCAGGTGATATGACAAGAGTGGCTAGGGCTCATTTCCAGGCTCCAGGTACACGTCTGACTCCTATTTGTGACATTTCGAGGTGTTTCGTGTCAAACTCATTTTTTCCATTATAGGCCATCAAAAATGGTGGAAAATGGAAAAAACAGCAAGGAACAGTTGCCTAATAACATCCTAAACATAATGTATATCTCCATAAATGTTTAAATCATTTTAACCTTTTCATGCATCACTAGTGATGCACACTAAATCTGAGACGCATCACTGGTGATGCATGGGAAAAGCTTGCTCAAAGTGCTCACTATTAGCGAGTTTTGCAAATTTTCAGTATCAACCCTAACGACTGTGGGTCTCTGTGGCCTCCAGGACCCTATATTATATCTCAGGTGATGAAGCAAGAGTGGCTAGGGCTCATTTCCAGCCTCCAGGTACATGTCTGACTCCCATTTCTGACATGTATTGGTGTTTGGTGTCAAACACATTTTTTCCATTATGGGCCATGGAGCTCAGAGTCACACCACATTTCGTGTTTTGGACCCAAGGACCCCATAGTATACCTCAGATGACATACCAGGATTGTCTAAGGGCCATTTCTGTCCTCCAGGGACGACTTTTTGAAGTTTTTGGATTTAAGGGGGCAAAGTCACTTCTTCCACCCAGCCCAAGGTGCGCAAAATCGGGTACGATATCAGGTTTTTCCCTTGGCTGGAAGCTAAAAAAAACTTCAGATAATACCAAAGGTAGACAGATCAAATGAAAGCATCAGATCTGACCTTTCTAACAAGTGTATTTATGTCTTGAACACTCAAACAGTGTCTCTGATATCCAATATGAGCTATTTGACAAATTAGCAAATCTTGTCAAAAAAATTTTTGGATGATTTTTGCTAATTTTCGGTATCAACCCCCATGACTGTTTTCAGGCCCCTGTAGCCACCAGGACCCCATTATATATCTCAGGTGATATGACAAGAGTGGCTAGGGCTCATTTCCAGGCTCCAGGTACACGTCTGACTCCTATTTGTGACATTTCGAGGTGTTTCGTGTCAAACTCATTTTTTCCATTATAGGCCATCAAAAATGGTGGAAAATGGAAAAAACAGCAAGGAACAGTTGCCTAATAACATCCTAAACATAATGTATATCTCCATAAATGTTTAAATCATTTTAACCTTTTCATGCATCACTAGTGATGCACACTAAATCTGAGACGCATCACTGGTGATGCATGGGAAAAGCTTGCTCAAAGTGCTCACTATTAGCGAGTTTTGCAAATTTTCAGTATCAACCCTAACGACTGTGGGTCTCTGTGGCCTCCAGGACCCTATATTATATCTCAGGTGATGAAGCAAGAGTGGCTAGGGCTCATTTCCAGCCTCCAGGTACATGTCTGACTCCCATTTCTGACATGTATTGGTGTTTGGTGTCAAACACATTTTTTCCATTATGGGCCATGGAGCTCAGAGTCACACCACATTTCGTGTTTTGGACCCAAGGACCCCATAGTATACCTCAGATGACATACCAGGATTGTCTAAGGGCCATTTCTGTCCTCCAGGGACGACTTTTTGAAGTTTTTGGATTTAAGGGGGCAAAGTCACTTCTTCCACCCAGCCCAAGGTGCGCAAAATCGGGTACGATATCAGGTTTTTCCCTTGGCTGGAAGCTAAAAAAAACTTCAGATAATACCAAAGGTAGACAGATCAAATGAAAGCATCAGATCTGACCTTTCTAACAAGTGTATTTATGTCTTGAACACTCAAACAGTGTCTCTGATATCCAATATGAGCTATTTGACAAATTAGCAAATCTTGTCAAAAAAATTTTTGGATGATTTTTGCTAATTTTCGGTATCAACCCCCATGACTGTTTTCAGGCCCCTGTAGCCACCAGGACCCCATTATATATCTCAGGTGATATGACAAGAGTGGCTAGGGCTCATTTCCAGGCTCCAGGTACACGTCTGACTCCTATTTGTGACATTTCGAGGTGTTTCGTGTCAAACTCATTTTTTCCATTATAGGCCATCAAAAATGGTGGAAAATGGAAAAAACAGCAAGGAACAGTTGCCTAATAACATCCTAAACATAATGTATATCTCCATAAATGTTTAAATCATTTTAACCTTTTCATGCATCACTAGTGATGC
Organism: Lissotriton vulgaris; assembly: GCF_964263255.1. Lineage (NCBI taxonomy): Eukaryota > Metazoa > Chordata > Amphibia > Caudata > Salamandridae > Lissotriton > Lissotriton vulgaris. Next base: position 88,547,922 of record NC_141699.1, on the reverse strand, counting down.
ACACTAAATCTTTGACGCATCACTGGTGATGCATGGGAAAAGCTTGCTCAAAGTGCTCACTATTAGCGAGTTTTGCAAATTTTCAGTATCAACCCTAACGACTGTGGGTCTCTGTGGCCTCCAGGACCCTATATTATATCTCAGGTGATGAAGCAAGAGTGGCTAGGGCTCATTTCCAGCCTCCAGGTACATGTCTGACTCCCATTTCTGACATGTATTGGTGTTTGGTGTCAAACACATTTTTTCCATTATGGGCCATGGAGCTCAGAGTCACACCACATTTCGTGTTTTGGACCCAAGGACCCCATAGTATACCTCAGATGACATACCAGGATTGTCTAAGGGCCATTTCTGTCCTCCAGGGACGACTTTTTGAAGCTTTTGGATTTAAGGGGGCAAAGTCACTTCTTCCACCCAGCCCAAGGTGCGCAAAATCGGGTACGATATCAGGTTTTTCCCTTGGCTGGAAGCTAAAAAAAACTTCAGATAATACCAAAGGTAGACAGATCAAATGAAAGCATCAGATCTGACCTTTCTAACAAGTGTATTTATGTCTTGAACACTCAAACAGTGTCTCTGATATCCAATATGAGCTATTTGACAAATTAGCAAATCTTGTCAAAAAAATTTTTGGATGATTTTTGCTAATTTTCGGTATCAACCCCCATGACTGTTTTCAGGCCCCTGTAGCCACCAGGACCCCATTATATATCTCAGGTGATATGACAAGAGTGGCTAGGGCTCATTTCCAGGCTCCAGGTACACGTCTGACTCCTATTTGTGACATTTCGAGGTGTTTCGTGTCAAACTCATTTTTTCCATTATAGGCCATCAAAAATGGTGGAAAATGGAAAAAACAGCAAGGAACAGTTGCCTAATAACATCCTAAACATAATGTATATCTCCATAAATGTTTAAATCATTTTAACCTTTTCATGCATCACTAGTGATGCACACTAAATCTGAGACGCAGCACTGGTGATGCATTTGCATCACTAGTGATGCAAATGCATCACTGGTGATGCATGGGAAAAGCTTGCTCAAAGTGCTCACTATTAGCGAGTTTTGCAAATTTTCAGTATCAACCCTAACGACTGTGGGTCTCTGTGGCCTCCAGGACCCTATATTATATCTCAGGTGATGAAGCAAGAGTGGCTAGGGCTCATTTCCAGCCTCCAGGTACATGTCTGACTCCCATTTCTGACATGTATTGGTGTTTGGTGTCAAACACATTTTTTCCATTATGGGCCATGGAGCTCAGAGTCACACCACATTTCTTGTTTTGGACCCAAGGACCCCATAGTATACCTCAGATGACATACCAGGATTGTCTAAGGGCCATTTCTGTCCTCCAGGGACGACTTTTTGAAGTTTTTGGATTTAAGGGGGCAAAGTCACTTCTTCCACCCAGCCCAAGGTGCTCAAAATCGGGTACGATATCAGGTTTTTCCCTTGGCTGGAAGCTAAAAAAAAACTTCAGATAATACCAAAGGTAGACAGATCAAATGAAAGCATCAGATCTGACCTTTCTAACAAGTGTATTTATGTCTTGAACACTCAAACGGTGTCTCTGATATCCAATCTGAGCTATTTGACAAATTAGCAAATCTTTTCAAAAAACTTTTTTTGACGATTTTTGCTAATTTTCGGTATCAACCCCCATGACTGTTTTCAGGCCCCTGTAGCCACCAGGACCCCATTATGTATCTCAGGTGATATGACAAGAGTGGCTAGGGCTCATTTCCAGGCTCCAGGTACACGTCTGACTCGTATTTGTGACATTTCGAGGTGTTTCGTGTCAAACTCATTTTTTCCATGATAGGCCATCAAAAATGGTGGAAAATGGAAAAAACAGCAAGGAACAGTTGCCTAATAACATCCTAAACATAATGTATATCTCCATAAATGTTTAAATCATTTTAACCTTTTCATGCATCACTAGTGAAGCACACTAAATCTGAGACGCAGCACTGGTGATGCATTCGCATCACTAGTGATGCAAATGCATCAGTGGTGATGCATGGGAAAAGCTTGCTAAAAGTGCTCACTATTAGCGAGTTTTGCAAATTTTCATTATCAACCCTAATGACTGTTTGTGGGTCCCTTTGGCCACCAGGACCCTATATTATATCTCAGGTGATGAAGCAAGAGTGGCTAGGGCTCATTTCCAGGCTCCAGGTACATGTCTGACTCCCATTTCTGACATGTTGAGGTGTTTGGAGTCAAACTAATTTTTTCCATTATGTGCCATAGAGCTCAGAGTCACACCACATTTCTAGTTTTGGACCCAAGGACCCCATAGTATACCTCAGATGACATACCAGGAGTGTCTAAGACCCATTTCTGTCCTCCAGGGACGACTTTTTGAAGTTTTTGGATTTAAGGGGGCAAAGTCACTTCTTCCACCCAGCCCAAGGTGCGCAAAATCGGGTACGATATCAGGTTTTTCCCTTGGCTGGAAGCTAAAAAAAACTTCAGATAATACCAAAGGTAGACAGATCAAATGAAAGCATCAGATCTGACCTTTCTAACAAGTGTATTTATGTCTTGAACACTCAAACGGTGTCTCTGATATCCAATATGAGCTATTTGACAAATTAGCAAATCTTGTCAAAAAAATTTTTGGATGATTTTTGCTAATTTTCGGTATCAACCCCCATGACTGTTTTCAGGCCCCTGTAGCCACCAGGACCCCATTATATATCTCAGGTGATATGACAAGAGTGGCTAGGGCTCATTTCCAGGCTCCAGGTACCAGTCTGACTCCTATTTGTGACATTTCGAGGTGTTTCGTGTCAAACTCATTTTTTCCATTATAGGCCATCAAAAATGGTGGAAAATGGAAAAAACAGCAAGGAACAGTTGCCTAATAACATCCTAAACATAATGTATATCTCCATAAATGTTTAAATCATTTTAACCTTTTCATGCATCACTAGTGATGCACACTAAATCTGATACGCAGCACTGGTGATGCATTTGCATCACTAGTGATGCAAATGCATCACTGGTGATGCATGGGAAAAGCTTGCTCAAAGTGCTCACTATTAGCGAGTTTTGCAAATTTTCAGTATCAACCCTAACGACTGTGGGTCTCTGTGGCCTCCAGGACCCTATATTATATCTCAGGTGATGAAGCAAGAGTGGCTAGGGCTCATTTCCAGCCTCCAGGTACATGTCTGACTCCCATTTCTGACATGTATTGGTGTTTGGTGTCAAACACATTTTTTCCATTATGGGCCATGGAGCTCAGAGTCACACCACATTTCGTGTTTTGGACCCAAGGACCCCATAGTATACCTCAGATGACATACCAGGATTGTCTAAGGGCCATTTCTGTCCTCCAGGGACGACTTTTTGAAGTTTTTGGATTTAAGGGGGCAAAGTCACTTCTTCCACCCAGCCCAAGGTGCGCAAAATCGGGTACGATATCAGGTTTTTCCCTTGGCTGGAAGCTAAAAAAAACTTCAGATAATACCAAAGGTAGACAGATCAAATGAAAGCATCAGATCTGACCTTTCTAACAAGTGTATTTATGTCTTGAACACTCAAACGGTGTCTCTGATATCCAATCTGAGCTATTTGACAAATTAGCAAATCTTGGCAAAAAAATGTTTTGACAATTTTTGCTAATTTTCGGTATCAACCCTCATGACTGTTTTCAGGCCCCTGTAGCCACCAGGACCCCATTATGTATCTCAGGTGATATGACAAGAGTGGCTAGGGCTCATTTCCAGGCTCCAGGTACACGTCTGACTCGTATTTGTGACATTTCGAGGTGTTTCGTGTCAAACTCATTTTTTCCATGATAGGCCATCAAAAATGGTGGAAAATGGAAAAAACAGCAAGGAACAGTTGCCTAATAACATCCTAAACATAATGTATATCTCCATAAATGTTTAAATCATTTTAACCTTTTCATGCATCACTAGTGAAGCACACTAAATCTGAGACGCAGCACTGGTGATGCATTTGCATCACTAGTGATGCAAATGCATCAGTGGTGATGCATGGGAAAAGCTTGCTAAAAGTGCTCACTATTAGCGAGTTTTGCAAATTTTCATTATCAACCCTAATGACTGTTTGTGGGTCCCTTTGGCCACCAGGACCCTATATTATATCTCAGGTGATGAAGCAAGAGTGGCTAGGGCTCATTTCCAGGCTCCAGGTACATGTCTGACTCCCATTTCTGACATGTTGAGGTGTTTGGAGTCAAACTAATTTTTTCCATTATGTGCCATAGAGCTCAGAGCCACACCACATTTCTAGTTTTGGACCCAAGGACCCCATAGTATACCTCAGATGACATACCAGGAGTGTCTAAGACCCATTTCTGTCCTCCAGGGACGACTTTTTGAAGTTTTTGGATTTAAGGGGGCAAAGTCACTTCTTCCACCCAGCCCAAGGTGCGCAAAATCGGGTACGATATCAGGTTTTTCCCTTGGCTGGAAGCTAAAAAAAACTTCAGATAATACCAAAGGTAGACAGATCAAATGAAAGCATCAGATCTGACCTTTCTAACAAGTGTATTTATGTCTTGAACACTCAAACGGTGTCTCTGATATCCAATATGAGCTATTTGACAAATTAGCAAATCTTGTCAAAAAATTTTTTGGATGATTTTTGCTAATTTTCGGTATCAACCCCCATGACTGTTTTCAGGCCCCTGTAGCCACCAGGACCCCATTATATATCTCAGGTGATATGACAAGAGTGGCTAGGGCTCATTTCCAGGCTCCAGGTACACGTCTGACTCCTATTTGTGACATTTCGAGGTGTTTCGTGTCAAACTCATTTTTTCCATTATAGGCCATCAAAAATGGTGGAAAATGGAAAAAACAGCAAGGAACAGTTGCCTAATAACATCCTAAACATAATGTATATCTCCATAAATGTTTAAATCATTTTAACCTTTTCATGCATCACTAGTGATGCACACTAAATCTGAGACGCAGCACTGGTGATGCATTTGCATCACTAGTGATGCAAATGCATCACTGGTGATGCATGGGAAAAGCTTGCTCAAAGTGCTCACTATTAGCGAGTTTTGCAAATTTTCAGTATCAACCCTAACGACTGTGGGTCTCTGTGGCCTCCAGGACCCTATATTATATCTCAGGTGATGAAGCAAGAGTGGCTAGGGCTCATTTCCAGCCTCCAGGTACATGTCTGACTCCCATTTCTGACATGTATTGGTGTTTGGTGTCAAACACATTTTTTCCATTATGGGCCATGGAGCTCAGAGTCACACCACATTTCGTGTTTTGGACCCAAGGACCCCATAGTATACCTCAGATGACATACCAGGATTGTCTAAGGGCCATTTCTGTCCTCCAGGGACGACTTTTTGAAGTTTTTGGATTTAAGGGGGCAAAGTCACTTCTTCCACCCAGCCCAAGGTGCGCAAAATCGGGTACGATATCAGGTTTTTCCCTTGGCTGGAAGCTAAAAAAAACTTCAGATAATACCAAAGGTAGACAGATCAAATGAAAGCATCAGATCTGACCTTTCTAACAAGTGTATTTATGTCTTGAACACTCAAACGGTGTCTCTGATATCCAATCTGAGCTATTTGACAAATTAGCAAATCTTGGCAAAAAAATGTTTTGACAATTTTTGCTAATTTTCGGTATCAACCCTCATGACTGTTTTCAGGCCCCTGTAGCCACCAGGACCCCATTATGTATCTCAGGTGATATGACAAGAGTGGCTAGGGCTCATTTCCAGGCTCCAGGTACACGTCTGACTCGTATTTGTGACATTTCGAGGTGTTTCGTGTCAAACTCATTTTTTCCATGATAGGCCATCAAAAATGGTGGAAAATGGAAAAAACAGCAAGGAACAGTTGCCTAATAACATCCTAAACATAATGTATATCTCCATAAATGTTTAAATCATTTTAACCTTTTCATGCATCACTAGTGAAGCACACTAAATCTGAGACGCAGCACTGGTGATGCATTTGCATCACTAGTGATGCAAATGCATCAGTGGTGATGCATGGGAAAAGCTTGCTAAAAGTGCTCACTATTAGCGAGTTTTGCAAATTTTCATTATCAACCCTAATGACTGTTTGTGGGTCCCTTTGGCCACCAGGACCCTATATTATATCTCAGGTGATGAAGCAAGAGTGGCTAGGGCTCATTTCCAGGCTCCAGGTACATGTCTGACTCCCATTTCTGACATGTTGAGGTGTTTGGAGTCAAACTAATTTTTTCCATTATGTGCCATAGAGCTCAGAGTCACACCACATTTCTAGTTTTGGACCTAAGGACCCCATAGTATACCTCAGATGACATACCAGGAGTGTCTAAGACCCATTTCTGTCCTCCAGGGACGACTTTTTGAAGTTTTTGGATTTAAGGGGGCAAAGTCACTTCTTCCACCCAGCCCAAGGTGCGCAAAATCGGGTACGATATCAGGTTTTTCCCTTGGCTGGAAGCTAAAAAAAACTTCAGATAATACCAAAGGTAGACAGATCAAATGAAAGCATCAGATCTGACCTTTCTAACAAGTGTATTTATGTCTTGAACACTCAAACAGTGTCTCTGATATCCAATATGAGCTATTTGACAAATTAGCAAATCTTGTCAAAAAACTTTTTGGATGATTTTTGCTAATTTTCGGTATCAACCCCCATGACTGTTTTCAGGCCCCTGTAGCCACCAGGACCCCATTATATATCTCAGGTGATATGACAAGAGTGGCTAGGGCTCATTTCCAGGCTCCAGGTACACGTCTGACTCCTATTTGTGACATTTCGAGGTGTTTCGTGTCAAACTCATTTTTTCCATTATAGGCCATCAAAAATGGTGGAAAATGGAAAAAACAGCAAGGAACAGTTGCCTAATAACATCCTAAACATAATGTATATCTCCATAAATGTTTAAATCATTTTAACCTTTTCATGCATCACTAGTGATGCACACTAAATCTGAGACGCATCACTGGTGATGCATGGGAAAAGCTTGCTCAAAGTGCTCACTATTAGCGAGTTTTGCAAATTTTCAGTATCAACCCTAACGACTGTGGGTCTCTGTGGCCTCCAGGACCCTATATTATATCTCAGGTGATGAAGCAAGAGTGGCTAGGGCTCATTTCCAGCCTCCAGGTACATGTCTGACTCCCATTTCTGACATGTATTGGTGTTTGGTGTCAAACACATTTTTTCCATTATGGGCCATGGAGCTCAGAGTCACACCACATTTCGTGTTTTGGACCCAAGGACCCCATAGTATACCTCAGATGACATACCAGGATTGTCTAAGGGCCATTTCTGTCCTCCAGGGACGACTTTTTGAAGTTTTTGGATTTAAGGGGGCAAAGTCACTTCTTCCACCCAGCCCAAGGTGCGCAAAATCGGGTACGATATCAGGTTTTTCCCTTGGCTGGAAGCTAAAAAAAACTTCAGATAATACCAAAGGTAGACAGATCAAATGAAAGCATCAGATCTGACCTTTCTAACAAGTGTATTTATGTCTTGAACACTCAAACAGTGTCTCTGATATCCAATATGAGCTATTTGACAAATTAGCAAATCTTGTCAAAAAAATTTTTGGATGATTTTTGCTAATTTTCGGTATCAACCCCCATGACTGTTTTCAGGCCCCTGTAGCCACCAGGACCCCATTATATATCTCAGGTGATATGACAAGAGTGGCTAGGGCTCATTTCCAGGCTCCAGGTACACGTCTGACTCCTATTTGTGACATTTCGAGGTGTTTCGTGTCAAACTCATTTTTTCCATTATAGGCCATCAAAAATGGTGGAAAATGGAAAAAACAGCAAGGAACAGTTGCCTAATAACATCCTAAACATAATGTATATCTCCATAAATGTTTAAATCATTTTAACCTTTTCATGCATCACTAGTGATGCACACTAAATCTGAGACGCAGCACTGGTGATGCATTTGCATCACTAGTGATGCAAATGCATCACTGGTGATGCATGGGAAAAGCTTGCTCAAAGTGCTCACTATTAGCGAGTTTTGCAAATTTTCAGTATCAACCCTAACGACTGTGGGTCTCTGTGGCCTCCAGGACCCTATATTATATCTCAGGTGATGAAGCAAGAGTGGCTAGGGCTCATTTCCAGCCTCCAGGTACATGTCTGACTCCCATTTCTGACATGTATTGGTGTTTGGTGTCAAACACATTTTTTCCATTATGGGCCATGGAGCTCAGAGTCACACCACATTTCTTGTTTTGGACCCAAGGACCCCATAGTATACCTCAGATGACATACCAGGATTGTCTAAGGGCCATTTCTGTCCTCCAGGGACGACTTTTTGAAGTTTTTGGATTTAAGGGGGCAAAGTCACTTCTTCCACCCAGCCCAAGGTGCGCAAAATCGGGTACGATATCAGGTTTTTCCCTTGGCTGGAAGCTAAAAAAAACTTCAGATAATACCAAAGGTAGACAGATCAAATGAAAGCATCAGATCTGACCTTTCTAACAAGTGTATTTATGTCTTGAACACTCAAACGGTGTCTCTGATATCCAATCTGAGCTATTTGACAAATTAGCAAATCTTGGCAAAAAAATGTTTTGACAATTTTTGCTAATTTTCGGTATCAACCCTCATGACTGTTTTCAGGCCCCTGTAGCCACCAGGACCCCATTATGTATCTCAGGTGATATGACAAGAGTGGCTAGGGCTCATTTCCAGGCTCCAGGTACACGTCTGACTCGTATTTGTGACATTTCGAGGTGTTTCGTGTCAAACTCATTTTTTCCATGATAGGCCATCAAAAATGGTGGAAAATGGAAAAAACAGCAAGGAACAGTTGCCTAATAACATCCTAAACATAATGTATATCTCCATAAATGTTTAAATCATTTTAACCTTTTCATGCATCACTAGTGAAGCACACTAAATCTGAGACGCAGCACTGGTGATGCATTTGCATCACTAGTGATGCAAATGCATCAGTGGTGATGCATGGGAAAAGCTTGCTAAAAGTGCTCACTATTAGCGAGTTTTGCAAATTTTCATTATCAACCCTAATGACTGTTTGTGGGTCCCTTTGGCCACCAGGACCCTATATTATATCTCAGGTGATGAAGCAAGAGTGGCTAGGGCTCATTTCCAGGCTCCAGGTACATGTCTGACTCCCATTTCTGACATGTTGAGGTGTTTGGAGTCAAACTAATTTTTTCCATTATGTGCCATAGAGCTCAGAGTCACACCACATTTCTAGTTTTGGACCCAAGGACCCCATAGTATACCTCAGATGACATACCAGGAGTGTCTAAGACCCATTTCTGTCCTCCAGGGACGACTTTTTGAAGTTTTTGGATTTAAGGGGGCAAAGTCACTTCTTCCACCCAGCCCAAGGTGCGCAAAATCGGGTACGATATCAGGTTTTTCCCTTGGCTGGAAGCTAAAAAAAACTTCAGATAATACCAAAGGTAGACAGATCAAATGAAAGCATCAGATCTGACCTTTCTAACAAGTGTATTTATGTCTTGAACACTCAAACGGTGTCTCTGATATCCAATATGAGCTATTTGACAAATTAGCAAATCTTGTCAAAAAATTTTTTGGATGATTTTTGCTAATTTTCGGTATCAACCCCCATGACTGTTTTCAGGCCCCTGTAGCCACCAGGACCCCCTTATATATCTCAGGTGATATGACAAGAGTGGCTAGGGCTCATTTCCAGGCTCCAGGTACACGTCTGACTCCTATTTGTGACATTTCGAGGTGTTTCGTGTCAAACTCATTTTTTCCATTATAGGCCATCAAAAATGGTGGAAAATGGAAAAAACAGCAAGGAACAGTTGCCTAATAACATCCTAAACATAATGTATATCTCCATAAATGTTTAAATCATTTTAACCTTTTCATGCATCACTAGTGATGCACACTAAATCTGAGACGCATCACTGGTGATGCATGGGAAAAGCTTGCTCAAAGTGCTCACTATTAGCGAGTTTTGCAAATTTTCAGTATCAACCCTAATGACTGTGGGTCTCTGTGGCCTCCAGGACCCTATATTATATCTCAGGTGATGAAGCAAGAGTGGCTAGGGCTCATTTCCAGCCTCCAGGTACATGTCTGACTCCCATTTCTGACATGTATTGGTGTTTGGTGTCAAACACATTTTTTCCATTATGGGCCATGGAGCTCAGAGTCACACCACATTTCGTGTTTTGGACCCAAGGACCCCATAGTATACCTCAGATGACATACCAGGATTGTCTAAGGGCCATTTCTGTCCTCCAGGGACGACTTTTTGAAGTTTTTGGATTTAAGGGGGCAAAGTCACTTCTTCCACCCAGCCCAAGGTGCGCAAAATCGGGTACGATATCAGGTTTTTCCCTTGGCTGGAAGCTAAAAAAAACTTCAGATAATACCAAAGGTAGACAGATCAAATGAAAGCATCAGATCTGACCTTTCTAACAAGTGTATTTATGTCTTGAACACTCAAACAGTGTCTCTGATATCCAATATGAGCTATTTGACAAATTAGCAAATCTTGTCAAAAAAATTTTTGGATGATTTTTGCTAATTTTCGGTATCAACCCCCATGACTGTTTTCAGGCCCCTGTAGCCACCAGGACCCCATTATATATCTCAGGTGATATGACAAGAGTGGCTAGGGCTCATTTCCAGGCTCCAGGTACACGTCTGACTCCTATTTGTGACATTTCGAGGTGTTTCGTGTCAAACTCATTTTTTCCATTATAGGCCATCAAAAATGGTGGAAAATGGAAAAAACAGCAAGGAACAGTTGCCTAATAACATCCTAAACATAATGTATATCTCCATAAATGTTTAAATCATTTTAACCTTTTCATGCATCACTAGTGATGCACACTAAATCTGAGACGCATCACTGGTGATGCATGGGAAAAGCTTGCTCAAAGTGCTCACTATTAGCGAGTTTTGCAAATTTTCAGTATCAACCCTAACGACTGTGGGTCTCTGTGGCCTCCAGGACCCTATATTATATCTCAGGTGATGAAGCAAGAGTGGCTAGGGCTCATTTCCAGCCTCCAGGTACATGTCTGACTCCCATTTCTGACATGTATTGGTGTTTGGTGTCAAACACATTTTTTCCATTATGGGCCATGGAGCTCAGAGTCACACCACATTTCGTGTTTTGGACCCAAGGACCCCATAGTATACCTCAGATGACATACCAGGATTGTCTAAGGGCCATTTCTGTCCTCCAGGGACGACTTTTTGAAGTTTTTGGATTTAAGGGGGCAAAGTCACTTCTTCCACCCAGCCCAAGGTGCGCAAAATCGGGTACGATATCAGGTTTTTCCCTTGGCTGGAAGCTAAAAAAAACTTCAGATAATACCAAAGGTAGACAGATCAAATGAAAGCATCAGATCTGACCTTTCTAACAAGTGTATTTATGTCTTGAACACTCAAACAGTGTCTCTGATATCCAATATGAGCTATTTGACAAATTAGCAAATCTTGTCAAAAAAATTTTTGGATGATTTTTGCTAATTTTCGGTATCAACCCCCATGACTGTTTTCAGGCCCCTGTAGCCACCAGGACCCCATTATATATCTCAGGTGATATGACAAGAGTGGCTAGGGCTCATTTCCAGGCTCCAGGTACACGTCTGACTCCTATTTGTGACATTTCGAGGTGTTTCGTGTCAAACTCATTTTTTCCATTATAGGCCATCAAAAATGGTGGAAAATGGAAAAAACAGCAAGGAACAGTTGCCTAATAACATCCTACACATAATGTATATCTCCATAAATGTTTAAATCATTTTAACCTTTTCATGCATCACTAGTGATGCACACTAAATCTGAGACGCATCACTGGTGATGCATGGGAAAAGCTTGCTCAAAGTGCTCACTATTAGCGAGTTTTGCAAATTTTCAGTATCAACCCTAACGACTGTGGGTCTCTGTGGCCTCCAGGACCCTATATTATATCTCAGGTGATGAAGCAAGAGTGGCTAGGGCTCATTTCCAGCCTCCAGGTACATGTCTGACTCCCATTTCTGACATGTATTGGTGTTTGGTGTCAAACACATTTTTTCCATTATGGGCCATGGAGCTCAGAGTCACACCACATTTCGTGTTTTGGACCCAAGGACCCCATAGTATACCTCAGATGACATACCAGGATTGTCTAAGGGCCATTTCTGTCCTCCAGGGACGACTTTTTGAAGTTTTTGGATTTAAGGGGGCAAAGTCACTTCTTCCACCCAGCCCAAGGTGCGCAAAATCGGGTACGATATCAGGTTTTTCCCTTGGCTGGAAGCTAAAAAAAACTTCAGATAATACCAAAGGTAGACAGATCAAATGAAAGCATCAGATCTGACCTTTCTAACAAGTGTATTTATGTCTTGAACACTCAAACAGTGTCTCTGATATCCAATATGAGCTATTTGACAAATTAGCAAATCTTGTCAAAAAAATTTTTGGATGATTTTTGCTAATTTTCGGTATCAACCCCCATGACTGTTTTCAGGCCCCTGTAGCCACCAGGACCCCATTATATATCTCAGGTGATATGACAAGAGTGGCTAGGGCTCATTTCCAGGCTCCAGGTACACGTCTGACTCCTATTTGTGACATTTCGAGGTGTTTCGTGTCAAACTCATTTTTTCCATTATAGGCCATCAAAAATGGTGGAAAATGGAAAAAACAGCAAGGAACAGTTGCCTAATAACATCCTAAACATAATGTATATCTCCATAAATGTTTAAATCATTTTAACCTTTTCATGCATCACTAGTGATGCACACTAAATCTGAGACGCATCACTGGTGATGCATGGGAAAAGCTTGCTCAAAGTGCTCACTATTAGCGAGTTTTGCAAATTTTCAGTATCAACCCTAACGACTGTGGGTCTCTGTGGCCTCCAGGACCCTATATTATATCTCAGGTGATGAAGCAAGAGTGGCTAGGGCTCATTTCCAGCCTCCAGGTACATGTCTGACTCCCATTTCTGACATGTATTGGTGTTTGGTGTCAAACACATTTTTTCCATTATGGGCCATGGAGCTCAGAGTCACACCACATTTCGTGTTTTGGACCCAAGGACCCCATAGTATACCTCAGATGACATACCAGGATTGTCTAAGGGCCATTTCTGTCCTCCAGGGACGACTTTTTGAAGTTTTTGGATTTAAGGGGGCAAAGTCACTTCTTCCACCCAGCCCAAGGTACGCAAAATCGGGTACGATATCAGGTTTTTCCCTTGGCTGGAAGCTAAAAAAAACTTCAGATAATACCAAAGGTAGACAGATCAAATGAAAGCATCAGATCTGACCTTTCTAACAAGTGTATTTATGTCTTGAACACTCAAACAGTGTCTCTGATATCCAATATGAGCTATTTGACAAATTAGCAAATCTTGTCAAAAAATTTTTTGGATGATTTTTGCTAATTTTCGGTATCAACCCCCATGACTGTTTTCAGGCCCCTGTAGCCACCAGGACCCCATTATATATCTCAGGTGATATGACAAGAGTGGCTAGGGCTCATTTCCAGGCTCCAGGTACACGTCTGACTCCTATTTGTGACATTTCGAGGTGTTTCATGTCAAACTCATTTTTTCCATTATAGGCCATCAAAAATGGTGGAAAATGGAAAAAACAGCAAGGAACAGTTGCCTAATAACATCCTAAACATAATGTATATCTCCATAAATGTTTAAATCATTTTAACCTTTTCATGCATCACTAGTGATGCACAATAAATCTGAGACGCATCACTGGTGATGCATGGGAAAAGCTTGCTCAAAGTGCTCACTATTAGCGAGTTTTGCAAATTTTCAGTATCAACCCTAACGACTGTGGGTCTCTGTGGCCTCCAGGACCCTATATTATATCTCAGGTGATGAAGCAAGAGTGGCTAGGGCTCATTTCCAGCCTCCAGGTACATGTCTGACTCCCATTTCTGACATGTATTGGTGTTTGGTGTCAAACACATTTTTTCCATTATGGGCCATGGAGCTCAGAGTCACACCACATTTCGTGTTTTGGACCCAAGGACCCCATAGTATACCTCAGATGACATACCAGGATTGTCTAAGGGCCATTTCTGTCCTCCAGGGACGACTTTTTGAAGCTTTTGGATTTAAGGGGGCAAAGTCACTTCTTCCACCCAGCCCAAGGTGCGCAAAATCGGGTACGATATCAGGTTTTTCCCTTGGCTGGAAGCTAAAAAAAACTTCAGATAATACCAAAGGTAGACAGATCAAATGAAAGCATCAGATCTGACCTTTCTAACAAGTGTATTTATGTCTTGAACACTCAAACAGTGTCTCTGATATCCAATATGAGCTATTTGACAAATTAGCAAATCTTGTCAAAAAAATTTTTGGATGATTTTTGCTAATTTTCGGTATCAACCCCCATGACTGTTTTCAGGCCCCTGTAGCCACCAGGACCCCATTATATATCTCAGGTGATATGACAAGAGTGGCTAGGGCTCATTTCCAGGCTCCAGGTACACATCTGACTCCTATTTGTGACATTTCGAGGTGTTTCGTGTCAAACTCATTTTTTCCATGATAGGCCATCAAAAATGGTGGAAAATGGAAAAAACAGCAAGGAACAGTTGCCTAATAACATCCTAAACATAATGTATATCTCCATAAATGTTTAAATCATTTTAACCTTTTCATGCATCACTAGTGAAGCACACTAAATCTGAGACGCAGCACTGGTGATGCATTCGCATCACTAGTGATGCAAATGCATCACTGGTGATGCATGGGAAAAGCTTGCTCAAAGTGCTCACTATTAGCGAGTTTTGCAAATTTTCAGTATCAACCCTAATGACTGTTTGTGGGTCCCTTTGGCCTCCAGGACCCTATATTATATCTCAGGTGATGAAGCAAGAGTGGCTAGGGCTCATTTCCAGCCTCCAGGTACATGTCTGACTCCCATTTCTGACATGTTGAGGTGTTTGGAGTCAAACTAATTTTTTCCATTATGTGCCATAGAGCTCAGAGTCACACCACATTTCTAGTTTTGGACCCAAGGACCCCATAGTATACCTCAGATGACATACCAGGAGTGTCTAAGACCCATTTCTGTCCTCCAGGGACGACTTTTTGAAGTTTTTGGATTTAAGGGGGCAAAGTCACTTCTTCCACCCAGCCCAAGGTGCGCAAAATCGGGTACGATATCAGGTTTTTCCCTTGGCTGGAAGCTAAAAAAAACTTCAGATAATACCAAAGGTAGACAGATCAAATGAAAGCATCAGATCTGACCTTTCTAACAAGTGTATTTATGTCTTGAACACTCAAACGGTGTCTCTGATATCCAATATGAGCTATTTGACAAATTAGCAAATCTTGTCAAAAAAATTTTTGGATGATTTTTGCAAATTTTCGGTATCAACCCCCATGACTGTTTTCAGGCCCCTGTAGCCACCAGGACCCCATTATATATCTCAGGTGATATGACAAGAGTGGCTAGGGCTCATTTCCAGGCTCCAGGTACACGTCTGACTCCTATTTGTGACATTTCGAGGTGTTTCGTGTCAAACTCATTTTTTCCATTATAGGCCATCAAAAATGGTGGAAAATGGAAAAAACAGCAAGGAACAGTTGCCTAATAACATCCTAAACATAATGTATATCTCCATAAATGTTTAAATCATTTTAACCTTTTCATGCATCACTAGTGATGCACACTAAATCTGAGACGCAGCACTGGTGATGCATTTGCATCACTAGTGATGCAAATGCATCACTGGTGATGCATGGGAAAAGCTTGCTCAAAGTGCTCACTATTAGCGAGTTTTGCAAATTTTCAGTATCAACCCTAACGACTGTGGGTCTCTGTGGCCTCCAGGACCCTATATTATATCTCAGGTGATGAAGCAAGAGTGGCTAGGGCTCATTTCCAGCCTCCAGGTACATGTCTGACTCCCATTTCTGACATGTATTGGTGTTTGGTGTCAAACACATTTTTTCCATTATGGGCCATGGAGCTCAGAGTCACACCACATTTCGTGTTTTGGACCCAAGGACCCCATAGTATACCTCAGATGACATACCAGGATTGTCTAAGGGCCATTTCTGTCCTCCAGGGACGACTTTTTGAAGTTTTTGGATTTAAGGGGGCAAAGTCACTTCTTCCACCCAGCCCAAGGTGCGCAAAATCGGGTACGATATCAGGTTTTTCCCTTGGCTGGAAGCTAAAAAAAACTTCAGATAATACCAAAGGTAGACAGATCAAATGAAAGCATCAGATCTGACCTTTCTAACAAGTGTATTTATGTCTTGAACACTCAAACGGTGTCTCTGATATCCAATCTGAGCTATTTGACAAATTAGCAAATCTTGGCAAAAAAATGTTTTGACAATTTTTGCTAATTTTCGGTATCAACCCTCATGACTGTTTTCAGGCCCCTGTAGCCACCAGGACCCCATTATGTATCTCAGGTGATATGACAAGAGTGGCTAGGGCTCATTTCCAGGCTCCAGGTACACGTCTGACTCGTATTTGTGACATTTCGAGGTGTTTCGTGTCAAACTCATTTTTTCCATGATAGGCCATCAAAAATGGTGGAAAATGGAAAAAACAGCAAGGAACAGTTGCCTAATAACATCCTAAACATAATGTATATCTCCATAAATGTTTAAATCATTTTAACCTTTTCATGCATCACTAGTGAAGCACACTAAATCTGAGACGCAGCACTGGTGATGCATTTGCATCACTAGTGATGCAAATGCATCAGTGGTGATGCATGGGAAAAGCTTGCTAAAAGTGCTCACTATTAGCGAGTTTTGCAAATTTTCATTATCAACCCTAATGACTGTTTGTGGGTCCCTTTGGCCACCAGGACCCTATATTATATCTCAGGTGATGAAGCAAGAGTGGCTAGGGCTCATTTCCAGGCTCCAGGTACATGTCTGACTCCCATTTCTGACATGTTGAGGTGTTTGGAGTCAAACTAATTTTTTCCATTATGTGCCATAGAGCTCAGAGTCACACCACATTTCTAGTTTTGGACCTAAGGACCCCATAGTATACCTCAGATGACATACCAGGAGTGTCTAAGACCCATTTCTGTCCTCCAGGGACGACTTTTTGAAGTTTTTGGATTTAAGGGGGCAAAGTCACTTCTTCCACCCAGCCCAAGGTGCGCAAAATCGGGTACGATATCAGGTTTTTCCATTGGCTGGAAGCTAAAAAAAACTTCAGATAATACCAAAGGTAGACAGATCAAATGAAAGCATCAGATCTGACCTTTCTAACAAGTGTATTTATGTCTTGAACACTCAAACAGTGTCTCTGATATCCAATATGAGCTATTTGACAAATTAGCAAATCTTGTCTAAAAACTTTTTGGATGATTTTTGCTAATTTTCGGTATCAACCCCCATGACTGTTTTCAGGCCCCTGTAGCCACCAGGACCCCATTATATATCTCAGGTGATATGACAAGAGTGGCTAGGGCTCATTTCCAGGCTCCAGGTACACGTCTGACTCCTATTTGTGACATTTCGAGGTGTTTCGTGTCAAACTCATTTTTTCCATTATAGGCCATCAAAAATGGTGGAAAATGGAAAAAACAGCAAGGAACAGTTGCCTAATAACATCCTAAACATAATGTATATCTCCATAAATGTTTAAATCATTTTAACCTTTTCATGCATCACTAGTGATGCACACTAAATCTGAGACGCATCACTGGTGATGCATGGGAAAAGCTTGCTCAAAGTGCTCACTATTAGCGAGTTTTGCAAATTTTCAGTATCAACCCTAACGACTGTGGGTCTCTGTGGCCTCCAGGACCCTATATTATATCTCAGGTGATGAAGCAAGAGTGGCTAGGGCTCATTTCCAGCCTCCAGGTACATGTCTGACTCCCATTTCTGACATGTATTGGTGTTTGGTGTCAAACACATTTTTTCCATTATGGGCCATGGAGCTCAGAGTCACACCACATTTCGTGTTTTGGACCCAAGGACCCCATAGTATACCTCAGATGACATACCAGGATTGTCTAAGGGCCATTTCTGTCCTCCAGGGACGACTTTTTGAAGTTTTTGGATTTAAGGGGGCAAAGTCACTTCTTCCACCCAGCCCAAGGTGCGCAAAATCGGGTACGATATCAGGTTTTTCCCTTGGCTGGAAGCTAAAAAAAACTTCAGATAATACCAAAGGTAGACAGATCAAATGAAAGCATCAGATCTGACCTTTCTAACAAGTGTATTTATGTCTTGAACACTCAAACAGTGTCTCTGATATCCAATATGAGCTATTTGACAAATTAGCAAATCTTGTCAAAAAAATTTTTGGATGATTTTTGCTAATTTTCGGTATCAACCCCCATGACTGTTTTCAGGCCCCTGTAGCCACCAGGACCCCATTATATATCTCAGGTGATATGACAAGAGTGGCTAGGGCTCATTTCCAGGCTCCAGGTACACGTCTGACTCCTATTTGTGACATTTCGAGGTGTTTCGTGTCAAACTCATTTTTTCCATTATAGGCCATCAAAAATGGTGGAAAATGGAAAAAACAGCAAGGAACAGTTGCCTAATAACATCCTAAACATAATGTATATCTCCATAAATGTTTAAATCATTTTAACCTTTTCATGCATCACTAGTGATGCACACTAAATCTGAGACGCAGCACTGGTGATGCATTTGCATCACTAGTGATGCAAATGCATCACTGGTGATGCATGGGAAAAGCTTGCTCAAAGTGCTCACTATTAGCGAGTTTTGCAAATTTTCAGTATCAACCCTAACGACTGTGGGTCTCTGTGGCCTCCAGGACCCTATATTATATCTCAGGTGATGAAGCAAGAGTGGCTAGGGCTCATTTCCAGCCTCCAGGTACATGTCTGACTCCCATTTCTGACATGTATTGGTGTTTGGTGTCAAACACATTTTTTCCATTATGGGCCATGGAGCTCAGAGTCACACCACATTTCTTGTTTTGGACCCAAGGACCCCATAGTATACCTCAGATGACATACCAGGATTGTCTAAGGGCCATTTCTGTCCTCCAGGGACGACTTTTTGAAGTTTTTGGATTTAAGGGGGCAAAGTCACTTCTTCCACCCAGCCCAAGGTGCGCAAAATCGGGTACGATATCAGGTTTTTCCCTTGGCTGGAAGCTAAAAAAAACTTCAGATAATACCAAAGGTAGACAGATCAAATGAAAGCATCAGATCTGACCTTTCTAACAAGTGTATTTATGTCTTGAACACTCAAACGGTGTCTCTGATATCCAATCTGAGCTATTTGACAAATTAGCAAATCTTGGCAAAAAAATGTTTTGACAATTTTTGCTAATTTTCGGTATCAACCCTCATGACTGTTTTCAGGCCCCTGTAGCCACCAGGACCCCATTATGTATCTCAGGTGATATGACAAGAGTGGCTAGGGCTCATTTCCAGGCTCCAGGTACACGTCTGACTCGTATTTGTGACATTTCGAGGTGTTTCGTGTCAAACTCATTTTTTCCATGATAGGCCATCAAAAATGGTGGAAAATGGAAAAAACAGCAAGGAACAGTTGCCTAATAACATCCTAAACATAATGTATATCTCCATAAATGTTTAAATCATTTTAACCTTTTCATGCATCACTAGTGAAGCACACTAAATCTGAGACGCAGCACTGGTGATGCATTTGCATCACTAGTGATGCAAATGCATCAGTGGTGATGCATGGGAAAAGCTTGCTAAAAGTGCTCACTATTAGCGAGTTTTGCAAATTTTCATTATCAACCCTAATGACTGTTTGTGGGTCCCTTTGGCCACCAGGACCCTATATTATATCTCAGGTGATGAAGCAAGAGTGGCTAGGGCTCATTTCCAGGCTCCAGGTACATGTCTGACTCCCATTTCTGACATGTTGAGGTGTTTGGAGTCAAACTAATTTTTTCCATTATGTGCCATAGAGCTCAGAGTCACACCACATTTCTAGTTTTGGACCCAAGGACCCCATAGTATACCTCAGATGACATACCAGGAGTGTCTAAGACCCATTTCTGTCCTCCAGGGACGACTTTTTGAAGTTTTTGGATTTAAGGGGGCAAAGTCACTTCTTCCACCCAGCCCAAGGTGCGCAAAATCGGGTACGATATCAGGTTTTTCCCTTGGCTGGAAGCTAAAAAAAACTTCAGATAATACCAAAGGTAGACAGATCAAATGAAAGCATCAGATCTGACCTTTCTAACAAGTGTATTTATGTCTTGAACACTCAAACGGTGTCTCTGATATCCAATATGAGCTATTTGACAAATTAGCAAATCTTGTCAAAAAAATTTTTGGATGATTTTTGCTAATTTTCGGTATCAACCCCCATGACTGTTTTCAGGCCCCTGTAGCCACCAGGACCCCCTTATATATCTCAGGTGATATGACAAGAGTGGCTAGGGCTCATTTCCAGGCTCCAGGTACACGTCTGACTCCTATTTGTGACATTTCGAGGTGTTTTGTGTCAAACTCATTTTTTCCATTATAGGCCATCAAAAATGGTGGAAAATGGAAAAAACAGCAAGGAACAGTTGCCTAATAACATCCTAAACATAATGTATATCTCCATAAATGTTTAAATCATTTTAACCTTTTCATGCATCACTAGTGAAGCACACTAAATCTGAGACGCAGCACTGGTGATGCATTTGCATCACTAGTGATGCAAATGCATCAGTGGTGATGCATGGGAAAAGCTTGCTAAAAGTGCTCACTATTAGCGAGTTTTGCAAATTTTCATTATCAACCCTAATGACTGTTTGTGGGTCCCTTTGGCCACCAGGACCCTATATTATATCTCAGGTGATGAAGCAAGAGTGGCTAGGGCTCATTTCCAGGCTCCAGGTACATGTCTGACTCCCATTTCTGACATGTTGAGGTGTTTGGAGTCAAACTAATTTTTTCCATTATGTGCCATAGAGCTCAGAGTCACACCACATTTCTAGTTTTGGACCCAAGGACCCCATAGTATACCTCAGATGACATACCAGGAGTGTCTAAGACCCATTTCTGTCCTCCAGGGACGACTTTTTGAAGTTTTTGGATTTAAGGGGGCAAAGTCACTTCTTCCACCCAGCCCAAGGTGCGCAAAATCGGGTACGATATCAGGTTTTTCCCTTGGCTGGAAGCTAAAAAAAACTTCAGATAATACCAAAGGTAGACAGATCAAATGAAAGCATCAGATCTGACCTTTCTAACAAGTGTATTTATGTCTTGAACACTCAAACGGTGTCTCTGATATCCAATATGAGCTATTTGACAAATTAGCAAATCTTGTCAAAAAAATTTTTGGATGATTTTTGCTAATTTTCGGTATCAACCCCCATGACTGTTTTCAGGCCCCTGTAGCCACCAGGACCCCCTTATATATCTCAGGTGATATGACAAGAGTGGCTAGGGCTCATTTCCAGGCTCCAGGTACACGTCTGACTCCTATTTGTGACATTTCGAGGTGTTTCGTGTCAAACTCATTTTTTCCATTATAGGCCATCAAAAATGGTGGAAAATGGAAAAAACAGCAAGGAACAGTTGCCTAATAACATCCTAAACATAATGTATATCTCCATAAATGTTTAAATCATTTTAACCTTTTCATGCATCACTAGTGATGCACACTAAATCTGAGACGCATCACTGGTGATGCATGGGAAAAGCTTGCTCAAAGTGCTCACTATTAGCGAGTTTTGCAAATTTTCAGTATCAACCCTAATGACTGTGGGTCTCTGTGGCCTCCAGGACCCTATATTATATCTCAGGTGATGAAGCAAGAGTGGCTAGGGCTCATTTCCAGCCTCCAGGTACATGTCTGACTCCCATTTCTGACATGTATTGGTGTTTGGTGTCAAACACATTTTTTCCATTATGGGCCATGGAGCTCAGAGTCACACCACATTTCGTGTTTTGGACCCAAGGACCCCATAGTATACCTCAGATGACATACCAGGATTGTCTAAGGGCCATTTCTGTCCTCCAGGGACGACTTTTTGAAGTTTTTGGATTTAAGGGGGCAAAGTCACTTCTTCCACCCAGCCCAAGGTGCGCAAAATCGGGTACGATATCAGGTTTTTCCCTTGGCTGGAAGCTAAAAAAAACTTCAGATAATACCAAAGGTAGACAGATCAAATGAAAGCATCAGATCTGACCTTTCTAACAAGTGTATTTATGTCTTGAACACTCAAACAGTGTCTCTGATATCCAATATGAGCTATTTGACAAATTAGCAAATCTTGTCAAAAAATTTTTTGGATGATTTTTGCTAATTTTCGGTATCAACCCCCATGACTGTTTTCAGGCCCCTGTAGCCACCAGGACCCCATTATATATCTCAGGTGATATGACAAGAGTGGCTAGGGCTCATTTCCAGGCTCCAGGTACACGTCTGACTCCTATTTGTGACATTTCGAGGTGTTTCGTGTCAAACTCATTTTTTCCATTATAGGCCATCAAAAATGGTGGAAAATGGAAAAAAACAGCAAGGAACAGTTGCCTAATAACATCCTAAACATAATGTATATCTCCATAAATGTTTAAATCATTTTAACCTTTTCATGCATCACTAGTGATGCACACTAAATCTGAGACGCATCACTGGTGATGCATGGGAAAAGCTTGCTCAAAGTGCTCACTATTAGCGAGTTTTGCAAATCTTCAGTATCAACCCTAACGACTGTGGGTCTCTGTGGCCTCCAGGACCCTATATTATATCTCAGGTGATGAAGCAAGAGTGGCTAGGGCTCATTTCCAGCCTCCAGGTACATGTCTGACTCCCATTTCTGACATGTATTGGTGTTTGGTGTCAAACACATTTTTTCCATTATGGGCCATGGAGCTCAGAGTCACACCACATTTCGTGTTTTGGACCCAAGGACCCCATAGTATACCTCAGATGACATACCAGGATTGTCTAAGGGCCATTTCTGTCCTCCAGGGACGACTTTTTGAAGTTTTTGGATTTAAGGGGGCAAAGTCACTTCTTCCACCCAGCCCAAGGTGCGCAAAATCGGGTACGATATCAGGTTTTTCCCTTGGCTGGAAGCTAAAAAAAACTTCAGATAATACCAAAGGTAGACAGATCAAATGAAAGCATCAGATCTGACCTTTCTAACAAGTGTATTTATGTCTTGAACACTCAAACAGTGTCTCTGATATCCAATATGAGCTATTTGACAAATTAGCAAATCTTGTCAAAAAATTTTTTGGATGATTTTTGCTAATTTTCGGTATCAACCCCCATGACTGTTTTCAGGCCCCTGTAGCCACCAGGACCCCATTATATATCTCAGGTGATATGACAAGAGTGGCTAGGGCTCATTTCCAGGCTCCAGGTACACGTCTGACTCCTATTTGTGACATTTCGAGGTGTTTCGTGTCAAACTCATTTTTTCCATTATAGGCCATCAAAAATGGTGGAAAATGGAAAAAACAGCAAGGAACAGTTGCCTAATAACATCCTAAACATAATGTATATCTCCATAAATGTTTAAATCATTTTAACCTTTTCATGCATCACTAGTGATGCACACTAAATCTGAGACGCATCACTGGTGATGCATGGGAAAAGCTTGCTCAAAGTGCTCACTATTAGCGAGTTTTGCAAATTTTCAGTATCAACCCTAACGACTGTGGGTCTCTGTGGCCTCCAGGACCCTATATTATATCTCAGGTGATGAAGCAAGAGTGGCTAGGGCTCATTTCCAGCCTCCAGGTACATGTCTGACTCCCATTTCTGACATGTATTGGTGTTTGGTGTCAAACACATTTTTTCCATTATGGGCCATGGAGCTCAGAGTCACACCACATTTCGTGTTTTGGACCCAAGGACCCCATAGTATACCTCAGATGACATACCAGGATTGTCTAAGGGCCATTTCTGTCCTCCAGGGACGACTTTTTGAAGTTTTTGGATTTAAGGGGGCAAAGTCACTTCTTCCACCCAGCCCAAGGGGCGCAAAATCGGGTACGATATCAGGTTTTTCCCTTGGCTGGAAGCTAAAAAAAACTTCAGATAATACCAAAGGTAGACAGATCAAATGAAAGCATCAGATCTGACCTTTCTAACAAGTGTATTTATGTCTTGAACACTCAAACAGTGTCTCTGATATCCAATATGAGCTATTTGACAAATTAGCAAATCTTGTCAAAAAATTTTTTGGATGATTTTTGCTAATTTTCGGTATCAACCCCCATGACTGTTTTCAGGCCCCTGTAGCCACCAGGACCCCATTATATATCTCAGGTGATATGACAAGAGTGGCTAGGGCTCATTTCCAGGCTCCAGGTACACGTCTGACTCCTATTTGTGACATTTCGAGGTGTTTCGTGTCAAACTCATTTTTTCCATTATAGGCCATCAAAAATGGTGGAAAATGGAAAAAACAGCAAGGAACAGTTGCCTAATAACATCCTAAACATAATGTATATCTCCATAAATGTTTAAATCATTTTAACCTTTTCATGCATCACTAGTGATGCACACTAAATCTGAGACGCATCACTGGTGATGCATGGGAAAAGCTTGCTCAAAGTGCTCACTATTAGCGAGTTTTGCAAATTTTCAGTATCAACCCTAACGACTGTGGGTCTCTGTGGCCTCCAGGACCCTATATTATATCTCAGGTGATGAAGCAAGAGTGGCTAGGGCTCATTTCCAGCCTCCAGGTACATGTCTGACTCCCATTTCTGACATGTATTGGTGTTTGGTGTCAAACACATTTTTTCCATTATGGGCCATGGAGCTCAGAGTCACACCACATTTCGTGTTTTGGACCCAAGGACCCCATAGTATACCTCAGATGACATACCAGGATTGTCTAAGGGCCATTTCTGTCCTCCAGGGACGACTTTTTGAAGTTTTTGGATTTAAGGGGGCAAAGTCACTTCTTCCACCCAGCCCAAGGTGCGCAAAATCGGGTACGATATCAGGTTTTTCCCTTGGCTGGAAGCTAAAAAAAACTTCAGATAATACCAAAGGTAGACAGATCAAATGAAAGCATCAGATCTGACCTTTCTAACAAGTGTATTTATGTCTTGAACACTCAAACAGTGTCTCTGATATCCAATATGAGCTATTTGACAAATTAGCAAATCTTGTCAAAAAAATTTTTGGATGATTTTTGCTAATTTTCGGTATCAACCCCATGACTGTTTTCAGGCCCCTGTAGCCACCAGGACCCCATTATATATCTCAGGTGATATGACAAGAGTGGCTAGGGCTCATTTCCAGGCTCCAGGTACACGTCTGACTCCTATTTGTGACATTTCGAGGTGTTTCGTGTCAAACTCATTTTTTCCATTATAGGCCATCAAAAATGGTGGAAAATGGAAAAAACAGCAAGGAACAGTTGCCTAATAACATCCTAAACATAATGTATATCTCCATAAATGTTTAAATCATTTTAACCTTTTCATGCATCACTAGTGATGCACACTAAATCTGAGACGCATCACTGGTGATGCATGGGAAAAGCTTGCTCAAAGTGCTCACTATTAGCGAGTTTTGCAAATTTTCAGTATCAACCCTAACGACTGTGGGTCTCTGTGGCCTCCAGGACCCTATATTATATCTCAGGTGATGAAGCAAGAGTGGCTAGGGCTCATTTCCAGCCTCCAGGTACATGTCTGACTCCCATTTCTGACATGTATTGGTGTTTGGTGTCAAACACATTTTTTCCATTATGGGCCATGGAGCTCAGAGTCACACCACATTTCGTGTTTTGGACCCAAGGACCCCATAGTATACCTCAGATGACATACCAGGATTGTCTAAGGGCCATTTCTGTCCTCCAGGGACGACTTTTTGAAGTTTTTGGATTTAAGGGGGCAAAGTCACTTCTTCCACCCAGCCCAAGGTGCGCAAAATCGGGTACGATATCAGGTTTTTCCCTTGGCTGGAAGCTAAAAAAAACTTCAGATAATACCAAAGGTAGACAGATCAAATGAAAGCATCAGATCTGACCTTTCTAACAAGTGTATTTATGTCTTGAACACTCAAACAGTGTCTCTGATATCCAATATGAGCTATTTGACAAATTAGCAAATCTTGTCAAAAAATTTTTTGGATGATTTTTGCTAATTTTCGGTATCAACCCCCATGACTGTTTTCAGGCCCCTGTAGCCACCAGGACCCCATTATATATCTCAGGTGATATGACAAGAGTGGCTAGGGCTCATTTCCAGGCTCCAGGTACACGTCTGACTCCTATTTGTGACATTTCGAGGTGTTTCGTGTCAAACTCATTTTTTCCATTATAGGCCATCAAAAATGGTGGAAAATGGAAAAAACAGCAAGGAACAGTTGCCTAATAACATCCTAAACATAATGTATATCTCCATAAATGTTTAAATCATTTTAACCTTTTCATGCATCACTAGTGATGCACACTAAATCTGAGACGCATCACTGGTGATGCATGGGAAAAGCTTGCTCAAAGTGCTCACTATTAGCGAGTTTTGCAAATTTTCAGTATCAACCCTAACGACTGTGGGTCTCTGTGGCCTCCAGGACCCTATATTATATCTCAGGTGATGAAGCAAGAGTGGCTAGGGCTCATTTCCAGCCTCCAGGTACATGTCTGACTCCCATTTCTGACATGTATTGGTGTTTGGTGTCAAACACATTTTTTCCATTATGGGCCATGGAGCTCAGAGTCACACCACATTTCGTGTTTTGGACCCAAGGACCCCATAGTATACCTCAGATGACATACCAGGATTGTCTAAGGGCCATTTCTGTCCTCCAGGGACGACTTTTTGAAGCTTTTGGATTTAAGGGGGCAAAGTCACTTCTTCCACCCAGCCCAAGGTGCGCAAAATCGGGTACGATATCAGGTTTTTCCCTTGGCTGGAAGCTAAAAAAAACTTCAGATAATACCAAAGGTAGACAGATCAAATGAAAGCATCAGATCTGACCTTTCTAACAAGTGTATTTATGTCTTGAACACTCAAACAGTGTCTCTGATATCCAATATGAGCTATTTGACAAATTAGCAAATCTTGTCAAAAAAATTTTTGGATGATTTTTGCTAATTTTCGGTATCAACCCCCATGACTGTTTTCAGGCCCCTGTAGCCACCAGGACCCCATTATATATCTCAGGTGATATGACAAGAGTGGCTAGGGCTCATTTCCAGGCTCCAGGTACACGTCTGACTCCTATTTGTGACATTTCGAGGTGTTTCGTGTCAAACTCATTTTTTCCATTATAGGCCATCAAAAATGGTGGAAAATGGAAAAAACAGCAAGGAACAGTTGCCTAATAACATCCTAAACATAATGTATATCTCCATAAATGTTTAAATCATTTTAACCTTTTCATGCATCACTAGTGATGCACACTAAATCTGAGACGCAGCACTGGTGATGCATTTGCATCACTAGTGATGCAAATGCATCACTGGTGATGCATGGGAAAAGCTTGCTCAAAGTGCTCACTATTAGCGAGTTTTGCAAATTTTCAGTATCAACCCTAACGACTGTGGGTCTCTGTGGCCTCCAGGACCCTATATTATATCTCAGGTGATGAAGCAAGAGTGGCTAGGGCTCATTTCCAGCCTCCAGGTACATGTCTGACTCCCATTTCTGACATGTATTGGTGTTTGGTGTCAAACACATTTTTTCCATTACGGGCCATGGAGCTCAGAGTCACACCACATTTCTTGTTTTGGACCCAAGGACCCCATAGTATACCTCATATGACATACCAGGATTGTCTAAGGGCCATTTCTGTCCTCCAGGGACGACTTTTTGAAGTTTTTGGATTTAAGGGGGCAAAGTCACTTCTTCCACCCAGCCCAAGGTGCTCAAAATCGGGTACGATATCAGGTTTTTCCCTTGGCTGGAAGCTAAAAAAAAACTTCAGATAATACCAAAGGTAGACAGATCAAATGAAAGCATCAGATCTGACCTTTCTAACAAGTGTATTTATGTCTTGAACACTCAAACGGTGTCTCTGATATCCAATCTGAGCTATTTGACAAATTAGCAAATCTTTTCAAAAAACTTTTTTTGACGATTTTTGCTAATTTTCGGTATCAACCCCCATGACTGTTTTCAGGCCCCTGTAGCCACCAGGACCCCATTATGTATCTCAGGTGATATGACAAGAGTGGCTAGGGCTCATTTCCAGGCTCCAGGTACACGTCTGACTCGTATTTGTGACATTTCGAGGTGTTTCGTGTCAAACTCATTTTTTCCATGATAGGCCATCAAAAATGGTGGAAAATGGAAAAAACAGCAAGGAACAGTTGCCTAATAACATCCTAAACATAATGTATATCTCCATAAATGTTTAAATCATTTTAACCTTTTCATGCATCACTAGTGAAGCACACTAAATCTGAGACGCAGCACTGGTGATGCATTCGCATCACTAGTGATGCAAATGCATCAGTGGTGATGCATGGGAAAAGCTTGCTAAAAGTGCTCACTATTAGCGAGTTTTGCAAATTTTCATTATCAACCCTAATGACTGTTTGTGGGTCCCTTTGGCCACCAGGACCCTATATTATATCTCAGGTGATGAAGCAAGAGTGGCTAGGGCTCATTTCCAGGCTCCAGGTACATGTCTGACTCCCATTTCTGACATGTTGAGGTGTTTGGAGTCAAACTAATTTTTTCCATTATGTGCCATAGAGCTCAGAGTCACACCACATTTCTAGTTTTGGACCCAAGGACCCCATAGTATACCTCAGATGACATACCAGGAGTGTCTAAGACCCATTTCTGTCCTCCAGGGACGACTTTTTGAAGTTTTTGGATTTAAGGGGGCAAAGTCACTTCTTCCACCCAGCCCAAGGTGCGCAAAATCGGGTACGATATCAGGTTTTTCCCTTGGCTGGAAGCTAAAAAAAACTTCAGATAATACCAAAGGTAGACAGATCAAATGAAAGCATCAGATCTGACCTTTCTAACAAGTGTATTTATGTCTTGAACACTCAAACGGTGTCTCTGATATCCAATATGAGCTATTTGACAAATTAGCAAATCTTGTCAAAAAAATTTTGGGATGATTTTTGCTAATTTTCGGTATCAACCCCCATGACTGTTTTCAGGCCCCTGTAGCCACCAGGACCCCATTATATATCTCAGGTGATATGACAAGAGTGGCTAGGGCTCATTTCCAGGCTCCAGGTACACGTCTGACTCCTATTTGTGACATTTCGAGGTGTTTCGTGTCAAACTCATTTTTTCCATTATAGGCCATCAAAAATGGTGGAAAATGGAAAAAACAGCAAGGAACAGTTGCCTAATAACATCCTAAACATAATGTATATCTCCATAAATGTTTAAATCATTTTAACCTTTTCATGCATCACTAGTGATGCACACTAAATCTGAGACGCATCACTGGTGATGCATGGGAAAAGCTTGCTCAAAGTGCTCACTATTAGCGAGTTTTGCAAATTTTCAGTATCAACCCTAACGACTGTGGGTCTCTGTGGCCTCCAGGACCCTATATTATATCTCAGGTGATGAAGCAAGAGTGGCTAGGGCTCATTTCCAGCCTCCAGGTACATGTCTGACTCCCATTTCTGACATGTATTGGTGTTTGGTGTCAAACACATTTTTTCCATTATGGGCCATGGAGCTCAGAGTCACACCACATTTCGTGTTTTGGACCCAAGGACCCCATAGTATACCTCAGATGACATACCAGGATTGTCTAAGGGCCATTTCTGTCCTCCAGGGACGACTTTTTGAAGTTTTTGGATTTAAGGGGGCAAAGTCACTTCTTCCACCCAGCCCAAGGTGCGCAAAATCGGGTACGATATCAGGTTTTTCCCTTGGCTGGAAGCTAAAAAAAACTTCAGATAATACCAAAGGTAGACAGATCAAATGAAAGCATCAGATCTGACCTTTCTAACAAGTGTATTTATGTCTTGAACACTCAAACAGTGTCTCTGATATCCAATATGAGCTATTTGACAAATTAGCAAATCTTGTCAAAAAAATTTTTGGATGATTTTTGCTAATTTTCGGTATCAACCCCCATGACTGTTTTCAGGCCCCTGTAGCCACCAGGACCCCATTATATATCTCAGGTGATATGACAAGAGTGGCTAGGGCTCATTTCCAGGCTCCAGGTACACGTCTGACTCCTATTTGTGACATTTCGAGGTGTTTCGTGTCAAACTCATTTTTTCCATTATAGGCCATCAAAAATGGTGGAAAATGGAAAAAACAGCAAGGAACAGTTGCCTAATAACATCCTAAACATAATGTATATCTCCATAAATGTTTAAATCATTTTAACCTTTTCATGCATCACTAGTGATGCACACTAAATCTGAGACGCAGCACTGGTGATGCATTTGCATCACTAGTGATGCAAATGCATCACTGGTGATGCATGGGAAAAGCTTGCTCAAAGTGCTCACTATTAGCGAGTTTTGCAAATTTTCAGTATCAACCCTAACGACTGTGGGTCTCTGTGGCCTCCAGGACCCTATATTATATCTCAGGTGATGAAGCAAGAGTGGCTAGGGCTCATTTCCAGCCTCCAGGTACATGTCTGACTCCCATTTCTGACATGTATTGGTGTTTGGTGTCAAACACATTTTTTCCATTATGGGCCATGGAGCTCAGAGTCACACCACATTTCTTGTTTTGGACCCAAGGACCCCATAGTATACCTCAGATGACATACCAGGATTGTCTAAGGGCCATTTCTGTCCTCCAGGGACGACTTTTTGAAGTTTTTGGATTTAAGGGGGCAAAGTCACTTCTTCCACCCAGCCCAAGGTGCGCAAAATCGGGTACGATATCAGGTTTTTCCCTTGGCTGGAAGCTAAAAAAAACTTCAGATAATACCAAAGGTAGACAGATCAAATGAAAGCATCAGATCTGACCTTTCTAACAAGTGTATTTATGTCTTGAACACTCAAACGGTGTCTCTGATATCCAATCTGAGCTATTTGACAAATTAGCAAATCTTGGCAAAAAAATGTTTTGACAATTTTTGCTAATTTTCGGTATCAACCCTCATGACTGTTTTCAGGCCCCTGTAGCCACCAGGACCCCATTATGTATCTCAGGTGATATGACAAGAGTGGCTAGGGCTCATTTCCAGGCTCCAGGTACACGTCTGACTCGTATTTGTGACATTTCGAGGTGTTTCGTGTCAAACTCATTTTTTCCATGATAGGCCATCAAAAATGGTGGAAAATGGAAAAAACAGCAAGGAACAGTTGCCTAATAACATCCTAAACATAATGTATATCTCCATAAATGTTTAAATCATTTTAACCTTTTCATGCATCACTAGTGAAGCACACTAAATCTGAGACGCAGCACTGGTGATGCATTTGCATCACTAGTGATGCAAATGCATCAGTGGTGATGCATGGGAAAAGCTTGCTAAAAGTGCTCACTATTAGCGAGTTTTGCAAATTTTCATTATCAACCCTAATGACTGTTTGTGGGTCCCTTTGGCCACCAGGACCCTATATTATATCTCAGGTGATGAAGCAAGAGTGGCTAGGGCTCATTTCCAGGCTCCAGGTACATGTCTGACTCCCATTTCTGACATGTTGAGGTGTTTGGAGTCAAACTAATTTTTTCCATTATGTGCCATAGAGCTCAGAGTCACACCACATTTCTAGTTTTGGACCCAAGGACCCCATAGTATACCTCAGATGACATACCAGGAGTGTCTAAGACCCATTTCTGTCCTCCAGGGACGACTTTTTGAAGTTTTTGGATTTAAGGGGGCAAAGTCACTTCTTCCACCCAGCCCAAGGTGCGCAAAATCGGGTACGATATCAGGTTTTTCCCTTGGCTGGAAGCTAAAAAAAACTTCAGATAATACCAAAGGTAGACAGATCAAATGAAAGCATCAGATCTGACCTTTCTAACAAGTGTATTTATGTCTTGAACACTCAAACGGTGTCTCTGATATCCAATATGAGCTATTTGACAAATTAGCAAATCTTGTCAAAAAAATTTTTGGATGATTTTTGCTAATTTTCGGTATCAACCCCCATGACTGTTTTCAGGCCCCTGTAGCCACCAGGACCCCCTTATATATCTCAGGTGATATGACAAGAGTGGCTAGGGCTCATTTCCAGGCTCCAGGTACACGTCTGACTCCTATTTGTGACATTTCGAGGTGTTTCGTGTCAAACTCATTTTTTCCATTATAGGCCATCAAAAATGGTGGAAAATGGAAAAAACAGCAAGGAACAGTTGCCTAATAACATCCTAAACATAATGTATATCTCCATAAATGTTTAAATCATTTTAACCTTTTCATGCATCACTAGTGATGCACACTAAATCTGAGACGCATCACTGGTGATGCATGGGAAAAGCTTGCTCAAAGTGCTCACTATTAGCGAGTTTTGCAAATTTTCAGTATCAACCCTAATGACTGTGGGTCTCTGTGGCCTCCAGGACCCTATATTATATCTCAGGTGATGAAGCAAGAGTGGCTAGGGCTCATTTCCAGCCTCCAGGTACATGTCTGACTCCCATTTCTGACATGTATTGGTGTTTGGTGTCAAACACATTTTTTCCATTATGGGCCATGGAGCTCAGAGTCACACCACATTTCGTGTTTTGGACCCAAGGACCCCATAGTATACCTCAGATGACATACCAGGATTGTCTAAGGGCCATTTCTGTCCTCCAGGGACGACTTTTTGAAGTTTTTGGATTTAAGGGGGCAAAGTCACTTCTTCCACCCAGCCCAAGGTGCGCAAAATCGGGTACGATATCAGGTTTTTCCCTTGGCTGGAAGCTAAAAAAAACTTCAGATAATACCAAAGGTAGACAGATCAAATGAAAGCATCAGATCTGACCTTTCTAACAAGTGTATTTATGTCTTGAACACTCAAACAGTGTCTCTGATATCCAATATGAGCTATTTGACAAATTAGCAAATCTTGTCAAAAAATTTTTTGGATGATTTTTGCTAATTTTCGGTATCAACCCCCATGACTGTTTTCAGGCCCCTGTAGCCACCAGGACCCCATTATATATCTCAGGTGATATGACAAGAGTGGCTAGGGCTCATTTCCAGGCTCCAGGTACACGTCTGACTCCTATTTGTGACATTTCGAGGTGTTTCGTGTCAAACTCATTTTTTCCATTATAGGCCATCAAAAATGGTGGAAAATGGAAAAAACAGCAAGGAACAGTTGCCTAATAACATCCTAAACATAATGTATATCTCCATAAATGTTTAAATCATTTTAACCTTTTCATGCATCACTAGTGATGCACACTAAATCTGAGACGCATCACTGGTGATGCATGGGAAAAGCTTGCTCAAAGTGCTCACTATTAGCGAGTTTTGCAAATTTTCAGTATCAACCCTAACGACTGTGGGTCTCTGTGGCCTCCAGGACCCTATATTATATCTCAGGTGATGAAGCAAGAGTGGCTAGGGCTCATTTCCAGCCTCCAGGTACATGTCTGACTCCCATTTCTGACATGTATTGGTGTTTGGTGTCAAACACATTTTTTCCATTATGGGCCATGGAGCTCAGAGTCACACCACATTTCGTGTTTTGGACCCAAGGACCCCATAGTATACCTCAGATGACATACCAGGATTGTCTAAGGGCCATTTCTGTCCTCCAGGGACGACTTTTTGAAGTTTTTGGATTTAAGGGGGCAAAGTCACTTCTTCCACCCAGCCCAAGGTGCGCAAAATCGGGTACGATATCAGGTTTTTCCCTTGGCTGGAAGCTAAAAAAAACTTCAGATAATACCAAAGGTAGACAGATCAAATGAAAGCATCAGATCTGACCTTTCTAACAAGTGTATTTATGTCTTGAACACTCAAACAGTGTCTCTGATATCCAATATGAGCTATTTGACAAATTAGCAAATCTTGTCAAAAAAATTTTTGGATGATTTTTGCTAATTTTCGGTATCAACCCCCATGACTGTTTTCAGGCCCCTGTAGCCACCAGGACCCCATTATATATCTCAGGTGATATGACAAGAGTGGCTAGGGCTCATTTCCAGGCTCCAGGTACACGTCTGACTCCTATTTGTGACATTTCGAGGTGTTTCGTGTCAAACTCATTTTTTCCATTATAGGCCATCAAAAATGGTGGAAAATGGAAAAAACAGCAAGGAACAGTTGCCTAATAACATCCTAAACATAATGTATATCTCCATAAATGTTTAAATCATTTTAACCTTTTCATGCATCACTAGTGATGCACACTAAATCTGAGACGCATCACTGGTGATGCATGGGAAAAGCTTGCTCAAAGTGCTCACTATTAGCGAGTTTTGCAAATTTTCAGTATCAACCCTAACGACTGTGGGTCTCTGTGGCCTCCAGGACCCTATATTATATCTCAGGTGATGAAGCAAGAGTGGCTAGGGCTCATTTCCAGCCTCCAGGTACATGTCTGACTCCCATTTCTGACATGTATTGGTGTTTGGTGTCAAACACATTTTTTCCATTATGGGCCATGGAGCTCAGAGTCACACCACATTTCGTGTTTTGGACCCAAGGACCCCATAGTATACCTCAGATGACATACCAGGATTGTCTAAGGGCCATTTCTGTCCTCCAGGGACGACTTTTTGAAGTTTTTGGATTTAAGGGGGCAAAGTCACTTCTTCCACCCAGCCCAAGGGGCGCAAAATCGGGTACGATATCAGGTTTTTCCCTTGGCTGGAAGCTAAAAAAAACTTCAGATAATACCAAAGGTAGACAGATCAAATGAAAGCATCAGATCTGACCTTTCTAACAAGTGTATTTATGTCTTGAACACTCAAACAGTGTCTCTGATATCCAATATGAGCTATTTGACAAATTAGCAAATCTTGTCAAAAAATTTTTTGGATGATTTTTGCTAATTTTCGGTATCAACCCCCATGACTGTTTTCAGGCCCCTGTAGCCACCAGGACCCCATTATATATCTCAGGTGATATGACAAGAGTGGCTAGGGCTCATTTCCAGGCTCCAGGTACACGTCTGACTCCTATTTGTGACATTTCGAGGTGTTTCGTGTCAAACTCATTTTTTCCATTATAGGCCATCAAAAATGGTGGAAAATGGAAAAAACAGCAAGGAACAGTTGCCTAATAACATCCTAAACATAATGTATATCTCCATAAATGTTTAAATCATTTTAACCTTTTCATGCATCACTAGTGATGCACACTAAATCTGAGACGCATCACTGGTGATGCATGGGAAAAGCTTGCTCAAAGTGCTCACTATTAGCGAGTTTTGCAAATTTTCAGTATCAACCCTAACGACTGTGGGTCTCTGTGGCCTCCAGGACCCTATATTATATCTCAGGTGATGAAGCAAGAGTGGCTAGGGCTCATTTCCAGCCTCCAGGTACATGTCTGACTCCCATTTCTGACATGTATTGGTGTTTGGTGTCAAACACATTTTTTCCATTATGGGCCATGGAGCTCAGAGTCACACCACATTTCGTGTTTTGGACCCAAGGACCCCATAGTATACCTCAGATGACATACCAGGATTGTCTAAGGGCCATTTCTGTCCTCCAGGGACGACTTTTTGAAGTTTTTGGATTTAAGGGGGCAAAGTCACTTCTTCCACCCAGCCCAAGGTGCGCAAAATCGGGTACGATATCAGGTTTTTCCCTTGGCTGGAAGCTAAAAAAAACTTCAGATAATACCAAAGGTAGACAGATCAAATGAAAGCATCAGATCTGACCTTTCTAACAAGTGTATTTATGTCTTGAACACTCAAACAGTGTCTCTGATATCCAATATGAGCTATTTGACAAATTAGCAAATCTTGTCAAAAAAATTTTTGGATGATTTTTGCTAATTTTCGGTATCAACCCCATGACTGTTTTCAGGCCCCTGTAGCCACCAGGACCCCATTATATATCTCAGGTGATATGACAAGAGTGGCTAGGGCTCATTTCCAGGCTCCAGGTACACGTCTGACTCCTATTTGTGACATTTCGAGGTGTTTCGTGTCAAACTCATTTTTTCCATTATAGGCCATCAAAAATGGTGGAAAATGGAAAAAACAGAAAGGAACAGTTGCCTAATAACATCCTAAACATAATGTATATCTCCATAAATGTTTAAATCATTTTAACCTTTTCATGCATCACTAGTGATGCACACTAAATCTGAGACGCATCACTGGTGATGCATGGGAAAAGCTTGCTCAAAGTGCTCACTATTAGCGAGTTTTGCAAATTTTCAGTATCAACCCTAACGACTGTGGGTCTCTGTGGCCTCCAGGACCCTATATTATATCTCAGGTGATGAAGCAAGAGTGGCTAGGGCTCATTTCCAGCCTCCAGGTACATGTCTGACTCCCATTTCTGACATGTATTGGTGTTTGGTGTCAAACACATTTTTTCCATTATGGGCCATGGAGCTCAGAGTCACACCACATTTCGTGTTTTGGACCCAAGGACCCCATAGTATACCTCAGATGACATACCAGGATTGTCTAAGGGCCATTTCTGTCCTCCAGGGACGACTTTTTGAAGTTTTTGGATTTAAGGGGGCAAAGTCACTTCTTCCACCCAGCCCAAGGTGCGCAAAATCGGGTACGATATCAGGTTTTTCCCTTGGCTGGAAGCTAAAAAAAACTTCAGATAATACCAAAGGTAGACAGATCAAATGAAAGCATCAGATCTGACCTTTCTAACAAGTGTATTTATGTCTTGAACACTCAAACAGTGTCTCTGATATCCAATATGAGCTATTTGACAAATTAGCAAATCTTGTCAAAAAATTTTTTGGATGATTTTTGCTAATTTTCGGTATCAACCCCCATGACTGTTTTCAGGCCCCTGTAGCCACCAGGACCCCATTATATATCTCAGGTGATATGACAAGAGTGGCTAGGGCTCATTTCCAGGCTCCAGGTACACGTCTGACTCCTATTTGTGACATTTCGAGGTGTTTCGTGTCAAACTCATTTTTTCCATTATAGGCCATCAAAAATGGTGGAAAATGGAAAAAACAGCAAGGAACAGTTGCCTAATAACATCCTAAACATAATGTATATCTCCATAAATGTTTAAATCATTTTAACCTTTTCATGCATCACTAGTGATGCACACTAAATCTGAGACGCATCACTGGTGATGCATGGGAAAAGCTTGCTCAAAGTGCTCACTATTAGCGAGTTTTGCAAATTTTCAGTATCAACCCTAACGACTGTGGGTCTCTGTGGCCTCCAGGACCCTATATTATATCTCAGGTGATGAAGCAAGAGTGGCTAGGGCTCATTTCCAGCCTCCAGGTACATGTCTGACTCCCATTTCTGACATGTATTGGTGTTTGGTGTCAAACACATTTTTTCCATTATGGGCCATGGAGCTCAGAGTCACACCACATTTCGTGTTTTGGACCCAAGGACCCCATAGTATACCTCAGATGACATACCAGGATTGTCTAAGGGCCATTTCTGTCCTCCAGGGACGACTTTTTGAAGCTTTTGGATTTAAGGGGGCAAAGTCACTTCTTCCACCCAGCCCAAGGTGCGCAAAATCGGGTACGATATCAGGTTTTTCCCTTGGCTGGAAGCTAAAAAAAACTTCAGATAATACCAAAGGTAGACAGATCAAATGAAAGCATCAGATCTGACCTTTCTAACAAGTGTATTTATGTCTTGAACACTCAAACAGTGTCTCTGATATCCAATATGAGCTATTTGACAAATTAGCAAATCTTGTCAAAAAAATTTTTGGATGATTTTTGCTAATTTTCGGTATCAACCCCCATGACTGTTTTCAGGCCCCTGTAGCCACCAGGACCCCATTATATATCTCAGGTGATATGACAAGAGTGGCTAGGGCTCATTTCCAGGCTCCAGGTACACGTCTGACTCCTATTTGTGACATTTCGAGGTGTTTCGTGTCAAACTCATTTTTTCCATTATAGGCCATCAAAAATGGTGGAAAATGGAAAAAACAGCAAGGAACAGTTGCCTAATAACATCCTAAACATAATGTATATCTCCATAAATGTTTAAATCATTTTAACCTTTTCATGCATCACTAGTGATGCACACTAAATCTGAGACGCAGCACTGGTGATGCATTTGCATCACTAGTGATGCAAATGCATCACTGGTGATGCATGGGAAAAGCTTGCTCAAAGTGCTCACTATTAGCGAGTTTTGCAAATTTTCAGTATCAACCCTAACGACTGTGGGTCTCTGTGGCCTCCAGGACCCTATATTATATCTCAGGTGATGAAGCAAGAGTGGCTAGGGCTCATTTCCAGCCTCCAGGTACATGTCTGACTCCCATTTCTGACATGTATTGGTGTTTGGTGTCAAACACATTTTTTCCATTATGGGCCATGGAGCTCAGAGTCACACCACATTTCTTGTTTTGGACCCAAGGACCCCATAGTATACCTCATATGACATACCAGGATTGTCTAAGGGCCATTTCTGTCCTCCAGGGACGACTTTTTGAAGTTTTTGGATTTAAGGGGGCAAAGTCACTTCTTCCACCCAGCCCAAGGTGCTCAAAATCGGGTACGATATCAGGTTTTTCCCTTGGCTGGAAGCTAAAAAAAAACTTCAGATAATACCAAAGGTAGACAGATCAAATGAAAGCATCAGATCTGACCTTTCTAACAAGTGTATTTATGTCTTGAACACTCAAACGGTGTCTCTGATATCCAATCTGAGCTATTTGACAAATTAGCAAATCTTTTCAAAAAACTTTTTTTGACGATTTTTGCTAATTTTCGGTATCAACCCCCATGACTGTTTTCAGGCCCCTGTAGCCACCAGGACCCCATTATGTATCTCAGGTGATATGACAAGAGTGGCTAGGGCTCATTTCCAGGCTCCAGGTACACGTCTGACTCGTATTTGTGACATTTCGAGGTGTTTCGTGTCAAACTCATTTTTTCCATGATAGGCCATCAAAAATGGTGGAAAATGGAAAAAACAGCAAGGAACAGTTGCCTAATAACATCCTAAACATAATGTATATCTCCATAAATGTTTAAATCATTTTAACCTTTTCATGCATCACTAGTGAAGCACACTAAATCTGAGACGCAGCACTGGTGATGCATTCGCATCACTAGTGATGCAAATGCATCAGTGGTGATGCATGGGAAAAGCTTGCTAAAAGTGCTCACTATTAGCGAGTTTTGCAAATTTTCATTATCAACCCTAATGACTGTTTGTGGGTCCCTTTGGCCACCAGGACCCTATATTATATCTCAGGTGATGAAGCAAGAGTGGCTAGGGCTCATTTCCAGGCTCCAGGTACATGTCTGACTCCCATTTCTGACATGTTGAGGTGTTTGGAGTCAAACTAATTTTTTCCATTATGTGCCATAGAGCTCAGAGTCACACCACATTTCTAGTTTTGGACCCAAGGACCCCATAGTATACCTCAGATGACATACCAGGAGTGTCTAAGACCCATTTCTGTCCTCCAGGGACGACTTTTTGAAGTTTTTGGATTTAAGGGGGCAAAGTCACTTCTTCCACCCAGCCCAAGGTGCGCAAAATCGGGTACGATATCAGGTTTTTCCCTTGGCTGGAAGCTAAAAAAAACTTCAGATAATACCAAAGGTAGACAGATCAAATGAAAGCATCAGATCTGACCTTTCTAACAAGTGTATTTATGTCTTGAACACTCAAACGGTGTCTCTGATATCCAATATGAGCTATTTGACAAATTAGCAAATCTTGTCAAAAAAATTTTGGGATGATTTTTGCTAATTTTCGGTATCAACCCCCATGACTGTTTTCAGGCCCCTGTAGCCACCAGGACCCCATTATATATCTCAGGTGATATGACAAGAGTGGCTAGGGCTCATTTCCAGGCTCCAGGTACACGTCTGACTCCTATTTGTGACATTTCGAGGTGTTTCGTGTCAAACTCATTTTTTCCATTATAGGCCATCAAAAATGGTGGAAAATGGAAAAAACAGCAAGGAACAGTTGCCTAATAACATCCTAAACATAATGTATATCTCCATAAATGTTTAAATCATTTTAACCTTTTCATGCATCACTAGTGATGCACACTAAATCTGAGACGCATCACTGGTGATGCATGGGAAAAGCTTGCTCAAAGTGCTCACTATTAGCGAGTTTTGCAAATTTTCAGTATCAACCCTAACGACTGTGGGTCTCTGTGGCCTCCAGGACCCTATATTATATCTCAGGTGATGAAGCAAGAGTGGCTAGGGCTCATTTCCAGCCTCCAGGTACATGTCTGACTCCCATTTCTGACATGTATTGGTGTTTGGTGTCAAACACATTTTTTCCATTATGGGCCATGGAGCTCAGAGTCACACCACATTTCGTGTTTTGGACCCAAGGACCCCATAGTATACCTCAGATGACATACCAGGATTGTCTAAGGGCCATTTCTGTCCTCCAGGGACGACTTTTTGAAGTTTTTGGATTTAAGGGGGCAAAGTCACTTCTTCCACCCAGCCCAAGGTGCGCAAAATCGGGTACGATATCAGGTTTTTCCCTTGGCTGGAAGCTAAAAAAAACTTCAGATAATACCAAAGGTAGACAGATCAAATGAAAGCATCAGATCTGACCTTTCTAACAAGTGTATTTATGTCTTGAACACTCAAACAGTGTCTCTGATATCCAATATGAGCTATTTGACAAATTAGCAAATCTTGTCAAAAAAATTTTTGGATGATTTTTGCTAATTTTCGGTATCAACCCCCATGACTGTTTTCAGGCCCCTGTAGCCACCAGGACCCCATTATATATCTCAGGTGATATGACAAGAGTGGCTAGGGCTCATTTCCAGGCTCCAGGTACACGTCTGACTCCTATTTGTGACATTTCGAGGTGTTTCGTGTCAAACTCATTTTTTCCATTATAGGCCATCAAAAATGGTGGAAAATGGAAAAAACAGCAAGGAACAGTTGCCTAATAACATCCTAAACATAATGTATATCTCCATAAATGTTTAAATCATTTTAACCTTTTCATGCATCACTAGTGATGCACACTAAATCTGAGACGCAGCACTGGTGATGCATTTGCATCACTAGTGATGCAAATGCATCACTGGTGATGCATGGGAAAAGCTTGCTCAAAGTGCTCACTATTAGCGAGTTTTGCAAATTTTCAGTATCAACCCTAACGACTGTGGGTCTCTGTGGCCTCCAGGACCCTATATTATATCTCAGGTGATGAAGCAAGAGTGGCTAGGGCTCATTTCCAGCCTCCAGGTACATGTCTGACTCCCATTTCTGACATGTATTGGTGTTTGGTGTCAAACACATTTTTTCCATTATGGGCCATGGAGCTCAGAGTCACACCACATTTCTTGTTTTGGACCCAAGGACCCCATAGTATACCTCAGATGACATACCAGGATTGTCTAAGGGCCATTTCTGTCCTCCAGGGACGACTTTTTGAAGTTTTTGGATTTAAGGGGGCAAAGTCACTTCTTCCACCCAGCCCAAGGTGCGCAAAATCGGGTACGATATCAGGTTTTTCCCTTGGCTGGAAGCTAAAAAAAACTTCAGATAATACCAAAGGTAGACAGATCAAATGAAAGCATCAGATCTGACCTTTCTAACAAGTGTATTTATGTCTTGAACACTCAAACGGTGTCTCTGATATCCAATCTGAGCTATTTGACAAATTAGCAAATCTTGGCAAAAAAATGTTTTGACAATTTTTGCTAATTTTCGGTATCAACCCTCATGACTGTTTTCAGGCCCCTGTAGCCACCAGGACCCCATTATGTATCTCAGGTGATATGACAAGAGTGGCTAGGGCTCATTTCCAGGCTCCAGGTACACGTCTGACTCGTATTTGTGACATTTCGAGGTGTTTCGTGTCAAACTCATTTTTTCCATGATAGGCCATCAAAAATGGTGGAAAATGGAAAAAACAGCAAGGAACAGTTGCCTAATAACATCCTAAACATAATGTATATCTCCATAAATGTTTAAATCATTTTAACCTTTTCATGCATCACTAGTGAAGCACACTAAATCTGAGACGCAGCACTGGTGATGCATTTGCATCACTAGTGATGCAAATGCATCAGTGGTGATGCATGGGAAAAGCTTGCTAAAAGTGCTCACTATTAGCGAGTTTTGCAAATTTTCATTATCAACCCTAATGACTGTTTGTGGGTCCCTTTGGCCACCAGGACCCTATATTATATCTCAGGTGATGAAGCAAGAGTGGCTAGGGCTCATTTCCAGGCTCCAGGTACATGTCTGACTCCCATTTCTGACATGTTGAGGTGTTTGGAGTCAAACTAATTTTTTCCATTATGTGCCATAGAGCTCAGAGTCACACCACATTTCTAGTTTTGGACCCAAGGACCCCATAGTATACCTCAGATGACATACCAGGAGTGTCTAAGACCCATTTCTGTCCTCCAGGGACGACTTTTTGAAGTTTTTGGATTTAAGGGGGCAAAGTCACTTCTTCCACCCAGCCCAAGGTGCGCAAAATCGGGTACGATATCAGGTTTTTCCCTTGGCTGGAAGCTAAAAAAAACTTCAGATAATACCAAAGGTAGACAGATCAAATGAAAGCATCAGATCTGACCTTTCTAACAAGTGTATTTATGTCTTGAACACTCAAACGGTGTCTCTGATATCCAATATGAGCTATTT
Organism: Lissotriton vulgaris; assembly: GCF_964263255.1. Taxonomy (NCBI): domain Eukaryota; kingdom Metazoa; phylum Chordata; class Amphibia; order Caudata; family Salamandridae; genus Lissotriton; species Lissotriton vulgaris. The sequence goes on along the minus strand of NC_141699.1, from coordinate 88,505,411 downwards.
GACAAATTAGCAAATCTTGTCAAAAAATTTTTTGGATGATTTTTGCTAATTTTCGGTATCAACCCCCATGACAGTTTTCAGGCCCCTGTAGCCACCAGGACCCCCTTATATATCTCAGGTGATATGACAAGAGTGGCTAGGGCTCATTTCCAGGCTCCAGGTACACGTCTGACTCCTATTTGTGACATTTCGAGGTGTTTCGTGTCAAACTCATTTTTTCCATTATAGGCCATCAAAAATGGTGGAAAATGGAAAAAACAGCAAGGAACAGTTGCCTAATAACATCCTAAACATAATGTATATCTCCATAAATGTTTAAATCATTTTAACCTTTTCATGCATCACTAGTGATGCACACTAAATCTGAGACGCATCACTGGTGATGCATGGGAAAAGCTTGCTCAAAGTGCTCACTATTAGCGAGTTTTGCAAATTTTCAGTATCAACCCTAATGACTGTGGGTCTCTGTGGCCTCCAGGACCCTATATTATATCTCAGGTGATGAAGCAAGAGTGGCTAGGGCTCATTTCCAGCCTCCAGGTACATGTCTGACTCCCATTTCTGACATGTATTGGTGTTTGGTGTCAAACACATTTTTTCCATTATGGGCCATGGAGCTCAGAGTCACACCACATTTCGTGTTTTGGACCCAAGGACCCCATAGTATACCTCAGATGACATACCAGGATTGTCTAAGGGCCATTTCTGTCCTCCAGGGACGACTTTTTGAAGTTTTTGGATTTAAGGGGGCAAAGTCACTTCTTCCACCCAGCCCAAGGTGCGCAAAATCGGGTACGATATCAGGTTTTTCCCTTGGCTGGAAGCTAAAAAAAACTTCAGATAATACCAAAGGTAGACAGATCAAATGAAAGCATCAGATCTGACCTTTCTAACAAGTGTATTTATGTCTTGAACACTCAAACAGTGTCTCTGATATCCAATATGAGCTATTTGACAAATTAGCAAATCTTGTCAAAAAATTTTTTGGATGATTTTTGCTAATTTTCGGTATCAACCCCCATGACTGTTTTCAGGCCCCTGTAGCCACCAGGACCCCATTATATATCTCAGGTGATATGACAAGAGTGGCTAGGGCTCATTTCCAGGCTCCAGGTACACGTCTGACTCCTATTTGTGACATTTCGAGGTGTTTCGTGTCAAACTCATTTTTTCCATTATAGGCCATCAAAAATGGTGGAAAATGGAAAAAACAGCAAGGAACAGTTGCCTAATAACATCCTAAACATAATGTATATCTCCATAAATGTTTAAATCATTTTAACCTTTTCATGCATCACTAGTGATGCACACTAAATCTGAGACGCATCACTGGTGATGCATGGGAAAAGCTTGCTCAAAGTGCTCACTATTAGCGAGTTTTGCAAATTTTCAGTATCAACCCTAACGACTGTGGGTCTCTGTGGCCTCCAGGACCCTATATTATATCTCAGGTGATGAAGCAAGAGTGGCTAGGGCTCATTTCCAGCCTCCAGGTACATGTCTGACTCCCATTTCTGACATGTATTGGTGTTTGGTGTCAAACACATTTTTTCCATTATGGGCCATGGAGCTCAGAGTCACACCACATTTCGTGTTTTGGACCCAAGGACCCCATAGTATACCTCAGATGACATACCAGGATTGTCTAAGGGCCATTTCTGTCCTCCAGGGACGACTTTTTGAAGTTTTTGGATTTAAGGGGGCAAAGTCACTTCTTCCACCCAGCCCAAGGTGCGCAAAATCGGGTACGATATCAGGTTTTTCCCTTGGCTGGAAGCTAAAAAAAACTTCAGATAATACCAAAGGTAGACAGATCAAATGAAAGCATCAGATCTGACCTTTCTAACAAGTGTATTTATGTCTTGAACACTCAAACAGTGTCTCTGATATCCAATATGAGCTATTTGACAAATTAGCAAATCTTGTCAAAAAAATTTTTGGATGATTTTTGCTAATTTTCGGTATCAACCCCCATGACTGTTTTCAGGCCCCTGTAGCCACCAGGACCCCATTATATATCTCAGGTGATATGACAAGAGTGGCTAGGGCTCATTTCCAGGCTCCAGGTACACGTCTGACTCCTATTTGTGACATTTCGAGGTGTTTCGTGTCAAACTCATTTTTTCCATTATAGGCCATCAAAAATGGTGGAAAATGGAAAAAACAGCAAGGAACAGTTGCCTAATAACATCCTAAACATAATGTATATCTCCATAAATGTTTAAATCATTTTAACCTTTTCATGCATCACTAGTGATGCACACTAAATCTGAGACGCATCACTGGTGATGCATGGGAAAAGCTTGCTCAAAGTGCTCACTATTAGCGAGTTTTGCAAATTTTCAGTATCAACCCTAATGACTGTGGGTCTCTGTGGCCTCCAGGACCCTATATTATATCTCAGGTGATGAAGCAAGAGTGGCTAGGGCTCATTTCCAGCCTCCAGGTACATGTCTGACTCCCATTTCTGACATGTATTGGTGTTTGGTGTCAAACACATTTTTTCCATTATGGGCCATGGAGCTCAGAGTCACACCACATTTCGTGTTTTGGACCCAAGGACCCCATAGTATACCTCAGATGACATACCAGGATTGTCTAAGGGCCATTTCTGTCCTCCAGGGACGACTTTTTGAAGTTTTTGGATTTAAGGGGGCAAAGTCACTTCTTCCACCCAGCCCAAGGTGCGCAAAATCGGGTACGATATCAGGTTTTTCCCTTGGCTGGAAGCTAAAAAAAACTTCAGATAATACCAAAGGTAGACAGATCAAATGAAAGCATCAGATCTGACCTTTCTAACAAGTGTATTTATGTCTTGAACACTCAAACAGTGTCTCTGATATCCAATATGAGCTATTTGACAAATTAGCAAATCTTGTCCAAAAATTTTTTGGATGATTTTTGCTAATTTTCGGTATCAACCCCCATGACTGTTTTCAGGCCCCTGTAGCCACCAGGACCCCATTATATATCTCAGGTGATATGACAAGAGTGGCTAGGGCTCATTTCCAGGCTCCAGGTACACGTCTGACTCCTATTTGTGACATTTCGAGGTGTTTCGTGTCAAACTCATTTTTTCCATTATAGGCCATCAAAAATGGTGGAAAATGGAAAAAACAGCAAGGAACAGTTGCCTAATAACATCCTAAACATAATGTATATCTCCATAAATGTTTAAATCATTTTAACCTTTTCATGCATCACTAGTGATGCACACTAAATCTGAGACGCATCACTGGTGATGCATGGGAAAAGCTTGCTCAAAGTGCTCACTATTAGCGAGTTTTGCAAATTTTCAGTATCAACCCTAACGACTGTGGGTCTCTGTGGCCTCCAGGACCCTATATTATATCTCAGGTGATGAAGCAAGAGTGGCTAGGGCTCATTTCCAGCCTCCAGGTACATGTCTGACTCCCATTTCTGACATGTATTGGTGTTTGGTGTCAAACACATTTTTTCCATTATGGGCCATGGAGCTCAGAGTCACACCACATTTCGTGTTTTGGACCCAAGGACCCCATAGTATACCTCAGATGACATACCAGGATTGTCTAAGGGCCATTTCTGTCCTCCAGGGACGACTTTTTGAAGTTTTTGGATTTAAGGGGGCAAAGTCACTTCTTCCACCCAGCCCAAGGTGCGCAAAATCGGGTACGATATCAGGTTTTTCCCTTGGCTGGAAGCTAAAAAAAACTTCAGATAATACCAAAGGTAGACAGATCAAATGAAAGCATCAGATCTGACCTTTCTAACAAGTGTATTTATGTCTTGAACACTCAAACAGTGTCTCTGATATCCAATATGAGCTATTTGACAAATTAGCAAATCTTGTCAAAAAATTTTTTGGATGATTTTTGCTAATTTTCGGTATCAACCCCCATGACTGTTTTCAGGCCCCTGTAGCCACCAGGACCCCATTATATATCTCAGGTGATATGACAAGAGTGGCTAGGGCTCATTTCCAGGCTCCAGGTACACGTCTGACTCCTATTTGTGACATTTCGAGGTGTTTCGTGTCAAACTCATTTTTTCCATTATAGGCCATCAAAAATGGTGGAAAATGGAAAAAACAGCAAGGAACAGTTGCCTAATAACATCCTAAACATAATGTATATCTCCATAAATGTTTAAATCATTTTAACCTTTTCATGCATCACTAGTGATGCACACTAAATCTGAGACGCATCACTGGTGATGCATGGGAAAAGCTTGCTCAAAGTGCTCACTATTAGCGAGTTTTGCAAATTTTCAGTATCAACCCTAACGACTGTGGGTCTCTGTGGCCTCCAGGACCCTATATTATATCTCAGGTGATGAAGCAAGAGTGGCTAGGGCTCATTTCCAGCCTCCAGGTACATGTCTGACTCCCATTTCTGACATGTATTGGTGTTTGGTGTCAAACACATTTTTTCCATTATGGGCCATGGAGCTCAGAGTCACACCACATTTCGTGTTTTGGACCCAAGGACCCCATAGTATACCTCAGATGACATACCAGGATTGTCTAAGGGCCATTTCTGTCCTCCAGGGACGACTTTTTGAAGTTTTTGGATTTAAGGGGGCAAAGTCACTTCTTCCACCCAGCCCAAGGTGCGCAAAATCGGGTACGATATCAGGTTTTTCCCTTGGCTGGAAGCTAAAAAAAACTTCAGATAATACCAAAGGTAGACAGATCAAATGAAAGCATCAGATCTGACCTTTCTAACAAGTGTATTTATGTCTTGAACACTCAAACAGTGTCTCTGATATCCAATATGAGCTATTTGACAAATTAGCAAATCTTGTCAAAAAAATTTTTGGATGATTTTTGCTAATTTTCGGTATCAACCCCCATGACTGTTTTCAGGCCCCTGTAGCCACCAGGACCCCATTATATATCTCAGGTGATATGACAAGAGTGGCTAGGGCTCATTTCCAGGCTCCAGGTACACGTCTGACTCCTATTTGTGACATTTCGAGGTGTTTCGTGTCAAACTCATTTTTTCCATTATAGGCCATCAAAAATGGTGGAAAATGGAAAAAACAGCAAGGAACAGTTGCCTAATAACATCCTAAACATAATGTATATCTCCATAAATGTTTAAATCATTTTAACCTTTTCATGCATCACTAGTGATGCACACTAAATCTGAGACGCATCACTGGTGATGCATGGGAAAAGCTTGCTCAAAGTGCTCACTATTAGCGAGTTTTGCAAATTTTCAGTATCAACCCTAACGACTGTGGGTCTCTGTGGCCTCCAGGACCCTATATTATATCTCAGGTGATGAAGCAAGAGTGGCTAGGGCTCATTTCCAGCCTCCAGGTACATGTCTGACTCCCATTTCTGACATGTATTGGTGTTTGGTGTCAAACACATTTTTTCCATTATGGGCCATGGAGCTCAGAGTCACACCACATTTCGTGTTTTGGACCCAAGGACCCCATAGTATACCTCAGATGACATACCAGGATTGTCTAAGGGCCATTTCTGTCCTCCAGGGACGACTTTTTGAAGTTTTTGGATTTAAGGGGGCAAAGTCACTTCTTCCACCCAGCCCAAGGTGCGCAAAATCGGGTACGATATCAGGTTTTTCCCTTGGCTGGAAGCTAAAAAAAACTTCAGATAATACCAAAGGTAGACAGATCAAATGAAAGCATCAGATCTGACCTTTCTAACAAGTGTATTTATGTCTTGAACACTCAAACAGTGTCTCTGATATCCAATATGAGCTATTTGACAAATTAGCAAATCTTGTCAAAAAATTTTTTGGATGATTTTTGCTAATTTTCGGTATCAACCCCCATGACTGTTTTCAGGCCCCTGTAGCCACCAGGACCCCATTATATATCTCAGGTGATATGACAAGAGTGGCTAGGGCTCATTTCCAGGCTCCAGGTACACGTCTGACTCCTATTTGTGACATTTCGAGGTGTTTCGTGTCAAACTCATTTTTTCCATTATAGGCCATCAAAAATGGTGGAAAATGGAAAAAACAGCAAGGAACAGTTGCCTAATAACATCCTAAACATAATGTATATCTCCATAAATGTTTAAATCATTTTAACCTTTTCATGCATCACTAGTGATGCACACTAAATCTGAGACGCATCACTGGTGATGCATGGGAAAAGCTTGCTCAAAGTGCTCACTATTAGCGAGTTTTGCAAATTTTCAGTATCAACCCTAACGACTGTGGGTCTCTGTGGCCTCCAGGACCCTATATTATATCTCAGGTGATGAAGCAAGAGTGGCTAGGGCTCATTTCCAGCCTCCAGGTACATGTCTGACTCCCATTTCTGACATGTATTGGTGTTTGGTGTCAAACACATTTTTTCCATTATGGGCCATGGAGCTCAGAGTCACACCACATTTCGTGTTTTGGACCCAAGGACCCCATAGTATACCTCAGATGACATACCAGGATTGTCTAAGGGCCATTTCTGTCCTCCAGGGACGACTTTTTGAAGCTTTTGGATTTAAGGGGGCAAAGTCACTTCTTCCACCCAGCCCAAGGTGCGCAAAATCGGGTACGATATCAGGTTTTTCCCTTGGCTGGAAGCTAAAAAAAACTTCAGATAATACCAAAGGTAGACAGATCAAATGAAAGCATCAGATCTGACCTTTCTAACAAGTGTATTTATGTCTTGAACACTCAAACAGTGTCTCTGATATCCAATATGAGCTATTTGACAAATTAGCAAATCTTGTCAAAAAAATTTTTGGATGATTTTTGCTAATTTTCGGTATCAACCCCCATGACTGTTTTCAGGCCCCTGTAGCCACCAGGACCCCATTATATATCTCAGGTGATATGACAAGAGTGGCTAGGGCTCATTTCCAGGCTCCAGGTACACGTCTGACTCCTATTTGTGACATTTCGAGGTGTTTCGTGTCAAACTCATTTTTTCCATTATAGGCCATCAAAAATGGTGGAAAATGGAAAAAACAGCAAGGAACAGTTGCCTAATAACATCCTAAACATAATGTATATCTCCATAAATGTTTAAATCATTTTAACCTTTTCATGCATCACTAGTGATGCACACTAAATCTGAGACGCAGCACTGGTGATGCATTTGCATCACTAGTGATGCAAATGCATCACTGGTGATGCATGGGAAAAGCTTGCTCAAAGTGCTCACTATTAGCGAGTTTTGCAAATTTTCAGTATCAACCCTAACGACTGTGGGTCTCTGTGGCCTCCAGGACCCTATATTATATCTCAGGTGATGAAGCAAGAGTGGCTAGGGCTCATTTCCAGCCTCCAGGTACATGTCTGACTCCCATTTCTGACATGTATTGGTGTTTGGTGTCAAACACATTTTTTCCATTATGGGCCATGGAGCTCAGAGTCACACCACATTTCTTGTTTTGGACCCAAGGACCCCATAGTATACCTCATATGACATACCAGGATTGTCTAAGGGCCATTTCTGTCCTCCAGGGACGACTTTTTGAAGTTTTTGGATTTAAGGGGGCAAAGTCACTTCTTCCACCCAGCCCAAGGTGCTCAAAATCGGGTACGATATCAGGTTTTTCCCTTGGCTGGAAGCTAAAAAAAAACTTCAGATAATACCAAAGGTAGACAGATCAAATGAAAGCATCAGATCTGACCTTTCTAACAAGTGTATTTATGTCTTGAACACTCAAACGGTGTCTCTGATATCCAATCTGAGCTATTTGACAAATTAGCAAATCTTTTCAAAAAACTTTTTTTGACGATTTTTGCTAATTTTCGGTATCAACCCCCATGACTGTTTTCAGGCCCCTGTAGCCACCAGGACCCCATTATGTATCTCAGGTGATATGACAAGAGTGGCTAGGGCTCATTTCCAGGCTCCAGGTACACGTCTGACTCGTATTTGTGACATTTCGAGGTGTTTCGTGTCAAACTCATTTTTTCCATGATAGGCCATCAAAAATGGTGGAAAATGGAAAAAACAGCAAGGAACAGTTGCCTAATAACATCCTAAACATAATGTATATCTCCATAAATGTTTAAATCATTTTAACCTTTTCATGCATCACTAGTGAAGCACACTAAATCTGAGACGCAGCACTGGTGATGCATTCGCATCACTAGTGATGCAAATGCATCAGTGGTGATGCATGGGAAAAGCTTGCTAAAAGTGCTCACTATTAGCGAGTTTTGCAAATTTTCATTATCAACCCTAATGACTGTTTGTGGGTCCCTTTGGCCACCAGGACCCTATATTATATCTCAGGTGATGAAGCAAGAGTGGCTAGGGCTCATTTCCAGGCTCCAGGTACATGTCTGACTCCCATTTCTGACATGTTGAGGTGTTTGGAGTCAAACTAATTTTTTCCATTATGTGCCATAGAGCTCAGAGTCACACCACATTTCTAGTTTTGGACCCAAGGACCCCATAGTATACCTCAGATGACATACCAGGAGTGTCTAAGACCCATTTCTGTCCTCCAGGGACGACTTTTTGAAGTTTTTGGATTTAAGGGGGCAAAGTCACTTCTTCCACCCAGCCCAAGGTGCGCAAAATCGGGTACGATATCAGGTTTTTCCCTTGGCTGGAAGCTAAAAAAAACTTCAGATAATACCAAAGGTAGACAGATCAAATGAAAGCATCAGATCTGACCTTTCTAACAAGTGTATTTATGTCTTGAACACTCAAACGGTGTCTCTGATATCCAATATGAGCTATTTGACAAATTAGCAAATCTTGTCAAAAAAATTTTTGGATGATTTTTGCTAATTTTCGGTATCAACCCCCATGACTGTTTTCAGGCCCCTGTAGCCACCAGGACCCCATTATATATCTCAGGTGATATGACAAGAGTGGCTAGGGCTCATTTCCAGGCTCCAGGTACACGTCTGACTCCTATTTGTGACATTTCGAGGTGTTTCGTGTCAAACTCATTTTTTCCATTATAGGCCATCAAAAATGGTGGAAAATGGAAAAAACAGCAAGGAACAGTTGCCTAATAACATCCTAAACATAATGTATATCTCCATAAATGTTTAAATCATTTTAACCTTTTCATGCATCACTAGTGATGCACACTAAATCTGAGACGCATCACTGGTGATGCATGGGAAAAGCTTGCTCAAAGTGCTCACTATTAGCGAGTTTTGCAAATTTTCAGTATCAACCCTAACGACTGTGGGTCTCTGTGGCCTCCAGGACCCTATATTATATCTCAGGTGATGAAGCAAGAGTGGCTAGGGCTCATTTCCAGCCTCCAGGTACATGTCTGACTCCCATTTCTGACATGTATTGGTGTTTGGTGTCAAACACATTTTTTCCATTATGGGCCATGGAGCTCAGAGTCACACCACATTTCGTGTTTTGGACCCAAGGACCCCATAGTATACCTCAGATGACATACCAGGATTGTCTAAGGGCCATTTCTGTCCTCCAGGGACGACTTTTTGAAGTTTTTGGATTTAAGGGGGCAAAGTCACTTCTTCCACCCAGCCCAAGGTGCGCAAAATCGGGTACGATATCAGGTTTTTCCCTTGGCTGGAAGCTAAAAAAACTTCAGATAATACCAAAGGTAGACAGATCAAATGAAAGCATCAGATCTGACCTTTCTAACAAGTGTATTTATGTCTTGAACACTCAAACAGTGTCTCTGATATCCAATATGAGCTATTTGACAAATTAGCAAATCTTGTCAAAAAAATTTTTGGATGATTTTTGCTAATTTTCGGTATCAACCCCCATGACTGTTTTCAGGCCGCTGTAGCCACCAGGACCCCATTATATATCTCAGGTGATATGACAAGAGTGGCTAGGGCTCATTTCCAGGCTCCAGGTACACGTCTGACTCCTATTTGTGACATTTCGAGGTGTTTCGTGTCAAACTCATTTTTTCCATTATAGGCCATCAAAAATGGTGGAAAATGGAAAAAACAGCAAGGAACAGTTGCCTAATAACATCCTAAACATAATGTATATCTCCATAAATGTTTAAATCATTTTAACCTTTTCATGCATCACTAGTGATGCACACTAAATCTGAGACGCAGCACTGGTGATGCATTTGCATCACTAGTGATGCAAATGCATCACTGGTGATGCATGGGAAAAGCTTGCTCAAAGTGCTCACTATTAGCGAGTTTTGCAAATTTTCAGTATCAACCCTAACGACTGTGGGTCTCTGTGGCCTCCAGGACCCTATATTATATCTCAGGTGATGAAGCAAGAGTGGCTAGGGCTCATTTCCAGCCTCCAGGTACATGTCTGACTCCCATTTCTGACATGTATTGGTGTTTGGTGTCAAACACATTTTTTCCATTATGGGCCATGGAGCTCAGAGTCACACCACATTTCTTGTTTTGGACCCAAGGACCCCATAGTATACCTCAGATGACATACCAGGATTGTCTAAGGGCCATTTCTGTCCTCCAGGGACGACTTTTTGAAGTTTTTGGATTTAAGGGGGCAAAGTCACTTCTTCCACCCAGCCCAAGGTGCGCAAAATCGGGTACGATATCAGGTTTTTCCCTTGGCTGGAAGCTAAAAAAAACTTCAGATAATACCAAAGGTAGACAGATCAAATGAAAGCATCAGATCTGACCTTTCTAACAAGTGTATTTATGTCTTGAACACTCAAACGGTGTCTCTGATATCCAATCTGAGCTATTTGACAAATTAGCAAATCTTGGCAAAAAAATGTTTTGACAATTTTTGCTAATTTTCGGTATCAACCCTCATGACTGTTTTCAGGCCCCTGTAGCCACCAGGACCCCATTATGTATCTCAGGTGATATGACAAGAGTGGCTAGGGCTCATTTCCAGGCTCCAGGTACACGTCTGACTCGTATTTGTGACATTTCGAGGTGTTTCGTGTCAAACTCATTTTTTCCATGATAGGCCATCAAAAATGGTGGAAAATGGAAAAAACAGCAAGGAACAGTTGCCTAATAACATCCTAAACATAATGTATATCTCCATAAATGTTTAAATCATTTTAACCTTTTCATGCATCACTAGTGAAGCACACTAAATCTGAGACGCAGCACTGGTGATGCATTTGCATCACTAGTGATGCAAATGCATCAGTGGTGATGCATGGGAAAAGCTTGCTAAAAGTGCTCACTATTAGCGAGTTTTGCAAATTTTCATTATCAACCCTAATGACTGTTTGTGGGTCCCTTTGGCCACCAGGACCCTATATTATATCTCAGGTGATGAAGCAAGAGTGGCTAGGGCTCATTTCCAGGCTCCAGGTACATGTCTGACTCCCATTTCTGACATGTTGAGGTGTTTGGAGTCAAACTAATTTTTTCCATTATGTGCCATAGAGCTCAGAGTCACACCACATTTCTAGTTTTGGACCCAAGGACCCCATAGTATACCTCAGATGACATACCAGGAGTGTCTAAGACCCATTTCTGTCCTCCAGGGACGACTTTTTGAAGTTTTTGGATTTAAGGGGGCAAAGTCACTTCTTCCACCCAGCCCAAGGTGCGCAAAATCGGGTACGATATCAGGTTTTTCCCTTGGCTGGAAGCTAAAAAAAACTTCAGATAATACCAAAGGTAGACAGATCAAATGAAAGCATCAGATCTGACCTTTCTAACAAGTGTATTTATGTCTTGAACACTCAAACGGTGTCTCTGATATCCAATATGAGCTATTTGACAAATTAGCAAATCTTGTCAAAAAAATTTTTGGATGATTTTTGCTAATTTTCGGTATCAACCCCCATGACTGTTTTCAGGCCCCTGTAGCCACCAGGACCCCCTTATATATCTCAGGTGATATGACAAGAGTGGCTAGGGCTCATTTCCAGGCTCCAGGTACACGTCTGACTCCTATTTGTGACATTTCGAGGTGTTTCGTGTCAAACTCATTTTTTCCATTATAGGCCATCAAAAATGGTGGAAAATGGAAAAAACAGCAAGGAACAGTTGCCTAATAACATCCTAAACATAATGTATATCTCCATAAATGTTTAAATCATTTTAACCTTTTCATGCATCACTAGTGATGCACACTAAATCTGAGACGCATCACTGGTGATGCATGGGAAAAGCTTGCTCAAAGTGCTCACTATTAGCGAGTTTTGCAAATTTTCAGTATCAACCCTAATGACTGTGGGTCTCTGTGGCCTCCAGGACCCTATATTATATCTCAGGTGATGAAGCAAGAGTGGCTAGGGCTCATTTCCAGCCTCCAGGTACATGTCTGACTCCCATTTCTGACATGTATTGGTGTTTGGTGTCAAACACATTTTTTCCATTATGGGCCATGGAGCTCAGAGTCACACCACATTTCGTGTTTTGGACCCAAGGACCCCATAGTATACCTCAGATGACATACCAGGATTGTCTAAGGGCCATTTCTGTCCTCCAGGGACGACTTTTTGAAGTTTTTGGATTTAAGGGGGCAAAGTCACTTCTTCCACCCAGCCCAAGGTGCGCAAAATCGGGTACGATATCAGGTTTTTCCCTTGGCTGGAAGCTAAAAAAAACTTCAGATAATACCAAAGGTAGACAGATCAAATGAAAGCATCAGATCTGACCTTTCTAACAAGTGTATTTATGTCTTGAACACTCAAACAGTGTCTCTGATATCCAATATGAGCTATTTGACAAATTAGCAAATCTTGTCAAAAAATTTTTTGGATGATTTTTGCTAATTTTCGGTATCAACCCCCATGACTGTTTTCAGGCCCCTGTAGCCACCAGGACCCCATTATATATCTCAGGTGATATGACAAGAGTGGCTAGGGCTCATTTCCAGGCTCCAGGTACACGTCTGACTCCTATTTGTGACATTTCGAGGTGTTTCGTGTCAAACTCATTTTTTCCATTATAGGCCATCAAAAATGGTGGAAAATGGAAAAAACAGCAAGGAACAGTTGCCTAATAACATCCTAAACATAATGTATATCTCCATAAATGTTTAAATCATTTTAACCTTTTCATGCATCACTAGTGATGCACACTAAATCTGAGACGCATCACTGGTGATGCATGGGAAAAGCTTGCTCAAAGTGCTCACTATTAGCGAGTTTTGCAAATTTTCAGTATCAACCCTAACGACTGTGGGTCTCTGTGGCCTCCAGGACCCAATATTATATCTCAGGTGATGAAGCAAGAGTGGCTAGGGCTCATTTCCAGCCTCCAGGTACATGTCTGACTCCCATTTCTGACATGTATTGGTGTTTGGTGTCAAACACATTTTTTCCATTATGGGCCATGGAGCTCAGAGTCACACCACATTTCGTGTTTTGGACCCAAGGACCCCATAGTATACCTCAGATGACATACCAGGATTGTCTAAGGGCCATTTCTGTCCTCCAGGGACGACTTTTTGAAGTTTTTGGATTTAAGGGGGCAAAGTCACTTCTTCCACCCAGCCCAAGGTGCGCAAAATCGGGTACGATATCAGGTTTTTCCCTTGGCTGGAAGCTAAAAAAAACTTCAGATAATACCAAAGGTAGACAGATCAAATGAAAGCATCAGATCTGACCTTTCTAACAAGTGTATTTATGTCTTGAACACTCAAACAGTGTCTCTGATATCCAATATGAGCTATTTGACAAATTAGCAAATCTTGTCAAAAAATTTTTTGGATGATTTTTGTTAATTTTCGGTATCAACCCCCATGACTGTTTTCAGGCCCCTGTAGCCACCAGGACCCCATTATATATCTCAGGTGATATGACAAGAGTGGCTAGGGCTCATTTCCAGGCTCCAGGTACACGTCTGACTCCTATTTGTGACATTTCGAGGTGTTTCGTGTCAAACTCATTTTTTCCATTATAGGCCATCAAAAATGGTGGAAAATGGAAAAAACAGCAAGGAACAGTTGCCTAATAACATCCTAAACATAATGTATATCTCCATAAATGTTTAAATCATTTTAACCTTTTCATGCATCACTAGTGATGCACACTAAATCTGAGACGCATCACTGGTGATGCATGGGAAAAGCTTGCTCAAAGTGCTCACTATTAGCGAGTTTTGCAAATTTTCAGTATCAACCCTAACGACTGTGGGTCTCTGTGGCCTCCAGGACCCTATATTATATCTCAGGTGATGAAGCAAGAGTGGCTAGGGCTCATTTCCAGCCTCCAGGTACATGTCTGACTCCCATTTCTGACATGTATTGGTGTTTGGTGTCAAACACATTTTTTCCATTATGGGCCATGGAGCTCAGAGTCACACCACATTTCGTGTTTTGGACCCAAGGACCCCATAGTATACCTCAGATGACATACCAGGATTGTCTAAGGGCCATTTCTGTCCTCCAGGGACGACTTTTTGAAGTTTTTGGATTTAAGGGGGCAAAGTCACTTCTTCCACCCAGCCCAAGGTGCGCAAAATCGGGTACGATATCAGGTTTTTCCCTTGGCTGGAAGCTAAAAAAAACTTCAGATAATACCAAAGGTAGACAGATCAAATGAAAGCATCAGATCTGACCTTTCTAACAAGTGTATTTATGTCTTGAACACTCAAACAGTGTCTCTGATATCCAATATGAGCTATTTGACAAATTAGCAAATCTTGTCAAAAAAATTTTTGGATGATTTTTGCTAATTTTCGGTATCAACCCCCATGACTGTTTTCAGGCCCCTGTAGCCACCAGGACCCCATTATATATCTCAGGTGATATGACAAGAGTGGCTAGGGCTCATTTCCAGGCTCCAGGTACACGTCTGACTCCTATTTGTGACATTTCGAGGTGTTTCGTGTCAAACTCATTTTTTCCATTATAGGCCATCAAAAATGGTGGAAAATGGAAAAAACAGCAAGGAACAGTTGCCTAATAACATCCTAAACATAATGTATATCTCCATAAATGTTTAAATCATTTTAACCTTTTCATGCATCACTAGTGATGCACACTAAATCTGAGACGCAGCACTGGTGATGCATTTGCATCACTAGTGATGCAAATGCATCACTGGTGATGCATGGGAAAAGCTTGCTCAAAGTGCTCACTATTAGCGAGTTTTGCAAATTTTCAGTATCAACCCTAACGACTGTGGGTCTCTGTGGCCTCCAGGACCCTATATTATATCTCAGGTGATGAAGCAAGAGTGGCTAGGGCTCATTTCCAGCCTCCAGGTACATGTCTGACTCCCATTTCTGACATGTATTGGTGTTTGGTGTCAAACACATTTTTTCCATTATGGGCCATGGAGCTCAGAGTCACACCACATTTCTTGTTTTGGACCCAAGGACCCCATAGTATACCTCAGATGACATACCAGGATTGTCTAAGGGCCATTTCTGTCCTCCAGGGACGACTTTTTGAAGTTTTTGGATTTAAGGGGGCAAAGTCACTTCTTCCACCCAGCCCAAGATGCGCAAAATCGGGTACGATATCAGGTTTTTCCCTTGGCTGGAAGCTAAAAAAAACTTCAGATAATACCAAAGGTAGACAGATCAAATGAAAGCATCAGATCTGACCTTTCTAACAAGTGTATTTATGTCTTGAACACTCAAACGGTGTCTCTGATATCCAATCTGAGCTATTTGACAAATTAGCAAATCTTGGCAAAAAAATGTTTTGACAATTTTTGCTAATTTTCGGTATCAACCCTCATGACTGTTTTCAGGCCCCTGTAGCCACCAGGACCCCATTATGTATCTCAGGTGATATGACAAGAGTGGCTAGGGCTCATTTCCAGGCTCCAGGTACACGTCTGACTCGTATTTGTGACATTTCGAGGTGTTTCGTGTCAAACTCATTTTTTCCATGATAGGCCATCAAAAATGGTGGAAAATGGAAAAAACAGCAAGGAACAGTTGCCTAATAACATCCTAAACATAATGTATATCTCCATAAATGTTTAAATCATTTTAACCTTTTCATGCATCACTAGTGAAGCACACTAAATCTGAGACGCAGCACTGGTGATGCATTTGCATCACTAGTGATGCAAATGCATCAGTGGTGATGCATGGGAAAAGCTTGCTAAAAGTGCTCACTATTAGCGAGTTTTGCAAATTTTCATTATCAACCCTAATGACTGTTTGTGGGTCCCTTTGGCCACCAGGACCCTATATTATATCTCAGGTGATGAAGCAAGAGTGGCTAGGGCTCATTTCCAGGCTCCAGGTACATGTCTGACTCCCATTTCTGACATGTTGAGGTGTTTGGAGTCAAACTAATTTTTTCCATTATGTGCCATAGAGCTCAGAGTCACACCACATTTCTAGTTTTGGACCCAAGGACCCCATAGTATACCTCAGATGACATACCAGGAGTGTCTAAGACCCATTTCTGTCCTCCAGGGACGACTTTTTGAAGTTTTTGGATTTAAGGGGGCAAAGTCACTTCTTCCACCCAGCCCAAGGTGCGCAAAATCGGGTACGATATCAGGTTTTTCCCTTGGCTGGAAGCTAAAAAAAACTTCAGATAATACCAAAGGTAGACAGATCAAATGAAAGCATCAGATCTGACCTTTCTAACAAGTGTATTTATGTCTTGAACACTCAAACGGTGTCTCTGATATCCAATATGAGCTATTTGACAAATTAGCAAATCTTGTCAAAAAAATTTTTGGATGATTTTTGCTAATTTTCGGTATCAACCCCCATGACTGTTTTCAGGCCCCTGTAGCCACCAGGACCCCCTTATATATCTCAGGTGATATGACAAGAGTGGCTAGGGCTCATTTCCAGGCTCCAGGTACACGTCTGACTCCTATTTGTGACATTTCGAGGTGTTTCGTGTCAAACTCATTTTTTCCATTATAGGCCATCAAAAATGGTGGAAAATGGAAAAAACAGCAAGGAACAGTTGCCTAATAACATCCTAAACATAATGTATATCTCCATAAATGTTTAAATCATTTTAACCTTTTCATGCATCACTAGTGATGCACACTAAATCTGAGACGCATCACTGGTGATGCATGGGAAAAGCTTGCTCAAAGTGCTCACTATTAGCGAGTTTTGCAAATTTTCAGTATCAACCCTAATGACTGTGGGTCTCTGTGGCCTCCAGGACCCTATATTATATCTCAGGTGATGAAGCAAGAGTGGCTAGGGCTCATTTCCAGCCTCCAGGTACATGTCTGACTCCCATTTCTGACATGTATTGGTGTTTGGTGTCAAACACATTTTTTCCATTATGGGCCATGGAGCTCAGAGTCACACCACATTTCGTGTTTTGGACCCAAGGACCCCATAGTATACCTCAGATGACATACCAGGATTGTCTAAGGGCCATTTCTGTCCTCCAGGGACGACTTTTTGAAGTTTTTGGATTTAAGGGGGCAAAGTCACTTCTTCCACCCAGCCCAAGGTGCGCAAAATCGGGTACGATATCAGGTTTTTCCCTTGGCTGGAAGCTAAAAAAAACTTCAGATAATACCAAAGGTAGACAGATCAAATGAAAGCATCAGATCTGACCTTTCTAACAAGTGTATTTATGTCTTGAACACTCAAACAGTGTCTCTGATATCCAATATGAGCTATTTGACAAATTAGCAAATCTTGTCAAAAAATTTTTTGGATGATTTTTGCTAATTTTCGGTATCAACCCCCATGACTGTTTTCAGGCCCCTGTAGCCACCAGGACCCCATTATATATCTCAGGTGATATGACAAGAGTGGCTAGGGCTCATTTCCAGGCTCCAGGTACACGTCTGACTCCTATTTGTGACATTTCGAGGTGTTTCGTGTCAAACTCATTTTTTCCATTATAGGCCATCAAAAATGGTGGAAAATGGAAAAAACAGCAAGGAACAGTTGCCTAATAACATCCTAAACATAATGTATATCTCCATAAATGTTTAAATCATTTTAACCTTTTCATGCATCACTAGTGATGCACACTAAATCTGAGACGCATCACTGGTGATGCATGGGAAAAGCTTGCTCAAAGTGCTCACTATTAGCGAGTTTTGCAAATTTTCAGTATCAACCCTAACGACTGTGGGTCTCTGTGGCCTCCAGGACCCTATATTATATCTCAGGTGATGAAGCAAGAGTGGCTAGGGCTCATTTCCAGCCTCCAGGTACATGTCTGACTCCCATTTCTGACATGTATTGGTGTTTGGTGTCAAACACATTTTTTCCATTATGGGCCATGGAGCTCAGAGTCACACCACATTTCGTGTTTTGGACCCAAGGACCCCATAGTATACCTCAGATGACATACCAGGATTGTCTAAGGGCCATTTCTGTCCTCCAGGGACGACTTTTTGAAGTTTTTGGATTTAAGGGGGCAAAGTCACTTCTTCCACCCAGCCCAAGGTGCGCAAAATCGGGTACGATATCAGGTTTTTCCCTTGGCTGGAAGCTAAAAAAAACTTCAGATAATACCAAAGGTAGACAGATCAAATGAAAGCATCAGATCTGACCTTTCTAACAAGTGTATTTATGTCTTGAACACTCAAACAGTGTCTCTGATATCCAATATGAGCTATTTGACAAATTAGCAAATCTTGTCAAAAAATTTTTTGGATGATTTTTGCTAATTTTCGGTATCAACCCCCATGACTGTTTTCAGGCCCCTGTAGCCACCAGGACCCCATTATATATCTCAGGTGATATGACAAGAGTGGCTAGGGCTCATTTCCAGGCTCCAGGTACACGTCTGACTCCTATTTGTGACATTTCGAGGTGTTTCGTGTCAAACTCATTTTTTCCATTATAGGCCATCAAAAATGGTGGAAAATGGAAAAAACAGCAAGGAACAGTTGCCTAATAACATCCTAAACATAATGTATATCTCCATAAATGTTTAAATCATTTTAACCTTTTCATGCATCACTAGTGATGCACACTAAATCTGAGACGCATCACTGGTGATGCATGGGAAAAGCTTGCTCAAAGTGCTCACTATTAGCGAGTTTTGCAAATTTTCAGTATCAACCCTAACGACTGTGGGTCTCTGTGGCCTCCAGGACCCTATATTATATCTCAGGTGATGAAGCAAGAGTGGCTAGGGCTCATTTCCAGCCTCCAGGTACATGTCTGACTCCCATTTCTGACATGTATTGGTGTTTGGTGTCAAACACATTTTTTCCATTATGGGCCATGGAGCTCAGAGTCACACCACATTTCGTGTTTTGGACCCAAGGACCCCATAGTATACCTCAGATGACATACCAGGATTGTCTAAGGGCCATTTCTGTCCTCCAGGGACGACTTTTTGAAGTTTTTGGATTTAAGGGGGCAAAGTCACTTCTTCCACCCAGCCCAAGGTGCGCAAAATCGGGTACGATATCAGGTTTTTCCCTTGGCTGGAAGCTAAAAAAAACTTCAGATAATACCAAAGGTAGACAGATCAAATGAAAGCATCAGATCTGACCTTTCTAACAAGTGTATTTATGTCTTGAACACTCAAACAGTGTCTCTGATATCCAATATGAGCTATTTGACAAATTAGCAAATCTTGTCAAAAAATTTTTTGGATGATTTTTGCTAATTTTCGGTATCAACCCCCATGACTGTTTTCAGGCCCCTGTAGCCACCAGGACCCCATTATATATCTCAGGTGATATGACAAGAGTGGCTAGGGCTCATTTCCAGGCTCCAGGTACACGTCTGACTCCTATTTGTGACATTTCGAGGTGTTTCGTGTCAAACTCATTTTTTCCATTATAGGCCATCAAAAATGGTGGAAAATGGAAAAAACAGCAAGGAACAGTTGCCTAATAACATCCTAAACATAATGTATATCTCCATAAATGTTTAAATCATTTTAACCTTTTCATGCATCACTAGTGATGCACACTAAATCTGAGACGCATCACTGGTGATGCATGGGAAAAGCTTGCTCAAAGTGCTCACTATTAGCGAGTTTTGCAAATTTTCAGTATCAACCCTAACGACTGTGGGTCTCTGTGGCCTCCAGGACCCTATATTATATCTCAGGTGATGAAGCAAGAGTGGCTAGGGCTCATTTCCAGCCTCCAGGTACATGTCTGACTCCCATTTCTGACATGTATTGGTGTTTGGTGTCAAACACATTTTTTCCATTATGGGCCATGGAGCTCAGAGTCACACCACATTTCGTGTTTTGGACCCAAGGACCCCATAGTATACCTCAGATGACATACCAGGATTGTCTAAGGGCCATTTCTGTCCTCCAGGGACGACTTTTTGAAGTTTTTGGATTTAAGGGGGCAAAGTCACTTCTTCCACCCAGCCCAAGGTGCGCAAAATCGGGTACGATATCAGGTTTTTCCCTTGGCTGGAAGCTAAAAAAAACTTCAGATAATACCAAAGGTAGACAGATCAAATGAAAGCATCAGATCTGACCTTTCTAACAAGTGTATTTATGTCTTGAACACTCAAACAGTGTCTCTGATATCCAATATGAGCTATTTGACAAATTAGCAAATCTTGTCAAAAAATTTTTTGGATGATTTTTGCTAATTTTCGGTATCAACCCCCATGACTGTTTTCAGGCCCCTGTAGCCACCAGGACCCCATTATATATCTCAGGTGATATGACAAGAGTGGCTAGGGCTCATTTCCAGGCTCCAGGTACACGTCTGACTCCTATTTGTGACATTTCGAGGTGTTTCGTGTCAAACTCATTTTTTCCATTATAGGCCATCAAAAATGGTGGAAAATGGAAAAAACAGCAAGGAACAGTTGCCTAATAACATCCTAAACATAATGTATATCTCCATAAATGTTTAAATCATTTTAACCTTTTCATGCATCACTAGTGATGCACACTAAATCTGAGACGCATCACTGGTGATGCATGGGAAAAGCTTGCTCAAAGTGCTCACTATTAGCGAGTTTTGCAAATTTTCAGTATCAACCCTAACGACTGTGGGTCTCTGTGGCCTCCAGGACCCTATATTATATCTCAGGTGATGAAGCAAGAGTGGCTAGGGCTCATTTCCAGCCTCCAGGTACATGTCTGACTCCCATTTCTGACATGTATTGGTGTTTGGTGTCAAACACATTTTTTCCATTATGGGCCATGGAGCTCAGAGTCACACCACATTTCGTGTTTTGGACCCAAGGACCCCATAGTATACCTCAGATGACATACCAGGATTGTCTAAGGGCCATTTCTGTCCTCCAGGGACGACTTTTTGAAGTTTTTGGATTTAAGGGGGCAAAGTCACTTCTTCCACCCAGCCCAAGGTGCGCAAAATCGGGTACGATATCAGGTTTTTCCCTTGGCTGGAAGCTAAAAAAAACTTCAGATAATACCAAAGGTAGACAGATCAAATGAAAGCATCAGATCTGACCTTTCTAACAAGTGTATTTATGTCTTGAACACTCAAACAGTGTCTCTGATATCCAATATGAGCTATTTGACAAATTAGCAAATCTTGTCAAAAAAATTTTTGGATGATTTTTGCTAATTTTCGGTATCAACCCCCATGACTGTTTTCAGGCCCCTGTAGCCACCAGGACCCCATTATATATCTCAGGTGATATGACAAGAGTGGCTAGGGCTCATTTCCAGGCTCCAGGTACACGTCTGACTCCTATTTGTGACATTTCGAGGTGTTTCGTGTCAAACTCATTTTTTCCATTATAGGCCATCAAAAATGGTGGAAAATGGAAAAAACAGCAAGGAACAGTTGCCTAATAACATCCTAAACATAATGTATATCTCCATAAATGTTTAAATCATTTTAACCTTTTCATGCATCACTAGTGATGCACACTAAATCTGAGACGCAGCACTGGTGATGCATTTGCATCACTAGTGATGCAAATGCATCACTGGTGATGCATGGGAAAAGCTTGCTCAAAGTGCTCACTATTAGCGAGTTTTGCAAATTTTCAGTATCAACCCTAACGACTGTGGGTCTCTGTGGCCTCCAGGACCCTATATTATATCTCAGGTGATGAAGCAAGAGTGGCTAGGGCTCATTTCCAGCCTCCAGGTACATGTCTGACTCCCATTTCTGACATGTATTGGTGTTTGGTGTCAAACACATTTTTTCCATTATGGGCCATGGAGCTCAGAGTCACACCACATTTCTTGTTTTGGACCCAAGGACCCCATAGTATACCTCAGATGACATACCAGGATTGTCTAAGGGCCATTTCTGTCCTCCAGGGACGACTTTTTGAAGTTTTTGGATTTAAGGGGGCAAAGTCACTTCTTCCACCCAGCCCAAGGTGCGCAAAATCGGGTACGATATCAGGTTTTTCCCTTGGCTGGAAGCTAAAAAAAACTTCAGATAATACCAAAGGTAGACAGATCAAATGAAAGCATCAGATCTGACCTTTCTAACAAGTGTATTTATGTCTTGAACACTCAAACGGTGTCTCTGATATCCAATCTGAGCTATTTGACAAATTAGCAAATCTTGGCAAAAAAATGTTTTGACAATTTTTGCTAATTTTCGGTATCAACCCTCATGACTGTTTTCAGGCCCCTGTAGCCACCAGGACCCCATTATGTATCTCAGGTGATATGACAAGAGTGGCTAGGGCTCATTTCCAGGCTCCAGGTACACGTCTGACTCGTATTTGTGACATTTCGAGGTGTTTCGTGTCAAACTCATTTTTTCCATGATAGGCCATCAAAAATGGTGGAAAATGGAAAAAACAGCAAGGAACAGTTGCCTAATAACATCCTAAACATAATGTATATCTCCATAAATGTTTAAATCATTTTAACCTTTTCATGCATCACTAGTGATGCACACTAAATCTGAGACGCATCACTGGTGATGCATTTGCATCACTAGTGATGCAAATGCATCAGTGGTGATGCATGGGAAAAGCTTGCTAAAAGTGCTCACTATTAGCGAGTTTTGCAAATTTTCATTATCAACCCTAATGACTGTTTGTGGGTCCCTTTGGCCACCAGGACCCTATATTATATCTCAGGTGATGAAGCAAGAGTGGCTAGGGCTCATTTCCAGGCTCCAGGTACATGTCTGACTCCCATTTCTGACATGTTGAGGTGTTTGGAGTCAAACTAATTTTTTCCATTATGTGCCATAGAGCTCAGAGTCACACCACATTTCTAGTTTTGGACCCAAGGACCCCATAGTATACCTCAGATGACATACCAGGAGTGTCTAAGACCCATTTCTGTCCTCCAGGGACGACTTTTTGAAGTTTTTGGATTTAAGGGGGCAAAGTCACTTCTTCCACCCAGCCCAAGGTGCGCAAAATCGGGTACGATATCAGGTTTTTCCCTTGGCTGGAAGCTAAAAAAAACTTCAGATAATACCAAAGGTAGACAGATCAAATGAAAGCATCAGATCTGACCTTTCTAACAAGTGTATTTATGTCTTGAACACTCAAACGGTGTCTCTGATATCCAATATGAGCTATTTGACAAATTAGCAAATCTTGTCAAAAAAATTTTTGGATGATTTTTGCTAATTTTCGGTATCAACCCCTATGACTGTTTTCAGGCCCCTGTAGCCACCAGGACCCCCTTATATATCTCAGGTGATATGACAAGAGTGGCTAGGGCTCATTTCCAGGCTCCAGGTACACGTCTGACTCCTATTTGTGACATTTCGAGGTGTTTCGTGTCAAACTCATTTTTTCCATTATAGGCCATCAAAAATGGTGGAAAATGGAAAAAACAGCAAGGAACAGTTGCCTAATAACATCCTAAACATAATGTATATCTCCATAAATGTTTAAATCATTTTAACCTTTTCATGCATCACTAGTGATGCACACTAAATCTGAGACGCATCACTGGTGATGCATGGGAAAAGCTTGCTCAAAGTGCTCACTATTAGCGAGTTTTGCAAATTTTCAGTATCAACCCTAACGACTGTGGGTCTCTGTGGCCTCCAGGACCCTATATTATATCTCAGGTGATGAAGCAAGAGTGGCTAGGGCTCATTTCCAGCCTCCAGGTACATGTCTGACTCCCATTTCTGACATGTATTGGTGTTTGGTGTCAAACACATTTTTTCCATTATGGGCCATGGAGCTCAGAGTCACACCACATTTCGTGTTTTGGACCCAAGGACCCCATAGTATACCTCAGATGACATACCAGGATTGTCTAAGGGCCATTTCTGTCCTCCAGGGACGACTTTTTGAAGTTTTTGGATTTAAGGGGGCAAAGTCACTTCTTCCACCCAGCCCAAGGTGCGCAAAATCGGGTACGATATCAGGTTTTTCCCTTGGCTGGAAGCTAAAAAAAACTTCAGATAATACCAAAGGTAGACAGATCAAATGAAAGCATCAGATCTGACCTTTCTAACAAGTGTATTTATGTCTTGAACACTCAAACAGTGTCTCTGATATCCAATATGAGCTATTTGACAAATTAGCAAATCTTGTCAAAAAAATTTTTGGATGATTTTTGCTAATTTTCGGTATCAACCCCCATGACTGTTTTCAGGCCCCTGTAGCCACCAGGACCCCATTATATATCTCAGGTGATATGACAAGAGTGGCTAGGGCTCATTTCCAGGCTCCAGGTACACGTCTGACTCCTATTTGTGACATTTCGAGGTGTTTCGTGTCAAACTCATTTTTTCCATTATAGGCCATCAAAAATGGTGGAAAATGGAAAAAACAGCAAGGAACAGTTGCCTAATAACATCCTAAACATAATGTATATCTCCATAAATGTTTAAATCATTTTAACCTTTTCATGCATCACTAGTGATGCACACTAAATCTGAGACGCATCACTGGTGATGCATGGGAAAAGCTTGCTCAAAGTGCTCACTATTAGCGAGTTTTGCAAATTTTCAGTATCAACCCTAACGACTGTGGGTCTCTGTGGCCTCCAGGACCCTATATTATATCTCAGGTGATGAAGCAAGAGTGGCTAGGGCTCATTTCCAGCCTCCAGGTACATGTCTGACTCCCATTTCTGACATGTATTGGTGTTTGGTGTCAAACACATTTTTTCCATTATGGGCCATGGAGCTCAGAGTCACAACACATTTCGTGTTTTGGACCCAAGGACCCCATAGTATACCTCAGATGACATACCAGGATTGTCTAAGGGCCATTTCTGTCCTCCAGGGACGACTTTTTGAAGTTTTTGGATTTAAGGGGGCAAAGTCACTTCTTCCACCCAGCCCAAGGTGCGCAAAATCGGGTACGATATCAGGTTTTTCCCTTGGCTGGAAGCTAAAAAAAACTTCAGATAATACCAAAGGTAGACAGATCAAATGAAAGCATCAGATCTGACCTTTCTAACAAGTGTATTTATGTCTTGAACACTCAAACAGTGTCTCTGATATCCAATATGAGCTATTTGACAAATTAGCAAATCTTGTCAAAAAAATTTTTGGATGATTTTTGCTAATTTTCGGTATCAACCCCCATGACTGTTTTCAGGCCCCTGTAGCCACCAGGACCCCATTATATATCTCAGGTGATATGACAAGAGTGGCTAGGGCTCATTTCCAGGCTCCAGGTACACGTCTGACTCCTATTTGTGACATTTCGAGGTGTTTCGTGTCAAACTCATTTTTTCCATTATAGGCCATCAAAAATGGTGGAAAATGGAAAAAACAGCAAGGAACAGTTGCCTAATAACATCCTAAACATAATGTATATCTCCATAAATGTTTAAATCATTTTAACCTTTTCATGCATCACTAGTGATGCACACTAAATCTGAGACGCAGCACTGGTGATGCATGGGAAAAGCTTGCTCAAAGTGCTCACTATTAGCGAGTTTTGCAAATTTTCAGTATCAACCCTAACGACTGTGGGTCTCTGTGGCCTCCAGGACCCTATATTATATCTCAGGTGATGAAGCAAGAGTGGCTAGGGCTCATTTCCAGCCTCCAGGTACATGTCTGACTCCCATTTCTGACATGTATTGGTGTTTGGTGTCAAACACATTTTTTCCATTATGGGCCATGGAGCTCAGAGTCACACCACATTTCGTGTTTTGGACCCAAGGACCCCATAGTATACCTCAGATGACATACCAGGATTGTCTAAGGGCCATTTCTGTCCTCCAGGGACGACTTTTTGAAGTTTTTGGATTTAAGGGGGCAAAGTCACTTCTTCCACCCAGCCCAAGGTGCGCAAAATCGGGTACGATATCAGGTTTTTCCCTTGGCTGGAAGCTAAAAAAAACTTCAGATAATACCAAAGGTAGACAGATCAAATGAAAGCATCAGATCTGACCTTTCTAACAAGTGTATTTATGTCTTGAACACTCAAACAGTGTCTCTGATATCCAATATGAGCTATTTGACAAATTAGCAAATCTTGTCAAAAAATTTTTTGGATGATTTTTGCTAATTTTCGGTATCAACCCCCATGACTGTTTTCAGGCCCCTGTAGCCACCAGGACCCCATTATATATCTCAGGTGATATGACAAGAGTGGCTAGGGCTCATTTCCAGGCTCCAGGTACACGTCTGACTCCTATTTGTGACATTTCGAGGTGTTTCGTGTCAAACTCATTTTTTCCATTATAGGCCATCAAAAATGGTGGAAAATGGAAAAAACAGCAAGGAACAGTTGCCTAATAACATCCTAAACATAATGTATATCTCCATAAATGTTTAAATCATTTTAACCTTTTCATGCATCACTAGTGATGCACACTAAATCTGAGACGCATCACTGGTGATGCATGGGAAAAGCTTGCTCAAAGTGCTCACTATTAGCGAGTTTTGCAAATTTTCAGTATCAACCCTAACGACTGTGGGTCTCTGTGGCCTCCAGGACCCTATATTATATCTCAGGTGATGAAGCAAGAGTGGCTAGGGCTCATTTCCAGCCTCCAGGTACATGTCTGACTCCCATTTCTGACATGTATTGGTGTTTGGTGTCAAACACATTTTTTCCATTATGGGCCATGGAGCTCAGAGTCACACCACATTTCGTGTTTTGGACCCAAGGACCCCATAGTATACCTCAGATGACATACCAGGATTGTCTAAGGGCCATTTCTGTCCTCCAGGGACGACTTTTTGAAGTTTTTGGATTTAAGGGGGCAAAGTCACTTCTTCCACCCAGCCCAAGGTGCGCAAAATCGGGTACGATATCAGGTTTTTCCCTTGGCTGGAAGCTAAAAAAAACTTCAGATAATACCAAAGGTAGACAGATCAAATGAAAGCATCAGATCTGACCTTTCTAACAAGTGTATTTATGTCTTGAACACTCAAACAGTGTCTCTGATATCCAATATGAGCTATTTGACAAATTAGCAAATCTTGTCAAAAACATTTTTGGATGATTTTTGCTAATTTTCGGTATCAACCCCCATGACTGTTTTCAGGCCCCTGTAGCCACCAGGACCCCATTATATATCTCAGGTGATATGACAAGAGTGGCTAGGGCTCATTTCCAGGCTCCAGGTACACGTCTGACTCCTATTTGTGACATTTCGAGGTGTTTCGTGTCAAACTCATTTTTTCCATTATAGGCCATCAAAAATGGTGGAAAATGGAAAAAACAGCAAGGAACAGTTGCCTAATAACATCCTAAACATAATGTATATCTCCATAAATGTTTAAATCATTTTAACCTTTTCATGCATCACTAGTGATGCACACTAAATCTGAGACGCATCACTGGTGATGCATGGGAAAAGCTTGCTCAAAGTGCTCACTATTAGCGAGTTTTGCAAATTTTCAGTATCAACCCTAACGACTGTGGGTCTCTGTGGCCTCCAGGACCCTATATTATATCTCAGGTGATGAAGCAAGAGTGGCTAGGGCTCATTTCCAGCCTCCAGGTACATGTCTGACTCCCATTTCTGACATGTATTGGTGTTTGGTGTCAAACACATTTTTTCCATTATGGGCCATGGAGCTCAGAGTCACACCACATTTCGTGTTTTGGACCCAAGGACCCCATAGTATACCTCAGATGACATACCAGGATTGTCTAAGGGCCATTTCTGTCCTCCAGGGACGACTTTTTGAAGTTTTTGGATTTAAGGGGGCAAAGTCACTTCTTCCACCCAGCCCAAGGTGCGCAAAATCGGGTACGATATCAGGTTTTTCCCTTGGCTGGAAGCTAAAAAAAACTTCAGATAATACCAAAGGTAGACAGATCAAATGAAAGCATCAGATCTGACCTTTCTAACAAGTGTATTTATGTCTTGAACACTCAAACAGTGTCTCTGATATCCAATATGAGCTATTTGACAAATTAGCAAATCTTGTCAAAAAATTTTTTGGATGATTTTTGCTAATTTTCGGTATCAACCCCCATGACTGTTTTCAGGCCCCTGTAGCCACCAGGACCCCATTATATATCTCAGGTGATAGGACAAGAGTGGCTAGGGCTCATTTCCAGGCTCCAGGTACACGTCTGACTCCTATTTGTGACATTTCGAGGTGTTTCGTGTCAAACTCATTTTTTCCATTATAGGCCATCAAAAATGGTGGAAAATGGAAAAAACAGCAAGGAACAGTTGCCTAATAACATCCTAAACATAATGTATATCTCCATAAATGTTTAAATCATTTTAACCTTTTCATGCATCACTAGTGATGCACACTAAATCTGAGACGCATCACTGGTGATGCATGGGAAAAGCTTGCTCAAAGTGCTCACTATTAGCGAGTTTTGCAAATTTTCAGTATCAACCCTAACGACTGTGGGTCTCTGTGGCCTCCAGGACCCTATATTATATCTCAGGTGATGAAGCAAGAGTGGCTAGGGCTCATTTCCAGCCTCCAGGTACATGTCTGACTCCCATTTCTGACATGTATTGGTGTTTGGTGTCAAACACATTTTTTCCATTATGGGCCATGGAGCTCAGAGTCACACCACATTTCGTGTTTTGGACCCAAGGACCCCATAGTATACCTCAGATGACATACCAGGATTGTCTAAGGGCCATTTCTGTCCTCCAGGGACGACTTTTTGAAGTTTTTGGATTTAAGGGGGCAAAGTCACTTCTTCCACCCAGCCCAAGGTGCGCAAAATCGGGTACGATATCAGGTTTTTCCCTTGGCTGGAAGCTAAAAAAAACTTCAGATAATACCAAAGGTAGACAGATCAAATGAAAGCATCAGATCTGACCTTTCTAACAAGTGTATTTATGTCTTGAACACTCAAACAGTGTCTCTGATATCCAATATGAGCTATTTGACAAATTAGCAAATCTTGTCAAAAAAATTTTTGGATGATTTTTGCTAATTTTCGGTATCAACCCCCATGACTGTTTTCAGGCCCCTGTAGCCACCAGGACCCCATTATATATCTCAGGTGATATGACAAGAGTGGCTAGGGCTCATTTCCAGGCTCCAGGTACACGTCTGACTCCTATTTGTGACATTTCGAGGTGTTTCGTGTCAAACTCATTTTTTCCATTATAGGCCATCAAAAATGGTGGAAAATGGAAAAAACAGCAAGGAACAGTTGCCTAATAACATCCTAAACATAATGTATATCTCCATAAATGTTTAAATCATTTTAACCTTTTCATGCATCACTAGTGATGCACACTAAATCTGAGACGCAGCACTGGTGATGCATTTGCATCACTAGTGATGCAAATGCATCACTGGTGATGCATGGGAAAAGCTTGCTCAAAGTGCTCACTATTAGCGAGTTTTGCAAATTTTCAGTATCAACCCTAACGACTGTGGGTCTCTGTGGCCTCCAGGACCCTATATTATATCTCAGGTGATGAAGCAAGAGTGGCTAGGGCTCATTTCCAGCCTCCAGGTACATGTCTGACTCCCATTTCTGACATGTATTGGTGTTTGGTGTCAAACACATTTTTTCCATTATGGGCCATGGAGCTCAGAGTCACACCACATTTCGTGTTTTGGACCCAAGGACCCCATAGTATACCTCAGATGACATACCAGGATTGTCTAAGGGCCATTTCTGTCCTCCAGGGACGACTTTTTGAAGTTTTTGGATTTAAGGGGGCAAAGTCACTTCTTCCACCCAGCCCAAGGTGCGCAAAATCGGGTACGATATCAGGTTTTTCCCTTGGCTGGAAGCTAAAAAAAACTTCAGATAATACCAAAGGTAGACAGATCAAATGAAAGCATCAGATCTGACCTTTCTAACAAGTGTATTTATGTCTTGAACACTCAAACAGTGTCTCTGATATCCAATATGAGCTATTTGACAAATTAGCAAATCTTGTCAAAAAAATTTTTGGATGATTTTTGCTAATTTTCGGTATCAACCCCCATGACTGTTTTCAGGCCCCTGTAGCCACCAGGACCCCATTATATATCTCAGGTGATATGACAAGAGTGGCTAGGGCTCATTTCCAGGCTCCAGGTACACGTCTGACTCCTATTTGTGACATTTCGAGGTGTTTCGTGTCAAACTCATTTTTTCCATTATAGGCCATCAAAAATGGTGGAAAATGGAAAAAACAGCAAGGAACAGTTGCCTAATAACATCCTAAACATAATGTATATCTCCATAAATGTTTAAATCATTTTAACCTTTTCATGCATCACTAGTGATGCACACTAAATCTGAGACGCAGCACTGGTGATGCATTTGCATCACTAGTGATGCAAATGCATCACTGGTGATGCATGGGAAAAGCTTGCTCAAAGTGCTCACTATTAGCGAGTTTTGCAAATTTTCAGTATCAACCCTAACGACTGTGGGTCTCTGTGGCCTCCAGGACCCTATATTATATCTCAGGTGATGAAGCAAGAGTGGCTAGGGCTCATTTCCAGCCTCCAGGTACATGTCTGACTCCCATTTCTGACATGTATTGGTGTTTGGTGTCAAACACATTTTTTCCATTATGGGCCATGGAGCTCAGAGTCACACCACATTTCTTGTTTTGGACCCAAGGACCCCATAGTATACCTCAGATGACATACCAGGATTGTCTAAGGGCCATTTCTGTCCTCCAGGGACGACTTTTTGAAGTTTTTGGATTTAAGGGGGCAAAGTCACTTCTTCCACCCAGCCCAAGGTGCGCAAAATCGGGTACGATATCAGGTTTTTCCCTTGGCTGGAAGCTAAAAAAAACTTCAGATAATACCAAAGGTAGACAGATCAAATGAAAGCATCAGATCTGACCTTTCTAACAAGTGTATTTATGTCTTGAACACTCAAACGGTGTCTCTGATATCCAATCTGAGCTATTTGACAAATTAGCAAATCTTGGCAAAAAAATGTTTTGACAATTTTTGCTAATTTTCGGTATCAACCCTCATGACTGTTTTCAGGCCCCTGTAGCCACCAGGACCCCATTATGTATCTCAGGTGATATGACAAGAGTGGCTAGGGCTCATTTCCAGGCTCCAGGTACACGTCTGACTCGTATTTGTGACATTTCGAGGTGTTTCGTGTCAAACTCATTTTTTCCATGATAGGCCATCAAAAATGGTGGAAAATGGAAAAAACAGCAAGGAACAGTTGCCTAATAACATCCTAAACATAATGTATATCTCCATAAATGTTTAAATCATTTTAACCTTTTCATGCATCACTAGTGAAGCACACTAAATCTGAGACGCAGCACTGGTGATGCATTTGCATCACTAGTGATGCAAATGCATCAGTGGTGATGCATGGGAAAAGCTTGCTAAAAGTGCTCACTATTAGCGAGTTTTGCAAATTTTCATTATCAACCCTAATGACTGTTTGTGGGTCCCTTTGGCCACCAGGACCCTATATTATATCTCAGGTGATGAAGCAAGAGTGGCTAGGGCTCATTTCCAGGCTCCAGGTACATGTCTGACTCCCATTTCTGACATGTTGAGGTGTTTGGAGTCAAACTAATTTTTTCCATTATGTGCCATAGAGCTCAGAGTCACACCACATTTCTAGTTTTGGACCCAAGGACCCCATAGTATACCTCAGATGACATACCAGGAGTGTCTAAGACCCATTTCTGTCCTCCAGGGACGACTTTTTGAAGTTTTTGGATTTAAGGGGGCAAAGTCACTTCTTCCACCCAGCCCAAGGTGCGCAAAATCGGGTACGATATCAGGTTTTTCCCTTGGCTGGAAGCTAAAAAAAACTTCAGATAATACCAAAGGTAGACAGATCAAATGAAAGCATCAGATCTGACCTTTCTAACAAGTGTATTTATGTCTTGAACACTCAAACGGTGTCTCTGATATCCAATATGAGCTATTTGACAAATTAGCAAATCTTGTCAAAAAAATTTTTGGATGATTTTTGCTAATTTTCGGTATCAACCCCCATGACTGTTTTCAGGCCCCTGTAGCCACCAGGACCCCCTTATATATCTCAGGTGATATGACAAGAGTGGCTAGGGCTCATTTCCAGGCTCCAGGTACACGTCTGACTCCTATTTGTGACATTTCGAGGTGTTTCGTGTCAAACTCATTTTTTCCATTATAGGCCATCAAAAATGGTGGAAAATGGAAAAAACAGCAAGGAACAGTTGCCTAATAACATCCTAAACATAATGTATATCTCCATAAATGTTTAAATCATTTTAACCTTTTCATGCATCACTAGTGATGCACACTAAATCTGAGACGCATCACTGGTGATGCATGGGAAAAGCTTGCTCAAAGTGCTCACTATTAGCGAGTTTTGCAAATTTTCAGTATCAACCCTAATGACTGTGGGTCTCTGTGGCCTCCAGGACCCTATATTATATCTCAGGTGATGAAGCAAGAGTGGCTAGGGCTCATTTCCAGCCTCCAGGTACATGTCTGACTCCCATTTCTGACATGTATTGGTGTTTGGTGTCAAACACATTTTTTCCATTATGGGCCATGGAGCTCAGAGTCACACCACATTTCGTGTTTTGGACCCAAGGACCCCATAGTATACCTCAGATGACATACCAGGATTGTCTAAGGGCCATTTCTGTCCTCCAGGGACGACTTTTTGAAGTTTTTGGATTTAAGGGGGCAAAGTCACTTCTTCCACCCAGCCCAAGGTGCGCAAAATCGGGTACGATATCAGGTTTTTCCCTTGGCTGGAAGCTAAAAAAAACTTCAGATAATACCAAAGGTAGACAGATCAAATGAAAGCATCAGATCTGACCTTTCTAACAAGTGTATTTATGTCTTGAACACTCAAACAGTGTCTCTGATATCCAATATGAGCTATTTGACAAATTAGCAAATCTTGTCAAAAAATTTTTTGGATGATTTTTGCTAATTTTCGGTATCAACCCCCATGACTGTTTTCAGGCCCCTGTAGCCACCAGGACCCCATTATATATCTCAGGTGATATGACAAGAGTGGCTAGGGCTCATTTCCAGGCTCCAGGTACACGTCTGACTCCTATTTGTGACATTTCGAGGTGTTTCGTGTCAAACTCATTTTTTCCATTATAGGCCATCAAAAATGGTGGAAAATGGAAAAAACAGCAAGGAACAGTTGCCTAATAACATCCTAAACATAATGTATATCTCCATAAATGTTTAAATCATTTTAACCTTTTCATGCATCACTAGTGATGCACCCTAAATCTGAGACGCATCACTGGTGATGCATGGGAAAAGCTTGCTCAAAGTGCTCACTATTAGCGAGTTTTGCAAATTTTCAGTATCAACCCTAACGACTGTGGGTCTCTGTGGCCTCCAGGACCCTATATTATATCTCAGGTGATGAAGCAAGAGTGGCTAGGGCTCATTTCCAGCCTCCAGGTACATGTCTGACTCCCATTTCTGACATGTATTGGTGTTTGGTGTCAAACACATTTTTTCCATTATGGGCCATGGAGCTCAGAGTCACACCACATTTCGTGTTTTGGACCCAAGGACCCCATAGTATACCTCAGATGACATACCAGGATTGTCTAAGGGCCATTTCTGTCCTCCAGGGACGACTTTTTGAAGTTTTTGGATTTAAGGGGGCAAAGTCACTTCTTCCACCCAGCCCAAGGTGCGCAAAATCGGGTACGATATCAGGTTTTTCCCTTGGCTGGAAGCTAAAAAAAACTTCAGATAATACCAAAGGTAGACAGATCAAATGAAAGCATCAGATCTGACCTTTCTAACAAGTGTATTTATGTCTTGAACACTCAAACAGTGTCTCTGATATCCAATATGAGCTATTTGACAAATTAGCAAATCTTGTCAAAAAACTTTTTGGATGATTTTTGCTAATTTTCGGTATCAACCCCCATGACTGTTTTCAGGCCCCTGTAGCCACCAGGACCCCATTATATATCTCAGGTGATATGACAAGAGTGGCTAGGGCTCATTTCCAGGCTCCAGGTACACGTCTGACTCCTATTTGTGACATTTCGAGGTGTTTCGTGTCAAACTCATTTTTTCCATTATAGGCCATCAAAAATGGTGGAAAATGGAAAAAACAGCAAGGAACAGTTGCCTAATAACATCCTAAACATAATGTATATCTCCATAAATGTTTAAATCATTTTAACCTTTTCATGCATCACTAGTGATGCACACTAAATCTGAGACGCATCACTGGTGATGCATGGGAAAAGCTTGCTCAAAGTGCTCACTATTAGCGAGTTTTGCAAATTTTCAGTATCAACCCTAACGACTGTGGGTCTCTGTGGCCTCCAGGACCCTATATTATATCTCAGGTGATGAAGCAAGAGTGGCTAGGGCTCATTTCCAGCCTCCAGGTACATGTCTGACTCCCATTTCTGACATGTATTGGTGTTTGGTGTCAAACACATTTTTTCCATTATGGGCCATGGAGCTCAGAGTCACACCACATTTCGTGTTTTGGACCCAAGGACCCCATAGTATACCTCAGATGACATACCAGGATTGTCTAAGGGCCATTTCTGTCCTCCAGGGACGACTTTTTGAAGTTTTTGGATTTAAGGGGGCAAAGTCACTTCTTCCACCCAGCCCAAGGTGCGCAAAATCGGGTACGATATCAGGTTTTTCCCTTGGCTGGAAGCTAAAAAAAACTTCAGATAATACCAAAGGTAGACAGATCAAATGAAAGCATGAGATCTGACCTTTCTAACAAGTGTATTTATGTCTTGAACACTCAAACGGTGTCTCTGATATCCAATCTGAGCTATTTGATAAATTAGCAAATCTTGGCAAAAAAATGTTTTGACAATTTTTGCTAATTTTCGGTATCAACCCTCATGACTGTTTTCAGGCCCCTGTAGCCACCAGGACCCCATTATGTATCTCAGGTGATATGACAAGAGTGGCTAGGGCTCATTTCCAGGCTCCAGGTACACGTCTGACTCGTATTTGTGACATTTCGAGGTGTTTCGTGTCAAACTCATTTTTTCCATGATAGGCCATCAAAAATGGTGGAAAATGGAAAAAACAGCAAGGAACAGTTGCCTAATAACATCCTAAACATAATGTATATCTCCATAAATGTTTAAATCATTTTAACCTTTTCATGCATCACTAGTGAAGCACACTAAATCTGAGACGCAGCACTGGTGATGCATTTGCATCACTAGTGATGCAAATGCATCAGTGGTGATGCATGGGAAAAGCTTGCTAAAAGTGCTCACTATTAGCGAGTTTTGCAAATTTTCATTATCAACCCTAATGACTGTTTGTGGGTCCCTTTGGCCACCAGGACCCTATATTATATCTCAGGTGATGAAGCAAGAGTGGCTAGGGCTCATTTCCAGGCTCCAGGTACATGTCTGACTCCCATTTCTGACATGTTGAGGTGTTTGGAGTCAAACTAATTTTTTCCATTATGTGCCATAGAGCTCAGAGTCACACCACATTTCTAGTTTTGGACCCAAGGACCCCATAGTATACCTCAGATGACATACCAGGAGTGTCTAAGACCCATTTCTGTCCTCCAGGGACGACTTTTTGAAGTTTTTGGATTTAAGGGGGCAAAGTCACTTCTTCCACCCAGCCCAAGGTGCGCAAAATCGGGTACGATATCAGGTTTTTCCCTTGGCTGGAAGCTAAAAAAAACTTCAGATAATACCAAAGGTAGACAGATCAAATGAAAGCATCAGATCTGACCTTTCTAACAAGTGTATTTATGTCTTGAACACTCAAACGGTGTCTCTGATATCCAATATGAGCTATTTGACAAATTAGCAAATCTTGTCAAAAAATTTTTTGGATGATTTTTGCTAATTTTCGGTATCAACCCCCATGACTGTTTTCAGGCCCCTGTAGCCACCAGGACCCCTTATATATCTCAGGTGATATGACAAGAGTGGCTAGGGCTCATTTCCAGGCTCCAGGTACACGTCTGACTCCTATTTGTGACATTTCGAGGTGTTTCGTGTCAAACTCATTTTTTCCATTATAGGCCATCAAAAATGGTGGAAAATGGAAAAAACAGCAAGGAACAGTTGCCTAATAACATCCTAAACATAATGTATATCTCCATAAATGTTTAAATCATTTTAACCTTTTCATGCATCACTAGTGATGCACACTAAATCTGAGACGCATCACTGGTGATGCATGGGAAAAGCTTGCTCAAAGTGCTCACTATTAGCGAGTTTTGCAAATTTTCAGTATCAACCCTAATGACTGTGGGTCTCTGTGGCCTCCAGGACCCTATATTATATCTCAGGTGATGAAGCAAGAGTGGCTAGGGCTCATTTCCAGCCTCCAGGTACATGTCTGACTCCCATTTCTGACATGTATTGGTGTTTGGTGTCAAACACATTTTTTCCATTATGGGCCATGGAGCTCAGAGTCACACCACATTTCGTGTTTTGGACCCAAGGACCCCATAGTATACCTCAGATGACATACCAGGATTGTCTAAGGGCCATTTCTGTCCTCCAGGGACGACTTTTTGAAGTTTTTGGATTTAAGGGGGCAAAGTCACTTCTTCCACCCAGCCCAAGGTGCGCAAAATCGGGTACGATATCAGGTTTTTCCCTTGGCTGGAAGCTAAAAAAAACTTCAGATAATACCAAAGGTAGACAGATCAAATGAAAGCATCAGATCTGACCTTTCTAACAAGTGTATTTATGTCTTGAACACTCAAACAGTGTCTCTGATATCCAATATGAGCTATTTGACAAATTAGCAAATCTTGTCAAAAAAATTTTTGGATGATTTTTGCTAATTTTCGGTATCAACCCCCATGACTGTTTTCAGGCCCCTGTAGCCACCAGGACCCCATTATATATCTCAGGTGATATGACAAGAGTGGCTAGGGCTCATTTCCAGGCTCCAGGTACACGTCTGACTCCTATTTGTGACATTTCGAGGTGTTTCGTGTCAAACTCATTTTTTCCATTATAGGCCATCAAAAATGGTGGAAAATGGAAAAAACAGCAAGGAACAGTTGCCTAATAACATCCTAAACATAATGTATATCTCCATAAATGTTTAAATCATTTTAACCTTTTCATGCATCACTAGTGATGCACACTAAATCTGAGACGCAGCACTGGTGATGCATGGGAAAAGCTTGCTCAAAGTGCTCACTATTAGCGAGTTTTGCAAATTTTCAGTATCAACCCTAACGACTGTGGGTCTCTGTGGCCTCCAGGACCCTATATTATATCTCAGGTGATGAAGCAAGAGTGGCTAGGGCTCATTTCCAGCCTCCAGGTACATGTCTGACTCCCATTTCTGACATGTATTGGTGTTTGGTGTCAAACACATTTTTTCCATTATGGGCCATGGAGCTCAGAGTCACACCACATTTCGTGTTTTGGACCCAAGGACCCCATAGTATACCTCAGATGACATACCAGGATTGTCTAAGGGCCATTTCTGTCCTCCAGGGACGACTTTTTGAAGTTTTTGGATTTAAGGGGGCAAAGTCACTTCTTCCACCCAGCCCAAGGTGCGCAAAATCGGGTACGATATCAGGTTTTTCCCTTGGCTGGAAGCTAAAAAAAACTTCAGATAATACCAAAGGTAGACAGATCAAATGAAAGCATCAGATCTGACCTTTCTAACAAGTGTATTTATGTCTTGAACACTCAAACAGTGTCTCTGATATCCAATATGAGCTATTTGACAAATTAGCAAATCTTGTCAAAAAATTTTTTGGATGATTTTTGCTAATTTTCGGTATCAACCCCCATGACTGTTTTCAGGCCCCTGTAGCCACCAGGACCCCATTATATATCTCAGGTGATATGACAAGAGTGGCTAGGGCTCATTTCCAGGCTCCAGGTACACGTCTGACTCCTATTTGTGACATTTCGAGGTGTTTCGTGTCAAACTCATTTTTTCCATTATAGGCCATCAAAAATGGTGGAAAATGGAAAAAACAGCAAGGAACAGTTGCCTAATAACATCCTAAACATAATGTATATCTCCATAAATGTTTAAATCATTTTAACCTTTTCATGCATCACTAGTGATGCACACTAAATCTGAGACGCATCACTGGTGATGCATGGGAAAAGCTTGCTCAAAGTGCTCACTATTAGCGAGTTTTGCAAATTTTCAGTATCAACCCTAACGACTGTGGGTCTCTGTGGCCTCCAGGACCCTATATTATATCTCAGGTGATGAAGCAAGAGTGGCTAGGGCTCATTTCCAGCCTCCAGGTACATGTCTGACTCCCATTTCTGACATGTATTGGTGTTTGGTGTCAAACACATTTTTTCCATTATGGGCCATGGAGCTCAGAGTCACACCACATTTCGTGTTTTGGACCCAAGGACCCCATAGTATACCTCAGATGACATACCAGGATTGTCTAAGGGCCATTTCTGTCCTCCAGGGACGACTTTTTGAAGTTTTTGGATTTAAGGGGGCAAAGTCACTTCTTCCACCCAGCCCAAGGTGCGCAAAATCGGGTACGATATCAGGTTTTTCCCTTGGCTGGAAGCTAAAAAAAACTTCAGATAATACCAAAGGTAGACAGATCAAATGAAAGCATCAGATCTGACCTTTCTAACAAGTGTATTTATGTCTTGAACACTCAAACAGTGTCTCTGATATCCAATATGAGCTATTTGACAAATTAGCAAATCTTGTCAAAAAAATTTTTGGATGATTTTTGCTAATTTTCGGTATCAACCCCCATGACTGTTTTCAGGCCCCTGTAGCCACCAGGACCCCATTATATATCTCAGGTGATATGACAAGAGTGGCTAGGGCTCATTTCCAGGCTCCAGGTACACGTCTGACTCCTATTTGTGACATTTCGAGGTGTTTCGTGTCAAACTCATTTTTTCCATTATAGGCCATCAAAAATGGTGGAAAATGGAAAAAACAGCAAGGAACAGTTGCCTAATAACATCCTAAACATAATGTATATCTCCATAAATGTTTAAATCATTTTAACCTTTTCATGCATCACTAGTGATGCACACTAAATCTGAGACGCAGCACTGGTGATGCATTTGCATCACTAGTGATGCAAATGCATCACTGGTGATGCATGGGAAAAGCTTGCTCAAAGTGCTCACTATTAGCGAGTTTTGCAAATTTTCAGTATCAACCCTAACGACTGTGGGTCTCTGTGGCCTCCAGGACCCTATATTATATCTCAGGTGATGAAGCAAGAGTGGCTAGGGCTCATTTCCAGCCTCCAGGTACATGTCTGACTCCCATTTCTGACATGTATTGGTGT
Organism: Lissotriton vulgaris; assembly: GCF_964263255.1. Taxonomy (NCBI): domain Eukaryota; kingdom Metazoa; phylum Chordata; class Amphibia; order Caudata; family Salamandridae; genus Lissotriton; species Lissotriton vulgaris. The sequence goes on along the minus strand of NC_141699.1, from coordinate 88,466,169 downwards.
TTGGTGTCAAACACATTTTTTCCATTATGGGCCATGGAGCTCAGAGTCACACCACATTTCGTGTTTTGGACCCAAGGACCCCATAGTATACCTCAGATGACATACCAGGATTGTCTAAGGGCCATTTCTGTCCTCCAGGGACGACTTTTTGAAGTTTTTGGATTTAAGGGGGCAAAGTCACTTCTTCCACCCAGCCCAAGGTGCGCAAAATCGGGTACGATATCAGGTTTTTCCCTTGGCTGGAAGCTAAAAAAAACTTCAGATAATACCAAAGGTAGACAGATCAAATGAAAGCATCAGATCTGACCTTTCTAACAAGTGTATTTATGTCTTGAACACTCAAACAGTGTCTCTGATATCCAATATGAGCTATTTGACAAATTAGCAAATCTTGTCAAAAAAATTTTTGGATGATTTTTGCTAATTTTCGGTATCAACCCCCATGACTGTTTTCAGGCCCCTGTAGCCACCAGGACCCCATTATATATCTCAGGTGATATGACAAGAGTGGCTAGGGCTCATTTCCAGGCTCCAGGTACACGTCTGACTCCTATTTGTGACATTTCGAGGTGTTTCGTGTCAAACTAATTTTTTCCATTATAGGCCATCAAAAATGGTGGAAAATGGAAAAAACAGCAAGGAACAGTTGCCTAATAACATCCTAAACATAATGTATATCTCCATAAATGTTTAAATCATTTTAACCTTTTCATGCATCACTAGTGATGCACACTAAATCTGAGACGCAGCACTGGTGATGCATTTGCATCACTAGTGATGCAAATGCATCACTGGTGATGCATGGGAAAAGCTTGCTCAAAGTGCTCACTATTAGCGAGTTTTGCAAATTTTCAGTATCAACCCTAACGACTGTGGGTCTCTGTGGCCTCCAGGACCCTATATTATATCTCAGGTGATGAAGCAAGAGTGGCTAGGGCTCATTTCCAGCCTCCAGGTACATGTCTGACTCCCATTTCTGACATGTATTGGTGTTTGGTGTCAAACACATTTTTTCCATTATGGGCCATGGAGCTCAGAGTCACACCACATTTCTTGTTTTGGACCCAAGGACCCCATAGTATACCTCAGATGACATACCAGGATTGTCTAAGGGCCATTTCTGTCCTCCAGGGACGACTTTTTGAAGTTTTTGGATTTAAGGGGGCAAAGTCACTTCTTCCACCCAGCCCAAGGTGCGCAAAATCGGGTACGATATCAGGTTTTTCCCTTGGCTGGAAGCTAAAAAAAACTTCAGATAATACCAAAGGTAGACAGATCAAATGAAAGCATCAGATCTGACCTTTCTAACAAGTGTATTTATGTCTTGAACACTCAAACGGTGTCTCTGATATCCAATCTGAGCTATTTGACAAATTAGCAAATCTTGGCAAAAAAATGTTTTGACAATTTTTGCTAATTTTCGGTATCAACCCTCATGACTGTTTTCAGGCCCCTGTAGCCACCAGGACCCCATTATGTATCTCAGGTGATATGACAAGAGTGGCTAGGGCTCATTTCCAGGCTCCAGGTACACGTCTGACTCGTATTTGTGACATTTCGAGGTGTTTCGTGTCAAACTCATTTTTTCCATGATAGGCCATCAAAAATGGTGGAAAATGGAAAAAACAGCAAGGAACAGTTGCCTAATAACATCCTAAACATAATGTATATCTCCATAAATGTTTAAATCATTTTAACCTTTTCATGCATCACTAGTGAAGCACACTAAATCTGAGACGCAGCACTGGTGATGCATTTGCATCACTAGTGATGCAAATGCATCAGTGGTGATGCATGGGAAAAGCTTGCTAAAAGTGCTCACTATTAGCGAGTTTTGCAAATTTTCATTATCAACCCTAATGACTGTTTGTGGGTCCCTTTGGCCACCAGGACCCTATATTATATCTCAGGTGATGAAGCAAGAGTGGCTAGGGCTCATTTCCAGGCTCCAGGTACATGTCTGACTCCCATTTCTGACATGTTGAGGTGTTTGGAGTCAAACTAATTTTTTCCATTATGTGCCATAGAGCTCAGAGTCACACCACATTTCTAGTTTTGGACCCAAGGACCCCATAGTATACCTCAGATGACATACCAGGAGTGTCTAAGACCCATTTCTGTCCTCCAGGGACGACTTTTTGAAGTTTTTGGATTTAAGGGGGCAAAGTCACTTCTTCCACCCAGCCCAAGGTGCGCAAAATCGGGTACGATATCAGGTTTTTCCCTTGGCTGGAAGCTAAAAAAAACTTCAGATAATACCAAAGGTAGACAGATCAAATGAAAGCATCAGATCTGACCTTTCTAACAAGTGTATTTATGTCTTGAACACTCAAACGGTGTCTCTGATATCCAATATGAGCTATTTGACAAATTAGCAAATCTTGTCAAAAAATTTTTTGGATGATTTTTGCTAATTTTCGGTATCAACCCCCATGACTGTTTTCAGGCCCCTGTAGCCACCAGGACCCCCTTATATATCTCAGGTGATATGACAAGAGTGGCTAGGGCTCATTTCCAGGCTCCAGGTACACGTCTGACTCCTATTTGTGACATTTCGAGGTGTTTCGTGTCAAACTCATTTTTTCCATTATAGGCCATCAAAAATGGTGGAAAATGGAAAAAACAGCAAGGAACAGTTGCCTAATAACATCCTAAACATAATGTATATCTCCATAAATGTTTAAATCATTTTAACCTTTTCATGCATCACTAGTGATGCACACTAAATCTGAGACGCATCACTGGTGATGCATGGGAAAAGCTTGCTCAAAGTGCTCACTATTAGCGAGTTTTGCAAATTTTCAGTATCAACCCTAATGACTGTGGGTCTCTGTGGCCTCCAGGACCCTATATTATATCTCAGGTGATGAAGCAAGAGTGGCTAGGGCTCATTTCCAGCCTCCAGGTACATGTCTGACTCCCATTTCTGACATGTATTGGTGTTTGGTGTCAAACACATTTTTTCCATTATGGGCCATGGAGCTCAGAGTCACACCACATTTCGTGTTTTGGACCCAAGGACCCCATAGTATACCTCAGATGACATACCAGGATTGTCTAAGGGCCATTTCTGTCCTCCAGGGACGACTTTTTGAAGTTTTTGGATTTAAGGGGGCAAAGTCACTTCTTCCACCCAGCCCAAGGTGCGCAAAATCGGGTACGATATCAGGTTTTTCCCTTGGCTGGAAGCTAAAAAAAACTTCAGATAATACCAAAGGTAGACAGATCAAATGAAAGCATCAGATCTGACCTTTCTAACAAGTGTATTTATGTCTTGAACACTCAAACAGTGTCTCTGATATCCAATATGAGCTATTTGACAAATTAGCAAATCTTGTCAAAAAATTTTTTGGATGATTTTTGCTAATTTTCGGTATCAACCCCCATGACTGTTTTCAGGCCCCTGTAGCCACCAGGACCCCATTATATATCTCAGGTGATATGACAAGAGTGGCTAGGGCTCATTTCCAGGCTCCAGGTACACGTCTGACTCCTATTTGTGACATTTCGAGGTGTTTCGTGTCAAACTCATTTTTTCCATTATAGGCCATCAAAAATGGTGGAAAATGGAAAAAACAGCAAGGAACAGTTGCCTAATAACATCCTAAACATAATGTATATCTCCATAAATGTTTAAATCATTTTAACCTTTTCATGCATCACTAGTGATGCACACTAAATCTGAGACGCATCACTGGTGATGCATGGGAAAAGCTTGCTCAAAGTGCTCACTATTAGCGAGTTTTGCAAATTTTCAGTATCAACCCTAACGACTGTGGGTCTCTGTGGCCTCCAGGACCCTATATTATATCTCAGGTGATGAAGCAAGAGTGGCTAGGGCTCATTTCCAGCCTCCAGGTACATGTCTGACTCCCATTTCTGACATGTATTGGTGTTTGGTGTCAAACACATTTTTTCCATTATGGGCCATGGAGCTCAGAGTCACACCACATTTCGTGTTTTGGACCCAAGGACCCCATAGTATACCTCAGATGACATACCAGGATTGTCTAAGGGCCATTTCTGTCCTCCAGGGACGACTTTTTGAAGTTTTTGGATTTAAGGGGGCAAAGTCACTTCTTCCACCCAGCCCAAGGTGCGCAAAATCGGGTACGATATCAGGTTTTTCCCTTGGCTGGAAGCTAAAAAAAACTTCAGATAATACCAAAGGTAGACAGATCAAATGAAAGCATCAGATCTGACCTTTCTAACAAGTGTATTTATGTCTTGAACACTCAAACAGTGTCTCTGATATCCAATATGAGCTATTTGACAAATTAGCAAATCTTGTCAAAAAACTTTTTGGATGATTTTTGCTAATTTTCGGTATCAACCCCCATGACTGTTTTCAGGCCCCTGTAGCCACCAGGACCCCATTATATATCTCAGGTGATATGACAAGAGTGGCTAGGGCTCATTTCCAGGCTCCAGGTACACGTCTGACTCCTATTTGTGACATTTCGAGGTGTTTCGTGTCAAACTCATTTTTTCCATTATAGGCCATCAAAAATGGTGGAAAATGGAAAAAACAGCAAGGAACAGTTGCCTAATAACATCCTAAACATAATGTATATCTCCATAAATGTTTAAATCATTTTAACCTTTTCATGCATCACTAGTGATGCACACTAAATCTGAGACGCATCACTGGTGATGCATGGGAAAAGCTTGCTCAAAGTGCTCACTATTAGCGAGTTTTGCAAATTTTCAGTATCAACCCTAACGACTGTGGGTCTCTGTGGCCTCCAGGACCCTATATTATATCTCAGGTGATGAAGCAAGAGTGGCTAGGGCTCATTTCCAGCCTCCAGGTACATGTCTGACTCCCATTTCTGACATGTATTGGTGTTTGGTGTCAAACACATTTTTTCCATTATGGGCCATGGAGCTCAGAGTCACACCACATTTCGTGTTTTGGACCCAAGGACCCCATAGTATACCTCAGATGACATACCAGGATTGTCTAAGGGCCATTTCTGTCCTCCAGGGACGACTTTTTGAAGTTTTTGGATTTAAGGGGGCAAAGTCACTTCTTCCACCCAGCCCAAGGTGCGCAAAATCGGGTACGATATCAGGTTTTTCCCTTGGCTGGAAGCTAAAAAAAACTTCAGATAATACCAAAGGTAGACAGATCAAATGAAAGCATCAGATCTGACCTTTCTAACAAGTGTATTTATGTCTTGAACACTCAAACAGTGTCTCTGATATCCAATATGAGCTATTTGACAAATTAGCAAATCTTGTCAAAAAATTTTTTGGATGATTTTTGCTAATTTTCGGTATCAACCCCCATGACTGTTTTCAGGCCCCTGTAGCCACCAGGACCCCATTATATATCTCAGGTGATATGACAAGAGTGGCTAGGGCTCATTTCCAGGCTCCAGGTACACGTCTGACTCCTATTTGTGACATTTCGAGGTGTTTCGTGTCAAACTCATTTTTTCCATTATAGGCCATCAAAAATGGTGGAAAATGGAAAAAACAGCAAGGAACAGTTGCCTAATAACATCCTAAACATAATGTATATCTCCATAAATGTTTAAATCATTTTAACCTTTTCATGCATCACTAGTGATGCACACTAAATCTGAGACGCATCACTGGTGATGCATGGGAAAAGCTTGCTCAAAGTGCTCACTATTAGCGAGTTTTGCAAATTTTCAGTATCAACCCTAACGACTGTGGGTCTCTGTGGCCTCCAGGACCCTATATTATATCTCAGGTGATGAAGCAAGAGTGGCTAGGGCTCATTTCCAGCCTCCAGGTACATGTCTGACTCCCATTTCTGACATGTATTGGTGTTTGGTGTCAAACACATTTTTTCCATTATGGGCCATGGAGCTCAGAGTCACACCACATTTCGTGTTTTGGACCCAAGGACCCCATAGTATACCTCAGATGACATACCAGGATTGTCTAAGGGCCATTTCTGTCCTCCAGGGACGACTTTTTGAAGTTTTTGGATTTAAGGGGGCAAAGTCACTTCTTCCACCCAGCCCAAGGTGCGCAAAATCGGGTACGATATCAGGTTTTTCCCTTGGCTGGAAGCTAAAAAAAACTTCAGATAATACCAAAGGTAGACAGATCAAATGAAAGCATCAGATCTGACCTTTCTAACAAGTGTATTTATGTCTTGAACACTCAAACAGTGTCTCTGATATCCAATATGAGCTATTTGACAAATTAGCAAATCTTGTCAAAAAACTTTTTGGATGATTTTTGCTAATTTTCGGTATCAACCCCCATGACTGTTTTCAGGCCCCTGTAGCCACCAGGACCCCATTATATATCTCAGGTGATATGACAAGAGTGGCTAGGGCTCATTTCCAGGCTCCAGGTACACGTCTGACTCCTATTTGTGACATTTCGAGGTGTTTCGTGTCAAACTCATTTTTTCCATTATAGGCCATCAAAAATGGTGGAAAATGGAAAAAACAGCAAGGAACAGTTGCCTAATAACATCCTAAACATAATGTATATCTCCATAAATGTTTAAATCATTTTAACCTTTTCATGCATCACTAGTGATGCACACTAAATCTGAGACGCATCACTGGTGATGCATGGGAAAAGCTTGCTCAAAGTGCTCACTATTAGCGAGTTTTGCAAATTTTCAGTATCAACCCTAACGACTGTGGGTCTCTGTGGCCTCCAGGACCCTATATTATATCTCAGGTGATGAAGCAAGAGTGGCTAGGGCTCATTTCCAGCCTCCAGGTACATGTCTGACTCCCATTTCTGACATGTATTGGTGTTTGGTGTCAAACACATTTTTTCCATTATGGGCCATGGAGCTCAGAGTCACACCACATTTCGTGTTTTGGACCCAAGGACCCCATAGTATACCTCAGATGACATACCAGGATTGTCTAAGGGCCATTTCTGTCCTCCAGGGACGACTTTTTGAAGTTTTTGGATTTAAGGGGGCAAAGTCACTTCTTCCACCCAGCCCAAGGTGCGCAAAATCGGGTACGATATCAGGTTTTTCCCTTGGCTGGAAGCTAAAAAAAACTTCAGATAATACCAAAGGTAGACAGATCAAATGAAAGCATCAGATCTGACCTTTCTAACAATTGTATTTATGTCTTGAACACTCAAACAGTGTCTCTGATATCCAATATGAGCTATTTGACAAATTAGCAAATCTTGTCAAAAAAAATTTTGGATGATTTTTGCTAATTTTCGGTATCAACCCCCATGACTGTTTTCAGGCCCCTGTAGCCACCAGGACCCCATTATATATCTCAGGTGATATGACAAGAGTGGCTAGGGCTCATTTCCAGGCTCCAGGTACACGTCTGACTCCTATTTGTGACATTTCGAGGTGTTTCGTGTCAAACTCATTTTTTCCATTATAGGCCATCAAAAATGGTGGAAAATGGAAAAAACAGCAAGGAACAGTTGCCTAATAACATCCTAAACATAATGTATATCTCCATAAATGTTTAAATCATTTTAACCTTTTCATGCATCACTAGTGATGCACACTAAATCTGAGACGCAGCACTGGTGATGCATTTGCATCACTAGTGATGCAAATGCATCACTGGTGATGCATGGGAAAAGCTTGCTCAAAGTGCTCACTATTAGCGAGTTTTGCAAATTTTCAGTATCAACCCTAACGACTGTGGGTCTCTGTGGCCTCCAGGACCCTATATTATATCTCAGGTGATGAAGCAAGAGTGGCTAGGGCTCATTTCCAGCCTCCAGGTACATGTCTGACTCCCATTTCTGACATGTATTGGTGTTTGGTGTCAAACACATTTTTTCCATTATGGGCCATGGAGCTCAGAGTCACACCACATTTCTTGTTTTGGACCCAAGGACCCCATAGTATACCTCAGATGACATACCAGGATTGTCTAAGGGCCATTTCTGTCCTCCAGGGACGACTTTTTGAAGTTTTTGGATTTAAGGGGGCAAAGTCACTTCTTCCACCCAGCCCAAGGTGCGCAAAATCGGGTACGATATCAGGTTTTTCCCTTGGCTGGAAGCTAAAAAAAACTTCAGATAATACCAAAGGTAGACAGATCAAATGAAAGCATCAGATCTGACCTTTCTAACAAGTGTATTTATGTCTTGAACACTCAAACGGTGTCTCTGATATCCAATCTGAGCTATTTGACAAATTAGCAAATCTTGGCAAAAAAATGTTTTGACAATTTTTGCTAATTTTCGGTATCAACCCTCATGACTGTTTTCAGGCCCCTGTAGCCACCAGGACCCCATTATGTATCTCAGGTGATATGACAAGAGTGGCTAGGGCTCATTTCCAGGCTCCAGGTACACGTCTGACTCGTATTTGTGACATTTCGAGGTGTTTCGTGTCAAACTCATTTTTTCCATGATAGGCCATCAAAAATGGTGGAAAATGGAAAAAACAGCAAGGAACAGTTGCCTAATAACATCCTAAACATAATGTATATCTCCATAAATGTTTAAATCATTTTAACCTTTTCATGCATCACTAGTGAAGCACACTAAATCTGAGACGCAGCACTGGTGATGCATTTGCATCACTAGTGATGCAAATGCATCAGTGGTGATGCATGGGAAAAGCTTGCTAAAAGTGCTCACTATTAGCGAGTTTTGCAAATTTTCATTATCAACCCTAATGACTGTTTGTGGGTCCCTTTGGCCACCAGGACCCTATATTATATCTCAGGTGATGAAGCAAGAGTGGCTAGGGCTCATTTCCAGGCTCCAGGTACATGTCTGACTCCCATTTCTGACATGTTGAGGTGTTTGGAGTCAAACTAATTTTTTCCATTATGTGCCATAGAGCTCAGAGTCACACCACATTTCTAGTTTTGGACCCAAGGACCCCATAGTATACCTCAGATGACATACCAGGAGTGTCTAAGACCCATTTCTGTCCTCCAGGGACGACTTTTTGAAGTTTTTGGATTTAAGGGGGCAAAGTCACTTCTTCCACCCAGCCCAAGGTGCGCAAAATCGGGTACGATATCAGGTTTTTCCCTTGGCTGGAAGCTAAAAAAAACTTCAGATAATACCAAAGGTAGACAGATCAAATGAAAGCATCAGATCTGACCTTTCTAACAAGTGTATTTATGTCTTGAACACTCAAACGGTGTCTCTGATATCCAATATGAGCTATTTGACAAATTAGCAAATCTTGTCAAAAAAATTTTTGGATGATTTTTGCTAATTTTCGGTATCAACCCCCATGACTGTTTTCAGGCCCCTGTAGCCACCAGGACCCCCTTATATATCTCAGGTGATATGACAAGAGTGGCTAGGGCTCATTTCCAGGCTCCAGGTACACGTCTGACTCCTATTTGTGACATTTCGAGGTGTTTCGTGTCAAACTCATTTTTTCCATTATAGGCCATCAAAAATGGTGGAAAATGGAAAAAACAGCAAGGAACAGTTGCCTAATAACATCCTAAACATAATGTATATCTCCATAAATGTTTAAATCATTTTAACCTTTTCATGCATCACTAGTGATGCACACTAAATCTGAGACGCATCACTGGTGATGCATGGGAAAAGCTTGCTCAAAGTGCTCACTATTAGCGAGTTTTGCAAATTTTCAGTATCAACCCTAATGACTGTGGGTCTCTGTGGCCTCCAGGACCCTATATTATATCTCAGGTGATGAAGCAAGAGTGGCTAGGGCTCATTTCCAGCCTCCAGGTACATGTCTGACTCCCATTTCTGACATGTATTGGTGTTTGGTGTCAAACACATTTTTTCCATTATGGGCCATGGAGCTCAGAGTCACACCACATTTCGTGTTTTGGACCCAAGGACCCCATAGTATACCTCAGATGACATACCAGGATTGTCTAAGGGCCATTTCTGTCCTCCAGGGACGACTTTTTGAAGTTTTTGGATTTAAGGGGGCAAAGTCACTTCTTCCACCCAGCCCAAGGTGCGCAAAATCGGGTACGATATCAGGTTTTTCCCTTGGCTGGAAGCTAAAAAAAACTTCAGATAATACCAAAGGTAGACAGATCAAATGAAAGCATCAGATCTGACCTTTCTAACAAGTGTATTTATGTCTTGAACACTCAAACAGTGTCTCTGATATCCAATATGAGCTATTTGACAAATTAGCAAATCTTGTCAAAAAATTTTTTGGATGATTTTTGCTAATTTTCGGTATCAACCCCCATGACTGTTTTCAGGCCCCTGTAGCCACCAGGACCCCATTATATATCTCAGGTGATATGACAAGAGTGGCTAGGGCTCATTTCCAGGCTCCAGGTACACGTCTGACTCCTATTTGTGACATTTCGAGGTGTTTCGTGTCAAACTCATTTTTTCCATTATAGGCCATCAAAAATGGTGGAAAATGGAAAAAACAGCAAGGAACAGTTGCCTAATAACATCCTAAACATAATGTATATCTCCATAAATGTTTAAATCATTTTAACCTTTTCATGCATCACTAGTGATGCACACTAAATCTGAGACGCATCACTGGTGATGCATGGGAAAAGCTTGCTCAAAGTGCTCACTATTAGCGAGTTTTGCAAATTTTCAGTATCAACCCTAACGACTGTGGGTCTCTGTGGCCTCCAGGACCCTATATTATATCTCAGGTGATGAAGCAAGAGTGGCTAGGGCTCATTTCCAGCCTCCAGGTACATGTCTGACTCCCATTTCTGACATGTATTGGTGTTTGGTGTCAAACACATTTTTTCCATTATGGGCCATGGAGCTCAGAGTCACACCACATTTCTTGTTTTGGACCCAAGGACCCCATAGTATACCTCAGATGACATACCAGGATTGTCTAAGGGCCATTTCTGTCCTCCAGGGACGACTTTTTGAAGTTTTTGGATTTAAGGGGGCAAAGTCACTTCTTCCACCCAGCCCAAGGTGCGCAAAATCGGGTACGATATCAGGTTTTTCCCTTGGCTGGAAGCTAAAAAAAACTTCAGATAATACCAAAGGTAGACAGATCAAATGAAAGCATCAGATCTGACCTTTCTAACAAGTGTATTTATGTCTTGAACACTCAAACGGTGTCTCTGATATCCAATCTGAGCTATTTGACAAATTAGCAAATCTTGGCAAAAAAATGTTTTGACAATTTTTGCTAATTTTCGGTATCAACCCTCATGACTGTTTTCAGGCCCCTGTAGCCACCAGGACCCCATTATGTATCTCAGGTGATATGACAAGAGTGGCTAGGGCTCATTTCCAGGCTCCAGGTACACGTCTGACTCGTATTTGTGACATTTCGAGGTGTTTCGTGTCAAACTCATTTTTTCCATGATAGGCCATCAAAAATGGTGGAAAATGGAAAAAACAGCAAGGAACAGTTGCCTAATAACATCCTAAACATAATGTATATCTCCATAAATGTTTAAATCATTTTAACCTTTTCATGCATCACTAGTGAAGCACACTAAATCTGAGACGCAGCACTGGTGATGCATTTGCATCACTAGTGATGCAAATGCATCAGTGGTGATGCATGGGAAAAGCTTGCTAAAAGTGCTCACTATTAGCGAGTTTTGCAAATTTTCATTATCAACCCTAATGACTGTTTGTGGGTCCCTTTGGCCACCAGGACCCTATATTATATCTCAGGTGATGAAGCAAGAGTGGCTAGGGCTCATTTCCAGGCTCCAGGTACATGTCTGACTCCCATTTCTGACATGTTGAGGTGTTTGGAGTCAAACTAATTTTTTCCATTATGTGCCATAGAGCTCAGAGTCACACCACATTTCTAGTTTTGGACCCAAGGACCCCATAGTATACCTCAGATGACATACCAGGAGTGTCTAAGACCCATTTCTGTCCTCCAGGGACGACTTTTTGAAGTTTTTGGATTTAAGGGGGCAAAGTCACTTCTTCCACCCAGCCCAAGGTGCGCAAAATCGGGTACGATATCAGGTTTTTCCCTTGGCTGGAAGCTAAAAAAAACTTCAGATAATACCAAAGGTAGACAGATCAAATGAAAGCATCAGATCTGACCTTTCTAACAAGTGTATTTATGTCTTGAACACTCAAACGGTGTCTCTGATATCCAATATGAGCTATTTGACAAATTAGCAAATCTTGTCAAAAAATTTTTTGGATGATTTTTGCTAATTTTCGGTATCAACCCCCATGACTGTTTTCAGGCCCCTGTAGCCACCAGGACCCCCTTATATATCTCAGGTGATATGACAAGAGTGGCTAGGGCTCATTTCCAGGCTCCAGGTACACGTCTGACTCCTATTTGTGACATTTCGAGGTGTTTCGTGTCAAACTCATTTTTTCCATTATAGGCCATCAAAAATGGTGGAAAATGGAAAAAACAGCAAGGAACAGTTGCCTAATAACATCCTAAACATAATGTATATCTCCATAAATGTTTAAATCATTTTAACCTTTTCATGCATCACTAGTGATGCACACTAAATCTGAGACGCATCACTGGTGATGCATGGGAAAAGCTTGCTCAAAGTGCTCACTATTAGCGAGTTTTGCAAATTTTCAGTATCAACCCTAATGACTGTGGGTCTCTGTGGCCTCCAGGACCCTATATTATATCTCAGGTGATGAAGCAAGAGTGGCTAGGGCTCATTTCCAGCCTCCAGGTACATGTCTGACTCCCATTTCTGACATGTATTGGTGTTTGGTGTCAAACACATTTTTTCCATTATGGGCCATGGAGCTCAGAGTCACACCACATTTCGTGTTTTGGACCCAAGGACCCCATAGTATACCTCAGATGACATACCAGGATTGTCTAAGGGCCATTTCTGTCCTCCAGGGACGACTTTTTGAAGTTTTTGGATTTAAGGGGGCAAAGTCACTTCTTCCACCCAGCCCAAGGTGCGCAAAATCGGGTACGATATCAGGTTTTTCCCTTGGCTGGAAGCTAAAAAAAACTTCAGATAATACCAAAGGTAGACAGATCAAATGAAAGCATCAGATCTGACCTTTCTAACAAGTGTATTTATGTCTTGAACACTCAAACAGTGTCTCTGATATCCAATATGAGCTATTTGACAAATTAGCAAATCTTGTCAAAAATTTTTTTGGATGATTTTTGCTAATTTTCGGTATCAACCCCCATGACTGTTTTCAGGCCCCTGTAGCCACCAGGACCCCATTATATATCTCAGGTGATATGACAAGAGTGGCTAGGGCTCATTTCCAGGCTCCAGGTACACGTCTGACTCCTATTTGTGACATTTCGAGGTGTTTCGTGTCAAACTCATTTTTTCCATTATAGGCCATCAAAAATGGTGGAAAATGGAAAAAACAGCAAGGAACAGTTGCCTAATAACATCCTAAACATAATGTATATCTCCATAAATGTTTAAATCATTTTAACCTTTTCATGCATCACTAGTGATGCACACTAAATCTGAGACGCATCACTGGTGATGCATGGGAAAAGCTTGCTCAAAGTGCTCACTATTAGCGAGTTTTGCAAATTTTCAGTATCAACCCTAACGACTGTGGGTCTCTGTGGCCTCCAGGACCCTATATTATATCTCAGGTGATGAAGCAAGAGTGGCTAGGGCTCATTTCCAGCCTCCAGGTACATGTCTGACTCCCATTTCTGACATGTATTGGTGTTTGGTGTCAAACACATTTTTTCCATTATGGGCCATGGAGCTCAGAGTCACACCACATTTCGTGTTTTGGACCCAAGGACCCCATAGTATACCTCAGATGACATACCAGGATTGTCTAAGGGCCATTTCTGTCCTCCAGGGACGACTTTTTGAAGTTTTTGGATTTAAGGGGGCAAAGTCACTTCTTCCACCCAGCCCAAGGTGCGCAAAATCGGGTACGATATCAGGTTTTTCCCTTGGCTGGAAGCTAAAAAAAACTTCAGATAATACCAAAGGTAGACAGATCAAATGAAAGCATCAGATCTGACCTTTCTAACAAGTGTATTTATGTCTTGAACACTCAAACAGTGTCTCTGATATCCAATATGAGCTATTTGACAAATTAGCAAATCTTGTCAAAAAAATTTTTGGATGATTTTTGCTAATTTTCGGTATCAACCCCCATGACTGTTTTCAGGCCCCTGTAGCCACCAGGACCCCATTATATATCTCAGGTGATATGACAAGAGTGGCTAGGGCTCATTTCCAGGCTCCAGGTACACGTCTGACTCCTATTTGTGACATTTCGAGGTGTTTCGTGTCAAACTCATTTTTTCCATTATAGGCCATCAAAAATGGTGGAAAATGGAAAAAACAGCAAGGAACAGTTGCCTAATAACATCCTAAACATAATGTATATCTCCATAAATGTTTAAATCATTTTAACCTTTTCATGCATCACTAGTGATGCACACTAAATCTGAGACGCATCACTGGTGATGCATGGGAAAAGCTTGCTCAAAGTGCTCACTATTAGCGAGTTTTGCAAATTTTCAGTATCAACCCTAACGACTGTGGGTCTCTGTGGCCTCCAGGACCCTATATTATATCTCAGGTGATGAAGCAAGAGTGGCTAGGGCTCATTTCCAGCCTCCAGGTACATGTCTGACTCCCATTTCTGACATGTATTGGTGTTTGGTGTCAAACACATTTTTTCCATTATGGGCCATGGAGCTCAGAGTCACACCACATTTCGTGTTTTGGACCCAAGGACCCCATAGTATACCTCAGATGACATACCAGGATTGTCTAAGGGCCATTTCTGTCCTCCAGGGACGACTTTTTGAAGTTTTTGGATTTAAGGGGGCAAAGTCACTTCTTCCACCCAGCCCAAGGTGCGCAAAATCGGGTACGATATCAGGTTTTTCCCTTGGCTGGAAGCTAAAAAAAACTTCAGATAATACCAAAGGTAGACAGATCAAATGAAAGCATCAGATCTGACCTTTCTAACAAGTGTATTTATGTCTTGAACACTCAAACAGTGTCTCTGATATCCAATATGAGCTATTTGACAAATTAGCAAATCTTGTCAAAAAAATTTTTGGATGATTTTTGCTAATTTTCGGTATCAACCCCCATGACTGTTTTCAGGCCCCTGTAGCCACCAGGACCCCATTATATATCTCAGGTGATATGACAAGAGTGGCTAGGGCTCATTTCCAGGCTCCAGGTACACGTCTGACTCCTATTTGTGACATTTCGAGGTGTTTCGTGTCAAACTCATTTTTTCCATTATAGGCCATCAAAAATGGTGGAAAATGGAAAAAACAGCAAGGAACAGTTGCCTAATAACATCCTAAACATAATGTATATCTCCATAAATGTTTAAATCATTTTAACCTTTTCATGCATCACTAGTGATGCACACTAAATCTGAGACGCATCACTGGTGATGCATGGGAAAAGCTTGCTCAAAGTGCTCACTATTAGCGAGTTTTGCAAATTTTCAGTATCAACCCTAACGACTGTGGGTCTCTGTGGCCTCCAGGACCCTATATTATATCTCAGGTGATGAAGCAAGAGTGGCTAGGGCTCATTTCCAGCCTCCAGGTACATGTCTGACTCCCATTTCTGACATGTATTGGTGTTTGGTGTCAAACACATTTTTTCCATTATGGGCCATGGAGCTCAGAGTCACACCACATTTCGTGTTTTGGACCCAAGGACCCCATAGTATACCTCAGATGACATACCAGGATTGTCTAAGGGCCATTTCTGTCCTCCAGGGACGACTTTTTGAAGTTTTTGGATTTAAGGGGGCAAAGTCACTTCTTCCACCCAGCCCAAGGTGCGCAAAATCGGGTACGATATCAGGTTTTTCCCTTGGCTGGAAGCTAAAAAAAACTTCAGATAATACCAAAGGTAGACAGATCAAATGAAAGCATCAGATCTGACCTTTCTAACAAGTGTATTTATGTCTTGAACACTCAAACAGTGTCTCTGATATCCAATATGAGCTATTTGACAAATTAGCAAATCTTGTCAAAAAAATTTTTGGATGATTTTTGCTAATTTTCGGTATCAACCCCCATGACTGTTTTCAGGCCCCTGTAGCCACCAGGACCCCATTATATATCTCAGGTGATATGACAAGAGTGGCTAGGGCTCATTTCCAGGCTCCAGGTACACGTCTGACTCCTATTTGTGACATTTCGAGGTGTTTCGTGTCAAACTCATTTTTTCCATTATAGGCCATCAAAAATGGTGGAAAATGGAAAAAACAGCAAGGAACAGTTGCCTAATAACATCCTAAACATAATGTATATCTCCATAAATGTTTAAATCATTTTAACCTTTTCATGCATCACTAGTGATGCACACTAAATCTGAGACGCATCACTGGTGATGCATGGGAAAAGCTTGCTCAAAGTGCTCACTATTAGCGAGTTTTGCAAATTTTCAGTATCAACCCTAACGACTGTGGGTCTCTGTGGCCTCCAGGACCCTATATTATATCTCAGGTGATGAAGCAAGAGTGGCTAGGGCTCATTTCCAGCCTCCAGGTACATGTCTGACTCCCATTTCTGACATGTATTGGTGTTTGGTGTCAAACACATTTTTTCCATTATGGGCCATGGAGCTCAGAGTCACACCACATTTCGTGTTTTGGACCCAAGGACCCCATAGTATACCTCAGATGACATACCAGGATTGTCTAAGGGCCATTTCTGTCCTCCAGGGACGACTTTTTGAAGTTTTTGGATTTAAGGGGGCAAAGTCACTTCTTCCACCCAGCCCAAGGTGCGCAAAATCGGGTACGATATCAGGTTTTTTCCTTGGCTGGAAGCTAAAAAAAACTTCAGATAATACCAAAGGTAGACAGATCAAATGAAAGCATCAGATCTGACCTTTCTAACAAGTGTATTTATGTCTTGAACACTCAAACAGTGTCTCTGATATCCAATATGAGCTATTTGACAAATTAGCAAATCTTGTCAAAAAAATTTTTGGATGATTTTTGCTAATTTTCGGTATCAACCCCCATGACTGTTTTCAGGCCCCTGTAGCCACCAGGACCCCATTATATATCTCAGGTGATATGACAAGAGTGGCTAGGGCTCATTTCCAGGCTCCAGGTACACGTCTGACTCCTATTTGTGACATTTCGAGGTGTTTCGTGTCAAACTCATTTTTTCCATTATAGGCCATCAAAAATGGTGGAAAATGGAAAAAACAGCAAGGAACAGTTGCCTAATAACATCCTAAACATAATGTATATCT
Organism: Lissotriton vulgaris; assembly: GCF_964263255.1. Lineage (NCBI taxonomy): Eukaryota > Metazoa > Chordata > Amphibia > Caudata > Salamandridae > Lissotriton > Lissotriton vulgaris. Next base: position 88,449,076 of record NC_141699.1, on the reverse strand, counting down.
CCATAAATGTTTAAATCATTTTAACCTTTTCATGCATCACTAGTGATGCACACTAAATCTGAGACGCAGCACTGGTGATGCATTTGCATCACTAGTGATGCAAATGCATCACTGGTGATGCATGGGAAAAGCTTGCTCAAAGTGCTCACTATTAGCGAGTTTTGCAAATTTTCAGTATCAACCCTAACGACTGTGGGTCTCTGTGGCCTCCAGGACCCTATATTATATCTCAGGTGATGAAGCAAGAGTGGCTAGGGCTCATTTCCAGCCTCCAGGTACATGTCTGACTCCCATTTCTGACATGTATTGGTGTTTGGTGTCAAACACATTTTTTCCATTATGGGCCATGGAGCTCAGAGTCACACCACATTTCGTGTTTTGGACCCAAGGACCCCATAGTATACCTCAGATGACATACCAGGATTGTCTAAGGGCCATTTCTGTCCTCCAGGGACGACTTTTTGAAGTTTTTGGATTTAAGGGGGCAAAGTCACTTCTTCCACCCAGCCCAAGGTGCGCAAAATCGGGTACGATATCAGGTTTTTCCCTTGGCTGGAAGCTAAAAAAAACTTCAGATAATACCAAAGGTAGACAGATCAAATGAAAGCATCAGATCTGACCTTTCTAACAAGTGTATTTATGTCTTGAACACTCAAACAGTGTCTCTGATATCCAATATGAGCTATTTGACAAATTAGCAAATCTTGTCAAAAAAATTTTTGGATGATTTTTGCTAATTTTCGGTATCAACCCCCATGACTGTTTTCAGGCCCCTGTAGCCACCAGGACCCCATTATATATCTCAGGTGATATGACAAGAGTGGCTAGGGCTCATTTCCAGGCTCCAGGTACACGTCTGACTCCTATTTGTGACATTTCGAGGTGTTTCGTGTCAAACTCATTTTTTCCATTATAGGCCATCAAAAATGGTGGAAAATGGAAAAAACAGCAAGGAACAGTTGCCTAATAACATCCTAAACATAATGTATATCTCCATAAATGTTTAAATCATTTTAACCTTTTCATGCATCACTAGTGATGCACACTAAATCTGAGACGCAGCACTGGTGATGCATTTGCATCACTAGTGATGCAAATGCATCAGTGGTGATGCATGGGAAAAGCTTGCTAAAAGTGCTCACTATTAGCGAGTTTTGCAAATTTTCATTATCAACCCTAATGACTGTTTGTGGGTCCCTTTGGCCACCAGGACCCTATATTATATCTCAGGTGATGAAGCAAGAGTGGCTAGGGCTCATTTCCAGGCTCCAGGTACATGTCTGACTCCCATTTCTGACATGTTGAGGTGTTTGGAGTCAAACTAATTTTTTCCATTATGTGCCATAGAGCTCAGAGTCACACCACATTTCTAGTTTTGGACCCAAGGACCCCATAGTATACCTCAGATGACATACCAGGAGTGTCTAAGACCCATTTCTGTCCTCCAGGGACGACTTTTTGAAGTTTTTGGATTTAAGGGGGCAAAGTCACTTCTTCCACCCAGCCCAAGGTGCGCAAAATCGGGTACGATATCAGGTTTTTCCCTTGGCTGGAAGCTAAAAAAAACTTCAGATAATACCAAAGGTAGACAGATCAAATGAAAGCATCAGATCTGACCTTTCTAACAAGTGTATTTATGTCTTGAACACTCAAACGGTGTCTCTGATATCCAATATGAGCTATTTGACAAATTAGCAAATCTTGTCAAAAAAATTTTTGGATGATTTTTGCTAATTTTCGGTATCAACCCCCATGACTGTTTTCAGGCCCCTGTAGCCACCAGGACCCCCTTATATATCTCAGGTGATATGACAAGAGTGGCTAGGGCTCATTTCCAGGCTCCAGGTACACGTCTGACTCCTATTTGTGACATTTCGAGGTGTTTCGTGTCAAACTCATTTTTTCCATTATAGGCCATCAAAAATGGTGGAAAATGGAAAAAACAGCAAGGAACAGTTGCCTAATAACATCCTAAACATAATGTATATCTCCATAAATGTTTAAATCATTTTAACCTTTTCATGCATCACTAGTGATGCACACTAAATCTGAGACGCATCACTGGTGATGCATGGGAAAAGCTTGCTCAAAGTGCTCACTATTAGCGAGTTTTGCAAATTTTCAGTATCAACCCTAATGACTGTGGGTCTCTGTGGCCTCCAGGACCCTATATTATATCTCAGGTGATGAAGCAAGAGTGGCTAGGGCTCATTTCCAGCCTCCAGGTACATGTCTGACTCCCATTTCTGACATGTATTGGTGTTTGGTGTCAAACACATTTTTTCCATTATGGGCCATGGAGCTCAGAGTCACACCACATTTCGTGTTTTGGACCCAAGGACCCCATAGTATACCTCAGATGACATACCAGGATTGTCTAAGGGCCATTTCTGTCCTCCAGGGACGACTTTTTGAAGTTTTTGGATTTAAGGGGGCAAAGTCACTTCTTCCACCCAGCCCAAGGTGCGCAAAATCGGGTACGATATCAGGTTTTTCCCTTGGCTGGAAGCTAAAAAAAACTTCAGATAATACCAAAGGTAGACAGATCAAATGAAAGCATCAGATCTGACCTTTCTAACAAGTGTATTTATGTCTTGAACACTCAAACAGTGTCTCTGATATCCAATATGAGCTATTTGACAAATTAGCAAATCTTGTCAAAAAATTTTTTGGATGATTTTTGCTAATTTTCGGTATCAACCCCCATGACTGTTTTCAGGCCCCTGTAGCCACCAGGACCCCATTATATATCTCAGGTGATATGACAAGAGTGGCTAGGGCTCATTTCCAGGCTCCAGGTACACGTCTGACTCCTATTTGTGACATTTCGAGGTGTTTCGTGTCAAACTCATTTTTTCCATTATAGGCCATCAAAAATGGTGGAAAATGGAAAAAACAGCAAGGAACAGTTGCCTAATAACATCCTAAACATAATGTATATCTCCATAAATGTTTAAATCATTTTAACCTTTTCATGCATCACTAGTGATGCACACTAAATCTGAGACGCATCACTGGTGATGCATGGGAAAAGCTTGCTCAAAGTGCTCACTATTAGCGAGTTTTGCAAATTTTCAGTATCAACCCTAACGACTGTGGGTCTCTGTGGCCTCCAGGACCCTATATTATATCTCAGGTGATGAAGCAAGAGTGGCTAGGGCTCATTTCCAGCCTCCAGGTACATGTCTGACTCCCATTTCTGACATGTATTGGTGTTTGGTGTCAAACACATTTTTTCCATTATGGGCCATGGAGCTCAGAGTCACACCACATTTCTTGTTTTGGACCCAAGGACCCCATAGTATACCTCAGATGACATACCAGGATTGTCTAAGGGCCATTTCTGTCCTCCAGGGACGACTTTTTGAAGTTTTTGGATTTAAGGGGGCAAAGTCACTTCTTCCACCCAGCCCAAGGTGCGCAAAATCGGGTACGATATCAGGTTTTTCCCTTGGCTGGAAGCTAAAAAAAACTTCAGATAATACCAAAGGTAGACAGATCAAATGAAAGCATCAGATCTGACCTTTCTAACAAGTGTATTTATGTCTTGAACACTCAAACGGTGTCTCTGATATCCAATCTGAGCTATTTGACAAATTAGCAAATCTTGGCAAAAAAATGTTTTGACAATTTTTGCTAATTTTCGGTATCAACCCTCATGACTGTTTTCAGGCCCCTGTAGCCACCAGGACCCCATTATGTATCTCAGGTGATATGACAAGAGTGGCTAGGGCTCATTTCCAGGCTCCAGGTACACGTCTGACTCGTATTTGTGACATTTCGAGGTGTTTCGTGTCAAACTCATTTTTTCCATGATAGGCCATCAAAAATGGTGGAAAATGGAAAAAACAGCAAGGAACAGTTGCCTAATAACATCCTAAACATAATGTATATCTCCATAAATGTTTAAATCATTTTAACCTTTTCATGCATCACTAGTGAAGCACACTAAATCTGAGACGCAGCACTGGTGATGCATTTGCATCACTAGTGATGCAAATGCATCAGTGGTGATGCATGGGAAAAGCTTGCTAAAAGTGCTCACTATTAGCGAGTTTTGCAAATTTTCATTATCAACCCTAATGACTGTTTGTGGGTCCCTTTGGCCACCAGGACCCTATATTATATCTCAGGTGATGAAGCAAGAGTGGCTAGGGCTCATTTCCAGGCTCCAGGTACATGTCTGACTCCCATTTCTGACATGTTGAGGTGTTTGGAGTCAAACTAATTTTTTCCATTATGTGCCATAGAGCTCAGAGTCACACCACATTTCTAGTTTTGGACCCAAGGACCCCATAGTATACCTCAGATGACATACCAGGAGTGTCTAAGACCCATTTCTGTCCTCCAGGGACGACTTTTTGAAGTTTTTGGATTTAAGGGGGCAAAGTCACTTCTTCCACCCAGCCCAAGGTGCGCAAAATCGGGTACGATATCAGGTTTTTCCCTTGGCTGGAAGCTAAAAAAAACTTCAGATAATACCAAAGGTAGACAGATCAAATGAAAGCATCAGATCTGACCTTTCTAACAAGTGTATTTATGTCTTGAACACTCAAACGGTGTCTCTGATATCCAATATGAGCTATTTGACAAATTAGCAAATCTTGTCAAAAAAATTTTTGGATGATTTTTGCTAATTTTCGGTATCAACCCCCATGACTGTTTTCAGGCCCCTGTAGCCACCAGGACCCCCTTATATATCTCAGGTGATATGACAAGAGTGGCTAGGGCTCATTTCCAGGCTCCAGGTACACGTCTGACTCCTATTTGTGACATTTCGAGGTGTTTCGTGTCAAACTCATTTTTTCCATTATAGGCCATCAAAAATGGTGGAAAATGGAAAAAACAGCAAGGAACAGTTGCCTAATAACATCCTAAACATAATGTATATCTCCATAAATGTTTAAATCATTTTAACCTTTTCATGCATCACTAGTGATGCACACTAAATCTGAGACGCATCACTGGTGATGCATGGGAAAAGCTTGCTCAAAGTGCTCACTATTAGCGAGTTTTGCAAATTTTCAGTATCAACCCTAATGACTGTGGGTCTCTGTGGCCTCCAGGACCCTATATTATATCTCAGGTGATGAAGCAAGAGTGGCTAGGGCTCATTTCCAGCCTCCAGGTACATGTCTGACTCCCATTTCTGACATGTATTGGTGTTTGGTGTCAAACACATTTTTTCCATTATGGGCCATGGAGCTCAGAGTCACACCACATTTCGTGTTTTGGACCCAAGGACCCCATAGTATACCTCAGATGACATACCAGGATTGTCTAAGGGCCATTTCTGTCCTCCAGGGACGACTTTTTGAAGTTTTTGGATTTAAGGGGGCAAAGTCACTTCTTCCACCCAGCCCAAGGTGCGCAAAATCGGGTACGATATCAGGTTTTTCCCTTGGCTGGAAGCTAAAAAAAACTTCAGATAATACCAAAGGTAGACAGATCAAATGAAAGCATCAGATCTGACCTTTCTAACAAGTGTATTTATGTCTTGAACACTCAAACAGTGTCTCTGATATCCAATATGAGCTATTTGACAAATTAGCAAATCTTGTCAAAAAATTTTTTGGATGATTTTTGCTAATTTTCGGTATCAACCCCCATGACTGTTTTCAGGCCCCTGTAGCCACCAGGACCCCATTATATATCTCAGGTGATATGACAAGAGTGGCTAGGGCTCATTTCCAGGCTCCAGGTACACGTCTGACTCCTATTTGTGACATTTCGAGGTGTTTCGTGTCAAACTCATTTTTTCCATTATAGGCCATCAAAAATGGTGGAAAATGGAAAAAACAGCAAGGAACAGTTGCCTAATAACATCCTAAACATAATGTATATCTCCATAAATGTTTAAATCATTTTAACCTTTTCATGCATCACTAGTGATGCACACTAAATCTGAGACGCATCACTGGTGATGCATGGGAAAAGCTTGCTCAAAGTGCTCACTATTAGCGAGTTTTGCAAATTTTCAGTATCAACCCTAACGACTGTGGGTCTCTGTGGCCTCCAGGACCCTATATTATATCTCAGGTGATGAAGCAAGAGTGGCTAGGGCTCATTTCCAGCCTCCAGGTACATGTCTGACTCCCATTTCTGACATGTATTGGTGTTTGGTGTCAAACACATTTTTTCCATTATGGGCCATGGAGCTCAGAGTCACACCACATTTCGTGTTTTGGACCCAAGGACCCCATAGTATACCTCAGATGACATACCAGGATTGTCTAAGGGCCATTTCTGTCCTCCAGGGACGACTTTTTGAAGTTTTTGGATTTAAGGGGGCAAAGTCACTTCTTCCACCCAGCCCAAGGTGCGCAAAATCGGGTACGATATCAGGTTTTTCCCTTGGCTGGAAGCTAAAAAAAACTTCAGATAATACCAAAGGTAGACAGATCAAATGAAAGCATCAGATCTGACCTTTCTAACAAGTGTATTTATGTCTTGAACACTCAAACAGTGTCTCTGATATCCAATATGAGCTATTTGACAAATTAGCAAATCTTGTCAAAAAAATTTTTGGATGATTTTTGCTAATTTTCGGTATCAACCCCCATGACTGTTTTCAGGCCCCTGTAGCCACCAGGACCCCATTATATATCTCAGGTGATATGACAAGAGTGGCTAGGGCTCATTTCCAGGCTCCAGGTACACGTCTGACTCCTATTTGTGACATTTCGAGGTGTTTCGTGTCAAACTCATTTTTTCCATTATAGGCCATCAAAAATGGTGGAAAATGGAAAAAACAGCAAGGAACAGTTGCCTAATAACATCCTAAACATAATGTATATCTCCATAAATGTTTAAATCATTTTAACCTTTTCATGCATCACTAGTGATGCACACTAAATCTGAGACGCATCACTGGTGATGCATGGGAAAAGCTTGCTCAAAGTGCTCACTATTAGCGAGTTTTGCAAATTTTCAGTATCAACCCTAACGACTGTGGGTCTCTGTGGCCTCCAGGACCCTATATTATATCTCAGGTGATGAAGCAAGAGTGGCTAGGGCTCATTTCCAGCCTCCAGGTACATGTCTGACTCCCATTTCTGACATGTATTGGTGTTTGGTGTCAAACACATTTTTTCCATTATGGGCCATGGAGCTCAGAGTCACACCACATTTCGTGTTTTGGACCCAAGGACCCCATAGTATACCTCAGATGACATACCAGGATTGTCTAAGGGCCATTTCTGTCCTCCAGGGACGACTTTTTGAAGTTTTTGGATTTAAGGGGGCAAAGTCACTTCTTCCACCCAGCCCAAGGTGCGCAAAATCGGGTACGATATCAGGTTTTTCCCTTGGCTGGAAGCTAAAAAAAACTTCAGATAATACCAAAGGTAGACAGATCAAATGAAAGCATCAGATCTGACCTTTCTAACAAGTGTATTTATGTCTTGAACACTCAAACAGTGTCTCTGATATCCAATATGAGCTATTTGACAAATTAGCAAATCTTGTCAAAAAAATTTTTGGATGATTTTTGCTAATTTTCGGTATCAACCCCCATGACTGTTTTCAGGCCCCTGTAGCCACCAGGACCCCATTATATATCTCAGGTGATATGACAAGAGTGGCTAGGGCTCATTTCCAGGCTCCAGGTACACGTCTGACTCCTATTTGTGACATTTCGAGGTGTTTCGTGTCAAACTCATTTTTTCCATTATAGGCCATCAAAAATGGTGGAAAATGGAAAAAACAGCAAGGAACAGTTGCCTAATAACATCCTAAACATAATGTATATCTCCATAAATGTTTAAATCATTTTAACCTTTTCATGCATCACTAGTGATGCACACTAAATCTGAGACGCATCACTGGTGATGCATGGGAAAAGCTTGCTCAAAGTGCTCACTATTAGCGAGTTTTGCAAATTTTCAGTATCAACCCTAACGACTGTGGGTCTCTGTGGCCTCCAGGACCCTATATTATATCTCAGGTGATGAAGCAAGAGTGGCTAGGGCTCATTTCCAGCCTCCAGGTACATGTCTGACTCCCATTTCTGACATGTATTGGTGTTTGGTGTCAAACACATTTTTTCCATTATGGGCCATGGAGCTCAGAGTCACACCACATTTCGTGTTTTGGACCCAAGGACCCCATAGTATACCTCAGATGACATACCAGGATTGTCTAAGGGCCATTTCTGTCCTCCAGGGACGACTTTTTGAAGTTTTTGGATTTAAGGGGGCAAAGTCACTTCTTCCACCCAGCCCAAGGTGCGCAAAATCGGGTACGATATCAGGTTTTTCCCTTGGCTGGAAGCTAAAAAAAACTTCAGATAATACCAAAGGTAGACAGATCAAATGAAAGCATCAGATCTGACCTTTCTAACAAGTGTATTTATGTCTTGAACACTCAAACAGTGTCTCTGATATCCAATATGAGCTATTTGACAAATTAGCAAATCTTGTCAAAAAAATTTTTGGATGATTTTTGCTAATTTTCGGTATCAACCCCCATGACTGTTTTCAGGCCCCTGTAGCCACCAGGACCCCATTATATATCTCAGGTGATATGACAAGAGTGGCTAGGGCTCATTTCCAGGCTCCAGGTACACGTCTGACTCCTATTTGTGACATTTCGAGGTGTTTCGTGTCAAACTCATTTTTTCCATTATAGGCCATCAAAAATGGTGGAAAATGGAAAAAACAGCAAGGAACAGTTGCCTAATAACATCCTAAACATAATGTATATCTCCATAAATGTTTAAATCATTTTAACCTTTTCATGCATCACTAGTGATGCACACTAAATCTGAGACGCATCACTGGTGATGCATGGGAAAAGCTTGCTCAAAGTGCTCACTATTAGCGAGTTTTGCAAATTTTCAGTATCAACCCTAACGACTGTGGGTCTCTGTGGCCTCCAGGACCCTATATTATATCTCAGGTGATGAAGCAAGAGTGGCTAGGGCTCATTTCCAGCCTCCAGGTACATGTCTGACTCCCATTTCTGACATGTATTGGTGTTTGGTGTCAAACACATTTTTTCCATTATGGGCCATGGAGCTCAGAGTCACACCACATTTCGTGTTTTGGACCCAAGGACCCCATAGTATACCTCAGATGACATACCAGGATTGTCTAAGGGCCATTTCTGTCCTCCAGGGACGACTTTTTGAAGTTTTTGGATTTAAGGGGGCAAAGTCACTTCTTCCACCCAGCCCAAGGTGCGCAAAATCGGGTACGATATCAGGTTTTTCCCTTGGCTGGAAGCTAAAAAAAACTTCAGATAATACCAAAGGTAGACAGATCAAATGAAAGCATCAGATCTGACCTTTCTAACAAGTGTATTTATGTCTTGAACACTCAAACAGTGTCTCTGATATCCAATATGAGCTATTTGACAAATTAGCAAATCTTGTCAAAAAAATTTTTGGATGATTTTTGCTAATTTTCGGTATCAACCCCCATGACTGTTTTCAGGCCCCTGTAGCCACCAGGACCCCATTATATATCTCAGGTGATATGACAAGAGTGGCTAGGGCTCATTTCCAGGCTCCAGGTACACGTCTGACTCCTATTTGTGACATTTCGAGGTGTTTCGTGTCAAACTCATTTTTTCCATTATAGGCCATCAAAAATGGTGGAAAATGGAAAAAACAGCAAGGAACAGTTGCCTAATAACATCCTAAACATAATGTATATCTCCATAAATGTTTAAATCATTTTAACCTTTTCATGCATCACTAGTGATGCACACTAAATCTGAGACGCAGCACTGGTGATGCATTTGCATCACTAGTGATGCAAATGCATCACTGGTGATGCATGGGAAAAGCTTGCTCAAAGTGCTCACTATTAGCGAGTTTTGCAAATTTTCAGTATCAACCCTAACGACTGTGGGTCTCTGTGGCCTCCAGGACCCTATATTATATCTCAGGTGATGAAGCAAGAGTGGCTAGGGCTCATTTCCAGCCTCCAGGTACATGTCTGACTCCCATTTCTGACATGTATTGGTGTTTGGTGTCAAACACATTTTTTCCATTATGGGCCATGGAGCTCAGAGTCACACCACATTTCGTGTTTTGGACCCAAGGACCCCATAGTATACCTCAGATGACATACCAGGATTGTCTAAGGGCCATTTCTGTCCTCCAGGGACGACTTTTTGAAGTTTTTGGATTTAAGGGGGCAAAGTCACTTCTTCCACCCAGCCCAAGGTGCGCAAAATCGGGTACGATATCAGGTTTTTCCCTTGGCTGGAAGCTAAAAAAAACTTCAGATAATACCAAAGGTAGACAGATCAAATGAAAGCATCAGATCTGACCTTTCTAACAAGTGTATTTATGTCTTGAACACTCAAACAGTGTCTCTGATATCCAATATGAGCTATTTGACAAATTAGCAAATCTTGTCAAAAAAATTTTTGGATGATTTTTGCTAATTTTCGGTATCAACCCCCATGACTGTTTTCAGGCCCCTGTAGCCACCAGGACCCCATTATATATCTCAGGTGATATGACAAGAGTGGCTAGGGCTCATTTCCAGGCTCCAGGTACACGTCTGACTCCTATTTGTGACATTTCGAGGTGTTTCGTGTCAAACTCATTTTTTCCATTATAGGCCATCAAAAATGGTGGAAAATGGAAAAAACAGCAAGGAACAGTTGCCTAATAACATCCTAAACATAATGTATATCTCCATAAATGTTTAAATCATTTTAACCTTTTCATGCATCACTAGTGATGCACACTAAATCTGAGACGCAGCACTGGTGATGCATTTGCATCACTAGTGATGCAAATGCATCACTGGTGATGCATGGGAAAAGCTTGCTCAAAGTGCTCACTATTAGCGAGTTTTGCAAATTTTCAGTATCAACCCTAACGACTGTGGGTCTCTGTGGCCTCCAGGACCCTATATTATATCTCAGGTGATGAAGCAAGAGTGGCTAGGGCTCATTTCCAGCCTCCAGGTACATGTCTGACTCCCATTTCTGACATGTATTGGTGTTTGGTGTCAAACACATTTTTTCCATTATGGGCCATGGAGCTCAGAGTCACACCACATTTCTTGTTTTGGACCCAAGGACCCCATAGTATACCTCAGATGACATACCAGGATTGTCTAAGGGCCATTTCTGTCCTCCAGGGACGACTTTTTGAAGTTTTTGGATTTAAGGGGGCAAAGTCACTTCTTCCACCCAGCCCAAGGTGCGCAAAATCGGGTACGATATCAGGTTTTTCCCTTGGCTGGAAGCTAAAAAAAACTTCAGATAATACCAAAGGTAGACAGATCAAATGAAAGCATCAGATCTGACCTTTCTAACAAGTGTATTTATGTCTTGAACACTCAAACGGTGTCTCTGATATCCAATCTGAGCTATTTGACAAATTAGCAAATCTTGGCAAAAAAATGTTTTGACAATTTTTGCTAATTTTCGGTATCAACCCTCATGACTGTTTTCAGGCCCCTGTAGCCACCAGGACCCCATTATGTATCTCAGGTGATATGACAAGAGTGGCTAGGGCTCATTTCCAGGCTCCAGGTACACGTCTGACTCGTATTTGTGACATTTCGAGGTGTTTCGTGTCAAACTCATTTTTTCCATGATAGGCCATCAAAAATGGTGGAAAATGGAAAAAACAGCAAGGAACAGTTGCCTAATAACATCCTAAACATAATGTATATCTCCATAAATGTTTAAATCATTTTAACCTTTTCATGCATCACTAGTGAAGCACACTAAATCTGAGACGCAGCACTGGTGATGCATTTGCATCACTAGTGATGCAAATGCATCAGTGGTGATGCATGGGAAAAGCTTGCTAAAAGTGCTCACTATTAGCGAGTTTTGCAAATTTTCATTATCAACCCTAATGACTGTTTGTGGGTCCCTTTGGCCACCAGGACCCTATATTATATCTCAGGTGATGAAGCAAGAGTGGCTAGGGCTCATTTCCAGGCTCCAGGTACATGTCTGACTCCCATTTCTGACATGTTGAGGTGTTTGGAGTCAAACTAATTTTTTCCATTATGTGCCATAGAGCTCAGAGTCACACCACATTTCTAGTTTTGGACCCAAGGACCCCATAGTATACCTCAGATGACATACCAGGAGTGTCTAAGACCCATTTCTGTCCTCCAGGGACGACTTTTTGAAGTTTTTGGATTTAAGGGGGCAAAGTCACTTCTTCCACCCAGCCCAAGGTGCGCAAAATCGGGTACGATATCAGGTTTTTCCCTTGGCTGGAAGCTAAAAAAAACTTCAGATAATACCAAAGGTAGACAGATCAAATGAAAGCATCAGATCTGACCTTTCTAACAAGTGTATTTATGTCTTGAACACTCAAACGGTGTCTCTGATATCCAATATGAGCTATTTGACAAATTAGCAAATCTTGTCAAAAAAATTTTTGGATGATTTTTGCTAATTTTCGGTATCAACCCCCATGACTGTTTTCAGGCCCCTGTAGCCACCAGGACCCCCTTATATATCTCAGGTGATATGACAAGAGTGGCTAGGGCTCATTTCCAGGCTCCAGGTACACGTCTGACTCCTATTTGTGACATTTCGAGGTGTTTCGTGTCAAACTCATTTTTTCCATTATAGGCCATCAAAAATGGTGGAAAATGGAAAAAACAGCAAGGAACAGTTGCCTAATAACATCCTAAACATAATGTATATCTCCATAAATGTTTAAATCATTTTAACCTTTTCATGCATCACTAGTGATGCACACTAAATCTGAGACGCATCACTGGTGATGCATGGGAAAAGCTTGCTCAAAGTGCTCACTATTAGCGAGTTTTGCAAATTTTCAGTATCAACCCTAATGACTGTGGGTCTCTGTGGCCTCCAGGACCCTATATTATATCTCAGGTGATGAAGCAAGAGTGGCTAGGGCTCATTTCCAGCCTCCAGGTACATGTCTGACTCCCATTTCTGACATGTATTGGTGTTTGGTGTCAAACACATTTTTTCCATTATGGGCCATGGAGCTCAGAGTCACACCACATTTCGTGTTTTGGACCCAAGGACCCCATAGTATACCTCAGATGACATACCAGGATTGTCTAAGGGCCATTTCTGTCCTCCAGGGACGACTTTTTGAAGTTTTTGGATTTAAGGGGGCAAAGTCACTTCTTCCACCCAGCCCAAGGTGCGCAAAATCGGGTACGATATCAGGTTTTTCCCTTGGCTGGAAGCTAAAAAAAACTTCAGATAATACCAAAGGTAGACAGATCAAATGAAAGCATCAGATCTGACCTTTCTAACAAGTGTATTTATGTCTTGAACACTCAAACAGTGTCTCTGATATCCAATATGAGCTATTTGACAAATTAGCAAATCTTGTCAAAAATTTTTTTGGATGATTTTTGCTAATTTTCGGTATCAACCCCCATGACTGTTTTCAGGCCCCTGTAGCCACCAGGACCCCATTATATATCTCAGGTGATATGACAAGAGTGGCTAGGGCTCATTTCCAGGCTCCAGGTACACGTCTGACTCCTATTTGTGACATTTCGAGGTGTTTCGTGTCAAACTCATTTTTTCCATTATAGGCCATCAAAAATGGTGGAAAATGGAAAAAACAGCAAGGAACAGTTGCCTAATAACATCCTAAACATAATGTATATCTCCATAAATGTTTAAATCATGTTAACCTTTTCATGCATCACTAGTGATGCACACTAAATCTGAGACGCATCACTGGTGATGCATGGGAAAAGCTTGCTCAAAGTGCTCACTATTAGCGAGTTTTGCAAATTTTCAGTATCAACCCTAACGACTGTGGGTCTCTGTGGCCTCCAGGACCCTATATTATATCTCAGGTGATGAAGCAAGAGTGGCTAGGGCTCATTTCCAGCCTCCAGGTACATGTCTGACTCCCATTTCTGACATGTATTGGTGTTTGGTGTCAAACACATTTTTTCCATTATGGGCCATGGAGCTCAGAGTCACACCACATTTCGTGTTTTGGACCCAAGGACCCCATAGTATACCTCAGATGACATACCAGGATTGTCTAAGGGCCATTTCTGTCCTCCAGGGACGACTTTTTGAAGTTTTTGGATTTAAGGGGGCAAAGTCACTTCTTCCACCCAGCCCAAGGTGCGCAAAATCGGGTACGATATCAGGTTTTTCCCTTGGCTGGAAGCTAAAAAAAACTTCAGATAATACCAAAGGTAGACAGATCAAATGAAAGCATCAGATCTGACCTTTCTAACAAGTGTATTTATGTCTTGAACACTCAAACAGTGTCTCTGATATCCAATATGAGCTATTTGACAAATTAGCAAATCTTGTCAAAAAAATTTTTGGATGATTTTTGCTAATTTTCGGTATCAACCCCCATGACTGTTTTCAGGCCCCTGTAGCCACCAGGACCCCATTATATATCTCAGGTGATATGACAAGAGTGGCTAGGGCTCATTTCCAGGCTCCAGGTACACGTCTGACTCCTATTTGTGACATTTCGAGGTGTTTCGTGTCAAACTCATTTTTTCCATTATAGGCCATCAAAAATGGTGGAAAATGGAAAAAACAGCAAGGAACAGTTGCCTAATAACATCCTAAACATAATGTATATCTCCATAAATGTTTAAATCATTTTAACCTTTTCATGCATCACTAGTGATGCACACTAAATCTGAGACGCATCACTGGTGATGCATGGGAAAAGCTTGCTCAAAGTGCTCACTATTAGCGAGTTTTGCAAATTTTCAGTATCAACCCTAACGACTGTGGGTCTCTGTGGCCTCCAGGACCCTATATTATATCTCAGGTGATGAAGCAAGAGTGGCTAGGGCTCATTTCCAGCCTCCAGGTACATGTCTGACTCCCATTTCTGACATGTATTGGTGTTTGGTGTCAAACACATTTTTTCCATTATGGGCCATGGAGCTCAGAGTCACACCACATTTCGTGTTTTGGACCCAAGGACCCCATAGTATACCTCAGATGACATACCAGGATTGTCTAAGGGCCATTTCTGTCCTCCAGGGACGACTTTTTGAAGTTTTTGGATTTAAGGGGGCAAAGTCACTTCTTCCACCCAGCCCAAGGTGCGCAAAATCGGGTACGATATCAGGTTTTTCCCTTGGCTGGAAGCTAAAAAAAACTTCAGATAATACCAAAGGTAGACAGATCAAATGAAAGCATCAGATCTGACCTTTCTAACAAGTGTATTTATGTCTTGAACACTCAAACAGTGTCTCTGATATCCAATATGAGCTATTTGACAAATTAGCAAATCTTGTCAAAAAAATTTTTGGATGATTTTTGCTAATTTTCGGTATCAACCCCCATGACTGTTTTCAGGCCCCTGTAGCCACCAGGACCCCATTATATATCTCAGGTGATATGACAAGAGTGGCTAGGGCTCATTTCCAGGCTCCAGGTACACGTCTGACTCCTATTTGTGACATTTCGAGGTGTTTCGTGTCAAACTCATTTTTTCCATTATAGGCCATCAAAAATGGTGGAAAATGGAAAAAACAGCAAGGAACAGTTGCCTAATAACATCCTAAACATAATGTATATCTCCATAAATGTTTAAATCATTTTAACCTTTTCATGCATCACTAGTGATGCACACTAAATCTGAGACGCAGCACTGGTGATGCATTTGCATCACTAGTGATGCAAATGCATCACTGGTGATGCATGGGAAAAGCTTGCTCAAAGTGCTCACTATTAGCGAGTTTTGCAAATTTTCAGTATCAACCCTAACGACTGTGGGTCTCTGTGGCCTCCAGGACCCTATATTATATCTCAGGTGATGAAGCAAGAGTGGCTAGGGCTCATTTCCAGCCTCCAGGTACATGTCTGACTCCCATTTCTGACATGTATTGGTGTTTGGTGTCAAACACATTTTTTCCATTATGGGCCATGGAGCTCAGAGTCACACCACATTTCTTGTTTTGGACCCAAGGACCCCATAGTATACCTCAGATGACATACCAGGATTGTCTAAGGGCCATTTCTGTCCTCCAGGGACGACTTTTTGAAGTTTTTGGATTTAAGGGGGCAAAGTCACTTCTTCCACCCAGCCCAAGGTGCGCAAAATCGGGTACGATATCAGGTTTTTCCCTTGGCTGGAAGCTAAAAAAAACTTCAGATAATACCAAAGGTAGACAGATCAAATGAAAGCATCAGATCTGACCTTTCTAACAAGTGTATTTATGTCTTGAACACTCAAACGGTGTCTCTGATATCCAATCTGAGCTATTTGACAAATTAGCAAATCTTGGCAAAAAAATGTTTTGACAATTTTTGCTAATTTTCGGTATCAACCCTCATGACTGTTTTCAGGCCCCTGTAGCCACCAGGACCCCATTATGTATCTCAGGTGATATGACAAGAGTGGCTAGGGCTCATTTCCAGGCTCCAGGTACACGTCTGACTCGTATTTGTGACATTTCGAGGTGTTTCGTGTCAAACTCATTTTTTCCATGATAGGCCATCAAAAATGGTGGAAAATGGAAAAAACAGCAAGGAACAGTTGCCTAATAACATCCTAAACATAATGTATATCTCCATAAATGTTTAAATCATTTTAACCTTTTCATGCATCACTAGTGAAGCACACTAAATCTGAGACGCAGCACTGGTGATGCATTTGCATCACTAGTGATGCAAATGCATCAGTGGTGATGCATGGGAAAAGCTTGCTAAAAGTGCTCACTATTAGCGAGTTTTGCAAATTTTCATTATCAACCCTAATGACTGTTTGTGGGTCCCTTTGGCCACCAGGACCCTATATTATATCTCAGGTGATGAAGCAAGAGTGGCTAGGGCTCATTTCCAGGCTCCAGGTACATGTCTGACTCCCATTTCTGACATGTTGAGGTGTTTGGAGTCAAACTAATTTTTTCCATTATGTGCCATAGAGCTCAGAGTCACACCACATTTCTAGTTTTGGACCCAAGGACCCCATAGTATACCTCAGATGACATACCAGGAGTGTCTAAGACCCATTTCTGTCCTCCAGGGACGACTTTTTGAAGTTTTTGGATTTAAGGGGGCAAAGTCACTTCTTCCACCCAGCCCAAGGTGCGCAAAATCGGGTACGATATCAGGTTTTTCCCTTGGCTGGAAGCTAAAAAAAACTTCAGATAATACCAAAGGTAGACAGATCAAATGAAAGCATCAGATCTGACCTTTCTAACAAGTGTATTTATGTCTTGAACACTCAAACGGTGTCTCTGATATCCAATATGAGCTATTTGACAAATTAGCAAATCTTGTCAAAAAATTTTTTGGATGATTTTTGCTAATTTTCGGTATCAACCCCCATGACTGTTTTCAGGCCCCTGTAGCTACCAGGACCCCCTTATATATCTCAGGTGATATGACAAGAGTGGCTAGGGCTCATTTCCAGGCTCCAGGTACACGTCTGACTCCTATTTGTGACATTTCGAGGTGTTTCGTGTCAAACTCATTTTTTCCATTATAGGCCATCAAAAATGGTGGAAAATGGAAAAAACAGCAAGGAACAGTTGCCTAATAACATCCTAAACATAATGTATATCTCCATAAATGTTTAAATCATTTTAACCTTTTCATGCATCACTAGTGATGCACACTAAATCTGAGACGCATCACTGGTGATGCATGGGAAAAGCTTGCTCAAAGTGCTCACTATTAGCGAGTTTTGCAAATTTTCAGTATCAACCCTAATGACTGTGGGTCTCTGTGGCCTCCAGGACCCTATATTATATCTCAGGTGATGAAGCAAGAGTGGCTAGGGCTCATTTCCAGCCTCCAGGTACATGTCTGACTCCCATTTCTGACATGTATTGGTGTTTGGTGTCAAACACATTTTTTCCATTATGGGCCATGGAGCTCAGAGTCACACCACATTTCGTGTTTTGGACCCAAGGACCCCATAGTATACCTCAGATGACATACCAGGATTGTCTAAGGGCCATTTCTGTCCTCCAGGGACGACTTTTTGAAGTTTTTGGATTTAAGGGGGCAAAGTCACTTCTTCCACCCAGCCCAAGGTGCGCAAAATCGGGTACGATATCAGGTTTTTCCCTTGGCTGGAAGCTAAAAAAAACTTCAGATAATACCAAAGGTAGACAGATCAAATGAAAGCATCAGATCTGACCTTTCTAACAAGTGTATTTATGTCTTGAACACTCAAACAGTGTCTCTGATATCCAATATGAGCTATTTGACAAATTAGCAAATCTTGTCAAAAAATTTTTGGGATGATTTTTGCTAATTTTCGGTATCAACCCCCATGACTGTTTTCAGGCCCCTGTAGCCACCAGGACCCCATTATATATCTCAGGTGATATGACAAGAGTGGCTAGGGCTCATTTCCAGGCTCCAGGTACACGTCTGACTCCTATTTGTGACATTTCGAGGTGTTTCGTGTCAAACTCATTTTTTCCATTATAGGCCATCAAAAATGGTGGAAAATGGAAAAAACAGCAAGGAACAGTTGCCTAATAACATCCTAAACATAATGTATATCTCCATAAATGTTTAAATCATTTTAACCTTTTCATGCATCACTAGTGATGCACACTAAATCTGAGACGCATCACTGGTGATGCATGGGAAAAGCTTGCTCAAAGTGCTCACTATTAGCGAGTTTTGCAAATTTTCAGTATCAACCCTAACGACTGTGGGTCTCTGTGGCCTCCAGGACCCTATATTATATCTCAGGTGATGAAGCAAGAGTGGCTAGGGCTCATTTCCAGCCTCCAGGTACATGTCTGACTCCCATTTCTGACATGTATTGGTGTTTGGTGTCAAACACATTTTTTCCATTATGGGCCATGGAGCTCAGAGTCACACCACATTTCGTGTTTTGGACCCAAGGACCCCATAGTATACCTCAGATGACATACCAGGATTGTCTAAGGGCCATTTCTGTCCTCCAGGGACGACTTTTTGAAGTTTTTGGATTTAAGGGGGCAAAGTCACTTCTTCCACCCAGCCCAAGGTGCGCAAAATCGGGTACGATATCAGGTTTTTCCCTTGGCTGGAAGCTAAAAAAAACTTCAGATAATACCAAAGGTAGACAGATCAAATGAAAGCATCAGATCTGACCTTTCTAACAAGTGTATTTATGTCTTGAACACTCAAACAGTGTCTCTGATATCCAATATGAGCTATTTGACAAATTAGCAAATCTTGTCAAAAAAATTTTTGGATGATTTTTGCTAATTTTCGGTATCAACCCCCATGACTGTTTTCAGGCCCCTGTAGCCACCAGGACCCCATTATATATCTCAGGTGATATGACAAGAGTGGCTAGGGCTCATTTCCAGGCTCCAGGTACACGTCTGACTCCTATTTGTGACATTTCGAGGTGTTTCGTGTCAAACTCATTTTTTCCATTATAGGCCATCAAAAATGGTGGAAAATGGAAAAAACAGCAAGGAACAGTTGCCTAATAACATCCTAAACATAATGTATATCTCCATAAATGTTTAAATCATTTTAACCTTTTCATGCATCACTAGTGATGCACACTAAATCTGAGACGCATCACTGGTGATGCATGGGAAAAGCTTGCTCAAAGTGCTCACTATTAGCGAGTTTTGCAAATTTTCAGTATCAACCCTAACGACTGTGGGTCTCTGTGGCCTCCAGGACCCTATATTATATCTCAGGTGATGAAGCAAGAGTGGCTAGGGCTCATTTCCAGCCTCCAGGTACATGTCTGACTCCCATTTCTGACATGTATTGGTGTTTGGTGTCAAACACATTTTTTCCATTATGGGCCATGGAGCTCAGAGTCACACCACATTTCGTGTTTTGGACCCAAGGACCCCATAGTATACCTCAGATGACATACCAGGATTGTCTAAGGGCCATTTCTGTCCTCCAGGGACGACTTTTTGAAGTTTTTGGATTTAAGGGGGCAAAGTCACTTCTTCCACCCAGCCCAAGGTGCGCAAAATCGGGTACGATATCAGGTTTTTCCCTTGGCTGGAAGCTAAAAAAAACTTCAGATAATACCAAAGGTAGACAGATCAAATGAAAGCATCAGATCTGACCTTTCTAACAAGTGTATTTATGTCTTGAACACTCAAACAGTGTCTCTGATATCCAATATGAGCTATTTGACAAATTAGCAAATCTTGTCAAAAAAATTTTTGGATGATTTTTGCTAATTTTCGGTATCAACCCCCATGACTGTTTTCAGGCCCCTGTAGCCACCAGGACCCCATTATATATCTCAGGTGATATGACAAGAGTGGCTAGGGCTCATTTCCAGGCTCCAGGTACACGTCTGACTCCTATTTGTGACATTTCGAGGTGTTTCGTGTCAAACTCATTTTTTCCATTATAGGCCATCAAAAATGGTGGAAAATGGAAAAAACAGCAAGGAACAGTTGCCTAATAACATCCTAAACATAATGTATATCTCCATAAATGTTTAAATCATTTTAACCTTTTCATGCATCACTAGTGATGCACACTAAATCTGAGACGCAGCACTGGTGATGCATTTGCATCACTAGTGATGCAAATGCATCACTGGTGATGCATGGGAAAAGCTTGCTCAAAGTGCTCACTATTAGCGAGTTTTGCAAATTTTCAGTATCAACCCTAACGACTGTGGGTCTCTGTGGCCTCCAGGACCCTATATTATATCTCAGGTGATGAAGCAAGAGTGGCTAGGGCTCATTTCCAGCCTCCAGGTACATGTCTGACTCCCATTTCTGACATGTATTGGTGTTTGGTGTCAAACACATTTTTTCCATTATGGGCCATGGAGCTCAGAGTCACACCACATTTCGTGTTTTGGACCCAAGGACCCCATAGTATACCTCAGATGACATACCAGGATTGTCTAAGGGCCATTTCTGTCCTCCAGGGACGACTTTTTGAAGTTTTTGGATTTAAGGGGGCAAAGTCACTTCTTCCACCCAGCCCAAGGTGCGCAAAATCGGGTACGATATCAGGTTTTTCCCTTGGCTGGAAGCTAAAAAAAACTTCAGATAATACCAAAGGTAGACAGATCAAATGAAAGCATCAGATCTGACCTTTCTAACAAGTGTATTTATGTCTTGAACACTCAAACAGTGTCTCTGATATCCAATATGAGCTATTTGACAAATTAGCAAATCTTGTCAAAAAAATTTTTTGATGATTTTTGCTAATTTTCGGTATCAACCCCCATGACTGTTTTCAGGCCCCTGTAGCCACCAGGACCCCATTATATATCTCAGGTGATATGACAAGAGTGGCTAGGGCTCATTTCCAGGCTCCAGGTACACGTCTGACTCCTATTTGTGACATTTCGAGGTGTTTCGTGTCAAACTCATTTTTTCCATTATAGGCCATCAAAAATGGTGGAAAATGGAAAAAACAGCAAGGAACAGTTGCCTAATAACATCCTAAACATAATGTATATCTCCATAAATGTTTAAATCATTTTAACCTTTTCATGCATCACTAGTGATGCACACTAAATCTGAGACGCATCACTGGTGATGCATGGGAAAAGCTTGCTCAAAGTGCTCACTATTAGCGAGTTTTGCAAATTTTCAGTATCAACCCTAACGACTGTGGGTCTCTGTGGCCTCCAGGACCCTATATTATATCTCAGGTGATGAAGCAAGAGTGGCTAGGGCTCATTTCCAGCCTCCAGGTACATGTCTGACTCCCATTTCTGACATGTATTGGTGTTTGGTGTCAAACACATTTTTTCCATTATGGGCCATGGAGCTCAGAGTCACACCACATTTCGTGTTTTGGACCCAAGGACCCCATAGTATACCTCAGATGACATACCAGGATTGTCTAAGGGCCATTTCTGTCCTCCAGGGACGACTTTTTGAAGTTTTTGGATTTAAGGGGGCAAAGTCACTTCTTCCACCCAGCCCAAGGTGCGCAAAATCGGGTACGATATCAGGTTTTTCCCTTGGCTGGAAGCTAAAAAAAACTTCAGATAATACCAAAGGTAGACAGATCAAATGAAAGCATCAGATCTGACCTTTCTAACAAGTGTATTTATGTCTTGAACACTCAAACAGTGTCTCTGATATCCAATATGAGCTATTTGACAAATTAGCAAATCTTGTCAAAAAAATTTTTGGATGATTTTTGCTAATTTTCGGTATCAACCCCCATGACTGTTTTCAGGCCCCTGTAGCCACCAGGACCCCATTATATATCTCAGGTGATATGACAAGAGTGGCTAGGGATCATTTCCAGGCTCCAGGTACACGTCTGACTCCTATTTGTGACATTTCGAGGTGTTTCGTGTCAAACTCATTTTTTCCATTATAGGCCATCAAAAATGGTGGAAAATGGAAAAAACAGCAAGGAACAGTTGCCTAATAACATCCTAAACATAATGTATATCTCCATAAATGTTTAAATCATTTTAACCTTTTCATGCATCACTAGTGATGCACACTAAATCTGAGACGCAGCACTGGTGATGCATTTGCATCACTAGTGATGCAAATGCATCACTGGTGATGCATGGGAAAAGCTTGCTCAAAGTGCTCACTATTAGCGAGTTTTGCAAATTTTCAGTATCAACCCTAACGACTGTGGGTCTCTGTGGCCTCCAGGACCCTATATTATATCTCAGGTGATGAAGCAAGAGTGGCTAGGGCTCATTTCCAGCCTCCAGGTACATGTCTGACTCCCATTTCTGACATGTATTGGTGTTTGGTGTCAAACACATTTTTTCCATTATGGGCCATGGAGCTCAGAGTCACACCACATTTCTTGTTTTGGACCCAAGGACCCCATAGTATACCTCATATGACATACCAGGATTGTCTAAGGGCCATTTCTGTCCTCCAGGGACGACTTTTTGAAGTTTTTGGATTTAAGGGGGCAAAGTCACTTCTTCCACCCAGCCCAAGGTGCTCAAAATCGGGTACGATATCAGGTTTTTCCCTTGGCTGGAAGCTAAAAAAAAACTTCAGATAATACCAAAGGTAGACAGATCAAATGAAAGCATCAGATCTGACCTTTCTAACAAGTGTATTTATGTCTTGAACACTCAAACGGTGTCTCTGATATCCAATCTGAGCTATTTGACAAATTAGCAAATCTTTTCAAAAAACTTTTTTTGACGATTTTTGCTAATTTTCGGTATCAACCCCCATGACTGTTTTCAGGCCCCTGTAGCCACCAGGACCCCATTATGTATCTCAGGTGATATGACAAGAGTGGCTAGGGCTCATTTCCAGGCTCCAGGTACACGTCTGACTCGTATTTGTGACATTTCGAGGTGTTTCGTGTCAAACTCATTTTTTCCATGATAGGCCATCAAAAATGGTGGAAAATGGAAAAAACAGCAAGGAACAGTTGCCTAATAACATCCTAAACATAATGTATATCTCCATAAATGTTTAAATCATTTTAACCTTTTCATGCATCACTAGTGAAGCACACTAAATCTGAGACGCAGCACTGGTGATGCATTCGCATCACTAGTGATGCAAATGCATCAGTGGTGATGCATGGGAAAAGCTTGCTAAAAGTGCTCACTATTAGCGAGTTTTGCAAATTTTCATTATCAACCCTAATGACTGTTTGTGGGTCCCTTTGGCCACCAGGACCCTATATTATATCTCAGGTGATGAAGCAAGAGTGGCTAGGGCTCATTTCCAGGCTCCAGGTACATGTCTGACTCCCATTTCTGACATGTTGAGGTGTTTGGAGTCAAACTAATTTTTTCCATTATGTGCCATAGAGCTCAGAGTCACACCACATTTCTAGTTTTGGACCCAAGGACCCCATAGTATACCTCAGATGACATACCAGGAGTGTCTAAGACCCATTTCTGTCCTCCAGGGACGACTTTTTGAAGTTTTTTGATTTAAGGGGGCAAAGTCACTTCTTCCACCCAGCCCAAGGTGCGCAAAATCGGGTCGATATCAGGTTTTTCCCTTGGCTGGAAGCTAAAAAAAACTTCAGATAATACCAAAGGTAGACAGATCAAATGAAAGCATCAGATCTGACCTTTCTAACAAGTGTATTTATGTCTTGAACACTCAAACGGTGTCTCTGATATCCAATATGAGCTATTTGACAAATTAGCAAATCTTGTCAAAAAAATTTTTGGATGATTTTTGCTAATTTTCGGTATCAACCCCCATGACTGTTTTCAGGCCCCTGTAGCCACCAGGACCCCATTATATATCTCAGGTGATATGACAAGAGTGGCTAGGGCTCATTTCCAGGCTCCAGGTACACGTCTGACTCCTATTTGTGACATTTCGAGGTGTTTCGTGTCAAACTCATTTTTTCCATTATAGGCCATCAAAAATGGTGGAAAATGGAAAAAACAGCAAGGAACAGTTGCCTAATAACATCCTAAACATAATGTATATCTCCATAAATGTTTAAATCATTTTAACCTTTTCATGCATCACTAGTGATGCACACTAAATCTGAGACGCAGCACTGGTGATGCATTTGCATCACTAGTGATGCAAATGCATCACTGGTGATGCATGGGAAAAGCTTGCTCAAAGTGCTCACTATTAGCGAGTTTTGCAAATTTTCAGTATCAACCCTAACGACTGTGGGTCTCTGTGGCCTCCAGGACCCTATATTATATCTCAGGTGATGAAGCAAGAGTGGCTAGGGCTCATTTCCAGCCTCCAGGTACATGTCTGACTCCCATTTCTGACATGTATTGGTGTTTGGTGTCAAACACATTTTTTCCATTATGGGCCATGGAGCTCAGAGTCACACCACATTTCGTGTTTTGGACCCAAGGACCCCATAGTATACCTCAGATGACATACCAGGATTGTCTAAGGGCCATTTCTGTCCTCCAGGGACGACTTTTTGAAGTTTTTGGATTTAAGGGGGCAAAGTCACTTCTTCCACCCAGCCCAAGGTGCGCAAAATCGGGTACGATATCAGGTTTTTCCCTTGGCTGGAAGCTAAAAAAAACTTCAGATAATACCAAAGGTAGACAGATCAAATGAAAGCATCAGATCTGACCTTTCTAACAAGTGTATTTATGTCTTGAACACTCAAACGGTGTCTCTGATATCCAATCTGAGCTATTTGACAAATTAGCAAATCTTGGCAAAAAAATGTTTTGACAATTTTTGCTAATTTTCGGTATCAACCCTCATGACTGTTTTCAGGCCCCTGTAGCCACCAGGACCCCATTATGTATCTCAGGTGATATGACAAGAGTGGCTAGGGCTCATTTCCAGGCTCCAGGTACACGTCTGACTCGTATTTGTGACATTTCGAGGTGTTTCGTGTCAAACTCATTTTTTCCATGATAGGCCATCAAAAATGGTGGAAAATGGAAAAAACAGCAAGGAACAGTTGCCTAATAACATCCTAAACATAATGTATATCTCCATAAATGTTTAAATCATTTTAACCTTTTCATGCATCACTAGTGAAGCACACTAAATCTGAGACGCAGCACTGGTGATGCATTTGCATCACTAGTGATGCAAATGCATCAGTGGTGATGCATGGGAAAAGCTTGCTAAAAGTGCTCACTATTAGCGAGTTTTGCAAATTTTCATTATCAACCCTAATGACTGTTTGTGGGTCCCTTTGGCCACCAGGACCCTATATTATATCTCAGGTGATGAAGCAAGAGTGGCTAGGGCTCATTTCCAGGCTCCAGGTACATGTCTGACTCCCATTTCTGACATGTTGAGGTGTTTGGAGTCAAACTAATTTTTTCCATTATGTGCCATAGAGCTCAGAGTCACACCACATTTCTAGTTTTGGACCTAAGGACCCCATAGTATACCTCAGATGACATACCAGGAGTGTCTAAGACCCATTTCTGTCCTCCAGGGACGACTTTTTGAAGTTTTTGGATTTAAGGGGGCAAAGTCACTTCTTCCACCCAGCCCAAGGTGCGCAAAATCGGGTACGATATCAGGTTTTTCCCTTGGCTGGAAGCTAAAAAAAACTTCAGATAATACCAAAGGTAGACAGATCAAATGAAAGCATCAGATCTGACCTTTCTAACAAGTGTATTTATGTCTTGAACACTCAAACAGTGTCTCTGATATCCAATATGAGCTATTTGACAAATTAGCAAATCTTGTCAAAAAACTTTTTGGATGATTTTTGCTAATTTTCGGTATCAACCCCCATGACTGTTTTCAGGCCCCTGTAGCCACCAGGACCCCATTATATATCTCAGGTGATATGACAAGAGTGGCTAGGGCTCATTTCCAGGCTCCAGGTACACGTCTGACTCCTATTTGTGACATTTCGAGGTGTTTCGTGTCAAACTCATTTTTTCCATTATAGGCCATCAAAAATGGTGGAAAATGGAAAAAACAGCAAGGAACAGTTGCCTAATAACATCCTAAACATAATGTATATCTCCATAAATGTTTAAATCATTTTAACCTTTTCATGCATCACTAGTGATGCACACTAAATCTGAGACGCATCACTGGTGATGCATGGGAAAAGCTTGCTCAAAGTGCTCACTATTAGCGAGTTTTGCAAATTTTCAGTATCAACCCTAACGACTGTGGGTCTCTGTGGCCTCCAGGACCCTATATTATATCTCAGGTGATGAAGCAAGAGTGGCTAGGGCTCATTTCCAGCCTCCAGGTACATGTCTGACTCCCATTTCTGACATGTATTGGTGTTTGGTGTCAAACACATTTTTTCCATTATGGGCCATGG
Source organism: Lissotriton vulgaris (assembly GCF_964263255.1). NCBI lineage: Eukaryota > Metazoa > Chordata > Amphibia > Caudata > Salamandridae > Lissotriton > Lissotriton vulgaris. The sequence goes on along the minus strand of NC_141699.1, from coordinate 88,422,490 downwards.
AGCTCAGAGTCACACCACATTTCGTGTTTTGGACCCAAGGACCCCATAGTATACCTCAGATGACATACCAGGATTGTCTAAGGGCCATTTCTGTCCTCCAGGGACGACTTTTTGAAGTTTTTGGATTTAAGGGGGCAAAGTCACTTCTTCCACCCAGCCCAAGGTGCGCAAAATCGGGTACGATATCAGGTTTTTCCCTTGGCTGGAAGCTAAAAAAAACTTCAGATAATACCAAAGGTAGACAGATCAAATGAAAGCATCAGATCTGACCTTTCTAACAAGTGTATTTATGTCTTGAACACTCAAACAGTGTCTCTGATATCCAATATGAGCTATTTGACAAATTAGCAAATCTTGTCAAAAAAATTTTTGGATGATTTTTGCTAATTTTCGGTATCAACCCCCATGACTGTTTTCAGGCCCCTGTAGCCACCAGGACCCCATTATATATCTCAGGTGATATGACAAGAGTGGCTAGGGCTCATTTCCAGGCTCCAGGTACACGTCTGACTCCTATTTGTGACATTTCGAGGTGTTTCGTGTCAAACTCATTTTTTCCATTATAGGCCATCAAAAATGGTGGAAAATGGAAAAAACAGCAAGGAACAGTTGCCTAATAACATCCTAAACATAATGTATATCTCCATAAATGTTTAAATCATTTTAACCTTTTCATGCATCACTAGTGATGCACACTAAATCTGAGACGCAGCACTGGTGATGCATTTGCATCACTAGTGATGCAAATGCATCACTGGTGATGCATGGGAAAAGCTTGCTCAAAGTGCTCACTATTAGCGAGTTTTGCAAATTTTCAGTATCAACCCTAACGACTGTGGGTCTCTGTGGCCTCCAGGACCCTATATTATATCTCAGGTGATGAAGCAAGAGTGGCTAGGGCTCATTTCCAGCCTCCAGGTACATGTCTGACTCCCATTTCTGACATGTATTGGTGTTTGGTGTCAAACACATTTTTTCCATTATGGGCCATGGAGCTCAGAGTCACACCACATTTCTTGTTTTGGACCCAAGGACCCCATAGTATACCTCAGATGACATACCAGGATTGTCTAAGGGCCATTTCTGTCCTCCAGGGACGACTTTTTGAAGTTTTTGGATTTAAGGGGGCAAAGTCACTTCTTCCACCCAGCCCAAGGTGCGCAAAATCGGGTACGATATCAGGTTTTTCCCTTGGCTGGAAGCTAAAAAAAACTTCAGATAATACCAAAGGTAGACAGATCAAATGAAAGCATCAGATCTGACCTTTCTAACAAGTGTATTTATGTCTTGAACACTCAAACGGTGTCTCTGATATCCAATCTGAGCTATTTGACAAATTAGCAAATCTTGGCAAAAAAATGTTTTGACAATTTTTGCTAATTTTCGGTATCAACCCTCATGACTGTTTTCAGGCCCCTGTAGCCACCAGGACCCCATTATGTATCTCAGGTGATATGACAAGAGTGGCTAGGGCTCATTTCCAGGCTCCAGGTACACGTCTGACTCGTATTTGTGACATTTCGAGGTGTTTCGTGTCAAACTCATTTTTTCCATGATAGGCCATCAAAAATGGTGGAAAATGGAAAAAACAGCAAGGAACAGTTGCCTAATAACATCCTAAACATAATGTATATCTCCATAAATGTTTAAATCATTTTAACCTTTTCATGCATCACTAGTGAAGCACACTAAATCTGAGACGCAGCACTGGTGATGCATTTGCATCACTAGTGATGCAAATGCATCAGTGGTGATGCATGGGAAAAGCTTGCTAAAAGTGCTCACTATTAGCGAGTTTTGCAAATTTTCATTATCAACCCTAATGACTGTTTGTGGGTCCCTTTGGCCACCAGGACCCTATATTATATCTCAGGTGATGAAGCAAGAGTGGCTAGGGCTCATTTCCAGGCTCCAGGTACATGTCTGACTCCCATTTCTGACATGTTGAGGTGTTTGGAGTCAAACTAATTTTTTCCATTATGTGCCATAGAGCTCAGAGTCACACCACATTTCTAGTTTTGGACCCAAGGACCCCATAGTATACCTCAGATGACATACCAGGAGTGTCTAAGACCCATTTCTGTCCTCCAGGGACGACTTTTTGAAGTTTTTGGATTTAAGGGGGCAAAGTCACTTCTTCCACCCAGCCCAAGGTGCGCAAAATCGGGTACGATATCAGGTTTTTCCCTTGGCTGGAAGCTAAAAAAAACTTCAGATAATACCAAAGGTAGACAGATCAAATGAAAGCATCAGATCTGACCTTTCTAACAAGTGTATTTATGTCTTGAACACTCAAACGGTGTCTCTGATATCCAATATGAGCTATTTGACAAATTAGCAAATCTTGTCAAAAAATTTTTTGGATGATTTTTGCTAATTTTCGGTATCAACCCCCATGACTGTTTTCAGGCCCCTGTAGCCACCAGGACCCCCTTATATATCTCAGGTGATATGACAAGAGTGGCTAGGGCTCATTTCCAGGCTCCAGGTACACGTCTGACTCCTATTTGTGACATTTCGAGGTGTTTCGTGTCAAACTCATTTTTTCCATTATAGGCCATCAAAAATGGTGGAAAATGGAAAAAACAGCAAGGAACAGTTGCCTAATAACATCCTAAACATAATGTATATCTCCATAAATGTTTAAATCATTTTAACCTTTTCATGCATCACTAGTGATGCACACTAAATCTGAGACGCATCACTGGTGATGCATGGGAAAAGCTTGCTCAAAGTGCTCACTATTAGCGAGTTTTGCAAATTTTCAGTATCAACCCTAATGACTGTGGGTCTCTGTGGCCTCCAGGACCCTATATTATATCTCAGGTGATGAAGCAAGAGTGGCTAGGGCTCATTTCCAGCCTCCAGGTACATGTCTGACTCCCATTTCTGACATGTATTGGTGTTTGGTGTCAAACACATTTTTTCCATTATGGGCCATGGAGCTCAGAGTCACACCACATTTCGTGTTTTGGACCCAAGGACCCCATAGTATACCTCAGATGACATACCAGGATTGTCTAAGGGCCATTTCTGTCCTCCAGGGACGACTTTTTGAAGTTTTTGGATTTAAGGGGGCAAAGTCACTTCTTCCACCCAGCCCAAGGTGCGCAAAATCGGGTACGATATCAGGTTTTTCCCTTGGCTGGAAGCTAAAAAAAACTTCAGATAATTCCAAAGGTAGACAGATCAAATGAAAGCATCAGATCTGACCTTTCTAACAAGTGTATTTATGTCTTGAACACTCAAACAGTGTCTCTGATATCCAATATGAGCTATTTGACAAATTAGCAAATCTTGTCAAAAAATTTTTTGGATGATTTTTGCTAATTTTCGGTATCAACCCCCATGACTGTTTTCAGGCCCCTGTAGCCACCAGGACCCCATTATATATCTCAGGTGATATGACAAGAGTGGCTAGGGCTCATTTCCAGGCTCCAGGTACACGTCTGACTCCTATTTGTGACATTTCGAGGTGTTTCGTGTCAAACTCATTTTTTCCATTATAGGCCATCAAAAATGGTGGAAAATGGAAAAAACAGCAAGGAACAGTTGCCTAATAACATCCTAAACATAATGTATATCTCCATAAATGTTTAAATCATTTTAACCTTTTCATGCATCACTAGTGATGCACACTAAATCTGAGACGCATCACTGGTGATGCATGGGAAAAGCTTGCTCAAAGTGCTCACTATTAGCGAGTTTTGCAAATTTTCAGTATCAACCCTAACGACTGTGGGTCTCTGTGGCCTCCAGGACCCTATATTATATCTCAGGTGATGAAGCAAGAGTGGCTAGGGCTCATTTCCAGCCTCCAGGTACATGTCTGACTCCCATTTCTGACATGTATTGGTGTTTGGTGTCAAACACATTTTTTCCATTATGGGCCATGGAGCTCAGAGTCACACCACATTTCGTGTTTTGGACCCAAGGACCCCATAGTATACCTCAGATGACATACCAGGATTGTCTAAGGGCCATTTCTGTCCTCCAGGGACGACTTTTTGAAGTTTTTGGATTTAAGGGGGCAAAGTCACTTCTTCCACCCAGCCCAAGGTGCGCAAAATCGGGTACGATATCAGGTTTTTCCCTTGGCTGGAAGCTAAAAAAAACTTCAGATAATACCAAAGGTAGACAGATCAAATGAAAGCATCAGATCTGACCTTTCTAACAAGTGTATTTATGTCTTGAACACTCAAACAGTGTCTCTGATATCCAATATGAGCTATTTGACAAATTAGCAAATCTTGTCAAAAAAATTTTTGGATGATTTTTGCTAATTTTCGGTATCAACCCCCATGACTGTTTTCAGGCCCCTGTAGCCACCAGGACCCCATTATATATCTCAGGTGATATGACAAGAGTGGCTAGGGCTCATTTCCAGGCTCCAGGTACACGTCTGACTCCTATTTGTGACATTTCGAGGTGTTTCGTGTCAAACTCATTTTTTCCATTATAGGCCATCAAAAATGGTGGAAAATGGAAAAAACAGCAAGGAACAGTTGCCTAATAACATCCTAAACATAATGTATATCTCCATAAATGTTTAAATCATTTTAACCTTTTCATGCATCACTAGTGATGCACACTAAATCTGAGACGCATCACTGGTGATGCATGGGAAAAGCTTGCTCAAAGTGCTCACTATTAGCGAGTTTTGCAAATTTTCAGTATCAACCCTAACGACTGTGGGTCTCTGTGGCCTCCAGGACCCTATATTATATCTCAGGTGATGAAGCAAGAGTGGCTAGGGCTCATTTCCAGCCTCCAGGTACATGTCTGACTCCCATTTCTGACATGTATTGGTGTTTGGTGTCAAACACATTTTTTCCATTATGGGCCATGGAGCTCAGAGTCACACCACATTTCGTGTTTTGGACCCAAGGACCCCATAGTATACCTCAGATGACATACCAGGATTGTCTAAGGGCCATTTCTGTCCTCCAGGGACGACTTTTTGAAGTTTTTGGATTTAAGGGGGCAAAGTCACTTCTTCCACCCAGCCCAAGGTGCGCAAAATCGGGTACGATATCAGGTTTTTCCCTTGGCTGGAAGCTAAAAAAAACTTCAGATAATACCAAAGGTAGACAGATCAAATGAAAGCATCAGATCTGACCTTTCTAACAAGTGTATTTATGTCTTGAACACTCAAACAGTGTCTCTGATATCCAATATGAGCTATTTGACAAATTAGCAAATCTTGTCAAAAAAATTTTTGGATGATTTTTGCTAATTTTCGGTATCAACCCCCATGACTGTTTTCAGGCCCCTGTAGCCACCAGGACCCCATTATATATCTCAGGTGATATGACAAGAGTGGCTAGGGCTCATTTCCAGGCTCCAGGTACACGTCTGACTCCTATTTGTGACATTTCGAGGTGTTTCGTGTCAAACTCATTTTTTCCATTATAGGCCATCAAAAATGGTGGAAAATGGAAAAAACAGCAAGGAACAGTTGCCTAATAACATCCTAAACATAATGTATATCTCCATAAATGTTTAAATCATTTTAACCTTTTCATGCATCACTAGTGATGCACACTAAATCTGAGACGCATCACTGGTGATGCATGGGAAAAGCTTGCTCAAAGTGCTCACTATTAGCGAGTTTTGCAAATTTTCAGTATCAACCCTAATGACTGTGGGTCTCTGTGGCCTCCAGGACCCTATATTATATCTCAGGTGATGAAGCAAGAGTGGCTAGGGCTCATTTCCAGCCTCCAGGTAAATGTCTGACTCCCATTTCTGACATGTATTGGTGTTTGGTGTCAAACACATTTTTTCCATTATGGGCCATGGAGCTCAGAGTCACACCACATTTCGTGTTTTGGACCCAAGGACCCCATAGTATACCTCAGATGACATACCAGGATTGTCTAAGGGCCATTTCTGTCCTCCAGGGACGACTTTTTGAAGTTTTTGGATTTAAGGGGGCAAAGTCACTTCTTCCACCCAGCCCAAGGTGCGCAAAATCGGGTACGATATCAGGTTTTTCCCTTGGCTGGAAGCTAAAAAAAACTTCAGATAATACCAAAGGTAGACAGATCAAATGAAAGCATCAGATCTGACCTTTCTAACAAGTGTATTTATGTCTTGAACACTCAAACAGTGTCTCTGATATCCAATATGAGCTATTTGACAAATTAGCAAATCTTGTCAAAAAATGTTTTGGATGATTTTTGCTAATTTTCGGTATCAACCCCCATGACTGTTTTCAGGCCCCTGTAGCCACCAGGACCCCATTATATATCTCAGGTGATATGACAAGAGTGGCTAGGGCTCATTTCCAGGCTCCAGGTACACGTCTGACTCCTATTTGTGACATTTCGAGGTGTTTCGTGTCAAACTCATTTTTTCCATTATAGGGCATCAAAAATGGTGGAAAATGGAAAAAACAGCAAGGAACAGTTGCCTAATAACATCCTAAACATAATGTATATCTCCATAAATGTTTAAATCATTTTAACCTTTTCATGCATCACTAGTGATGCACACTAAATCTGAGACGCATCACTGGTGATGCATGGGAAAAGCTTGCTCAAAGTGCTCACTATTAGCGCGTTTTGCAAATTTTCAGTATCAACCCTAACGACTGTGGGTCTCTGTGGCCTCCAGGACCCTATATTATATCTCAGGTGATGAAGCAAGAGTGGCTAGGGCTCATTTCCAGCCTCCAGGTACATGTCTGACTCCCATTTCTGACATGTATTGGTGTTTGGTGTCAAACACATTTTTTCCATTATGGGCCATGGAGCTCAGAGTCACACCACATTTCGTGTTTTGGACCCAAGGACCCCATAGTATACCTCAGATGACATACCAGGATTGTCTAAGGGCCATTTCTGTCCTCCAGGGACGACTTTTTGAAGTTTTTGGATTTAAGGGGGCAAAGTCACTTCTTCCACCCAGCCCAAGGTGCGCAAAATCGGGTACGATATCAGGTTTTTCCCTTGGCTGGAAGCTAAAAAAAACTTCAGATAATACCAAAGGTAGACAGATCAAATGAAAGCATCAGATCTGACCTTTCTAACAAGTGTATTTATGTCTTGAACACTCAAACAGTGTCTCTGATATCCAATATGAGCTATTTGACAAATTAGCAAATCTTGTCAAAAAATTTTTTGGATGATTTTTGCTAATTTTCGGTATCAACCCCCATGACTGTTTTCAGGCCCCTGTAGCCACCAGGACCCCATTATATATCTCAGGTGATATGACAAGAGTGGCTAGGGCTCATTTCCAGGCTCCAGGTACACGTCTGACTCCTATTTGTGACATTTCGAGGTGTTTCGTGTCAAACTCATTTTTTCCATTATAGGCCATCAAAAATGGTGGAAAATGGAAAAAACAGCAAGGAACAGTTGCCTAATAACATCCTAAACATAATGTATATCTCCATAAATGTTTAAATCATTTTAACCTTTTCATGCATCACTAGTGATGCACACTAAATCTGAGACGCAGCACTGGTGATGCATTTGCATCACTAGTGATGCAAATGCATCACTGGTGATGCATGGGAAAAGCTTGCTCAAAGTGCTCACTATTAGCGAGTTTTGCAAATTTTCAGTATCAACCCTAACGACTGTGGGTCTCTGTGGCCTCCAGGACCCTATATTATATCTCAGGTGATGAAGCAAGAGTGGCTAGGGCTCATTTCCAGCCTCCAGGTACATGTCTGACTCCCATTTCTGACATGTATTGGTGTTTGGTGTCAAACACATTTTTTCCATTATGGGCCATGGAGCTCAGAGTCACACCACATTTCTTGTTTTGGACCCAAGGACCCCATAGTATACCTCAGATGACATACCAGGATTGTCTAAGGGCCATTTCTGTCCTCCAGGGACGACTTTTTGAAGTTTTTGGATTTAAGGGGGCAAAGTCACTTCTTCCACCCAGCCCAAGGTGCGCAAAATCGGGTACGATATCAGGTTTTTCCCTTGGCTGGAAGCTAAAAAAAACTTCAGATAATACCAAAGGTAGACAGATCAAATGAAAGCATCAGATCTGACCTTTCTAACAAGTGTATTTATGTCTTGAACACTCAAACGGTGTCTCTGATATCCAATCTGAGCTATTTGACAAATTAGCAAATCTTGGCAAAAAAATGTTTTGACAATTTTTGCTAATTTTCGGTATCAACCCTCATGACTGTTTTCAGGCCCCTGTAGCCACCAGGACCCCATTATGTATCTCAGGTGATATGACAAGAGTGGCTAGGGCTCATTTCCAGGCTCCAGGTACACGTCTGACTCGTATTTGTGACATTTCGAGGTGTTTCGTGTCAAACTCATTTTTTCCATGATAGGCCATCAAAAATGGTGGAAAATGGAAAAAACAGCAAGGAACAGTTGCCTAATAACATCCTAAACATAATGTATATCTCCATAAATGTTTAAATCATTTTAACCTTTTCATGCATCACTAGTGAAGCACACTAAATCTGAGACGCAGCACTGGTGATGCATTTGCATCACTAGTGATGCAAATGCATCAGTGGTGATGCATGGGAAAAGCTTGCTAAAAGTGCTCACTATTAGCGAGTTTTGCAAATTTTCATTATCAACCCTAATGACTGTTTGTGGGTCCCTTTGGCCACCAGGACCCTATATTATATCTCAGGTGATGAAGCAAGAGTGGCTAGGGCTCATTTCCAGGCTCCAGGTACATGTCTGACTCCCATTTCTGACATGTTGAGGTGTTTGGAGTCAAACTAATTTTTTCCATTATGTGCCATAGAGCTCAGAGTCACACCACATTTCTAGTTTTGGACCCAAGGACCCCATAGTATACCTCAGATGACATACCAGGAGTGTCTAAGACCCATTTCTGTCCTCCAGGGACGACTTTTTGAAGTTTTTGGATTTAAGGGGGCAAAGTCACTTCTTCCACCCAGCCCAAGGTGCGCAAAATCGGGTACGATATCAGGTTTTTCCCTTGGCTGGAAGCTAAAAAAAACTTCAGATAATACCAAAGGTAGACAGATCAAATGAAAGCATCAGATCTGACCTTTCTAACAAGTGTATTTATGTCTTGAACACTCAAACGGTGTCTCTGATATCCAATATGAGCTATTTGACAAATTAGCAAATCTTGTCAAAAACATTTTTGGATGATTTTTGCTAATTTTCGGTATCAACCCCCATGACTGTTTTCAGGCCCCTGTAGCCACCAGGACCCCCTTATATATCTCAGGTGATATGACAAGAGTGGCTAGGGCTCATTTCCAGGCTCCAGGTACACGTCTGACTCCTATTTGTGACATTTCGAGGTGTTTCGTGTCAAACTCATTTTTTCCATTATAGGCCATCAAAAATGGTGGAAAATGGAAAAAACAGCAAGGAACAGTTGCCTAATAACATCCTAAACATAATGTATATCTCCATAAATGTTTAAATCATTTTAACCTTTTCATGCATCACTAGTGATGCACACTAAATCTGAGACGCATCACTGGTGATGCATGGGAAAAGCTTGCTCAAAGTGCTCACTATTAGCGAGTTTTGCAAATTTTCAGTATCAACCCTAATGACTGTGGGTCTCTGTGGCCTCCAGGACCCTATATTATATCTCAGGTGATGAAGCAAGAGTGGCTAGGGCTCATTTCCAGCCTCCAGGTACATGTCTGACTCCCATTTCTGACATGTATTGGTGTTTGGTGTCAAACACATTTTTTCCATTATGGGCCATGGAGCTCAGAGTCACACCACATTTCGTGTTTTGGACCCAAGGACCCCATAGTATACCTCAGATGACATACCAGGATTGTCTAAGGGCCATTTCTGTCCTCCAGGGACGACTTTTTGAAGTTTTTGGATTTAAGGGGGCAAAGTCACTTCTTCCACCCAGCCCAAGGTGCGCAAAATCGGGTACGATATCAGGTTTTTCCCTTGGCTGGAAGCTAAAAAAAACTTCAGATAATACCAAAGGTAGACAGATCAAATGAAAGCATCAGATCTGACCTTTCTAACAAGTGTATTTATGTCTTGAACACTCAAACAGTGTCTCTGATATCCAATATGAGCTATTTGACAAATTAGCAAATCTTGTCAAAAAATTTTTTGGATGATTTTTGCTAATTTTCGGTATCAACCCCCATGACTGTTTTCAGGCCCCTGTAGCCACCAGGACCCCATTATATATCTCAGGTGATATGACAAGAGTGGCTAGGGCTCATTTCCAGGCTCCAGGTACACGTCTGACTCCTATTTGTGACATTTCGAGGTGTTTCGTGTCAAACTCATTTTTTCCATTATAGGCCATCAAAAATGGTGGAAAATGGAAAAAACAGCAAGGAACAGTTGCCTAATAACATCCTAAACATAATGTATATCTCCATAAATGTTTAAATCATTTTAACCTTTTCATGCATCACTAGTGATGCACACTAAATCTGAGACGCATCACTGGTGATGCATGGGAAAAGCTTGCTCAAAGTGCTCACTATTAGCGAGTTTTGCAAATTTTCAGTATCAACCCTAACGACTGTGGGTCTCTGTGGCCTCCAGGACCCTATATTATATCTCAGGTGATGAAGCAAGAGTGGCTAGGGCTCATTTCCAGCCTCCAGGTACATGTCTGACTCCCATTTCTGACATGTATTGGTGTTTGGTGTCAAACACATTTTTTCCATTATGGGCCATGGAGCTCAGAGTCACACCACATTTCGTGTTTTGGACCCAAGGACCCCATAGTATACCTCAGATGACATACCAGGATTGTCTAAGGGCCATTTCTGTCCTCCAGGGACGACTTTTTGAAGTTTTTGGATTTAAGGGGGCAAAGTCACTTCTTCCACCCAGCCCAAGGTGCGCAAAATCGGGTACGATATCAGGTTTTTCCCTTGGCTGGAAGCTAAAAAAAACTTCAGATAATACCAAAGGTAGACAGATCAAATGAAAGCATCAGATCTGACCTTTCTAACAAGTGTATTTATGTCTTGAACACTCAAACAGTGTCTCTGATATCCAATATGAGCTATTTGACAAATTAGCAAATCTTGTCAAAAAATTTTTGGGATGATTTTTGCTAATTTTCGGTATCAACCCCCATGACTGTTTTCAGGCCCCTGTAGCCACCAGGACCCCATTATATATCTCAGGTGATATTACAAGAGTGGCTAGGGCTCATTTCCAGGCTCCAGGTACACGTCTGACTCCTATTTGTGACATTTCGAGGTGTTTCGTGTCAAACTCATTTTTTCCATTATAGGCCATCAAAAATGGTGGAAAATGGAAAAAACAGCAAGGAACAGTTGCCTAATAACATCCTAAACATAATGTATATCTCCATAAATGTTTAAATCATTTTAACCTTTTCATGCATCACTAGTGATGCACACTAAATCTGAGACGCATCACTGGTGATGCATGGGAAAAGCTTGCTCAAAGTGCTCACTATTAGCGAGTTTTGCAAATTTTCAGTATCAACCCTAACGACTGTGGGTCTCTGTGGCCTCCAGGACCCTATATTATATCTCAGGTGATGAAGCAAGAGTGGCTAGGGCTCATTTCCAGCCTCCAGGTACATGTCTGACTCCCATTTCTGACATGTATTGGTGTTTGGTGTCAAACACATTTTTTCCATTATGGGCCATGGAGCTCAGAGTCACACCACATTTCGTGTTTTGGACCCAAGGACCCCATAGTATACCTCAGATGACATACCAGGATTGTCTAAGGGCCATTTCTGTCCTCCAGGGACGACTTTTTGAAGTTTTTGGATTTAAGGGGGCAAAGTCACTTCTTCCACCCAGCCCAAGGTGCGCAAAATCGGGTACGATATCAGGTTTTTCCCTTGGCTGGAAGCTAAAAAAAACTTCAGATAATACCAAAGGTAGACAGATCAAATGAAAGCATCAGATCTGACCTTTCTAACAAGTGTATTTATGTCTTGAACACTCAAACAGTGTCTCTGATATCCAATATGAGCTATTTGACAAATTAGCAAATCTTGTCAAAAAAATTTTTGGATGATTTTTGCTAATTTTCGGTATCAACCCCCATGACTGTTTTCAGGCCCCTGTAGCCACCAGGACCCCATTATATATCTCAGGTGATATGACAAGAGTGGCTAGGGCTCATTTCCAGGCTCCAGGTACACGTCTGACTCCTATTTGTGACATTTCGAGGTGTTTCGTGTCAAACTCATTTTTTCCATTATAGGCCATCAAAAATGGTGGAAAATGGAAAAAACAGCAAGGAACAGTTGCCTAATAACATCCTAAACATAATGTATATCTCCATAAATGTTTAAATCATTTTAACCTTTTCATGCATCACTAGTGATGCACACTAAATCTGAGACGCAGCACTGGTGGCATGGGAAAAGCTTGCTCAAAGTGCTCACTATTAGCGAGTTTTGCAAATTTTCAGTATCAACCCTAACGACTGTGGGTCTCTGTGGCCTCCAGGACCCTATATTATATCTCAGGTGATGAAGCAAGAGTGGCTAGGGCTCATTTCCAGCCTCCAGGTACATGTCTGACTCCCATTTCTGACATGTATTGGTGTTTGGTGTCAAACACATTTTTTCCATTATGGGCCATGGAGCTCAGAGTCACACCACATTTCTTGTTTTGGACCCAAGGACCCCATAGTATACCTCAGATGACATACCAGGATTGTCTAAGGGCCATTTCTGTCCTCCAGGGACGACTTTTTGAAGTTTTTGGATTTAAGGGGGCAAAGTCACTTCTTCCACCCAGCCCAAGGTGCGCAAAATCGGGTACGATATCAGGTTTTTCCCTTGGCTGGAAGCTAAAAAAAACTTCAGATAATACCAAAGGTAGACAGATCAAATGAAAGCATCAGATCTGACCTTTCTAACAAGTGTATTTATGTCTTGAACACTCAAACGGTGTCTCTGATATCCAATCTGAGCTATTTGACAAATTAGCAAATCTTGGCAAAAAAATGTTTTGACAATTTTTGCTAATTTTCGGTATCAACCCTCATGACTGTTTTCAGGCCCCTGTAGCCACCAGGACCCCATTATGTATCTCAGGTGATATGACAAGAGTGGCTAGGGCTCATTTCCAGGCTCCAGGTACACGTCTGACTCGTATTTGTGACATTTCGAGGTGTTTCGTGTCAAACTCATTTTTTCCATGATAGGCCATCAAAAATGGTGGAAAATGGAAAAAACAGCAAGGAACAGTTGCCTAATAACATCCTAAACATAATGTATATCTCCATAAATGTTTAAATCATTTTAACCTTTTCATGCATCACTAGTGAAGCACACTAAATCTGAGACGCAGCACTGGTGATGCATTTGCATCACTAGTGATGCAAATGCATCAGTGGTGATGCATGGGAAAAGCTTGCTAAAAGTGCTCACTATTAGCGAGTTTTGCAAATTTTCATTATCAACCCTAATGACTGTTTGTGGGTCCCTTTGGCCACCAGGACCCTATATTATATCTCAGGTGATGAAGCAAGAGTGGCTAGGGCTCATTTCCAGGCTCCAGGTACATGTCTGACTCCCATTTCTGACATGTTGAGGTGTTTGGAGTCAAACTAATTTTTTCCATTATGTGCCATAGAGCTCAGAGTCACACCACATTTCTAGTTTTGGACCCAAGGACCCCATAGTATACCTCAGATGACATACCAGGAGTGTCTAAGACCCATTTCTGTCCTCCAGGGACGACTTTTTGAAGTTTTTGGATTTAAGGGGGCAAAGTCACTTCTTCCACCCAGCCCAAGGTGCGCAAAATCGGGTACGATATCAGGTTTTTCCCTTGGCTGGAAGCTAAAAAAAACTTCAGATAATACCAAAGGTAGACAGATCAAATGAAAGCATCAGATCTGACCTTTCTAACAAGTGTATTTATGTCTTGAACACTCAAACGGTGTCTCTGATATCCAATATGAGCTATTTGACAAATTAGCAAATCTTGTCAAAAAAATTTTTGGATGATTTTTGCTAATTTTCGGTATCAACCCCCATGACTGTTTTCAGGCCCCTGTAGCCACCAGGACCCCCTTATATATCTCAGGTGATATGACAAGAGTGGCTAGGGCTCATTTCCAGGCTCCAGGTACACGTCTGACTCCTATTTGTGACATTTCGAGGTGTTTCGTGTCAAACTCATTTTTTCCATTATAGGCCATCAAAAATGGTGGAAAATGGAAAAAACAGCAAGGAACAGTTGCCTAATAACATCCTAAACATAATTTATATCTCCATAAATGTTTAAATCATTTTAACCTTTTCATGCATCACTAGTGATGCACACTAAATCTGAGACGCATCACTGGTGATGCATGGGAAAAGCTTGCTCAAAGTGCTCACTATTAGCGAGTTTTGCAAATTTTCAGTATCAACCCTAATGACTGTGGGTCTCTGTGGCCTCCAGGACCCTATATTATATCTCAGGTGATGAAGCAAGAGTGGCTAGGGCTCATTTCCAGCCTCCAGGTACATGTCTGACTCCCATTTCTGACATGTATTGGTGTTTGGTGTCAAACACATTTTTTCCATTATGGGCCATGGAGCTCAGAGTCACACCACATTTCGTGTTTTGGACCCAAGGACCCCATAGTATACCTCAGATGACATACCAGGATTGTCTAAGGGCCATTTCTGTCCTCCAGGGACGACTTTTTGAAGTTTTTGGATTTAAGGGGGCAAAGTCACTTCTTCCACCCAGCCCAAGGTGCGCAAAATCGGGTACGATATCAGGTTTTTCCCTTGGCTGGAAGCTAAAAAAAACTTCAGATAATACCAAAGGTAGACAGATCAAATGAAAGCATCAGATCTGACCTTTCTAACAAGTGTATTTATGTCTTGAACACTCAAACAGTGTCTCTGATATCCAATATGAGCTATTTGACAAATTAGCAAATCTTGTCAAAAAATTTTTTGGATGATTTTTGCTAATTTTCGGTATCAACCCCCATGACTGTTTTCAGGCCCCTTTAGCCACCAGGACCCCATTATATATCTCAGGTGATATGACAAGAGTGGCTAGGGCTCATTTCCAGGCTCCAGGTACACGTCTGACTCCTATTTGTGACATTTCGAGGTGTTTCGTGTCAAACTCATTTTTTCCATTATAGGCCATCAAAAATGGTGGAAAATGGAAAAAACAGCAAGGAACAGTTGCCTAATAACATCCTAAACATAATGTATATCTCCATAAATGTTTAAATCATTTTAACCTTTTCATGCATCACTAGTGATGCACACTAAATCTGAGACGCATCACTGGTGATGCATGGGAAAAGCTTGCTCAAAGTGCTCACTATTAGCGAGTTTTGCAAATTTTCAGTATCAACCCTAACGACTGTGGGTCTCTGTGGCCTCCAGGACCCTATATTATATCTCAGGTGATGAAGCAAGAGTGGCTAGGGCTCATTTCCAGCCTCCAGGTACATGTCTGACTCCCATTTCTGACATGTATTGGTGTTTGGTGTCAAACACATTTTTTCCATTATGGGCCATGGAGCTCAGAGTCACACCACATTTCGTGTTTTGGACCCAAGGACCCCATAGTATACCTCAGATGACATACCAGGATTGTCTAAGGGCCATTTCTGTCCTCCAGGGACGACTTTTTGAAGTTTTTGGATTTAAGGGGGCAAAGTCACTTCTTCCACCCAGCCCAAGGTGCGCAAAATCGGGTACGATATCAGGTTTTTCCCTTGGCTGGAAGCTAAAAAAAACTTCAGATAATACCAAAGGTAGACAGATCAAATGAAAGCATCAGATCTGACCTTTCTAACAAGTGTATTTATGTCTTGAACACTCAAACAGTGTCTCTGATATCCAATATGAGCTATTTGACAAATTAGCAAATCTTGTCAAAAAAATTTTTGGATGATTTTTGCTAATTTTCGGTATCAACCCCCATGACTGTTTTCAGGCCCCTGTAGCCACCAGGACCCCATTATATATCTCAGGTGATATGACAAGAGTGGCTAGGGCTCATTTCCAGGCTCCAGGTACACGTCTGACTCCTATTTGTGACATTTCGAGGTGTTTCGTGTCAAACTCATTTTTTCCATTATAGGCCATCAAAAATGGTGGAAAATGGAAAAAACAGCAAGGAACAGTTGCCTAATAACATCCTAAACATAATGTATATCTCCATAAATGTTTAAATCATTTTAACCTTTTCATGCATCACTAGTGATGCACACTAAATCTGAGACGCATCACTGGTGATGAATGGGAAAAGCTTGCTCAAAGTGCTCACTATTAGCGAGTTTTGCAAATTTTCAGTATCAACCCTAACGACTGTGGGTCTCTGTGGCCTCCAGGACCCTATATTATATCTCAGGTGATGAAGCAAGAGTGGCTAGGGCTCATTTCCAGCCTCCAGGTACATGTCTGACTCCCATTTCTGACATGTATTGGTGTTTGGTGTCAAACACATTTTTTCCATTATGGGCCATGGAGCTCAGAGTCACACCACATTTCGTGTTTTGGACCCAAGGACCCCATAGTATACCTCAGATGACATACCAGGATTGTCTAAGGGCCATTTCTGTCCTCCAGGGACGACTTTTTGAAGTTTTTGGATTTAAGGGGGCAAAGTCACTTCTTCCACCCAGCCCAAGGTGCGCAAAATCGGGTACGATATCAGGTTTTTCCCTTGGCTGGAAGCTAAAAAAAACTTCAGATAATACCAAAGGTAGACAGATCAAATGAAAGCATCAGATCTGACCTTTCTAACAAGTGTATTTATGTCCTGAACACTCAAACAGTGTCTCTGATATCCAATATGAGCTATTTGACAAATTAGCAAATCTTGTCAAAAAATTTTTTGGATGATTTTTGCTAATTTTCGGTATCAACCCCCATGACTGTTTTCAGGCCCCTTTAGCCACCAGGACCCCATTATATATCTCAGGTGATATGACAAGAGTGGCTAGGGCTCATTTCCAGGCTCCAGGTACACGTCTGACTCCTATTTGTGACATTTCGAGGTGTTTCGTGTCAAACTCATTTTTTCCATTATAGGCCATCAAAAATGGTGGAAAATGGAAAAAACAGCAAGGAACAGTTGCCTAATAACATCCTAAACATAATGTATATCTCCATAAATGTTTAAATCATTTTAACCTTTTCATGCATCACTAGTGATGCACACTAAATCTGAGACGCATCACTGGTGATGCATGGGAAAAGCTTGCTCAAAGTGCTCACTATTAGCGAGTTTTGCAAATTTTCAGTATCAACCCTAACGACTGTGGGTCTCTGTGGCCTCCAGGACCCTATATTATATCTCAGGTGATGAAGCAAGAGTGGCTAGGGCTCATTTCCAGCCTCCAGGTACATGTCTGACTCCCATTTCTGACATGTATTGGTGTTTGGTGTCAAACACATTTTTTCCATTATGGGCCATGGAGCTCAGAGTCACACCACATTTCGTGTTTTGGACCCAAGGACCCCATAGTATACCTCAGATGACATACCAGGATTGTCTAAGGGCCATTTCTGTCCTCCAGGGACGACTTTTTGAAGTTTTTGGATTTAAGGGGGCAAAGTCACTTCTTCCACCCAGCCCAAGGTGCGCAAAATCGGGTACGATATCAGGTTTTTCCCTTGGCTGGAAGCTAAAAAAAACTTCAGATAATACCAAAGGTAGACAGATCAAATGAAAGCATCAGATCTGACCTTTCTAACAAGTGTATTTATGTCTTGAACACTCAAACAGTGTCTCTGATATCCAATATGAGCTATTTGACAAATTAGCAAATCTTGTCAAAAAAATTTTTGGATGATTTTTGCTAATTTTCGGTATCAACCCCCATGACTGTTTTCAGGCCCCTGTAGCCACCAGGACCCCATTATATATCTCAGGTGATATGACAAGAGTGGCTAGGGCTCATTTCCAGGCTCCAGGTACACGTCTGACTCCTATTTGTGACATTTCGAGGTGTTTCGTGTCAAACTCATTTTTTCCATTATAGGCCATCAAAAATGGTGGAAAATGGAAAAAACAGCAAGGAACAGTTGCCTAATAACATCCTAAACATAATGTATATCTCCATAAATGTTTAAATCATTTTAACCTTTTCATGCATCACTAGTGATGCACACTAAATCTGAGACGCATCACTGGTGATGAATGGGAAAAGCTTGCTCAAAGTGCTCACTATTAGCGAGTTTTGCAAATTTTCAGTATCAACCCTAACGACTGTGGGTCTCTGTGGCCTCCAGGACCCTATATTATATCTCAGGTGATGAAGCAAGAGTGGCTAGGGCTCATTTCCAGCCTCCAGGTACATGTCTGACTCCCATTTCTGACATGTATTGGTGTTTGGTGTCAAACACATTTTTTCCATTATGGGCCATGGAGCTCAGAGTCACACCACATTTCGTGTTTTGGACCCAAGGACCCCATAGTATACCTCAGATGACATACCAGGATTGTCTAAGGGCCATTTCTGTCCTCCAGGGACGACTTTTTGAAGTTTTTGGATTTAAGGGGGCAAAGTCACTTCTTCCACCCAGCCCAAGGTGCGCAAAATCGGGTACGATATCAGGTTTTTCCCTTGGCTGGAAGCTAAAAAAAACTTCAGATAATACCAAAGGTAGACAGATCAAATGAAAGCATCAGATCTGACCTTTCTAACAAGTGTATTTATGTCTTGAACACTCAAACAGTGTCTCTGATATCCAATATGAGCTATTTGACAAATTAGCAAATCTTGTCAAAAAAATTTTTGGATGATTTTTGCTAATTTTCGGTATCAACCCCCATGACTGTTTTCAGGCCCCTGTAGCCACCAGGACCCCATTATATATCTCAGGTGATATGACAAGAGTGGCTAGGGCTCATTTCCAGGCTCCAGGTACACGTCTGACTCCTATTTGTGACATTTCGAGGTGTTTCGTGTCAAACTCATTTTTTCCATTATAGGCCATCAAAAATGGTGGAAAATGGAAAAAACAGCAAGGAACAGTTGCCTAATAACATCCTAAACATAATGTATATCTCCATAAATGTTTAAATCATTTTAACCTTTTCATGCATCACTAGTGATGCACACTAAATCTGAGACGCAGCACTGGTGATGCATTTGCATCACTAGTGATGCAAATGCATCACTGGTGATGCATGGGAAAAGCTTGCTCAAAGTGCTCACTATTAGCGAGTTTTGCAAATTTTCAGTATCAACCCTAACGACTGTGGGTCTCTGTGGCCTCCAGGACCCTATATTATATCTCAGGTGATGAAGCAAGAGTGGCTAGGGCTCATTTCCAGCCTCCAGGTACATGTCTGACTCCCATTTCTGACATGTATTGGTGTTTGGTGTCAAACACATTTTTTCCATTATGGGCCATGGAGCTCAGAGTCACACCACATTTCTTGTTTTGGACCCAAGGACCCCATAGTATACCTCAGATGACATACCAGGATTGTCTAAGGGCCATTTCTGTCCTCCAGGGACGACTTTTTGAAGTTTTTGGATTTAAGGGGGCAAAGTCACTTCTTCCACCCAGCCCAAGGTGCGCAAAATCGGGTACGATATCAGGTTTTTCCCTTGGCTGGAAGCTAAAAAAAACTTCAGATAATACCAAAGGTAGACAGATCAAATGAAAGCATCAGATCTGACCTTTCTAACAAGTGTATTTATGTCTTGAACACTCAAACGGTGTCTCTGATATCCAATCTGAGCTATTTGACAAATTAGCAAATCTTGGCAAAAAAATGTTTTGACAATTTTTGCTAATTTTCGGTATCAACCCTCATGACTGTTTTCAGGCCCCTGTAGCCACCAGGACCCCATTATGTATCTCAGGTGATATGACAAGAGTGGCTAGGGCTCATTTCCAGGCTCCAGGTACACGTCTGACTCGTATTTGTGACATTTCGAGGTGTTTCGTGTCAAACTCATTTTTTCCATGATAGGCCATCAAAAATGGTGGAAAATGGAAAAAACAGCAAGGAACAGTTGCCTAATAACATCCTAAACATAATGTATATCTCCATAAATGTTTAAATCATTTTAACCTTTTCATGCATCACTAGTGAAGCACACTAAATCTGAGACGCAGCACTGGTGATGCATTTGCATCACTAGTGATGCAAATGCATCAGTGGTGATGCATGGGAAAAGCTTGCTAAAAGTGCTCACTATTAGCGAGTTTTGCAAATTTTCATTATCAACCCTAATGACTGTTTGTGGGTCCCTTTGGCCACAAGGACCCTATATTATATCTCAGGTGATGAAGCAAGAGTGGCTAGGGCTCATTTCCAGGCTCCAGGTACATGTCTGACTCCCATTTCTGACATGTTGAGGTGTTTGGAGTCAAACTAATTTTTTCCATTATGTGCCATAGAGCTCAGAGTCACACCACATTTCTAGTTTTGGACCCAAGGACCCCATAGTATACCTCAGATGACATACCAGGAGTGTCTAAGACCCATTTCTGTCCTCCAGGGACGACTTTTTGAAGTTTTTGGATTTAAGGGGGCAAAGTCACTTCTTCCACCCAGCCCAAGGTGCGCAAAATCGGGTACGATATCAGGTTTTTCCCTTGGCTGGAAGCTAAAAAAAACTTCAGATAATACCAAAGGTAGACAGATCAAATGAAAGCATCAGATCTGACCTTTCTAACAAGTGTATTTATGTCTTGAACACTCAAACGGTGTCTCTGATATCCAATATGAGCTATTTGACAAATTAGCAAATCTTGTCAAAAAAATGTTTGGATGATTTTTGCTAATTTTCGGTATCAACCCCCATGACTGTTTTCAGGCCCCTGTAGCCACCAGGACCCCCTTATATATCTCAGGTGATATGACAAGAGTGGCTAGGGCTCATTTCCAGGCTCCAGGTACACGTCTGACTCCTATTTGTGACATTTCGAGGTGTTTCGTGTCAAACTCATTTTTTCCATTATAGGCCATCAAAAATGGTGGAAAATGGAAAAAACAGCAAGGAACAGTTGCCTAATAACATCCTAAACATAATGTATATCTCCATAAATGTTTAAATCATTTTAACCTTTTCATGCATCACTAGTGATGCACACTAAATCTGAGACGCATCACTGGTGATGCATGGGAAAAGCTTGCTCAAAGTGCTCACTATTAGCGAGTTTTGCAAATTTTCAGTATCAACCCTAATGACTGTGGGTCTCTGTGGCCTCCAGGACCCTATATTATATCTCAGGTGATGAAGCAAGAGTGGCTAGGGCTCATTTCCAGCCTCCAGGTACATGTCTGACTCCCATTTCTGACATGTATTGGTGTTTGGTGTCAAACACATTTTTTCCATTATGGGCCATGGAGCTCAGAGTCACACCACATTTCGTGTTTTGGACCCAAGGACCCCATAGTATACCTCAGATGACATACCAGGATTGTCTAAGGGCCATTTCTGTCCTCCAGGGACGACTTTTTGAAGTTTTTGGATTTAAGGGGGCAAAGTCACTTCTTCCACCCAGCCCAAGGTGCGCAAAATCGGGTACGATATCAGGTTTTTCCCTTGGCTGGAAGCTAAAAAAAACTTCAGATAATACCAAAGGTAGACAGATCAAATGAAAGCATCAGATCTGACCTTTCTAACAAGTGTATTTATGTCTTGAACACTCAAACAGTGTCTCTGATATCCAATATGAGCTATTTGACAAATTAGCAAATCTTGTCAAAAAAATTTTTGGATGATTTTTGCTAATTTTCGGTATCAACCCCCATGACTGTTTTCAGGCCCCTGTAGCCACCAGGACCCCATTATATATCTCAGGTGATATGACAAGAGTGGCTAGGGCTCATTTCCAGGCTCCAGGTACACGTCTGACTCCTATTTGTGACATTTCGAGGTGTTTCGTGTCAAACTCATTTTTTCCATTATAGGCCATCAAAAATGGTGGAAAATGGAAAAAACAGCAAGGAACAGTTGCCTAATAACATCCTAAACATAATGTATATCTCCATAAATGTTTAAATCATTTTAACCTTTTCATGCATCACTAGTGATGCACACTAAATCTGAGACGCATCACTGGTGATGCATGGGAAAAGCTTGCTCAAAGTGCTCACTATTAGCGAGTTTTGCAAATTTTCAGTATCAACCCTAACGACTGTGGGTCTCTGTGGCCTCCAGGACCCTATATTATATCTCAGGTGATGAAGCAAGAGTGGCTAGGGCTCATTTCCAGCCTCCAGGTACATGTCTGACTCCCATTTCTGACATGTATTGGTGTTTGGTGTCAAACACATTTTTTCCATTATGGGCCATGGAGCTCAGAGTCACACCACATTTCGTGTTTTGGACCCAAGGACCCCATAGTATACCTCAGATGACATACCAGGATTGTCTAAGGGCCATTTCTGTCCTCCAGGGACGACTTTTTGAAGTTTTTGGATTTAAGGGGGCAAAGTCACTTCTTCCACCCAGCCCAAGGTGCGCAAAATCGGGTACGATATCAGGTTTTTCCCTTGGCTGGAAGCTAAAAAAAACTTCAGATAATACCAAAGGTAGACAGATCAAATGAAAGCATCAGATCTGACCTTTCTAACAAGTGTATTTATGTCTTGAACACTCAAACAGTGTCTCTGATATCCAATATGAGCTATTTGACAAATTAGCAAATCTTGTCAAAAAAATTTTTGGATGATTTTTGCTAATTTTCGGTATCAACCCCCATGACTGTTTTCAGGCCCCTGTAGCCACCAGGACCCCATTATATATCTCAGGTGATATGACAAGAGTGGCTAGGGCTCATTTCCAGGCTCCAGGTACACGTCTGACTCCTATTTGTGACATTTCGAGGTGTTTCGTGTCAAACTCATTTTTTCCATTATAGGCCATCAAAAATGGTGGAAAATGGAAAAAACAGCAAGGAACAGTTGCCTAATAACATCCTAAACATAATGTATATCTCCATAAATGTTTAAATCATTTTAACCTTTTCATGCATCACTAGTGATGCACACTAAATCTGAGACGCATCACTGGTGATGCATGGGAAAAGCTTGCTCAAAGTGCTCACTATTAGCGAGTTTTGCAAATTTTCAGTATCAACCCTAACGACTGTGGGTCTCTGTGGCCTCCAGGACCCTATATTATATCTCAGGTGATGAAGCAAGAGTGGCTAGGGCTCATTTCCAGCCTCCAGGTACATGTCTGACTCCCATTTCTGACATGTATTGGTGTTTGGTGTCAAACACATTTTTTCCATTATGGGCCATGGAGCTCAGAGTCACACCACATTTCGTGTTTTGGACCCAAGGACCCCATAGTATACCTCAGATGACATACCAGGATTGTCTAAGGGCCATTTCTGTCCTCCAGGGACGACTTTTTGAAGTTTTTGGATTTAAGGGGGCAAAGTCACTTCTTCCACCCAGCCCAAGGTGCGCAAAATCGGGTACGATATCAGGTTTTTCCCTTGGCTGGAAGCTAAAAAAAACTTCAGATAATACCAAAGGTAGACAGATCAAATGAAAGCATCAGATCTGACCTTTCTAACAAGTGTATTTATGTCTTGAACACTCAAACAGTGTCTCTGATATCCAATATGAGCTATTTGACAAATTAGCAAATCTTGTCAAAAAAATTTTTGGATGATTTTTGCTAATTTTCGGTATCAACCCCCATGACTGTTTTCAGGCCCCTGTAGCCACCAGGACCCCATTATATATCTCAGGTGATATGACAAGAGTGGCTAGGGCTCATTTCCAGGCTCCAGGTACACGTCTGACTCCTATTTGTGACATTTCGAGGTGTTTCGTGTCAAACTCATTTTTTCCATTATAGGCCATCAAAAATGGTGGAAAATGGAAAAAACAGCAAGGAACAGTTGCCTAATAACATCCTAAACATAATGTATATCTCCATAAATGTTTAAATCATTTTAACCTTTTCATGCATCACTAGTGATGCACACTAAATCTGAGACGCAGCACTGGTGATGCATTTGCATCACTAGTGATGCAAATGCATCACTGGTGATGCATGGGAAAAGCTTGCTCAAAGTGCTCACTATTAGCGAGTTTTGCAAATTTTCAGTATCAACCCTAACGACTGTGGGTCTCTGTGGCCTCCAGGACCCTATATTATATCTCAGGTGATGAAGCAAGAGTGGCTAGGGCTCATTTCCAGCCTCCAGGTACATGTCTGACTCCCATTTCTGACATGTATTGGTGTTTGGTGTCAAACACATTTTTTCCATTATGGGCCATGGAGCTCAGAGTCACACCACATTTCTTGTTTTGGACCCAAGGACCCCATAGTATACCTCAGATGACATACCAGGATTGTCTAAGGGCCATTTCTGTCCTCCAGGGACGACTTTTTGAAGTTTTTGGATTTAAGGGGGCAAAGTCACTTCTTCCACCCAGCCCAAGGTGCGCAAAATCGGGTACGATATCAGGTTTTTCCCTTGGCTGGAAGCTAAAAAAAACTTCAGATAATACCAAAGGTAGACAGATCAAATGAAAGCATCAGATCTGACCTTTCTAACAAGTGTATTTATGTCTTGAACACTCAAACGGTGTCTCTGATATCCAATCTGAGCTATTTGACAAATTAGCAAATCTTGGCAAAAAAATGTTTTGACAATTTTTGCTAATTTTCGGTATCAACCCTCATGACTGTTTTCAGGCCCCTGTAGCCACCAGGACCCCATTATGTATCTCAGGTGATATGACAAGAGTGGCTAGGGCTCATTTCCAGGCTCCAGGTACACGTCTGACTCGTATTTGTGACATTTCGAGGTGTTTCGTGTCAAACTCATTTTTTCCATGATAGGCCATCAAAAATGGTGGAAAATGGAAAAAACAGCAAGGAACAGTTGCCTAATAACATCCTAAACATAATGTATATCTCCATAAATGTTTAAATCATTTTAACCTTTTCATGCATCACTAGTGAAGCACACTAAATCTGAGACGCAGCACTGGTGATGCATTTGCATCACTAGTGATGCAAATGCATCAGTGGTGATGCATGGGAAAAGCTTGCTAAAAGTGCTCACTATTAGCGAGTTTTGCAAATTTTCATTATCAACCCTAATGACTGTTTGTGGGTCCCTTTGGCCACCAGGACCCTATATTATATCTCAGGTGATGAAGCAAGAGTGGCTAGGGCTCATTTCCAGGCTCCAGGTACATGTCTGACTCCCATTTCTGACATGTTGAGGTGTTTGGAGTCAAACTAATTTTTTCCATTATGTGCCATAGAGCTCAGAGTCACACCACATTTCTAGTTTTGGACCCAAGGACCCCATAGTATACCTCAGATGACATACCAGGAGTGTCTAAGACCCATTTCTGTCCTCCAGGGACGACTTTTTGAAGTTTTTGGATTTAAGGGGGCAAAGTCACTTCTTCCACCCAGCCCAAGGTGCGCAAAATCGGGTACGATATCAGGTTTTTCCCTTGGCTGGAAGCTAAAAAAAACTTCAGATAATACCAAAGGTAGACAGATCAAATGAAAGCATCAGATCTGACCTTTCTAACAAGTGTATTTATGTCTTGAACACTCAAACGGTGTCTCTGATATCCAATATGAGCTATTTGACAAATTAGCAAATCTTGTCAAAAAAATTTTTGGATGATTTTTGCTAATTTTCGGTATCAACCCCCATGACTGTTTTCAGGCCCCTGTAGCCACCAGGACCCCCTTATATATCTCAGGTGATATGACAAGAGTGGCTAGGGCTCATTTCCAGGCTCCAGGTACACGTCTGACTCCTATTTGTGACATTTCGAGGTGTTTCGTGTCAAACTCATTTTTTCCATTATAGGCCATCAAAAATGGTGGAAAATGGAAAAAACAGCAAGGAACAGTTGCCTAATAACATCCTAAACATAATGTATATCTCCATAAATGTTTAAATCATTTTAACCTTTTCATGCATCACTAGTGATGCACACTAAATCTGAGACGCATCACTGGTGATGCATGGGAAAAGCTTGCTCAAAGTGCTCACTATTAGCGAGTTTTGCAAATTTTCAGTATCAACCCTAATGACTGTGGGTCTCTGTGGCCTCCAGGACCCTATATTATATCTCAGGTGATGAAGCAAGAGTGGCTAGGGCTCATTTCCAGCCTCCAGGTACATGTCTGACTCCCATTTCTGACATGTATTGGTGTTTGGTGTCAAACACATTTTTTCCATTATGGGCCATGGAGCTCAGAGTCGCACCACATTTCGTGTTTTGGACCCAAGGACCCCATAGTATACCTCAGATGACATACCAGGATTGTCTAAGGGCCATTTCTGTCCTCCAGGGACGACTTTTTGAAGTTTTTGGATTTAAGGGGGCAAAGTCACTTCTTCCACCCAGCCCAAGGTGCGCAAAATCGGGTACGATATCAGGTTTTTCCCTTGGCTGGAAGCTAAAAAAAACTTCAGATAATACCAAAGGTAGACAGATCAAATGAAAGCATCAGATCTGACCTTTCTAACAAGTGTATTTATGTCTTGAACACTCAAACAGTGTCTCTGATATCCAATATGAGCTATTTGACAAATTAGCAAATCTTGTCAAAAAATGTTTTGGATGATTTTTGCTAATTTTCGGTATCAACCCCCATGACTGTTTTCAGGCCCCTGTAGCCACCAGGACCCCATTATATTTCTCAGGTGATATGACAAGAGTGGCTAGGGCTCATTTCCAGGCTCCAGGTACACGTCTGACTCCTATTTGTGACATTTCGAGGTGTTTCGTGTCAAACTCATTTTTTCCATTATAGGCCATCAAAAATGGTGGAAAATGGAAAAAACAGCAAGGAACAGTTGCCTAATAACATCCTAAACATAATGTATATCTCCATAAATGTTTAAATCATTTTAACCTTTTCATGCATCACTAGTGATGCACACTAAATCTGAGACGCATCACTGGTGATGCATGGGAAAAGCTTGCTCAAAGTGCTCACTATTAGCGAGTTTTGCAAATTTTCAGTATCAACCCTAACGACTGTGGGTCTCTGTGGCCTCCAGGACCCTATATTATATCTCAGGTGATGAAGCAAGAGTGGCTAGGGCTCATTTCCAGCCTCCAGGTACATGTCTGACTCCCATTTCTGACATGTATTGGTGTTTGGTGTCAAACACATTTTTTCCATTATGGGCCATGGAGCTCAGAGTCACACCACATTTCGTGTTTTGGACCCAAGGACCCCATAGTATACCTCAGATGACATACCAGGATTGTCTAAGGGCCATTTCTGTCCTCCAGGGACGACTTTTTGAAGTTTTTGGATTTAAGGGGGCAAAGTCACTTCTTCCACCCAGCCCAAGGTGCGCAAAATCGGGTACGATATCAGGTTTTTCCCTTGGCTGGAAGCTAAAAAAAACTTCAGATAATACCAAAGGTAGACAGATCAAATGAAAGCATCAGATCTGACCTTTCTAACAAGTGTATTTATGTCTTGAACACTCAAACAGTGTCTCTGATATCCAATATGAGCTATTTGACAAATTAGCAAATCTTGTCAAAAAAATTTTTGGATGATTTTTGCTAATTTTCGGTATCAACCCCCATGACTGTTTTCAGGCCCCTGTAGCCACCAGGACCCCATTATATATCTCAGGTGATATGACAAGAGTGGCTAGGGCTCATTTCCAGGCTCCAGGTACACGTCTGACTCCTATTTGTGACATTTCGAGGTGTTTCGTGTCAAACTCATTTTTTCCATTATAGGCCATCAAAAATGGTGGAAAATGGAAAAAACAGCAAGGAACAGTTGCCTAATAACATCCTAAACATAATGTATATCTCCATAAATGTTTAAATCATTTTAACCTTTTCATGCATCACTAGTGATGCACACTAAATCTGAGACGCATCACTGGTGATGCATGGGAAAAGCTTGCTCAAAGTGCTCACTATTAGCGAGTTTTGCAAATTTTCAGTATCAACCCTAACGACTGTGGGTCTCTGTGGCCTCCAGGACCCTATATTATATCTCAGGTGATGAAGCAAGAGTGGCTAGGGCTCATTTCCAGCCTCCAGGTACATGTCTGACTCCCATTTCTGACATGTATTGGTGTTTGGTGTCAAACACATTTTTTCCATTATGGGCCATGGAGCTCAGAGTCACACCACATTTCGTGTTTTGGACCCAAGGACCCCATAGTATACCTCAGATGACATACCAGGATTGTCTAAGGGCCATTTCTGTCCTCCAGGGACGACTTTTTGAAGTTTTTGGATTTAAGGGGGCAAAGTCACTTCTTCCACCCAGCCCAAGGTGCGCAAAATCGGGTACGATATCAGGTTTTTCCCTTGGCTGGAAGCTAAAAAAAACTTCAGATAATACCAAAGGTAGACAGATCAAATGAAAGCATCAGATCTGACCTTTCTAACAAGTGTATTTATGTCTTGAACACTCAAACAGTGTCTCTGATATCCAATATGAGCTATTTGACAAATTAGCAAATCTTGTCAAAAAATTTTTTGGATGATTTTTGCTAATTTTCGGTATCAACCCCCATGACTGTTTTCAGGCCCCTGTAGCCACCAGGACCCCATTATATATCTCAGGTGATATGACAAGAGTGGCTAGGGCTCATTTCCAGGCTCCAGGTACACGTCTGACTCCTATTTGTGACATTTCGAGGTGTTTCGTGTCAAACTCATTTTTTCCATTATAGGCCATCAAAAATGGTGGAAAATGGAAAAAACAGCAAGGAACAGTTGCCTAATAACATCCTAAACATAATGTATATCTCCATAAATGTTTAAATCATTTTAACCTTTTCATGCATCACTAGTGATGCACACTAAATCTGAGACGCATCACTGGTGATGCATGGGAAAAGCTTGCTCAAAGTGCTCACTATTAGCGAGTTTTGCAAATTTTCAGTATCAACCCTAACGACTGTGGGTCTCTGTGGCCTCCAGGACCCTATATTATATCTCAGGTGATGAAGCAAGAGTGGCTAGGGCTCATTTCCAGCCTCCAGGTACATGTCTGACTCCCATTTCTGACATGTATTGGTGTTTGGTGTCAAACACATTTTTTCCATTATGGGCCATGGAGCTCAGAGTCACACCACATTTCGTGTTTTGGACCCAAGGACCCCATAGTATACCTCAGATGACATACCAGGATTGTCTAAGGGCCATTTCTGTCCTCCAGGGACGACTTTTTGAAGTTTTTGGATTTAAGGGGGCAAAGTCACTTCTTCCACCCAGCCCAAGGTGCGCAAAATCGGGTACGATATCAGGTTTTTCCCTTGGCTGGAAGCTAAAAAAAACTTCAGATAATACCAAAGGTAGACAGATCAAATGAAAGCATCAGATCTGACCTTTCTAACAAGTGTATTTATGTCTTGAACACTCAAACAGTGTCTCTGATATCCAATATGAGCTATTTGACAAATTAGCAAATCTTGTCAAAAAAATTTTTGGATGATTTTTGCTAATTTTCGGTATCAACCCCCATGACTGTTTTCAGGCCCCTGTAGCCACCAGGACCCCATTATATATCTCAGGTGATATGACAAGAGTGGCTAGGGCTCATTTCCAGGCTCCAGGTACACGTCTGACTCCTATTTGTGACATTTCGAGGTGTTTCGTGTCAAACTCATTTTTTCCATTATAGGCCATCAAAAATGGTGGAAAATGGAAAAAACAGCAAGGAACAGTTGCCTAATAACATCCTAAACATAATGTATATCTCCATAAATGTTTAAATCATTTTAACCTTTTCATGCATCACTAGTGATGCACACTAAATCTGAGACGCATCACTGGTGATGCATGGGAAAAGCTTGCTCAAAGTGCTCACTATTAGCGAGTTTTGCAAATTTTCAGTATCAACCCTAACGACTGTGGGTCTCTGTGGCCTCCAGGACCCTATATTATATCTCAGGTGATGAAGCAAGAGTGGCTAGGGCTCATTTCCAGCCTCCAGGTACATGTCTGACTCCCATTTCTGACATGTATTGGTGTTTGGTGTCAAACACATTTTTTCCATTATGGGCCATGGAGCTCAGAGTCACACCACATTTCGTGTTTTGGACCCAAGGACCCCATAGTATACCTCAGATGACATACCAGGATTGTCTAAGGGCCATTTCTGTCCTCCAGGGACGACTTTTTGAAGTTTTTGGATTTAAGGGGGCAAAGTCACTTCTTCCACCCAGCCCAAGGTGCGCAAAATCGGGTACGATATCAGGTTTTTCCCTTGGCTGGAAGCTAAAAAAAACTTCAGATAATACCAAAGGTAGACAGATCAAATGAAAGCATCAGATCTGACCTTTCTAACAAGTGTATTTATGTCTTGAACACTCAAACAGTGTCTCTGATATCCAATATGAGCTATTTGACAAATTAGCAAATCTTGTCAAAAAAATTTTTGGATGATTTTTGCTAATTTTCGGTATCAACCCCCATGACTGTTTTCAGGCCCCTGTAGCCACCAGGACCCCATTATATATCTCAGGTGATATGACAAGAGTGGCTAG
This sequence comes from Lissotriton vulgaris, assembly GCF_964263255.1. Classification (NCBI taxonomy): domain Eukaryota; kingdom Metazoa; phylum Chordata; class Amphibia; order Caudata; family Salamandridae; genus Lissotriton; species Lissotriton vulgaris. The sequence continues at coordinate 88,392,091 of NC_141699.1, read as the reverse complement.
GGCTCATTTCCAGGCTCCAGGTACACGTCTGACTCCTATTTGTGACATTTCGAGGTGTTTCGTGTCAAACTCATTTTTTCCATTATAGGCCATCAAAAATGGTGGAAAATGGAAAAAACAGCAAGGAACAGTTGCCTAATAACATCCTAAACATAATGTATATCTCCATAAATGTTTAAATCATTTTAACCTTTTCATGCATCACTAGTGATGCACACTAAATCTGAGACGCAGCACTGGTGATGCATTTGCATCACTAGTGATGCAAATGCATCACTGGTGATGCATGGGAAAAGCTTGCTCAAAGTGCTCACTATTAGCGAGTTTTGCAAATTTTCAGTATCAACCCTAACGACTGTGGGTCTCTGTGGCCTCCAGGACCCTATATTATATCTCAGGTGATGAAGCAAGAGTGGCTAGGGCTCATTTCCAGCCTCCAGGTACATGTCTGACTCCCATTTCTGACATGTATTGGTGTTTGGTGTCAAACACATTTTTTCCATTATGGGCCATGGAGCTCAGAGTCACACCACATTTCTTGTTTTGGACCCAAGGACCCCATAGTATACCTCAGATGACATACCAGGATTGTCTAAGGGCCATTTCTGTCCTCCAGGGACGACTTTTTGAAGTTTTTGGATTTAAGGGGGCAAAGTCACTTCTTCCACCCAGCCCAAGGTGCGCAAAATCGGGTACGATATCAGGTTTTTCCCTTGGCTGGAAGCTAAAAAAAACTTCAGATAATACCAAAGGTAGACAGATCAAATGAAAGCATCAGATCTGACCTTTCTAACAAGTGTATTTATGTCTTGAACACTCAAACGGTGTCTCTGATATCCAATCTGAGCTATTTGACAAATTAGCAAATCTTGGCAAAAAAATTTTTTGACAATTTTTGCTAATTTTCGGTATCAACCCTCATGACTGTTTTCAGGCCCCTGTAGCCACCAGGACCCCATTATGTATCTCAGGTGATATGACAAGAGTGGCTAGGGCTCATTTCCAGGCTCCAGGTACACGTCTGACTCGTATTTGTGACATTTCGAGGTGTTTCGTGTCAAACTCATTTTTTCCATGATAGGCCATCAAAAATGGTGGAAAATGGAAAAAACAGCAAGGAACAGTTGCCTAATAACATCCTAAACATAATGTATATCTCCATAAATGTTTAAATCATTTTAACCTTTTCATGCATCACTAGTGAAGCACACTAAATCTGAGACGCAGCACTGGTGATGCATTTGCATCACTAGTGATGCAAATGCATCAGTGGTGATGCATGGGAAAAGCTTGCTAAAAGTGCTCACTATTAGCGAGTTTTGCAAATTTTCATTATCAACCCTAATGACTGTTTGTGGGTCCCTTTGGCCACCAGGACCCTATATTATATCTCAGGTGATGAAGCAAGAGTGGCTAGGGCTCATTTCCAGGCTCCAGGTACATGTCTGACTCCCATTTCTGACATGTTGAGGTGTTTGGAGTCAAACTAATTTTTTCCATTATGTGCCATAGAGCTCAGAGTCACACCACATTTCTAGTTTTGGACCCAAGGACCCCATAGTATACCTCAGATGACATACCAGGAGTGTCTAAGACCCATTTCTGTCCTCCAGGGACGACTTTTTGAAGTTTTTGGATTTAAGGGGGCAAAGTCACTTCTTCCACCCAGCCCAAGGTGCGCAAAATCGGGTACGATATCAGGTTTTTCCCTTGGCTGGAAGCTAAAAAAAACTTCAGATAATACCAAAGGTAGACAGATCAAATGAAAGCATCAGATCTGACCTTTCTAACAAGTGTATTTATGTCTTGAACACTCAAACGGTGTCTCTGATATCCAATATGAGCTATTTGACAAATTAGCAAATCTTGTCAAAAAAATTTTTGGATGATTTTTGCTAATTTTCGGTATCAACCCCCATGACTGTTTTCAGGCCCCTGTAGCCACCAGGACCCCCTTATATATCTCAGGTGATATGACAAGAGTGGCTAGGGCTCATTTCCAGGCTCCAGGTACACGTCTGACTCCTATTTGTGACATTTCGAGGTGTTTCGTGTCAAACTCATTTTTTCCATTATAGGCCATCAAAAATGGTGGAAAATGGAAAAAACAGCAAGGAACAGTTGCCTAATAACATCCTAAACATAATGTATATCTCCATAAATGTTTAAATCATTTTAACCTTTTCATGCATCACTAGTGATGCACACTAAATCTGAGACGCATCACTGGTGATGCATGGGAAAAGCTTGCTCAAAGTGCTCACTATTAGCGAGTTTTGCAAATTTTCAGTATCAACCCTAATGACTGTGGGTCTCTGTGGCCTCCAGGACCCTATATTATATCTCAGGTGATGAAGCAAGAGTGGCTAGGGCTCATTTCCAGCCTCCAGATACATGTCTGACTCCCATTTCTGACATGTATTGGTGTTTGGTGTCAAACACATTTTTTCCATTATGGGCCATGGAGCTCAGAGTCACACCACATTTCGTGTTTTGGACCCAAGGACCCCATAGTATACCTCAGATGACATACCAGGATTGTCTAAGGGCCATTTCTGTCCTCCAGGGACGACTTTTTGAAGTTTTTGGATTTAAGGGGGCAAAGTCACTTCTTCCACCCAGCCCAAGGTGCGCAAAATCGGGTACGATATCAGGTTTTTCCCTTGGCTGGAAGCTAAAAAAAACTTCAGATAATACCAAAGGTAGACAGATCAAATGAAAGCATCAGATCTGACCTTTCTAACAAGTGTATTTATGTCTTGAACACTCAAACAGTGTCTCTGATATCCAATATGAGCTATTTGACAAATTAGCAAATCTTGTCAAAAAATGTTTTGGATGATTTTTGCTAATTTTCGGTATCAACCCCCATGACTGTTTTCAGGCCCCTGTAGCCACCAGGACCCCATTATATATCTCAGGTGATATGACAAGAGTGGCTAGGGCTCATTTCCAGGCTCCAGGTACACGTCTGACTCCTATTTGTGACATTTCGAGGTGTTTCGTGTCAAACTCATTTTTTCCATTATAGGCCATCAAAAATGGTGGAAAATGGAAAAAACAGCAAGGAACAGTTGCCTAATAACATCCTAAACATAATGTATATCTCCATAAATGTTTAAATCATTTTAACCTTTTCATGCATCACTAGTGATGCACACTAAATCTGAGACGCATCACTGGTGATGCATGGGAAAAGCTTGCTCAAAGTGCTCACTATTAGCGAGTTTTGCAAATTTTCAGTATCAACCCTAACGACTGTGGGTCTCTGTGGCCTCCAGGACCCTATATTATATCTCAGGTGATGAAGCAAGAGTGGCTAGGGCTCATTTCCAGCCTCCAGGTACATGTCTGACTCCCATTTCTGACATGTATTGGTGTTTGGTGTCAAACACATTTTTTCCATTATGGGCCATGGAGCTCAGAGTCACACCACATTTCGTGTTTTGGACCCAAGGACCCCATAGTATACCTCAGATGACATACCAGGATTGTCTAAGGGCCATTTCTGTCCTCCAGGGACGACTTTTTGAAGTTTTTGGATTTAAGGGGGCAAAGTCACTTCTTCCACCCAGCCCAAGGTGCGCAAAATCGGGTACGATATCAGGTTTTTCCCTTGGCTGGAAGCTAAAAAAAACTTCAGATAATACCAAAGGTAGACAGATCAAATGAAAGCATCAGATCTGACCTTTCTAACAAGTGTATTTATGTCTTGAACACTCAAACAGTGTCTCTGATATCCAATATGAGCTATTTGACAAATTAGCAAATCTTGTCAAAAAAATTTTTGGATGATTTTTGCTAATTTTCGGTATCAACCCCCATGACTGTTTTCAGGCCCCTGTAGCCACCAGGACCCCATTATATATCTCAGGTGATATGACAAGAGTGGCTAGGGCTCATTTCCAGGCTCCAGGTACACGTCTGACTCCTATTTGTGACATTTCGAGGTGTTTCGTGTCAAACTCATTTTTTCCATTATAGGCCATCAAAAATGGTGGAAAATGGAAAAAACAGCAAGGAACAGTTGCCTAATAACATCCTAAACATAATGTATATCTCCATAAATGTTTAAATCATTTTAACCTTTTCATGCATCACTAGTGATGCACACTAAATCTGAGACGCATCACTGGTGATGCATGGGAAAAGCTTGCTCAAAGTGCTCACTATTAGCGAGTTTTGCAAATTTTCAGTATCAACCCTAACGACTGTGGGTCTCTGTGGCCTCCAGGACCCTATATTATATCTCAGGTGATGAAGCAAGAGTGGCTAGGGCTCATTTCCAGCCTCCAGGTACATGTCTGACTCCCATTTCTGACATGTATTGGTGTTTGGTGTCAAACACATTTTTTCCATTATGGGCCATGGAGCTCAGAGTCACACCACATTTCGTGTTTTGGACCCAAGGACCCCATAGTATACCTCAGATGACATACCAGGATTGTCTAAGGGCCATTTCTGTCCTCCAGGGACGACTTTTTGAAGTTTTTGGATTTAAGGGGGCAAAGTCACTTCTTCCACCCAGCCCAAGGTGCGCAAAATCGGGTACGATATCAGGTTTTTCCTTTGGCTGGAAGCTAAAAAAAACTTCAGATAATACCAAAGGTAGACAGATCAAATGAAAGCATCAGATCTGACCTTTCTAACAAGTGTATTTATGTCTTGAACACTCAAACAGTGTCTCTGATATCCAATATGAGCTATTTGACAAATTAGCAAATCTTGTCAAAAAAATTTTTGGATGATTTTTGCTAATTTTCGGTATCAACCCCCATGACTGTTTTCAGGCCCCTGTAGCCACCAGGACCCCATTATATATCTCAGGTGATATGACAAGAGTGGCTAGGGCTCATTTCCAGGCTCCAGGTACACGTCTGACTCCTATTTGTGACATTTCGAGGTGTTTCGTGTCAAACTCATTTTTTCCATTATAGGCCATCAAAAATGGTGGAAAATGGAAAAAACAGCAAGGAACAGTTGCCTAATAACATCCTAAACATAATGTATATCTCCATAAATGTTTAAATCATTTTAACCTTTTCATGCATCACTAGTGATGCACACTAAATCTGAGACGCAGCACTGGTGATGCATTTGCATCACTAGTGATGCAAATGCATCACTGGTGATGCATGGGAAAAGCTTGCTCAAAGTGCTCACTATTAGCGAGTTTTGCAAATTTTCAGTATCAACCCTAACGACTGTGGGTCTCTGTGGCCTCCAGGACCCTATATTATATCTCAGGTGATGAAGCAAGAGTGGCTAGGGCTCATTTCCAGCCTCCAGGTACATGTCTGACTCCCATTTCTGACATGTATTGGTGTTTGGTGTCAAACACATTTTTTCCATTATGGGCCATGGAGCTCAGAGTCACACCACATTTCGTGTTTTGGACCCAAGGACCCCATAGTATACCTCAGATGACATACCAGGATTGTCTAAGGGCCATTTCTGTCCTCCAGGGACGACTTTTTGAAGTTTTTGGATTTAAGGGGGCAATGTCACTTCTTCCACCCAGCCCAAGGTGCGCAAAATCGGGTACGATATCAGGTTTTTCCCTTGGCTGGAAGCTAAAAAAAACTTCAGATAATACCAAAGGTAGACAGATCAAATGAAAGCATCAGATCTGACCTTTCTAACAAGTGTATTTATGTCTTGAACACTCAAACAGTGTCTCTGATATCCAATATGAGCTATTTGACAAATTAGCAAATCTTGTCAAAAAATGTTTTGGATGATTTTTGCTAATTTTCGGTATCAACCCCCATGACTGTTTTCAGGCCCCTGTAGCCACCAGGACCCCATTATATATCTCAGGTGATATGACAAGAGTGGCTAGGGCTCATTTCCAGGCTCCAGGTACACGTCTGACTCCTATTTGTGACATTTCGAGGTGTTTCGTGTCAAACTCATTTTTTCCATTATAGGCCATCAAAAATGGTGGAAAATGGAAAAAACAGCAAGGAACAGTTGCCTAATAACATCCTAAACATAATGTATATCTCCATAAATGTTTAAATCATTTTAACCTTTTCATGCATCACTAGTGATGCACACTAAATCTGAGACGCAGCACTGGTGATGCATTTGCATCACTAGTGATGCAAATGCATCACTGGTGATGCATGGGAAAAGCTTGCTCAAAGTGCTCACTATTAGCGAGTTTTGCAAATTTTCAGTATCAACCCTAACGACTGTGGGTCTCTGTGGCCTCCAGGACCCTATATTATATCTCAGGTGATGAAGCAAGAGTGGCTAGGGCTCATTTCCAGCCTCCAGGTACATGTCTGACTCCCATTTCTGACATGTATTGGTGTTTGGTGTCAAACACATTTTTTCCATTATGGGCCATGGAGCTCAGAGTCACACCACATTTCTTGTTTTGGACCCAAGGACCCCATAGTATACCTCAGATGACATACCAGGATTGTCTAAGGGCCATTTCTGTCCTCCAGGGACGACTTTTTGAAGTTTTTGGATTTAAGGGGGCAAAGTCACTTCTTCCACCCAGCCCAAGGTGCGCAAAATCGGGTACGATATCAGGTTTTTCCCTTGGCTGGAAGCTAAAAAAAACTTCAGATAATACCAAAGGTAGACAGATCAAATGAAAGCATCAGATCTGACCTTTCTAACAAGTGTATTTATGTCTTGAACACTCAAACGGTGTCTCTGATATCCAATCTGAGCTATTTGACAAATTAGCAAATCTTGGCAAAAAAATGTTTTGACAATTTTTGCTAATTTTCGGTATCAACCCTCATGACTGTTTTCAGGCCCCTGTAGCCACCAGGACCCCATTATGTATCTCAGGTGATATGACAAGAGTGGCTAGGGCTCATTTCCAGGCTCCAGGTACACGTCTGACTCGTATTTGTGACATTTCGAGGTGTTTCGTGTCAAACTCATTTTTTCCATGATAGGCCATCAAAAATGGTGGAAAATGGAAAAAACAGCAAGGAACAGTTGCCTAATAACATCCTAAACATAATGTATATCTCCATAAATGTTTAAATCATTTTAACCTTTTCATGCATCACTAGTGAAGCACACTAAATCTGAGACGCAGCACTGGTGATGCATTTGCATCACTAGTGATGCAAATGCATCAGTGGTGATGCATGGGAAAAGCTTGCTAAAAGTGCTCACTATTAGCGAGTTTTGCAAATTTTCATTATCAACCCTAATGACTGTTTGTGGGTCCCTTTGGCCACCAGGACCCTATATTATATCTCAGGTGATGAAGCAAGAGTGGCTAGGGCTCATTTCCAGGCTCCAGGTACATGTCTGACTCCCATTTCTGACATGTTGAGGTGTTTGGAGTCAAACTAATTTTTTCCATTATGTGCCATAGAGCTCAGAGTCACACCACATTTCTAGTTTTGGACCCAAGGACCCCATAGTATACCTCAGATGACATACCAGGAGTGTCTAAGACCCATTTCTGTCCTCCAGGGACGACTTTTTGAAGTTTTTGGATTTAAGGGGGCAAAGTCACTTCTTCCACCCAGCCCAAGGTGCGCAAAATCGGGTACGATATCAGGTTTTTCCCTTGGCTGGAAGCTAAAAAAAACTTCAGATAATACCAAAGGTAGACAGATCAAATGAAAGCATCAGATCTGACCTTTCTAACAAGTGTATTTATGTCTTGAACACTCAAACGGTGTCTCTGATATCCAATATGAGCTATTTGACAAATTAGCAAATCTTGTCAAAAAATTTTTTGGATGATTTTTGCTAATTTTCGGTATCAACCCCCATGACTGTTTTCAGGCCCCTGTAGCCACCAGGACCCCCTTATATATCTCAGGTGATATGACAAGAGTGGCTAGGGCTCATTTCCAGGCTCCAGGTACACGTCTGACTCCTATTTGTGACATTTCGAGGTGTTTCGTGTCAAACTCATTTTTTCCATTATAGGCCATCAAAAATGGTGGAAAATGGAAAAAACAGCAAGGAACAGTTGCCTAATAACATCCTAAACATAATGTATATCTCCATAAATGTTTAAATCATTTTAACCTTTTCATGCATCACTAGTGATGCACACTAAATCTGAGACGCATCACTGGTGATGCATGGGAAAAGCTTGCTCAAAGTGCTCACTATTAGCGAGTTTTGCAAATTTTCAGTATCAACCCTAACGACTGTGGGTCTCTGTGGCCTCCAGGACCCTATATTATATCTCAGGTGATGAAGCAAGAGTGGCTAGGGCTCATTTCCAGCCTCCAGGTACATGTCTGACTCCCATTTCTGACATGTATTGGTGTTTGGTGTCAAATACATTTTTTCCATTATGGGCCATGGAGCTCAGAGTCACACCACATTTCGTGTTTTGGACCCAAGGACCCCATAGTATACCTCAGATGACATACCAGGATTGTCTAAGGGCCATTTCTGTCCTCCAGGGACGACTTTTTGAAGTTTTTGGATTTAAGGGGGCAAAGTCACTTCTTCCACCCAGCCCAAGGTGCGCAAAATCGGGTACGATATCAGGTTTTTCCCTTGGCTGGAAGCTAAAAAAAACTTCAGATAATACCAAAGGTAGACAGATCAAATGAAAGCATCAGATCTGACCTTTCTAACAAGTGTATTTATGTCTTGAACACTCAAACAGTGTCTCTGATATCCAATATGAGCTATTTGACAAATTAGCAAATCTTGTCAAAAAAATTTTTGGATGATTTTTGCTAATTTTCGGTATCAACCCCCATGACTGTTTTCAGGCCCCTGTAGCCACCAGGACCCCATTATATATCTCAGGTGATATGACAAGAGTGGCTAGGGCTCATTTCCAGGCTCCAGGTACACGTCTGACTCCTATTTGTGACATTTCGAGGTGTTTCGTGTCAAACTCATTTTTTCCATTATAGGCCATCAAAAATGGTGGAAAATGGAAAAAACAGCAAGGAACAGTTGCCTAATAACATCCTAAACATAATGTATATCTCCATAAATGTTTAAATCATTTTAACCTTTTCATGCATCACTAGTGATGCACACTAAATCTGAGACGCATCACTGGTGATGCATGGGAAAAGCTTGCTCAAAGTGCTCACTATTAGCGAGTTTTGCAAATTTTCAGTATCAACCCTAACGACTGTGGGTCTCTGTGGCCTCCAGGACCCTATATTATATCTCAGGTGATGAAGCAAGAGTGGCTAGGGCTCATTTCCAGCCTCCAGGTACATGTCTGACTCCCATTTCTGACATGTATTGGTGTTTGGTGTCAAACACATTTTTTCCATTATGGGCCATGGAGCTCAGAGTCACACCACATTTCGTGTTTTGGACCCAAGGACCCCATAGTATACCTCAGATGACATACCAGGATTGTCTAAGGGCCATTTCTGTCCTCCAGGGACGACTTTTTGAAGTTTTTGGATTTAAGGGGGCAAAGTCACTTCTTCCACCCAGCCCAAGGTGCGCAAAATCGGGTACGATATCAGGTTTTTCCCTTGGCTGGAAGCTAAAAAAAACTTCAGATAATACCAAAGGTAGACAGATCAAATGAAAGCATCAGATCTGACCTTTCTAACAAGTGTATTTATGTCTTGAACACTCAAACAGTGTCTCTGATATCCAATATGAGCTATTTGACAAATTAGCAAATCTTGTCAAAAAAATTTTTGGATGATTTTTGCTAATTTTCGGTATCAACCCCCATGACTGTTTTCAGGCCCCTGTAGCCACCAGGACCCCATTATATATCTCAGGTGATATGACAAGAGTGGCTAGGGCTCATTTCCAGGCTCCAGGTACACGTCTGACTCCTATTTGTGACATTTCGAGGTGTTTCGTGTCAAACTCATTTTTTCCATTATAGGCCATCAAAAATGGTGGAAAATGGAAAAAACAGCAAGGAACAGTTGCCTAATAACATCCTAAACATAATGTATATCTCCATAAATGTTTAAATCATTTTAACCTTTTCATGCATCACTAGTGATGCACACTAAATCTGAGACGCAGCACTGGTGATGCATTTGCATCACTAGTGATGCAAATGCATCACTGGTGATGCATGGGAAAAGCTTGCTCAAAGTGCTCACTATTAGCGAGTTTTGCAAATTTTCAGTATCAACCCTAACGACTGTGGGTCTCTGTGGCCTCCAGGACCCTATATTATATCTCAGGTGATGAAGCAAGAGTGGCTAGGGCTCATTTCCAGCCTCCAGGTACATGTCTGACTCCCATTTCTGACATGTATTGGTGTTTGGTGTCAAACACATTTTTTCCATTATGGGCCATGGAGCTCAGAGTCACACCACATTTCTTGTTTTGGACCCAAGGACCCCATAGTATACCTCAGATGACATACCAGGATTGTCTAAGGGCCATTTCTGTCCTCCAGGGACGACTTTTTGAAGTTTTTGGATTTAAGGGGGCAAAGTCACTTCTTCCACCCAGCCCAAGGTGCGCAAAATCGGGTACGATATCAGGTTTTTCCCTTGGCTGGAAGCTAAAAAAAACTTCAGATAATACCAAAGGTAGACAGATCAAATGAAAGCATCAGATCTGACCTTTCTAACAAGTGTATTTATGTCTTGAACACTCAAACGGTGTCTCTGATATCCAATCTGAGCTATTTGACAAATTAGCAAATCTTGGCAAAAAAATGTTTTGACAATTTTTGCTAATTTTCGGTATCAACCCTCATGACTGTTTTCAGGCCCCTGTAGCCACCAGGACCCCATTATGTATCTCAGGTGATATGACAAGAGTGGCTAGGGCTCATTTCCAGGCTCCAGGTACACGTCTGACTCGTATTTGTGACATTTCGAGGTGTTTCGTGTCAAACTCATTTTTTCCATGATAGGCCATCAAAAATGGTGGAAAATGGAAAAAACAGCAAGGAACAGTTGCCTAATAACATCCTAAACATAATGTATATCTCCATAAATGTTTAAATCATTTTAACCTTTTCATGCATCACTAGTGAAGCACACTAAATCTGAGACGCAGCACTGGTGATGCATTTGCATCACTAGTGATGCAAATGCATCAGTGGTGATGCATGGGAAAAGCTTGCTAAAAGTGCTCACTATTAGCGAGTTTTGCAAATTTTCATTATCAACCCTAATGACTGTTTGTGGGTCCCTTTGGCCACCAGGACCCTATATTATATCTCAGGTGATGAAGCAAGAGTTGCTAGGGCTCATTTCCAGGCTCCAGGTACATGTCTGACTCCCATTTCTGACATGTTGAGGTGTTTGGAGTCAAACTAATTTTTTCCATTATGTGCCATAGAGCTCAGAGTCACACCACATTTCTAGTTTTGGACCCAAGGACCCCATAGTATACCTCAGATGACATACCAGGAGTGTCTAAGACCCATTTCTGTCCTCCAGGGACGACTTTTTGAAGTTTTTGGATTTAAGGGGGCAAAGTCACTTCTTCCACCCAGCCCAAGGTGCGCAAAATCGGGTACGATATCAGGTTTTTCCCTTGGCTGGAAGCTAAAAAAAACTTCAGATAATACCAAAGGTAGACAGATCAAATGAAAGCATCAGATCTGACCTTTGTAACAAGTGTATTTATGTCTTGAACACTCAAACGGTGTCTCTGATATCCAATATGAGCTATTTGACAAATTAGCAAATCTTGTCAAAAAATTTTTTGGATGATTTTTGCTAATTTTCGGTATCAACCCCCATGACTGTTTTCAGGCCCCTGTAGCCACCAGGACCCCCTTATATATCTCAGGTGATATGACAAGAGTGGCTAGGGCTCATTTCCAGGCTCCAGGTACACGTCTGACTCCTATTTGTGACATTTCGAGGTGTTTCGTGTCAAACTCATTTTTTCCATTATAGGCCATCAAAAATGGTGGAAAATGGAAAAAACAGCAAGGAACAGTTGCCTAATAACATCCTAAACATAATGTATATCTCCATAAATGTTTAAATCATTTTAACCTTTTCATGCATCACTAGTGATGCACACTAAATCTGAGACGCATCACTGGTGATGCATGGGAAAAGCTTGCTCAAAGTGCTCACTATTAGCGAGTTTTGCAAATTTTCAGTATCAACCCTAATGACTGTGGGTCTCTGTGGCCTCCAGGACCCTATATTATATCTCAGGTGATGAAGCAAGAGTGGCTAGGGCTCATTTCCAGCCTCCAGGTACATGTCTGACTCCCATTTCTGACATGTATTGGTGTTTGGTGTCAAACACATTTTTTCCATTATGGGCCATGGAGCTCAGAGTCACACCACATTTCGTGTTTTGGACCCAAGGACCCCATAGTATACCTCAGATGACATACCAGGATTGTCTAAGGGCCATTTCTGTCCTCCAGGGACGACTTTTTGAAGTTTTTGGATTTAAGGGGGCAAAGTCACTTCTTCCACCCAGCCCAAGGTGCGCAAAATCGGGTACGATATCAGGTTTTTCCCTTGGCTGGAAGCTAAAAAAAACTTCAGATAATACCAAAGGTAGACAGATCAAATGAAAGCATCAGATCTGACCTTTCTAACAAGTGTATTTATGTCTTGAACACTCAAACAGTGTCTCTGATATCCAATATGAGCTATTTGACAAATTAGCAAATCTTGTCAAAAAATTTTTTGGATGATTTTTGCTAATTTTCGGTATCAACCCCCATGACTGTTTTCAGGCCCCTGTAGCCACCAGGACCCCATTATATATCTCAGGTGATATGACAAGAGTGGCTAGGGCTCATTTCCAGGCTCCAGGTACACGTCTGACTCCTATTTGTGACATTTCGAGGTGTTTCGTGTCAAACTCATTTTTTCCATTATAGGCCATCAAAAATGGTGGAAAATGGAAAAAACAGCAAGGAACAGTTGCCTAATAACATCCTAAACATAATGTATATCTCCATAAATGTTTAAATCATTTTAACCTTTTCATGCATCACTAGTGATGCACACTAAATCTGAGACGCATCACTGGTGATGCATGGGAAAAGCTTGCTCAAAGTGCTCACTATTAGCGAGTTTTGCAAATTTTCAGTATCAACCCTAACGACTGTGGGTCTCTGTGGCCTCCAGGACCCTATATTATATCTCAGGTGATGAAGCAAGAGTGGCTAGGGCTCATTTCCAGCCTCCAGGTACATGTCTGACTCCCATTTCTGACATGTATTGGTGTTTGGTGTCAAACACATTTTTTCCATTATGGGCCATGGAGCTCAGAGTCACACCACATTTCGTGTTTTGGACCCAAGGACCCCATAGTATACCTCAGATGACATACCAGGATTGTCTAAGGGCCATTTCTGTCCTCCAGGGACGACTTTTTGAAGTTTTTGGATTTAAGGGGGCAAAGTCACTTCTTCCACCCAGCCCAAGGTGCGCAAAATCGGGTACGATATCAGGTTTTTCCCTTGGCTGGAAGCTAAAAAAAACTTCAGATAATACCAAAGGTAGACAGATCAAATGAAAGCATCAGATCTGACCTTTCTAACAAGTGTATTTATGTCTTGAACACTCAAACAGTGTCTCTGATATCCAATATGAGCTATTTGACAAATTAGCAAATCTTGTCAAAAAAATTTTTGGATGATTTTTGCTAATTTTCGGTATCAACCCCCATGACTGTTTTCAGGCCCCTGTAGCCACCAGGACCCCATTATATATCTCAGGTGATATGACAAGAGTGGCTAGGGCTCATTTCCAGGCTCCAGGTACACGTCTGACTCCTATTTGTGACATTTCGAGGTGTTTCGTGTCAAACTCATTTTTTCCATTATAGGCCATCAAAAATGGTGGAAAATGGAAAAAACAGCAAGGAACAGTTGCCTAATAACATCCTAAACATAATGTATATCTCCATAAATGTTTAAATCATTTTAACCTTTTCATGCATCACTAGTGATGCACACTAAATCTGAGACGCATCACTGGTGATGCATGGGAAAAGCTTGCTCAAAGTGCTCACTATTAGCGAGTTTTGCAAATTTTCAGTATCAACCCTAACGACTGTGGGTCTCTGTGGCCTCCAGGACCCTATATTATATCTCAGGTGATGAAGCAAGAGTGGCTAGGGCTCATTTCCAGCCTCCAGGTACATGTCTGACTCCCATTTCTGACATGTATTGGTGTTTGGTGTCAAACACATTTTTTCCATTATGGGCCATGGAGCTCAGAGTCACACCACATTTCGTGTTTTGGACCCAAGGACCCCATAGTATACCTCAGATGACATACCAGGATTGTCTAAGGGCCATTTCTGTCCTCCAGGGACGACTTTTTGAAGTTTTTGGATTTAAGGGGGCAAAGTCACTTCTTCCACCCAGCCCAAGGTGCGCAAAATCGGGTACGATATCAGGTTTTTCCCTTGGCTGGAAGCTAAAAAAAACTTCAGATAATACCAAAGGTAGACAGATCAAATGAAAGCATCAGATCTGACCTTTCTAACAAGTGTATTTATGTCTTGAACACTCAAACAGTGTCTCTGATATCCAATATGAGCTATTTGACAAATTAGCAAATCTTGTCAAAAAATTTTTTGGATGATTTTTGCTAATTTTCGGTATCAACCCCCATGACTGTTTTCAGGCCCCTGTAGCCACCAGGACCCCATTATATATCTCAGGTGATATGACAAGAGTGGCTAGGGCTCATTTCCAGGCTCCAGGTACACGTCTGACTCCTATTTGTGACATTTCGAGGTGTTTCGTGTCAAACTCATTTTTTCCATTATAGGCCATCAAAAATGGTGGAAAATGGAAAAAACAGCAAGGAACAGTTGCCTAATAACATCCTAAACATAATGTATATCTCCATAAATGTTTAAATCATTTTAACCTTTTCATGCATCACTAGTGATGCACACTAAATCTGAGACGCAGCACTGGTGATGCATTTGCATCACTAGTGATGCAAATGCATCACTGGTGATGCATGGGAAAAGCTTGCTCAAAGTGCTCACTATTAGCGAGTTTTGCAAATTTTCAGTATCAACCCTAACGACTGTGGGTCTCTGTGGCCTCCAGGACCCTATATTATATCTCAGGTGATGAAGCAAGAGTGGCTAGGGCTCATTTCCAGCCTCCAGGTACATGTCTGACTCCCATTTCTGACATGTATTGGTGTTTGGTGTCAAACACATTTTTTCCATTATGGGCCATGGAGCTCAGAGTCACACCACATTTCTTGTTTTGGACCCAAGGACCCCATAGTATACCTCAGATGACATACCAGGATTGTCTAAGGGCCATTTCTGTCCTCCAGGGACGACTTTTTGAAGTTTTTGGATTTAAGGGGGCAAAGTCACTTCTTCCACCCAGCCCAAGGTGCGCAAAATCGGGTACGATATCAGGTTTTTCCCTTGGCTGGAAGCTAAAAAAAACTTCAGATAATACCAAAGGTAGACAGATCAAATGAAAGCATCAGATCTGACCTTTCTAACAAGTGTATTTATGTCTTGAACACTCAAACGGTGTCTCTGATATCCAATCTGAGCTATTTGACAAATTAGCAAATCTTGGCAAAAAAATGTTTTGACAATTTTTGCTAATTTTCGGTATCAACCCTCATGACTGTTTTCAGGCCCCTGTAGCCACCAGGACCCCATTATGTATCTCAGGTGATATGACAAGAGTGGCTAGGGCTCATTTCCAGGCTCCAGGTACACGTCTGACTCGTATTTGTGACATTTCGAGGTGTTTCGTGTCAAACTCATTTTTTCCATGATAGGCCATCAAAAATGGTGGAAAATGGAAAAAACAGCAAGGAACAGTTGCCTAATAACATCCTAAACATAATGTATATCTCCATAAATGTTTAAATCATTTTAACCTTTTCATGCATCACTAGTGAAGCACACTAAATCTGAGACGCAGCACTGGTGATGCATTTGCATCACTAGTGATGCAAATGCATCAGTGGTGATGCATGGGAAAAGCTTGCTAAAAGTGCTCACTATTAGCGAGTTTTGCAAATTTTCATTATCAACCCTAATGACTGTTTGTGGGTCCCTTTGGCCACCAGGACCCTATATTATATCTCAGGTGATGAAGCAAGAGTGGCTAGGGCTCATTTCCAGGCTCCAGGTACATGTCTGACTCCCATTTCTGACATGTTGAGGTGTTTGGAGTCAAACTAATTTTTTCCATTATGTGCCATAGAGCTCAGAGTCACACCACATTTCTAGTTTTGGACCCAAGGACCCCATAGTATACCTCAGATGACATACCAGGAGTGTCTAAGACCCATTTCTGTCCTCCAGGGACGACTTTTTGAAGTTTTTGGATTTAAGGGGGCAAAGTCACTTCTTCCACCCAGCCCAAGGTGCGCAAAATCGGGTACGATATCAGGTTTTTCCCTTGGCTGGAAGCTAAAAAAAACTTCAGATAATACCAAAGGTAGACAGATCAAATGAAAGCATCAGATCTGACCTTTCTAACAAGTGTATTTATGTCTTGAACACTCAAACGGTGTCTCTGATATCCAATATGAGCTATTTGACAAATTAGCAAATCTTGTCAAAAAAATTTTTGGATGATTTTTGCTAATTTTCGGTATCAACCCCCATGACTGTTTTCAGGCCCCTGTAGCCACCAGGACCCCCTTATATATCTCAGGTGATATGACAAGAGTGGCTAGGGCTCATTTCCAGGCTCCAGGTACACGTCTGACTCCTATTTGTGACATTTCGAGGTGTTTCGTGTCAAACTCATTTTTTCCATTATAGGCCATCAAAAATGGTGGAAAATGGAAAAAACAGCAAGGAACAGTTGCCTAATAACATCCTAAACATAATGTATATCTCCATAAATGTTTAAATCATTTTAACCTTTTCATGCATCACTAGTGATGCACACTAAATCTGAGACGCATCACTGGTGATGCATGGGAAAAGCTTGCTCAAAGTGCTCACTATTAGCGAGTTTTGCAAATTTTCAGTATCAACCCTAATGACTGTGGGTCTCTGTGGCCTCCAGGACCCTATATTATATCTCAGGTGATGAAGCAAGAGTGGCTAGGGCTCATTTCCAGCCTCCAGGTACATGTCTGACTCCCATTTCTGACATGTATTGGTGTTTGGTGTCAAACACATTTTTTCCATTATGGGCCATGGAGCTCAGAGTCACACCACATTTCGTGTTTTGGACCCAAGGACCCCATAGTATACCTCAGATGACATACCAGGATTGTCTAAGGGCCATTTCTGTCCTCCAGGGACGACTTTTTGAAGTTTTTGGATTTAAGGGGGCAAAGTCACTTCTTCCACCCAGCCCAAGGTGCGCAAAATCGGGTACGATATCAGGTTTTTCCCTTGGCTGGAAGCTAAAAAAAACTTCAGATAATACCAAAGGTAGACAGATCAAATGAAAGCATCAGATCTGACCTTTCTAACAAGTGTATTTATGTCTTGAACACTCAAACAGTGTCTCTGATATCCAATATGAGCTATTTGACAAATTAGCAAATCTTGTCAAAAAATTTTTTGGATGATTTTTGCTAATTTTCGGTATCAACCCCCATGACTGTTTTCAGGCCCCTGTAGCCACCAGGACCCCATTATATATCTCAGGTGATATGACAAGAGTGGCTAGGGCTCATTTCCAGGCTCCAGGTACACGTCTGACTCCTATTTGTGACATTTCGAGGTGTTTCGTGTCAAACTCATTTTTTCCATTATAGGCCATCAAAAATGGTGGAAAATGGAAAAAACAGCAAGGAACAGTTGCCTAATAACATCCTAAACATAATGTATATCTCCATAAATGTTTAAATCATTTTAACCTTTTCATGCATCACTAGTGATGCACACTAAATCTGAGACGCATCACTGGTGATGCATGGGAAAAGCTTGCTCAAAGTGCTCACTATTAGCGAGTTTTGCAAATTTTCAGTATCAACCCTAACGACTGTGGGTCTCTGTGGCCTCCAGGACCCTATATTATATCTCAGGTGATGAAGCAAGAGTGGCTAGGGCTCATTTCCAGCCTCCAGGTACATGTCTGACTCCCATTTCTGACATGTATTGGTGTTTGGTGTCAAACACATTTTTTCCATTATGGGCCATGGAGCTCAGAGTCACACCACATTTCGTGTTTTGGACCCAAGGACCCCATAGTATACCTCAGATGACATACCAGGATTGTCTAAGGGCCATTTCTGTCCTCCAGGGACGACTTTTTGAAGTTTTTGGATTTAAGGGGGCAAAGTCACTTCTTCCACCCAGCCCAAGGTGCGCAAAATCGGGTACGATATCAGGTTTTTCCCTTGGCTGGAAGCTAAAAAAAACTTCAGATAATACCAAAGGTAGACAGATCAAATGAAAGCATCAGATCTGACCTTTCTAACAAGTGTATTTATGTCTTGAACACTCAAACAGTGTCTCTGATATCCAATATGAGCTATTTGACAAATTAGCAAATCTTGTCAAAAAAATTTTTGGATGATTTTTGCTAATTTTCGTTATCAACCCCCATGACTGTTTTCAGGCCCCTGTAGCCACCAGGACCCCATTATATATCTCAGGTGATATGACAAGAGTGGCTAGGGCTCATTTCCAGGCTCCAGGTACACGTCTGACTCCTATTTGTGACATTTCGAGGTGTTTCGTGTCAAACTCATTTTTTCCATTATAGGCCATCAAAAATGGTGGAAAATGGAAAAAACAGCAAGGAACAGTTGCCTAATAACATCCTAAACATAATGTATATCTCCATAAATGTTTAAATCATTTTAACCTTTTCATGCATCACTAGTGATGCACACTAAATCTGAGACGCATCACTGGTGATGCATGGGAAAAGCTTGCTCAAAGTGCTCACTATTAGCGAGTTTTGCAAATTTTCAGTATCAACCCTAACGACTGTGGGTCTCTGTGGCCTCCAGGACCCTATATTATATCTCAGGTGATGAAGCAAGAGTGGCTAGGGCTCATTTCCAGCCTCCAGGTACATGTCTGACTCCCATTTCTGACATGTATTGGTGTTTGGTGTCAAACACATTTTTTCCATTATGGGCCATGGAGCTCAGAGTCACACCACATTTCGTGTTTTGGACCCAAGGACCCCATAGTATACCTCAGATGACATACCAGGATTGTCTAAGGGCCATTTCTGTCCTCCAGGGACGACTTTTTGAAGTTTTTGGATTTAAGGGGGCAAAGTCACTTCTTCCACCCAGCCCAAGGTGCGCAAAATCGGGTACGATATCAGGTTTTTCCCTTGGCTGGAAGCTAAAAAAAACTTCAGATAATACCAAAGGTAGACAGATCAAATGAAAGCATCAGATCTGACCTTTCTAACAAGTGTATTTATGTCTTGAACACTCAAACAGTGTCTCTGATATCCAATATGAGCTATTTGACAAATTAGCAAATCTTGTCAAAAAAATTTTTGGATGATTTTTGCTAATTTTCGGTATCAACCCCCATGACTGTTTTCAGGCCCCTGTAGCCACCAGGACCCCATTATATATCTCAGGTGATATGACAAGAGTGGCTAGGGCTCATTTCCAGGCTCCAGGTACACGTCTGACTCCTATTTGTGACATTTCGAGGTGTTTCGTGTCAAACTCATTTTTTCCATTATAGGCCATCAAAAATGGTGGAAAATGGAAAAAACAGCAAGGAACAGTTGCCTAATAACATCCTAAACATAATGTATATCTCCATAAATGTTTAAATCATTTTAACCTTTTCATGCATCACTAGTGATGCACACTAAATCTGAGACGCATCACTGGTGATGCATGGGAAAAGCTTGCTCAAAGTGCTCACTATTAGCGAGTTTTGCAAATTTTCAGTATCAACCCTAACGACTGTGGGTCTCTGTGGCCTCCAGGACCCTATATTATATCTCAGGTGATGAAGCAAGAGTGGCTAGGGCTCATTTCCAGCCTCCAGGTACATGTCTGACTCCCATTTCTGACATGTATTGGTGTTTGGTGTCAAACACATTTTTTCCATTATGGGCCATGGAGCTCAGAGTCACACCACATTTCGTGTTTTGGACCCAAGGACCCCATAGTATACCTCAGATGACATACCAGGATTGTCTAAGGGCCATTTCTGTCCTCCAGGGACGACTTTTTGAAGTTTTTGGATTTAAGGGGGCAAAGTCACTTCTTCCACCCAGCCCAAGGTGCGCAAAATCGGGTACGATATCAGGTTTTTCCCTTGGCTGGAAGCTAAAAAAAACTTCAGATAATACCAAAGGTAGACAGATCAAATGAAAGCATCAGATCTGACCTTTCTAACAAGTGTATTTATGTCTTGAACACTCAAACAGTGTCTCTGATATCCAATATGAGCTATTTGACAAATTAGCAAATCTTGTCAAAAAATTTTTTGGATGATTTTTGCTAATTTTCGGTATCAACCCCCATGACTGTTTTCAGGCCCCTGTAGCCACCAGGACCCCATTATATATCTCAGGTGATATGACAAGAGTGGCTAGGGCTCATTTCCAGGCTCCAGGTACACGTCTGACTCCTATTTGTGACATTTCGAGGTGTTTCGTGTCAAACTCATTTTTTCCATTATAGGCCATCAAAAATGGTGGAAAATGGAAAAAACAGCAAGGAACAGTTGCCTAATAACATCCTAAACATAATGTATATCTCCATAAATGTTTAAATCATTTTAACCTTTTCATGCATCACTAGTGATGCACACTAAATCTGAGACGCAGCACTGGTGATGCATTTGCATCACTAGTGATGCAAATGCATCACTGGTGATGCATGGGAAAAGCTTGCTCAAAGTGCTCACTATTAGCGAGTTTTGCAAATTTTCAGTATCAACCCTAACGACTGTGGGTCTCTGTGGCCTCCAGGACCCTATATTATATCTCAGGTGATGAAGCAAGAGTGGCTAGGGCTCATTTCCAGCCTCCAGGTACATGTCTGACTCCCATTTCTGACATGTATTGGTGTTTGGTGTCAAACACATTTTTTCCATTATGGGCCATGGAGCTCAGAGTCACACCACATTTCTTGTTTTGGACCCAAGGACCCCATAGTATACCTCAGATGACATACCAGGATTGTCTAAGGGCCATTTCTGTCCTCCAGGGACGACTTTTTGAAGTTTTTGGATTTAAGGGGGCAAAGTCACTTCTTCCACCCAGCCCAAGGTGCGCAAAATCGGGTACGATATCAGGTTTTTCCCTTGGCTGGAAGCTAAAAAAAACTTCAGATAATACCAAAGGTAGACAGATCAAATGAAAGCATCAGATCTGACCTTTCTAACAAGTGTATTTATGTCTTGAACACTCAAACGGTGTCTCTGATATCCAATCTGAGCTATTTGACAAATTAGCAAATCTTGGCAAAAAAATGTTTTGACAATTTTTGCTAATTTTCGGTATCAACCCTCATGACTGTTTTCAGGCCCCTGTAGCCACCAGGACCCCATTATGTATCTCAGGTGATATGACAAGAGTGGCTAGGGCTCATTTCCAGGCTCCAGGTACACGTCTGACTCGTATTTGTGACATTTCGAGGTGTTTCGTGTCAAACTCATTTTTTCCATGATAGGCCATCAAAAATGGTGGAAAATGGAAAAAACAGCAAGGAACAGTTGCCTAATAACATCCTAAACATAATGTATATCTCCATAAATGTTTAAATCATTTTAACCTTTTCATGCATCACTAGTGAAGCACACTAAATCTGAGACGCAGCACTGGTGATGCATTTGCATCACTAGTGATGCAAATGCATCAGTGGTGATGCATGGGAAAAGCTTGCTAAAAGTGCTCACTATTAGCGAGTTTTGCAAATTTTCATTATCAACCCTAATGACTGTTTGTGGGTCCCTTTGGCCACCAGGACCCTATATTATATCTCAGGTGATGAAGCAAGAGTGGCTAGGGCTCATTTCCAGGCTCCAGGTACATGTCTGACTCCCATTTCTGACATGTTGAGGTGTTTGGAGTCAAACTAATTTTTTCCATTATGTGCCATAGAGCTCAGAGTCACACCACATTTCTAGTTTTGGACCCAAGGACCCCATAGTATACCTCAGATGACATACCAGGAGTGTCTAAGACCCATTTCTGTCCTCCAGGGACGACTTTTTGAAGTTTTTGGATTTAAGGGGGCAAAGTCACTTCTTCCACCCAGCCCAAGGTGCGCAAAATCGGGTACGATATCAGGTTTTTCCCTTGGCTGGAAGCTAAAAAAAACTTCAGATAATACCAAAGGTAGACAGATCAAATGAAAGCATCAGATCTGACCTTTCTAACAAGTGTATTTATGTCTTGAACACTCAAACGGTGTCTCTGATATCCAATATGAGCTATTTGACAAATTAGCAAATCTTGTCAAAAAAATTTTTGGATGATTTTTGCTAATTTTCGGTATCAACCCCCATGACTGTTTTCAGGCCCCTGTAGCCACCAGGACCCCCTTATATATCTCAGGTGATATGACAAGAGTGGCTAGGGCTCATTTCCAGGCTCCAGGTACACGTCTGACTCCTATTTGTGACATTTCGAGGTGTTTCATGTCAAACTCATTTTTTCCATTATAGGCCATCAAAAATGGTGGAAAATGGAAAAAACAGCAAGGAACAGTTGCCTAATAACATCCTAAACATAATGTATATCTCCATAAATGTTTAAATCATTTTAACCTTTTCATGCATCACTAGTGATGCACACTAAATCTGAGACGCATCACTGGTGATGCATGGGAAAAGCTTGCTCAAAGTGCTCACTATTAGCGAGTTTTGCAAATTTTCAGTATCAACCCTAATGACTGTGGGTCTCTGTGGCCTCCAGGACCCTATATTATATCTCAGGTGATGAAGCAAGAGTGGCTAGGGCTCATTTCCAGCCTCCAGGTACATGTCTGACTCCCATTTCTGACATGTATTGGTGTTTGGTGTCAAACACATTTTTTCCATTATGGGCCATGGAGCTCAGAGTCACACCACATTTCGTGTTTTGGACCCAAGGACCCCATAGTATACCTCAGATGACATACCAGGATTGTCTAAGGGCCATTTCTGTCCTCCAGGGACGACTTTTTGAAGTTTTTGGATTTAAGGGGGCAAAGTCACTTCTTCCACCCAGCCCAAGGTGCGCAAAATCGGGTACGATATCAGGTTTTTCCCTTGGCTGGAAGCTAAAAAAAACTTCAGATAATACCAAAGGTAGACAGATCAAATGAAAGCATCAGATCTGACCTTTCTAACAAGTGTATTTATGTCTTGAACACTCAAACAGTGTCTCTGATATCCAATATGAGCTATTTGACAAATTAGCAAATCTTGTCAAAAAATTTTTTGGATGATTTTTGCTAATTTTCGGTATCAACCCCCATGACTGTTTTCAGGCCCCTGTAGCCACCAGGACCCCATTATATATCTCAGGTGATATGACAAGAGTGGCTAGGGCTCATTTCCAGGCTCCAGGTACACGTCTGACTCCTATTTGTGACATTTCGAGGTGTTTCGTGTCAAACTCATTTTTTCCATTATAGGCCATCAAAAATGGTGGAAAATGGAAAAAACAGCAAGGAACAGTTGCCTAATAACATCCTAAACATAATGTATATCTCCATAAATGTTTAAATCATTTTAACCTTTTCATGCATCACTAGTGATGCACACTAAATCTGAGACGCATCACTGGTGATGCATGGGAAAAGCTTGCTCAAAGTGCTCACTATTAGCGAGTTTTGCAAATTTTCAGTATCAACCCTAACGACTGTGGGTCTCTGTGGCCTCCAGGACCCTATATTATATCTCAGGTGATGAAGCAAGAGTGGCTAGGGCTCATTTCCAGCCTCCAGGTACATGTCTGACTCCCATTTCTGACATGTATTGGTGTTTGGTGTCAAACACATTTTTTCCATTATGGGCCATGGAGCTCAGAGTCACACCACATTTCGTGTTTTGGACCCAAGGACCCCATAGTATACCTCAGATGACATACCAGGATTGTCTAAGGGCCATTTCTGTCCTCCAGGGACGACTTTTTGAAGTTTTTGGATTTAAGGGGGCAAAGTCACTTCTTCCACCCAGCCCAAGGTGCGCAAAATCGGGTACGATATCAGGTTTTTCCCTTGGCTGGAAGCTAAAAAAAACTTCAGATAATACCAAAGGTAGACAGATCAAATGAAAGCATCAGATCTGACCTTTCTAACAAGTGTATTTATGTCTTGAACACTCAAACAGTGTCTCTGATATCCAATATGAGCTATTTGACAAATTAGCAAATCTTGTCAAAAAAATTTTTGGATGATTTTTGCTAATTTTCGTTATCAACCCCCATGACTGTTTTCAGGCCCCTGTAGCCACCAGGACCCCATTATATATCTCAGGTGATATGACAAGAGTGGCTAGGGCTCATTTCCAGGCTCCAGGTACACGTCTGACTCCTATTTGTGACATTTCGAGGTGTTTCGTGTCAAACTCATTTTTTCCATTATAGGCCATCAAAAATGGTGGAAAATGGAAAAAACAGCAAGGAACAGTTGCCTAATAACATCCTAAACATAATGTATATCTCCATAAATGTTTAAATCATTTTAACCTTTTCATGCATCACTAGTGATGCACACTAAATCTGAGACGCATCACTGGTGATGCATGGGAAAAGCTTGCTCAAAGTGCTCACTATTAGCGAGTTTTGCAAATTTTCAGTATCAACCCTAACGACTGTGGGTCTCTGTGGCCTCCAGGACCCTATATTATATCTCAGGTGATGAAGCAAGAGTGGCTAGGGCTCATTTCCAGCCTCCAGGTACATGTCTGACTCCCATTTCTGACATGTATTGGTGTTTGGTGTCAAACACATTTTTTCCATTATGGGCCATGGAGCTCAGAGTCACACCACATTTCGTGTTTTGGACCCAAGGACCCCATAGTATACCTCAGATGACATACCAGGATTGTCTAAGGGCCATTTCTGTCCTCCAGGGACGACTTTTTGAAGTTTTTGGATTTAAGGGGGCAAAGTCACTTCTTCCACCCAGCCCAAGGTGCGCAAAATCGGGTACGATATCAGGTTTTTCCCTTGGCTGGAAGCTAAAAAAAACTTCAGATAATACCAAAGGTAGACAGATCAAATGAAAGCATCAGATCTGACCTTTCTAACAAGTGTATTTATGTCTTGAACACTCAAACAGTGTCTCTGATATCCAATATGAGCTATTTGACAAATTAGCAAATCTTGTCAAAAAAATTTTTGGATGATTTTTGCTAATTTTCGGTATCAACCCCCATGACTGTTTTCAGGCCCCTGTAGCCACCAGGACCCCATTATATATCTCAGGTGATATGACAAGAGTGGCTAGGGCTCATTTCCAGGCTCCAGGTACACGTCTGACTCCTATTTGTGACATTTCGAGGTGTTTCGTGTCAAACTCATTTTTTCCATTATAGGCCATCAAAAATGGTGGAAAATGGAAAAAACAGCAAGGAACAGTTGCCTAATAACATCCTAAACATAATGTATATCTCCATAAATGTTTAAATCATTTTAACCTTTTCATGCATCACTAGTGATGCACACTAAATCTGAGACGCAGCACTGGTGATGCATTTGCATCACTAGTGATGCAAATGCATCACTGGTGATGCATGGGAAAAGCTTGCTCAAAGTGCTCACTATTAGCGAGTTTTGCAAATTTTCAGTATCAACCCTAACGACTGTGGGTCTCTGTGGCCTCCAGGACCCTATATTATATCTCAGGTGATGAAGCAAGAGTGGCTAGGGCTCATTTCCAGCCTCCAGGTACATGTCTGACTCCCATTTCTGACATGTATTGGTGTTTGGTGTCAAACACATTTTTTCCATTATGGGCCATGGAGCTCAGAGTCACACCACATTTCTTGTTTTGGACCCAAGGACCCCATAGTATACCTCATATGACATACCAGGATTGTCTAAGGGCCATTTCTGTCCTCCAGGGACGACTTTTTGAAGTTTTTGGATTTAAGGGGGCAAAGTCACTTCTTCCACCCAGCCCAAGGTGCTCAAAATCGGGTACGATATCAGGTTTTTCCCTTGGCTGGAAGCTAAAAAAAAACTTCAGATAATACCAAAGGTAGACAGATCAAATGAAAGCATCAGATCTGACCTTTCTAACAAGTGTATTTATGTCTTGAACACTCAAACGGTGTCTCTGATATCCAATCTGAGCTATTTGACAAATTAGCAAATCTTTTCAAAAAACTTTTTTTGACGATTTTTGCTAATTTTCGGTATCAACCCCCATGACTGTTTTCAGGCCCCTGTAGCCACCAGGACCCCATTATGTATCTCAGGTGATATGACAAGAGTGGCTAGGGCTCATTTCCAGGCTCCAGGTACACGTCTGACTCGTATTTGTGACATTTCGAGGTGTTTCGTGTCAAACTCATTTTTTCCATGATAGGCCATCAAAAATGGTGGAAAATGGAAAAAACAGCAAGGAACAGTTGCCTAATAACATCCTAAACATAATGTATATCTCCATAAATGTTTAAATCATTTTAACCTTTTCATGCATCACTAGTGAAGCACACTAAATCTGAGACGCAGCACTGGTGATGCATTCGCATCACTAGTGATGCAAATGCATCAGTGGTGATGCATGGGAAAAGCTTGCTAAAAGTGCTCACTATTAGCGAGTTTTGCAAATTTTCATTATCAACCCTAATGACTGTTTGTGGGTCCCTTTGGCCACCAGGACCCTATATTATATCTCAGGTGATGAAGCAAGAGTGGCTAGGGCTCATTTCCAGGCTCCAGGTACATGTCTGACTCCCATTTCTGACATGTTGAGGTGTTTGGAGTCAAACTAATTTTTTCCATTATGTGCCATAGAGCTCAGAGTCACACCACATTTCTAGTTTTGGACCCAAGGACCCCATAGTATACCTCAGATGACATACCAGGAGTGTCTAAGACCCATTTCTGTCCTCCAGGGACGACTTTTTGAAGTTTTTGGATTTAAGGGGGCAAAGTCACTTCTTCCACCCAGCCCAAGGTGCGCAAAATCGGGTACGATATCAGGTTTTTCCCTTGGCTGGAAGCTAAAAAAAACTTCAGATAATACCAAAGGTAGACAGATCAAATGAAAGCATCAGATCTGACCTTTCTAACAAGTGTATTTATGTCTTGAACACTCAAACGGTGTCTCTGATATCCAATATGAGCTATTTGACAAATTAGCAAATCTTGTCAAAAAAATTTTTGGATGATTTTTGCTAATTTTCGGTATCAACCCCCATGACTGTTTTCAGGCCCCTGTAGCCACCAGGACCCCATTATATATCTCAGGTGATATGACAAGAGTGGCTAGGGCTCATTTCCAGGCTCCAGGTACACGTCTGACTCCTATTTGTGACATTTCGAGGTGTTTCGTGTCAAACTCATTTTTTCCATTATAGGCCATCAAAAATGGTGGAAAATGGAAAAAACAGCAAGGAACAGTTGCCTAATAACATCCTAAACATAATGTATATCTCCATAAATGTTTAAATCATTTTAACCTTTTCATGCATCACTAGTGATGCACACTAAATCTGAGACGCAGCACTGGTGATGCATTTGCATCACTAGTGATGCAAATGCATCACTGGTGATGCATGGGAAAAGCTTGCTCAAAGTGCTCACTATTAGCGAGTTTTGCAAATTTTCAGTATCAACCCTAACGACTGTGGGTCTCTGTGGCCTCCAGGACCCTATATTATATCTCAGGTGATGAAGCAAGAGTGGCTAGGGCTCATTTCCAGCCTCCAGGTACATGTCTGACTCCCATTTCTGACATGTATTGGTGTTTGGTGTCAAACACATTTTTTCCATTATGGGCCATGGAGCTCAGAGTCACACCACATTTCGTGTTTTGGACCCAAGGACCCCATAGTATACCTCAGATGACATACCAGGATTGTCTAAGGGCCATTTCTGTCCTCCAGGGACGACTTTTTGAAGTTTTTGGATTTAAGGGGGCAAAGTCACTTCTTCCACCCAGCCCAAGGTGCGCAAAATCGGGTACGATATCAGGTTTTTCCCTTGGCTGGAAGCTAAAAAAAACTTCAGATAATACCAAAGGTAGACAGATCAAATGAAAGCATCAGATCTGACCTTTCTAACAAGTGTATTTATGTCTTGAACACTCAAACGGTGTCTCTGATATCCAATCTGAGCTATTTGACAAATTAGCAAATCTTGGCAAAAAAATGTTTTGACAATTTTTGCTAATTTTCGGTATCAACCCTCATGACTGTTTTCAGGCCCCTGTAGCCACCAGGACCCCATTATGTATCTCAGGTGATATGACAAGAGTGGCTAGGGCTCATTTCCAGGCTCCAGGTACACGTCTGACTCGTATTTGTGACATTTCGAGGTGTTTCGTGTCAAACTCATTTTTTCCATGATAGGCCATCAAAAATGGTGGAAAATGGAAAAAACAGCAAGGAACAGTTGCCTAATAACATCCTAAACATAATGTATATCTCCATAAATGTTTAAATCATTTTAACCTTTTCATGCATCACTAGTGAAGCACACTAAATCTGAGACGCAGCACTGGTGATGCATTTGCATCACTAGTGATGCAAATGCATCAGTGGTGATGCATGGGAAAAGCTTGCTAAAAGTGCTCACTATTAGCGAGTTTTGCAAATTTTCATTATCAACCCTAATGACTGTTTGTGGGTCCCTTTGGCCACCAGGACCCTATATTATATCTCAGGTGATGAAGCAAGAGTGGCTAGGGCTCGTTTCCAGGCTCCAGGTACATGTCTGACTCCCATTTCTGACATGTTGAGGTGTTTGGAGTCAAACTAATTTTTTCCATTATGTGCCATAGAGCTCAGAGTCACACCACATTTCTAGTTTTGGACCTAAGGACCCCATAGTATACCTCAGATGACATACCAGGAGTGTCTAAGACCCATTTCTGTCCTCCAGGGACGACTTTTTGAAGTTTTTGGATTTAAGGGGGCAAAGTCACTTCTTCCACCCAGCCCAAGGTGCGCAAAATCGGGTACGATATCAGGTTTTTCCCTTGGCTGGAAGCTAAAAAAAACTTCAGATAATACCAAAGGTAGACAGATCAAATGAAAGCATCAGATCTGACCTTTCTAACAAGTGTATTTATGTCTTGAACACTCAAACAGTGTCTCTGATATCCAATATGAGCTATTTGACAAATTAGCAAATCTTGTCAAAAAACTTTTTGGATGATTTTTGCTAATTTTCGGTATCAACCCCCATGACTGTTTTCAGGCCCCTGTAGCCACCAGGACCCCATTATATATCTCAGGTGATATGACAAGAGTGGCTAGGGCTCATTTCCAGGCTCCAGGTACACGTCTGACTCCTATTTGTGACATTTCGAGGTGTTTCGTGTCAAACTCATTTTTTCCATTATAGGCCATCAAAAATGGTGGAAAATGGAAAAAACAGCAAGGAACAGTTGCCTAATAACATCCTAAACATAATGTATATCTCCATAAATGTTTAAATCATTTTAACCTTTTCATGCATCACTAGTGATGCACACTAAATCTGAGACGCATCACTGGTGATGCATGGGAAAAGCTTGCTCAAAGTGCTCACTATTAGCGAGTTTTGCAAATTTTCAGTATCAACCCTAACGACTGTGGGTCTCTGTGGCCTCCAGGACCCTATATTATATCTCAGGTGATGAAGCAAGAGTGGCTAGGGCTCATTTCCAGCCTCCAGGTACATGTCTGACTCCCATTTCTGACATGTATTGGTGTTTGGTGTCAAACACATTTTTTCCATTATGGGCCATGGAGCTCAGAGTCACACCACATTTCGTGTTTTGGACCCAAGGACCCCATAGTATACCTCAGATGACATACCAGGATTGTCTAAGGGCCATTTCTGTCCTCCAGGGACGACTTTTTGAAGTTTTTGGATTTAAGGGGGCAAAGTCACTTCTTCCACCCAGCCCAAGGTGGCAAAATCGGGTACGATATCAGGTTTTTCCCTTGGCTGGAAGCTAAAAAAAACTTCAGATAATACCAAAGGTAGACAGATCAAATGAAAGCATCAGATCTGACCTTTCTAACAAGTGTATTTATGTCTTGAACACTCAAACAGTGTCTCTGATATCCAATATGAGCTATTTGACAAATTAGCAAATCTTGTCAAAAAAATTTTTGGATGATTTTTGCTAATTTTCGGTATCAACCCCCATGACTGTTTTCAGGCCCCTGTAGCCACCAGGACCCCATTATATATCTCAGGTGATATGACAAGAGTGGCTAGGGCTCATTTCCAGGCTCCAGGTACACGTCTGACTCCTATTTGTGACATTTCGAGGTGTTTCGTGTCAAACTCATTTTTTCCATTATAGGCCATCAAAAATGGTGGAAAATGGAAAAAACAGCAAGGAACAGTTGCCTAATAACATCCTAAACATAATGTATATCTCCATAAATGTTTAAATCATTTTAACCTTTTCATGCATCACTAGTGATGCACACTAAATCTGAGACGCAGCACTGGTGATGCATTTGCATCACTAGTGATGCAAATGCATCACTGGTGATGCATGGGAAAAGCTTGCTCAAAGTGCTCACTATTAGCGAGTTTTGCAAATTTTCAGTATCAACCCTAACGACTGTGGGTCTCTGTGGCCTCCAGGACCCTATATTATATCTCAGGTGATGAAGCAAGAGTGGCTAGGGCTCATTTCCAGCCTCCAGGTACATGTCTGACTCCCATTTCTGACATGTATTGGTGTTTGGTGTCAAACACATTTTTTCCATTATGGGCCATGGAGCTCAGAGTCACACCACATTTCTTGTTTTGGACCCAAGGACCCCATAGTATACCTCAGATGACATACCAGGATTGTCTAAGGGCCATTTCTGTCCTCCAGGGACGACTTTTTGAAGTTTTTGGATTTAAGGGGGCAAAGTCACTTCTTCCACCCAGCCCAAGGTGCGCAAAATCGGGTACGATATCAGGTTTTTCCCTTGGCTGGAAGCTAAAAAAAACTTCAGATAATACCAAAGGTAGACAGATCAAATGAAAGCATCAGATCTGACCTTTCTAACAAGTGTATTTATGTCTTGAACACTCAAACGGTGTCTCTGATATCCAATCTGAGCTATTTGACAAATTAGCAAATCTTGGCAAAAAAATGTTTTGACAATTTTTGCTAATTTTCGGTATCAACCCTCATGACTGTTTTCAGGCCCCTGTAGCCACCAGGACCCCATTATGTATCTCAGGTGATATGACAAGAGTGGCTAGGGCTCATTTCCAGGCTCCAGGTACACGTCTGACTCGTATTTGTGACATTTCGAGGTGTTTCGTGTCAAACTCATTTTTTCCATGATAGGCCATCAAAAATGGTGGAAAATGGAAAAAACAGCAAGGAACAGTTGCCTAATAACATCCTAAACATAATGTATATCTCCATAAATGTTTAAATTATTTTAACCTTTTCATGCATCACTAGTGAAGCACACTAAATCTGAGACGCAGCACTGGTGATGCATTTGCATCACTAGTGATGCAAATGCATCAGTGGTGATGCATGGGAAAAGCTTGCTAAAAGTGCTCACTATTAGCGAGTTTTGCAAATTTTCATTATCAACCCTAATGACTGTTTGTGGGTCCCTTTGGCCACCAGGACCCTATATTATATCTCAGGTGATGAAGCAAGAGTGGCTAGGGCTCATTTCCAGGCTCCAGGTACATGTCTGACTCCCATTTCTGACATGTTGAGGTGTTTGGAGTCAAACTAATTTTTTCCATTATGTGCCATAGAGCTCAGAGTCACACCACATTTCTAGTTTTGGACCCAAGGACCCCATAGTATACCTCAGATGACATACCAGGAGTGTCTAAGACCCATTTCTGTCCTCCAGGGACGACTTTTTGAAGTTTTTGGATTTAAGGGGGCAAAGTCACTTCTTCCACCCAGCCCAAGGTGCGCAAAATCGGGTACGATATCAGGTTTTTCCCTTGGCTGGAAGCTAAAAAAAACTTCAGATAATACCAAAGGTAGACAGATCAAATGAAAGCATCAGATCTGACCTTTCTAACAAGTGTATTTATGTCTTGAACACTCAAACGGTGTCTCTGATATCCAATATGAGCTATTTGACAAATTAGCAAATCTTGTCAAAAAAATTTTTGGATGATTTTTGCTAATTTTCGGTATCAACCCCCATGACTGTTTTCAGGCCCCTGTAGCCACCAGGACCCCATTATATATCTCAGGTGATATGACAAGAGTGGCTAGGGCTCATTTCCAGGCTCCAGGTACACGTCTGACTCCTATTTGTGACATTTCGAGGTGTTTCGTGTCAAACTCATTTTTTCCATTATAGGCCATCAAAAATGGTGGAAAATGGAAAAAACAGCAAGGAACAGTTGCCTAATAACATCCTAAACATAATGTATATCTCCATAAATGTTTAAATCATTTTAACCTTTTCATGCATCACTAGTGATGCACACTAAATCTGAGACGCATCACTGGTGATGCATGGGAAAAGCTTGCTCAAAGTGCTCACTATTAGCGAGTTTTGCAAATTTTCAGTATCAACCCTAATGACTGTGGGTCTCTGTGGCCTCCAGGACCCTATATTATATCTCAGGTGATGAAGCAAGAGTGGCTAGGGCTCATTTCCAGCCTCCAGGTACATGTCTGACTCCCATTTCTGACATGTATTGGTGTTTGGTGTCAAACACATTTTTTCCATTATGGGCCATGGAGCTCAGAGTCACACCACATTTCGTGTTTTGGACCCAAGGACCCCATAGTATACCTCAGATGACATACCAGGATTGTCTAAGGGCCATTTCTGTCCTCCAGGGACGACTTTTTGAAGTTTTTGGATTTAAGGGGGCAAAGTCACTTCTTCCACCCAGCCCAAGGTGCGCAAAATCGGGTACGATATCAGGTTTTTCCCTTGGCTGGAAGCTAAAAAAAACTTCAGATAATACCAAAGGTAGACAGATCAAATGAAAGCATCAGATCTGACCTTTCTAACAAGTGTATTTATGTCTTGAACACTCAAACAGTGTCTCTGATATCCAATATGAGCTATTTGACAAATTAGCAAATCTTGTCAAAAAATTTTTTGGATGATTTTTGCTAATTTTCGGTATCAACCCCCATGACTGTTTTCAGGCCCCTGTAGCCACCAGGACCCCATTATATATCTCAGGTGATATGACAAGAGTGGCTAGGGCTCATTTCCAGGCTCCAGGTACACGTCTGACTCCTATTTGTGACATTTCGAGGTGTTTCGTGTCAAACTCATTTTTTCCATTATAGGCCATCAAAAATGGTGGAAAATGGAAAAAACAGCAAGGAACAGTTGCCTAATAACATCCTAAACATAATGTATATCTCCATAAATGTTTAAATCATTTTAACCTTTTCATGCATCACTAGTGATGCACACTAAATCTGAGACGCATCACTGGTGATGCATGGGAAAAGCTTGCTCAAAGTGCTCACTATTAGCGAGTTTTGCAAATTTTCAGTATCAACCCTAACGACTGTGGGTCTCTGTGGCCTCCAGGACCCTATATTATATCTCAGGTGATGAAGCAAGAGTGGCTAGGGCTCATTTCCAGCCTCCAGGTACATGTCTGACTCCCATTTCTGACATGTATTGGTGTTTGGTGTCAAACACATTTTTTCCATTATGGGCCATGGAGCTCAGAGTCACACCACATTTCGTGTTTTGGACCCAAGGACCCCATAGTATACCTCAGATGACATACCAGGATTGTCTAAGGGCCATTTCTGTCCTCCAGGGACGACTTTTTGAAGTTTTTGGATTTAAGGGGGCAAAGTCACTTCTTCCACCCAGCCCAAGGTGCGCAAAATCGGGTACGATATCAGGTTTTTCCCTTGGCTGGAAGCTAAAAAAAACTTCAGATAATACCAAAGGTAGACAGATCAAATGAAAGCATCAGATCTGACCTTTCTAACAAGTGTATTTATGTCTTGAACACTCAAACAGTGTCTCTGATATCCAATATGAGCTATTTGACAAATTAGCAAATCTTGTCAAAAAAATTTTTGGATGATTTTTGCTAATTTTCGGTATCAACCCCCATGACTGTTTTCAGGCCCCTGTAGCCACCAGGACCCCATTATATATCTCAGGTGATATGACAAGAGTGGCTAGGGCTCATTTCCAGGCTCCAGGTACACGTCTGACTCCTATTTGTGACATTTCGAGGTGTTTCGTGTCAAACTCATTTTTTCCATTATAGGCCATCAAAAATGGTGGAAAATGGAAAAAACAGCAAGGAACAGTTGCCTAATAACATCCTAAACATAATGTATATCTCCATAAATGTTTAAATCATTTTAACCTTTTCATGCATCACTAGTGATGCACACTAAATCTGAGACGCAGCACTGGTGATGCATTTGCATCACTAGTGATGCAAATGCATCACTGGTGATGCATGGGAAAAGCTTGCTCAAAGTGCTCACTATTAGCGAGTTTTGCAAATTTTCAGTATCAACCCTAACGACTGTGGGTCTCTGTGGCCTCCAGGACCCTATATTATATCTCAGGTGATGAAGCAAGAGTGGCTAGGGCTCATTTCCAGCCTCCAGGTACATGTCTGACTCCCATTTCTGACATGTATTGGTGTTTGGTGTCAAACACATTTTTTCCATTATGGGCCATGGAGCTCAGAGTCACACCACATTTCTTGTTTTGGACCCAAGGACCCCATAGTATACCTCAGATGACATACCAGGATTGTCTAAGGGCCATTTCTGTCCTCCAGGGACGACTTTTTGAAGTTTTTGGATTTAAGGGGGCAAAGTCACTTCTTCCACCCAGCCCAAGGTGCGCAAAATCGGGTACGATATCAGGTTTTTCCCTTGGCTGGAAGCTAAAAAAAACTTCAGATAATACCAAAGGTAGACAGATCAAATGAAAGCATCAGATCTGACCTTTCTAACAAGTGTATTTATGTCTTGAACACTCAAACGGTGTCTCTGATATCCAATCTGAGCTATTTGACAAATTAGCAAATCTTGGCAAAAAAATGTTTTGACAATTTTTGCTAATTTTCGGTATCAACCCTCATGACTGTTTTCAGGCCCCTGTAGCCACCAGGACCCCATTATGTATCTCAGGTGATATGACAAGAGTGGCTAGGGCTCATTTCCAGGCTCCAGGTACACGTCTGACTCGTATTTGTGACATTTCGAGGTGTTTCGTGTCAAACTCATTTTTTCCATGATAGGCCATCAAAAATGGTGGAAAATGGAAAAAACAGCAAGGAACAGTTGCCTAATAACATCCTAAACATAATGTATATCTCCATAAATGTTTAAATCATTTTAACCTTTTCATGCATCACTAGTGAAGCACACTAAATCTGAGACGCAGCACTGGTGATGCATTTGCATCACTAGTGATGCAAATGCATCAGTGGTGATGCATGGGAAAAGCTTGCTAAAAGTGCTCACTATTAGCGAGTTTTGCAAATTTTCATTATCAACCCTAATGACTGTTTGTGGGTCCCTTTGGCCACCAGGACCCTATATTATATCTCAGGTGATGAAGCAAGAGTGGCTAGGGCTCATTTCCAGGCTCCAGGTACATGTCTGACTCCCATTTCTGACATGTTGAGGTGTTTGGAGTCAAACTAATTTTTTCCATTATGTGCCATAGAGCTCAGAGTCACACCACATTTCTAGTTTTGGACCCAAGGACCCCATAGTATACCTCAGATGACATACCAGGAGTGTCTAAGACCCATTTCTGTCCTCCAGGGACGACTTTTTGAAGTTTTTGGATTTAAGGGGGCAAAGTCACTTCTTCCACCCAGCCCAAGGTGCGCAAAATTGGGTACGATATCAGGTTTTTCCCTTGGCTGGAAGCTAAAAAAAACTTCAGATAATACCAAAGGTAGACAGATCAAATGAAAGCATCAGATCTGACCTTTCTAACAAGTGTATTTATGTCTTGAACACTCAAACGGTGTCTCTGATATCCAATATGAGCTATTTGACAAATTAGCAAATCTTGTCAAAAAAATTTTTGGATGATTTTTGCTAATTTTCGGTATCAACCCCCATGACTGTTTTCAGGCCCCTGTAGCCACCAGGACCCCATTATATATCTCAGGTGATATGACAAGAGTGGCTAGGGCTCATTTCCAGGCTCCAGGTACACGTCTGACTCCTATTTGTGACATTTCGAGGTGTTTCGTGTCAAACTCATTTTTTCCATTATAGGCCATCAAAAATGGTGGAAAATGGAAAAAACAGCAAGGAACAGTTGCCTAATAACATCCTAAACATAATGTATATCTCCATAAATGTTTAAATCATTTTAACCTTTTCATGCATCACTAGTGATGCACACTAAATCTGAGACGCATCACTGGTGATGCATGGGAAAAGCTTGCTCAAAGTGCTCACTATTAGCGAGTTTTGCAAATTTTCAGTATCAACCCTAATGACTGTGGGTCTCTGTGGCCTCCAGGACCCTATATTATATCTCAGGTGATGAAGCAAGAGTGGCTAGGGCTCATTTCCAGCCTCCAGGTACATGTCTGACTCCCATTTCTGACATGTATTGGTGTTTGGTGTCAAACACATTTTTTCCATTATGGGCCATGGAGCTCAGAGTCACACCACATTTCGTGTTTTGGACCCAAGGACCCCATAGTATACCTCAGATGACATACCAGGATTGTCTAAGGGCCATTTCTGTCCTCCAGGGACGACTTTTTGAAGTTTTTGGATTTAAGGGGGCAAAGTCACTTCTTCCACCCAGCCCAAGGTGCGCAAAATCGGGTACGATATCAGGTTTTTCCCTTGGCTGGAAGCTAAAAAAAACTTCAGATAATACCAAAGGTAGACAGATCAAATGAAAGCATCAGATCTGACCTTTCTAACAAGTGTATTTATGTCTTGAACACTCAAACAGTGTCTCTGATATCCAATATGAGCTATTTGACAAATTAGCAAATCTTGTCAAAAAATTTTTTGGATGATTTTTGCTAATTTTCGGTATCAACCCCCATGACTGTTTTCAGGCCCCTGTAGCCACCAGGACCCCATTATATATCTCAGGTGATATGACAAGAGTGGCTAGGGCTCATTTCCAGGCTCCAGGTACACGTCTGACTCCTATTTGTGACATTTCGAGGTGTTTCGTGTCAAACTCATTTTTTCCATTATAGGCCATCAAAAATGGTGGAAAATGGAAAAAACAGCAAGGAACAGTTGCCTAATAACATCCTAAACATAATGTATATCTCCATAAATGTTTAAATCATTTTAACCTTTTCATGCATCACTAGTGATGCACACTAAATCTGAGACGCATCACTGGTGATGCATGGGAAAAGCTTGCTCAAAGTGCTCACTATTAGCGAGTTTTGCAAATTTTCAGTATCAACCCTAACGACTGTGGGTCTCTGTGGCCTCCAGGACCCTATATTATATCTCAGGTGATGAAGCAAGAGTGGCTAGGGCTCATTTCCAGCCTCCAGGTACATGTCTGACTCCCATTTCTGACATGTATTGGTGTTTGGTGTCAAACACATTTTTTCCATTATGGGCCATGGAGCTCAGAGTCACACCACATTTCGTGTTTTGGACCCAAGGACCCCATAGTATACCTCAGATGACATACCAGGATTGTCTAAGGGCCATTTCTGTCCTCCAGGGACGACTTTTTGAAGTTTTTGGATTTAAGGGGGCAAAGTCACTTCTTCCACCCAGCCCAAGGTGCGCAAAATCGGGTACGATATCAGGTTTTTCCCTTGGCTGGAAGCTAAAAAAAACTTCAGATAATACCAAAGGTAGACAGATCAAATGAAAGCATCAGATCTGACCTTTCTAACAAGTGTATTTATGTCTTGAACACTCAAACAGTGTCTCTGATATCCAATAT
This sequence comes from Lissotriton vulgaris, assembly GCF_964263255.1. NCBI lineage: Eukaryota > Metazoa > Chordata > Amphibia > Caudata > Salamandridae > Lissotriton > Lissotriton vulgaris. Next base: position 88,354,276 of record NC_141699.1, on the reverse strand, counting down.
GAGCTATTTGACAAATTAGCAAATCTTGTCAAAAAATTTTTTGGATGATTTTTGCTAATTTTCGGTATCAACCCCCATGACTGTTTTCAGGCCCCTGTAGCCACCAGGACCCCATTATATATCTCAGGTGATATGACAAGAGTGGCTAGGGCTCATTTCCAGGCTCCAGGTACACGTCTGACTCCTATTTGTGACATTTCGAGGTGTTTCGTGTCAAACTCATTTTTTCCATTATAGGCCATCAAAAATGGTGGAAAATGGAAAAAACAGCAAGGAACAGTTGCCTAATAACATCCTAAACATAATGTATATCTCCATAAATGTTTAAATCATTTTAACCTTTTCATGCATCACTAGTGATGCACACTAAATCTGAGACGCATCACTGGTGATGCATGGGAAAAGCTTGCTCAAAGTGCTCACTATTAGCGAGTTTTGCAAATTTTCAGTATCAACCCTAACGACTGTGGGTCTCTGTGGCCTCCAGGACCCTATATTATATCTCAGGTGATGAAGCAAGAGTGGCTAGGGCTCATTTCCAGCCTCCAGGTACATGTCTGACTCCCATTTCTGACATGTATTGGTGTTTGGTGTCAAACACATTTTTTCCATTATGGGCCATGGAGCTCAGAGTCACACCACATTTCGTGTTTTGGACCCAAGGACCCCATAGTATACCTCAGATGACATACCAGGATTGTCTAAGGGCCATTTCTGTCCTCCAGGGACGACTTTTTGAAGTTTTTGGATTTAAGGGGGCAAAGTCACTTCTTCCACCCAGCCCAAGGTGCGCAAAATCGGGTACGATATCAGGTTTTTCCCTTGGCTGGAAGCTAAAAAAAACTTCAGATAATACCAAAGGTAGACAGATCAAATGAAAGCATCAGATCTGACCTTTCTAACAAGTGTATTTATGTCTTGAACACTCAAACAGTGTCTCTGATATCCAATATGAGCTATTTGACAAATTAGCAAATCTTGTCAAAAAAATTTTTGGATGATTTTTGCTAATTTTCGGTATCAACCCCCATGACTGTTTTCAGGCCCCTGTAGCCACCAGGACCCCATTATATATCTCAGGTGATATGACAAGAGTGGCTAGGGCTCATTTCCAGGCTCCAGGTACACGTCTGACTCCTATTTGTGACATTTCGAGGTGTTTCGTGTCAAACTCATTTTTTCCATTATAGGCCATCAAAAATGGTGGAAAATGGAAAAAACAGCAAGGAACAGTTGCCTAATAACATCCTAAACATAATGTATATCTCCATAAATGTTTAAATCATTTTAACCTTTTCATGCATCACTAGTGATGCACACTAAATCTGAGACGCATCACTGGTGATGCATGGGAAAAGCTTGCTCAAAGTGCTCACTATTAGCGAGTTTTGCAAATTTTCAGTATCAACCCTAATGACTGTGGGTCTCTGTGGCCTCCAGGACCCTATATTATATCTCAGGTGATGAAGCAAGAGTGGCTAGGGCTCATTTCCAGCCTCCAGGTACATGTCTGACTCCCATTTCTGACATGTATTGGTGTTTGGTGTCAAACACATTTTTTCCATTATGGGCCATGGAGCTCAGAGTCACACCACATTTCGTGTTTTGGACCCAAGGACCCCATAGTATACCTCAGATGACATACCAGGATTGTCTAAGGGCCATTTCTGTCCTCCAGGGACGACTTTTTGAAGTTTTTGGATTTAAGGGGGCAAAGTCACTTCTTCCACCCAGCCCAAGGTGCGCAAAATCGGGTACGATATCAGGTTTTTCCCTTGGCTGGAAGCTAAAAAAAACTTCAGATAATACCAAAGGTAGACAGATCAAATGAAAGCATCAGATCTGACCTTTCTAACAAGTGTATTTATGTCTTGAACACTCAAACAGTGTCTCTGATATCCAATATGAGCTATTTGACAAATTAGCAAATCTTGTCAAAAAATTTTTTGGATGATTTTTGCTAATTTTCGGTATCAACCCCCATGACTGTTTTCAGGCCCCTGTAGCCACCAGGACCCCATTATATATCTCAGGTGATATGACAAGAGTGGCTAGGGCTCATTTCCAGGCTCCAGGTACACGCCTGACTCCTATTTGTGACATTTCGAGGTGTTTCGTGTCAAACTCATTTTTTCCATTATAGGCCATCAAAAATGGTGGAAAATGGAAAAAACAGCAAGGAACAGTTGCCTAATAACATCCTAAACATAATGTATATCTCCATAAATGTTTAAATCATTTTAACCTTTTCATGCATCACTAGTGATGCACACTAAATCTGAGACGCATCACTGGTGATGCATGGGAAAAGCTTGCTCAAAGTGCTCACTATTAGCGAGTTTTGCAAATTTTCAGTATCAACCCTAACGACTGTGGGTCTCTGTGGCCTCCAGGACCCTATATTATATCTCAGGTGATGAAGCAAGAGTGGCTAGGGCTCATTTCCAGCCTCCAGGTACATGTCTGACTCCCATTTCTGACATGTATTGGTGTTTGGTGTCAAACACATTTTTTCCATTATGGGCCATGGAGCTCAGAGTCACACCACATTTCGTGTTTTGGACCCAAGGACCCCATAGTATACCTCAGATGACATACCAGGATTGTCTAAGGGCCATTTCTGTCCTCCAGGGACGACTTTTTGAAGTTTTTGGATTTAAGGGGGTCAAAGTCACTTCTTCCACCCAGCCCAAGGTGCGCAAAATCGGGTACGATATCAGGTTTTTCCCTTGGCTGGAAGCTAAAAAAAACTTCAGATAATACCAAAGGTAGACAGATCAAATGAAAGCATCAGATCTGACCTTTCTAACAAGTGTATTTATGTCTTGAACACTCAAACAGTGTCTCTGATATCCAATATGAGCTATTTGACAAATTAGCAAATCTTGTCAAAAAACTTTTTGGATGATTTTTGCTAATTTTCGGTATCAACCCCCATGACTGTTTTCAGGCCCCTGTAGCCACCAGGACCCCATTATATATCTCAGGTGATATGACAAGAGTGGCTAGGGCTCATTTCCAGGCTCCAGGTACACGTCTGACTCCTATTTGTGACATTTCGAGGTGTTTCGTGTCAAACTCATTTTTTCCATTATAGGCCATCAAAAATGGTGGAAAATGGAAAAAACAGCAAGGAACAGTTGCCTAATAACATCCTAAACATAATGTATATCTCCATAAATGTTTAAATCATTTTAACCTTTTCATGCATCACTAGTGATGCACACTAAATCTGAGACGCATCACTGGTGATGCATGGGAAAAGCTTGCTCAAAGTGCTCACTATTAGCGAGTTTTGCAAATTTTCAGTATCAACCCTAACGACTGTGGGTCTCTGTGGCCTCCAGGACCCTATATTATATCTCAGGTGATGAAGCAAGAGTGGCTAGGGCTCATTTCCAGCCTCCAGGTACATGTCTGACTCCCATTTCTGACATGTATTGGTGTTTGGTGTCAAACACATTTTTTCCATTATGGGCCATGGAGCTCAGAGTCACACCACATTTCGTGTTTTGGACCCAAGGACCCCATAGTATACCTCAGATGACATACCAGGATTGTCTAAGGGCCATTTCTGTCCTCCAGGGACGACTTTTTGAAGTTTTTGGATTTAAGGGGGCAAAGTCACTTCTTCCACCCAGCCCAAGGTGCGCAAAATCGGGTACGATATCAGGTTTTTCCCTTGGCTGGAAGCTAAAAAAAACTTCAGATAATACCAAAGGTAGACAGATCAAATGAAAGCATCAGATCTGACCTTTCTAACAAGTGTATTTATGTCTTGAACACTCAAACAGTGTCTCTGATATCCAATATGAGCTATTTGACAAATTAGCAAATCTTGTCAAAAAAAATTTTGGATGATTTTTGCTAATTTTCGGTATCAACCCCCATGACTGTTTTCAGGCCCCTGTAGCCACCAGGACCCCATTATATATCTCAGGTGATATGACAAGAGTGGCTAGGGCTCATTTCCAGGCTCCAGGTACACGTCTGACTCCTATTTGTGACATTTCGAGGTGTTTCGTGTCAAACTCATTTTTTCCATTATAGGCCATCAAAAATGGTGGAAAATGGAAAAAACAGCAAGGAACAGTTGCCTAATAACATCCTAAACATAATGTATATCTCCATAAATGTTTAAATCATTTTAACCTTTTCATGCATCACTAGTGATGCACACTAAATCTGAGACGCAGCACTGGTGATGCATTTGCATCACTAGTGATGCAAATGCATCACTGGTGATGCATGGGAAAAGCTTGCTCAAAGTGCTCACTATTAGCGAGTTTTGCAAATTTTCAGTATCAACCCTAACGACTGTGGGTCTCTGTGGCCTCCAGGACCCTATATTATATCTCAGGTGATGAAGCAAGAGTGGCTAGGGCTCATTTCCAGCCTCCAGGTACATGTCTGACTCCCATTTCTGACATGTATTGGTGTTTGGTGTCAAACACATTTTTTCCATTATGGGCCATGGAGCTCAGAGTCACACCACATTTCTTGTTTTGGACCCAAGGACCCCATAGTATACCTCAGATGACATACCAGGATTGTCTAAGGGCCATTTCTGTCCTCCAGGGACGACTTTTTGAAGTTTTTGGATTTAAGGGGGCAAAGTCACTTCTTCCACCCAGCCCAAGGTGCGCAAAATCGGGTACGATATCAGGTTTTTCCCTTGGCTGGAAGCTAAAAAAAACTTCAGATAATACCAAAGGTAGACAGATCAAATGAAAGCATCAGATCTGACCTTTCTAACAAGTGTATTTATGTCTTGAACACTCAAACGGTGTCTCTGATATCCAATCTGAGCTATTTGACAAATTAGCAAATCTTGGCAAAAAAATGTTTTGACAATTTTTGCTAATTTTCGGTATCAACCCTCATGACTGTTTTCAGGCCCCTGTAGCCACCAGGACCCCATTATGTATCTCAGGTGATATGACAAGAGTGGCTAGGGCTCATTTCCAGGCTCCAGGTACACGTCTGACTCGTATTTGTGACATTTCGAGGTGTTTCGTGTCAAACTCATTTTTTCCATGATAGGCCATCAAAAATGGTGGAAAATGGAAAAAACAGCAAGGAACAGTTGCCTAATAACATCCTAAACATAATGTATATCTCCATAAATGTTTAAATCATTTTAACCTTTTCATGCATCACTAGTGAAGCACACTAAATCTGAGACGCAGCACTGGTGATGCATTTGCATCACTAGTGATGCAAATGCATCAGTGGTGATGCATGGGAAAAGCTTGCTAAAAGTGCTCACTATTAGCGAGTTTTGCAAATTTTCATTATCAACCCTAATGACTGTTTGTGGGTCCCTTTGGCCACCAGGACCCTATATTATATCTCAGGTGATGAAGCAAGAGTGGCTAGGGCTCATTTCCAGGCTCCAGGTACATGTCTGACTCCCATTTCTGACATGTTGAGGTGTTTGGAGTCAAACTAATTTTTTCCATTATGTGCCATAGAGCTCAGAGTCACACCACATTTCTAGTTTTGGACCCAAGGACCCCATAGTATACCTCAGATGACATACCAGGAGTGTCTAAGACCCATTTCTGTCCTCCAGGGACGACTTTTTGAAGTTTTTGGATTTAAGGGGGCAAAGTCACTTCTTCCACCCAGCCCAAGGTGCGCAAAATCGGGTACGATATCAGGTTTTTCCCTTGGCTGGAAGCTAAAAAAAACTTCAGATAATACCAAAGGTAGACAGATCAAATGAAAGCATCAGATCTGACCTTTCTAACAAGTGTATTTATGTCTTGAACACTCAAACGGTGTCTCTGATATCCAATATGAGCTATTTGACAAATTAGCAAATCTTGTCAAAAAAATTTTTGGATGATTTTTGCTAATTTTCGGTATCAACCCCCATGACTGTTTTCAGGCCCCTGTAGCCACCAGGACCCCCTTATATATCTCAGGTGATATGACAAGAGTGGCTAGGGCTCATTTCCAGGCTCCAGGTACACGTCTGACTCCTATTTGTGACATTTCGAGGTGTTTCGTGTCAAACTCATTTTTTCCATTATAGGCCATCAAAAATGGTGGAAAATGGAAAAAACAGCAAGGAACAGTTGCCTAATAACATCCTAAACATAATGTATATCTCCATAAATGTTTAAATCATTTTAACCTTTTCATGCATCACTAGTGATGCACACTAAATCTGAGACGCATCACTGGTGATGCATGGGAAAAGCTTGCTCAAAGTGCTCACTATTAGCGAGTTTTGCAAATTTTCAGTATCAACCCTAATGACTGTGGGTCTCTGTGGCCTCCAGGACCCTATATTATATCTCAGGTGATGAAGCAAGAGTGGCTAGGGCTCATTTCCAGCCTCCAGGTATATGTCTGACTCCCATTTCTGACATGTATTGGTGTTTGGTGTCAAACACATTTTTTCCATTATGGGCCATGGAGCTCAGAGTCACACCACATTTCGTGTTTTGGACCCAAGGACCCCATAGTATACCTCAGATGACATACCAGGATTGTCTAAGGGCCATTTCTGTCCTCCAGGGATGACTTTTTGAAGTTTTTGGATTTAAGGGGGCAAAGTCACTTCTTCCACCCAGCCCAAGGTGCGCAAAATCGGGTACGATATCAGGTTTTTCCCTTGGCTGGAAGCTAAAAAAAACTTCAGATAATACCAAAGGTAGACAGATCAAATGAAAGCATCAGATCTGACCTTTCTAACAAGTGTATTTATGTCTTGAACACTCAAACAGTGTCTCTGATATCCAATATGAGCTATTTGACAAATTAGCAAATCTTGTCAAAAAATTTTTTGGATGATTTTTGCTAATTTTCGGTATCAACCCCCATGACTGTTTTCAGGCCCCTGTAGCCACCAGGACCCCATTATATATCTCAGGTGATATGACAAGAGTGGCTAGGGCTCATTTCCAGGCTCCAGGTACACGTCTGACTCCTATTTGTGACATTTCGAGGTGTTTCGTGTCAAACTCATTTTTTCCATTATAGGCCATCAAAAATGGTGGAAAATGGAAAAAACAGCAAGGAACAGTTGCCTAATAACATCCTAAACATAATGTATATCTCCATAAATGTTTAAATCATTTTAACCTTTTCATGCATCACTAGTGATGCACACTAAATCTGAGACGCATCACTGGTGATGCATGGGAAAAGCTTGCTCAAAGTGCTCACTATTAGCGAGTTTTGCAAATTTTCAGTATCAACCCTAACGACTGTGGGTCTCTGTGGCCTCCAGGACCCTATATTATATCTCAGGTGATGAAGCAAGAGTGGCTAGGGCTCATTTCCAGCCTCCAGGTACATGTCTGACTCCCATTTCTGACATGTATTGGTGTTTGGTGTCAAACACATTTTTTCCATTATGGGCCATGGAGCTCAGAGTCACACCACATTTCGTGTTTTGGACCCAAGGACCCCATAGTATACCTCAGATGACATACCAGGATTGTCTAAGGGCCATTTCTGTCCTCCAGGGACGACTTTTTGAAGTTTTTGGATTTAAGGGGGCAAAGTCACTTCTTCCACCCAGCCCAAGGTGCGCAAAATCGGGTACGATATCAGGTTTTTCCCTTGGCTGGAAGCTAAAAAAAACTTCAGATAATACCAAAGGTAGACAGATCAAATGAAAGCATCAGATCTGACCTTTCTAACAAGTGTATTTATGTCTTGAACACTCAAACAGTGTCTCTGATATCCAATATGAGCTATTTGACAAATTAGCAAATCTTGTCAAAAAAATTTTTGGATGATTTTTGCTAATTTTCGGTATCAACCCCCATGACTGTTTTCAGGCCCCTGTAGCCACCAGGACCCCATTATATATCTCAGGTGATATGACAAGAGTGGCTAGGGCTCATTTCCAGGCTCCAGGTACACGTCTGACTCCTATTTGTGACATTTCGAGGTGTTTCGTGTCAAACTCATTTTTTCCATTATAGGCCATCAAAAATGGTGGAAAATGGAAAAAACAGCAAGGAACAGTTGCCTAATAACATCCTAAACATAATGTATATCTCCATAAATGTTTAAATCATTTTAACCTTTTCATGCATCACTAGTGATGCACACTAAATCTGAGACGCATCACTGGTGATGCATGGGAAAAGCTTGCTCAAAGTGCTCACTATTAGCGAGTTTTGCAAATTTTCAGTATCAACCCTAACGACTGTGGGTCTCTGTGGCCTCCAGGACCCTATATTATATCTCAGGTGATGAAGCAAGAGTGGCTAGGGCTCATTTCCAGCCTCCAGGTACATGTCTGACTCCCATTTCTGACATGTATTGGTGTTTGGTGTCAAACACATTTTTTCCATTATGGGCCATGGAGCTCAGAGTCACACCACATTTCGTGTTTTGGACCCAAGGACCCCATAGTATACCTCAGATGACATACCAGGATTGTCTAAGGGCCATTTCTGTCCTCCAGGGACGACTTTTTGAAGTTTTTGGATTTAAGGGGGCAAAGTCACTTCTTCCACCCAGCCCAAGGTGCGCAAAATCGGGTACGATATCAGGTTTTTCCCTTGGCTGGAAGCTAAAAAAAACTTCAGATAATACCAAAGGTAGACAGATCAAATGAAAGCATCAGATCTGACCTTTCTAACAAGTGTATTTATGTCTTGAACACTCAAACAGTGTCTCTGATATCCAATATGAGCTATTTGACAAATTAGCAAATCTTGTCAAAAAAATTTTTGGATGATTTTTGCTAATTTTCGGTATCAACCCCCATGACTGTTTTCAGGCCCCTGTAGCCACCAGGACCCCATTATATATCTCAGGTGATATGACAAGAGTGGCTAGGGCTCATTTCCAGGCTCCAGGTACACGTCTGACTCCTATTTGTGACATTTCGAGGTGTTTCGTGTCAAACTCATTTTTTCCATTATAGGCCATCAAAAATGGTGGAAAATGGAAAAAACAGCAAGGAACAGTTGCCTAATAACATCCTAAACATAATGTATATCTCCATAAATGTTTAAATCATTTTAACCTTTTCATGCATCACTAGTGATGCACACTAAATCTGAGACGCAGCACTGGTGATGCATTTGCATCACTAGTGATGCAAATGCATCACTGGTGATGCATGGGAAAAGCTTGCTCAAAGTGCTCACTATTAGCGAGTTTTGCAAATTTTCAGTATCAACCCTAACGACTGTGGGTCTCTGTGGCCTCCAGGACCCTATATTATATCTCAGGTGATGAACCAAGAGTGGCTAGGGCTCATTTCCAGCCTCCAGGTACATGTCTGACTCCCATTTCTGACATGTATTGGTGTTTGGTGTCAAACACATTTTTTCCATTATGGGCCATGGAGCTCAGAGTCACACCACATTTCGTGTTTTGGACCCAAGGACCCCATAGTATACCTCAGATGACATACCAGGATTGTCTAAGGGCCATTTCTGTCCTCCAGGGACGACTTTTTGAAGTTTTTGGATTTAAGGGGGCAAAGTCACTTCTTCCACCCAGCCCAAGGTGCGCAAAATCGGGTACGATATCAGGTTTTTCCCTTGGCTGGAAGCTAAAAAAAACTTCAGATAATACCAAAGGTAGACAGATCAAATGAAAGCATCAGATCTGACCTTTCTAACAAGTGTATTTATGTCTTGAACACTCAAACAGTGTCTCTGATATCCAATATGAGCTATTTGACAAATTAGCAAATCTTGTCAAAAAAATTTTTGGATGATTTTTGCTAATTTTCGGTATCAACCCCCATGACTGTTTTCAGGCCCCTGTAGCCACCAGGACCCCATTATATATCTCAGGTGATATGACAAGAGTGGCTAGGGCTCATTTCCACGCTCCAGGTACACGTCTGACTCCTATTTGTGACATTTCGAGGTGTTTCGTGTCAAACTCATTTTTTCCATTATAGGCCATCAAAAATGGTGGAAAATGGAAAAAACAGCAAGGAACAGTTGCCTAATAACATCCTAAACATAATGTATATCTCCATAAATGTTTAAATCATTTTAACCTTTTCATGCATCACTAGTGATGCACACTAAATCTGAGACGCAGCACTGGTGATGCATTTGCATCACTAGTGATGCAAATGCATCACTGGTGATGCATGGGAAAAGCTTGCTCAAAGTGCTCACTATTAGCGAGTTTTGCAAATTTTCAGTATCAACCCTAACGACTGTGGGTCTCTGTGGCCTCCAGGACCCTATATTATATCTCAGGTGATGAAGCAAGAGTGGCTAGGGCTCATTTCCAGCCTCCAGGTACATGTCTGACTCCCATTTCTGACATGTATTGGTGTTTGGTGTCAAACACATTTTTTCCATTATGGGCCATGGAGCTCAGAGTCACACCACATTTCTTGTTTTGGACCCAAGGACCCCATAGTATACCTCAGATGACATACCAGGATTGTCTAAGGGCCATTTCTGTCCTCCAGGGACGACTTTTTGAAGTTTTTGGATTTAAGGGGGCAAAGTCACTTCTTCCACCCAGCCCAAGGTGCGCAAAATCGGGTACGATATCAGGTTTTTCCCTTGGCTGGAAGCTAAAAAAAACTTCAGATAATACCAAAGGTAGACAGATCAAATGAAAGCATCAGATCTGACCTTTCTAACAAGTGTATTTATGTCTTGAACACTCAAACGGTGTCTCTGATATCCAATCTGAGCTATTTGACAAATTAGCAAATCTTGGCAAAAAAATGTTTTGACAATTTTTGCTAATTTTCGGTATCAACCCTCATGACTGTTTTCAGGCCCCTGTAGCCACCAGGACCCCATTATGTATCTCAGGTGATATGACAAGAGTGGCTAGGGCTCATTTCCAGGCTCCAGGTACACGTCTGACTCGTATTTGTGACATTTCGAGGTGTTTCGTGTCAAACTCATTTTTTCCATGATAGGCCATCAAAAATGGTGGAAAATGGAAAAAACAGCAAGGAACAGTTGCCTAATAACATCCTAAACATAATGTATATCTCCATAAATGTTTAAATCATTTTAACCTTTTCATGCATCACTAGTGAAGCACACTAAATCTGAGACGCAGCACTGGTGATGCATTTGCATCACTAGTGATGCAAATGCATCAGTGGTGATGCATGGGAAAAGCTTGCTAAAAGTGCTCACTATTAGCGAGTTTTGCAAATTTTCATTATCAACCCTAATGACTGTTTGTGGGTCCCTTTGGCCACCAGGACCCTATATTATATCTCAGGTGATGAAGCAAGAGTGGCTAGGGCTCATTTCCAGGCTCCAGGTACATGTCTGACTCCCATTTCTGACATGTTGAGGTGTTTGGAGTCAAACTAATTTTTTCCATTATGTGCCATAGAGCTCAGAGTCACACCACATTTCTAGTTTTGGACCCAAGGACCCCATAGTATACCTCAGATGACATACCAGGAGTGTCTAAGACCCATTTCTGTCCTCCAGGGACGACTTTTTGAAGTTTTTGGATTTAAGGGGGCAAAGTCACTTCTTCCACCCAGCCCAAGGTGCGCAAAATCGGGTACGATATCAGGTTTTTCCCTTGGCTGGAAGCTAAAAAAAACTTCAGATAATACCAAAGGTAGACAGATCAAATGAAAGCATCAGATCTGACCTTTCTAACAAGTGTATTTATGTCTTGAACACTCAAACAGTGTCTCTGATATCCAATATGAGCTATTTGACAAATTAGCAAATCTTGTCAAAAAATTTTTTGGATGATTTTTGCTAATTTTCGGTATCAACCCCCATGACTGTTTTCAGGCCCCTGTAGCCACCAGGACCCCATTATATATCTCAGGTGATATGACAAGAGTGGCTAGGGCTCATTTCCAGGCTCCAGGTACACGTCTGACTCCTATTTGTGACATTTCGAGGTGTTTCGTGTCAAACTCATTTTTTCCATTATAGGCCATCAAAAATGGTGGAAAATGGAAAAAACAGCAAGGAACAGTTGCCTAATAACATCCTAAACATAATGTATATCTCCATAAATGTTTAAATCATTTTAACCTTTTCATGCATCACTAGTGATGCACACTAAATCTGAGACGCATCACTGGTGATGCATGGGAAAAGCTTGCTCAAAGTGCTCACTATTAGCGAGTTTTGCAAATTTTCAGTATCAACCCTAACGACTGTGGGTCTCTGTGGCCTCCAGGACCCTATATTATATCTCAGGTGATGAAGCAAGAGTGGCTAGGGCTCATTTCCAGCCTCCAGGTACATGTCTGACTCCCATTTCTGACATGTATTGGTGTTTGGTGTCAAACACATTTTTTCCATTATGGGCCATGGAGCTCAGAGTCACACCACATTTCGTGTTTTGGACCCAAGGACCCCATAGTATACCTCAGATGACATACCAGGATTGTCTAAGGGCCATTTCTGTCCTCCAGGGACGACTTTTTGAAGTTTTTGGATTTAAGGGGGCAAAGTCACTTCTTCCACCCAGCCCAAGGTGCGCAAAATCGGGTACGATATCAGGTTTTTCCCTTGGCTGGAAGCTAAAAAAAACTTCAGATAATACCAAAGGTAGACAGATCAAATGAAAGCATCAGATCTGACCTTTCTAACAAGTGTATTTATGTCTTGAACACTCAAACAGTGTCTCTGATATCCAATATGAGCTATTTGACAAATTAGCAAATCTTGTCAAAAAAATTTTTGGATGATTTTTGCTAATTTTCGGTATCAACCCCCATGACTGTTTTCAGGCCCCTGTAGCCACCAGGACCCCATTATATATCTCAGGTGATATGACAAGAGTGGCTAGGGCTCATTTCCAGGCTCCAGGTACACGTCTGACTCCTATTTGTGACATTTCGAGGTGTTTCGTGTCAAACTCATTTTTTCCATTATAGGCCATCAAAAATGGTGGAAAATGGAAAAAACAGCAAGGAACAGTTGCCTAATAACATCCTAAACATAATGTATATCTCCATAAATGTTTAAATCATTTTAACCTTTTCATGCATCACTAGTGATGCACACTAAATCTGAGACGCATCACTGGTGATGCATGGGAAAAGCTTGCTCAAAGTGCTCACTATTAGCGAGTTTTGCAAATTTTCAGTATCAACCCTAACGACTGTGGGTCTCTGTGGCCTCCAGGACCCTATATTATATCTCAGGTGATGAAGCAAGAGTGGCTAGGGCTCATTTCCAGCCTCCAGGTACATGTCTGACTCCCATTTCTGACATGTATTGGTGTTTGGTGTCAAACACATTTTTTCCATTATGGGCCATGGAGCTCAGAGTCACACCACATTTCGTGTTTTGGACCCAAGGACCCCATAGTATACCTCAGATGACATACCAGGATTGTCTAAGGGCCATTTCTGTCCTCCAGGGACGACTTTTTGAAGTTTTTGGATTTAAGGGGGCAAAGTCACTTCTTCCACCCAGCCCAAGGTGCGCAAAATCGGGTACGATATCAGGTTTTTCCCTTGGCTGGAAGCTAAAAAAAACTTCAGATAATACCAAAGGTAGACAGATCAAATGAAAGCATCAGATCTGACCTTTCTAACAAGTGTATTTATGTCTTGAACACTCAAACAGTGTCTCTGATATCCAATATGAGCTATTTGACAAATTAGCAAATCTTGTCAAAAAAATTTTTGGATGATTTTTGCTAATTTTCGGTATCAACCCCCATGACTGTTTTCAGGCCCCTGTAGCCACCAGGACCCCATTATATATCTCAGGTGATATGACAAGAGTGGCTAGGGCTCATTTCCAGGCTCCAGGTACACGTCTGACTCCTATTTGTGACATTTCGAGGTGTTTCGTGTCAAACTCATTTTTTCCATTATAGGCCATCAAAAATGGTGGAAAATGGAAAAAACAGCAAGGAACAGTTGCCTAATAACATCCTAAACATAATGTATATCTCCATAAATGTTTAAATCATTTTAACCTTTTCATGCATCACTAGTGATGCACACTAAATCTGAGACGCAGCACTGGTGATGCATTTGCATCACTAGTGATGCAAATGCATCACTGGTGATGCATGGGAAAAGCTTGCTCAAAGTGCTCACTATTAGCGAGTTTTGCAAATTTTCAGTATCAACCCTAACGACTGTGGGTCTCTGTGGCCTCCAGGACCCTATATTATATCTCAGGTGATGAAGCAAGAGTGGCTAGGGCTCATTTCCAGCCTCCAGGTACATGTCTGACTCCCATTCCTGACATGTATTGGTGTTTGGTGTCAAACACATTTTTTCCATTATGGGCCATGGAGCTCAGAGTCACACCACATTTCTTGTTTTGGACCCAAGGACCCCATAGTATACCTCAGATGACATACCAGGATTGTCTAAGGGCCATTTCTGTCCTCCAGGGACGACTTTTTGAAGTTTTTGGATTTAAGGGGGCAAAGTCACTTCTTCCACCCAGCCCAAGGTGCGCAAAATCGGGTACGATATCAGGTTTTTCCCTTGGCTGGAAGCTAAAAAAAACTTCAGATAATACCAAAGGTAGACAGATCAAATGAAAGCATCAGATCTGACCTTTCTAACAAGTGTATTTATGTCTTGAACACTCAAACGGTGTCTCTGATATCCAATCTGAGCTATTTGACAAATTAGCAAATCTTGGCAAAAAAATGTTTTGACAATTTTTGCTAATTTTCGGTATCAACCCTCATGACTGTTTTCAGGCCCCTGTAGCCACCAGGACCCCATTATGTATCTCAGGTGATATGACAAGAGTGGCTAGGGCTCATTTCCAGGCTCCAGGTACACGTCTGACTCGTATTTGTGACATTTCGAGGTGTTTCGTGTCAAACTCATTTTTTCCATGATAGGCCATCAAAAATGGTGGAAAATGGAAAAAACAGCAAGGAACAGTTGCCTAATAACATCCTAAACATAATGTATATCTCCATAAATGTTTAAATCATTTTAACCTTTTCATGCATCACTAGTGAAGCACACTAAATCTGAGACGCAGCACTGGTGATGCATTTGCATCACTAGTGATGCAAATGCATCAGTGGTGATGCATGGGAAAAGCTTGCTAAAAGTGCTCACTATTAGCGAGTTTTGCAAATTTTCATTATCAACCCTAATGACTGTTTGTGGGTCCCTTTGGCCACCAGGACCCTATATTATATCTCAGGTGATGAAGCAAGAGTGGCTAGGGCTCATTTCCAGGCTCCAGGTACATGTCTGACTCCCATTTCTGACATGTTGAGGTGTTTGGAGTCAAACTAATTTTTTCCATTATGTGCCATAGAGCTCAGAGTCACACCACATTTCTAGTTTTGGACCCAAGGACCCCATAGTATACCTCAGATGACATACCAGGAGTGTCTAAGACCCATTTCTGTCCTCCAGGGACGACTTTTTGAAGTTTTTGGATTTAAGGGGGCAAAGTCACTTCTTCCACCCAGCCCAAGGTGCGCAAAATCGGGTACGATATCAGGTTTTTCCCTTGGCTGGAAGCTAAAAAAAACTTCAGATAATACCAAAGGTAGACAGATCAAATGAAAGCATCAGATCTGACCTTTCTAACAAGTGTATTTATGTCTTGAACACTCAAACGGTGTCTCTGATATCCAATATGAGCTATTTGACAAATTAGCAAATCTTGTCAAAAAAATTTTTGGATGATTTTTGCTAATTTTCGGTATCAACCCCCATGACTGTTTTCAGGCCCCTGTAGCCACCAGGACCCCCTTATATATCTCAGGTGATATGACAAGAGTGGCTAGGGCTCATTTCCAGGCTCCAGGTACACGTCTGACTCCTATTTGTGACATTTCGAGGTGTTTCGTGTCAAACTCATTTTTTCCATTATAGGCCATCAAAAATGGTGGAAAATGGAAAAAACAGCAAGGAACAGTTGCCTAATAACATCCTAAACATAATGTATATCTCCATAAATGTTTAAATCATTTTAACCTTTTCATGCATCACTAGTGATGCACACTAAATCTGAGACGCATCACTGGTGATGCATGGGAAAAGCTTGCTCAAAGTGCTCACTATTAGCGAGTTTTGCAAATTTTCAGTATCAACCCTAATGACTGTGGGTCTCTGTGGCCTCCAGGACCCTATATTATATCTCAGGTGATGAAGCAAGAGTGGCTAGGGCTCATTTCCAGCCTCCAGGTACATGTCTGACTCCCATTTCTGACATGTATTGGTGTTTGGTGTCAAACACATTTTTTCCATTATGGGCCATGGAGCTCAGAGTCACACCACATTTCGTGTTTTGGACCCAAGGACCCCATAGTATACCTCAGATGACATACCAGGATTGTCTAAGGGCCATTTCTGTCCTCCAGGGACGACTTTTTGAAGTTTTTGGATTTAAGGGGGCAAAGTCACTTCTTCCACCCAGCCCAAGGTGCGCAAAATCGGGTACGATATCAGGTTTTTCCCTTGGCTGGAAGCTAAAAAAAACTTCAGATAATACCAAAGGTAGACAGATCAAATGAAAGCATCAGATCTGACCTTTCTAACAAGTGTATTTATGTCTTGAACACTCAAACAGTGTCTCTGATATCCAATATGAGCTATTTGACAAATTAGCAAATCTTGTCAAAACATTTTTTGGATGATTTTTGCTAATTTTCGGTATCAACCCCCATGACTGTTTTCAGGCCCCTGTAGCCACCAGGACCCCATTATATATCTCAGGTGATATGACAAGAGTGGCTAGGGCTCATTTCCAGGCTCCAGGTACACGTCTGACTCCTATTTGTGACATTTCGAGGTGTTTCGTGTCAAACTCATTTTTTCCATTATAGGCCATCAAAAATGGTGGAAAATGGAAAAAACAGCAAGGAACAGTTGCCTAATAACATCCTAAACATAATGTATATCTCCATAAATGTTTAAATCATTTTAACCTTTTCATGCATCACTAGTGATGCACACTAAATCTGAGACGCATCACTGGTGATGCATGGGAAAAGCTTGCTCAAAGTGCTCACTATTAGCGAGTTTTGCAAATTTTCAGTATCAACCCTAACGACTGTGGGTCTCTGTGGCCTCCAGGACCCTATATTATATCTCAGGTGATGAAGCAAGAGTGGCTAGGGCTCATTTCCAGCCTCCAGGTACATGTCTGACTCCCATTTCTGACATGTATTGGTGTTTGGTGTCAAACACATTTTTTCCATTATGGGCCATGGAGCTCAGAGTCACACCACATTTCGTGTTTTGGACCCAAGGACCCCATAGTATACCTCAGATGACATACCAGGATTGTCTAAGGGCCATTTCTGTCCTCCAGGGACGACTTTTTGAAGTTTTTGGATTTAAGGGGGCAAAGTCACTTCTTCCACCCAGCCCAAGGTGCGCAAAATCGGGTACGATATCAGGTTTTTCCCTTGGCTGGAAGCTAAAAAAAACTTCAGATAATACCAAAGGTAGACAGATCAAATGAAAGCGTCAGATCTGACCTTTCTAACAAGTGTATTTATGTCTTGAACACTCAAACAGTGTCTCTGATATCCAATATGAGCTATTTGACAAATTAGCAAATCTTGTCAAAAAAATTTTTGGATGATTTTTGCTAATTTTCGGTATCAACCCCCATGACTGTTTTCAGGCCCCTGTAGCCACCAGGACCCCATTATATATCTCAGGTGATATGACAAGAGTGGCTAGGGCTCATTTCCAGGCTCCAGGTACACGTCTGACTCCTATTTGTGACATTTCGAGGTGTTTCGTGTCAAACTCATTTTTTCCATTATAGGCCATCAAAAATGGTGGAAAATGGAAAAAACAGCAAGGAACAGTTGCCTAATAACATCCTAAACATAATGTATATCTCCATAAATGTTTAAATCATTTTAACCTTTTCATGCATCACTAGTGATGCACACTAAATCTGAGACGCATCACTGGTGATGCATGGGAAAAGCTTGCTCAAAGTGCTCACTATTAGCGAGTTTTGCAAATTTTCAGTATCAACCCTAACGACTGTGGGTCTCTGTGGCCTCCAGGACCCTATATTATATCTCAGGTGATGAAGCAAGAGTGGCTAGGGCTCATTTCCAGCCTCCAGGTACATGTCTGACTCCCATTTCTGACATGTATTGGTGTTTGGTGTCAAACACATTTTTTCCATTATGGGCCATGGAGCTCAGAGTCACACCACATTTCGTGTTTTGGACCCAAGGACCCCATAGTATACCTCAGATGACATACCAGGATTGTCTAAGGGCCATTTCTGTCCTCCAGGGACGACTTTTTGAAGTTTTTGGATTTAAGGGGGCAAAGTCACTTCTTCCACCCAGCCCAAGGTGCGCAAAATCGGGTACGATATCAGGTTTTTCCCTTGGCTGGAAGCTAAAAAAAACTTCAGATAATACCAAAGGTAGACAGATCAAATGAAAGCATCAGATCTGACCTTTCTAACAAGTGTATTTATGTCTTGAACACTCAAACAGTGTCTCTGATATCCAATATGAGCTATTTGACAAATTAGCAAATCTTGTCAAAAAAATTTTTGGATGATTTTTGCTAATTTTCGGTATCAACCCCCATGACTGTTTTCAGGCCCCTGTAGCCACCAGGACCCCATTATATATCTCAGGTGATATGACAAGAGTGGCTAGGGCTCATTTCCAGGCTCCAGGTACACGTCTGACTCCTATTTGTGACATTTCGAGGTGTTTCGTGTCAAACTCATTTTTTCCATTATAGGCCATCAAAAATGGTGGAAAATGGAAAAAACAGCCAGGAACAGTTGCCTAATAACATCCTAAACATAATGTATATCTCCATAAATGTTTAAATCATTTTAACCTTTTCATGCATCACTAGTGATGCACACTAAATCTGAGACGCAGCACTGGTGATGCATTTGC
Organism: Lissotriton vulgaris; assembly: GCF_964263255.1. Lineage (NCBI taxonomy): Eukaryota > Metazoa > Chordata > Amphibia > Caudata > Salamandridae > Lissotriton > Lissotriton vulgaris. Next base: position 88,335,475 of record NC_141699.1, on the reverse strand, counting down.
ATCACTAGTGATGCAAATGCATCACTGGTGATGCATGGGAAAAGCTTGCTCAAAGTGCTCACTATTAGCGAGTTTTGCAAATTTTCAGTATCAACCCTAACGACTGTGGGTCTCTGTGGCCTCCAGGACCCTATATTATATCTCAGGTGATGAAGCAAGAGTGGCTAGGGCTCATTTCCAGCCTCCAGGTACATGTCTGACTCCCATTTCTGACATGTATTGGTGTTTGGTGTCAAACACATTTTTTCCATTATGGGCCATGGAGCTCAGAGTCACACCACATTTCTTGTTTTGGACCCAAGGACCCCATAGTATACCTCAGATGACATACCAGGATTGTCTAAGGGCCATTTCTGTCCTCCAGGGACGACTTTTTGAAGTTTTTGGATTTAAGGGGGCAAAGTCACTTCTTCCACCCAGCCCAAGGTGCGCAAAATCGGGTACGATATCAGGTTTTTCCCTTGGCTGGAAGCTAAAAAAAACTTCAGATAATACCAAAGGTAGACAGATCAAATGAAAGCATCAGATCTGACCTTTCTAACAAGTGTATTTATGTCTTGAACACTCAAACGGTGTCTCTGATATCCAATCTGAGCTATTTGACAAATTAGCAAATCTTGGCAAAAAAATGTTTTGACAATTTTTGCTAATTTTCGGTATCAACCCTCATGACTGTTTTCAGGCCCCTGTAGCCACCAGGACCCCATTATGTATCTCAGGTGATATGACAAGAGTGGCTAGGGCTCATTTCCAGGCTCCAGGTACACGTCTGACTCGTATTTGTGACATTTCGAGGTGTTTCGTGTCAAACTCATTTTTTCCATGATAGGCCATCAAAAATGGTGGAAAATGGAAAAAACAGCAAGGAACAGTTGCCTAATAACATCCTAAACATAATGTATATCTCCATAAATGTTTAAATCATTTTAACCTTTTCATGCATCACTAGTGAAGCACACTAAATCTGAGACGCAGCACTGGTGATGCATTTGCATCACTAGTGATGCAAATGCATCAGTGGTGATGCATGGGAAAAGCTTGCTAAAAGTGCTCACTATTAGCGAGTTTTGCAAATTTTCATTATCAACCCTAATGACTGTTTGTGGGTCCCTTTGGCCACCAGGACCCTATATTATATCTCAGGTGATGAAGCAAGAGTGGCTAGGGCTCATTTCCAGCCTCCAGGTACATGTCTGACTCCCATTTCTGACATGTATTGGTGTTTGGAGTCAAACTAATTTTTTCCATTATGTGCCATAGAGCTCAGAGTCACACCACATTTCTAGTTTTGGACCCAAGGACCCCATAGTATACCTCAGATGACATACCAGGATTGTCTAAGGGCCATTTCTGTCCTCCAGGGACGACTTTTTGAAGTTTTTGGATTTAAGGGGGCAAAGTCACTTCTTCCACCCAGCCCAAGGTGCGCAAAATCGGGTACGATATCAGGTTTTTCCCTTGGCTGGAAGCTAAAAAAAACTTCAGATAATACCAAAGGTAGACAGATCAAATGAAAGCATCAGATCTGACCTTTCTAACAAGTGTATTTATGTCTTGAACACTCAAACAGTGTCTCTGATATCCAATATGAGCTATTTGACAAATTAGCAAATCTTGTCAAAAAATTTTTTGGATGATTTTTGCTAATTTTCGGTATCAACCCCCATGACTGTTTTCAGGCCCCTGTAGCCACCAGGACCCCATTATATATCTCAGGTGATATGACAAGAGTGGCTAGGGCTCATTTCCAGGCTCCAGGTACACGTCTGACTCCTATTTGTGACATTTCGAGGTGTTTCGTGTCAAACTCATTTTTTCCATTATAGGCCATCAAAAATGGTGGAAAATGGAAAAAACAGCAAGGAACAGTTGCCTAATAACATCCTAAACATAATGTATATCTCCATAAATGTTTAAATCATTTTAACCTTTTCATGCATCACTAGTGATGCACACTAAATCTGAGACGCATCACTGGTGATGCATGGGAAAAGCTTGCTCAAAGTGCTCACTATTAGCGAGTTTTGCAAATTTTCAGTATCAACCCTAACGACTGTGGGTCTCTGTGGCCTCCAGGACCCTATATTATATCTCAGGTGATGAAGCAAGAGTGGCTAGGGCTCATTTCCAGCCTCCAGGTACATGTCTGACTCCCATTTCTGACATGTATTGGTGTTTGGTGTCAAACACATTTTTTCCATTATGGGCCATGGAGCTCAGAGTCACACCACATTTCGTGTTTTGGACCCAAGGACCCCATAGTATACCTCAGATGACATACCAGGATTGTCTAAGGGCCATTTCTGTCCTCCAGGGACGACTTTTTGACGTTTTTGGATTTAAGGGGGCAAAGTCACTTCTTCCACCCAGCCCAAGGTGCGCAAAATCGGGTACGATATCAGGTTTTTCCCTTGGCTGGAAGCTAAAAAAAACTTCAGATAATACCAAAGGTAGACAGATCAAATGAAAGCATCAGATCTGACCTTTCTAACAAGTGTATTTATGTCTTGAACACTCAAACAGTGTCTCTGATATCCAATATGAGCTATTTGACAAATTAGCAAATCTTGTCAAAAAAATTTTTGGATGATTTTTGCTAATTTTCGGTATCAACCCCCATGACTGTTTTCAGGCCCCTGTAGCCACCAGGACCCCATTATATATCTCAGGTGATATGACAAGAGTGGCTAGGGCTCATTTCCAGGCTCCAGGTACACGTCTGACTCCTATTTGTGACATTTCGAGGTGTTTCGTGTCAAACTCATTTTTTCCATTATAGGCCATCAAAAATGGTGGAAAATGGAAAAAACAGCAAGGAACAGTTGCCTAATAACATCCTAAACATAATGTATATCTCCATAAATGTTTAAATCATTTTAACCTTTTCATGCATCACTAGTGATGCACACTAAATCTGAGACGCATCACTGGTGATGCATGGGAAAAGCTTGCTCAAAGTGCTCACTATTAGCGAGTTTTGCAAATTTTCAGTATCAACCCTAACGACTGTGGGTCTCTGTGGCCTCCAGGACCCTATATTATATCTCAGGTGATGAAGCAAGAGTGGCTAGGGCTCATTTCCAGCCTCCAGGTACATGTCTGACTCCCATTTCTGACATGTATTGGTGTTTGGTGTCAAACACATTTTTTCCATTATGGGCCATGGAGCTCAGAGTCACACCACATTTCGTGTTTTGGACCCAAGGACCCCATAGTATACCTCAGATGACATACCAGGATTGTCTAAGGGCCATTTCTGTCCTCCAGGGACGACTTTTTGAAGTTTTTGGATTTAAGGGGGCAAAGTCACTTCTTCCACCCAGCCCAAGGTGCGCAAAATCGGGTACGATATCAGGTTTTTCCCTTGGCTGGAAGCTAAAAAAAACTTCAGATAATACCAAAGGTAGACAGATCAAATGAAAGCATCAGATCTGACCTTTCTAACAAGTGTATTTATGTCTTGAACACCCAAACAGTGTCTCTGATATCCAATATGAGCTATTTGACAAATTAGCAAATCTTGTCAAAAAATTTTTTGGATGATTTTTGCTAATTTTCGGTATCAACCCCCATGACTGTTTTCAGGCCCCTGTAGCCACCAGGACCCCATTATATATCTCAGGTGATATGACAAGAGTGGCTAGGGCTCATTTCCAGGCTCCAGGTACACGTCTGACTCCTATTTGTGACATTTCGAGGTGTTTCGTGTCAAACTCATTTTTTCCATTATAGGCCATCAAAAATGGTGGAAAATGGAAAAAACAGCAAGGAACAGTTGCCTAATAACATCCTAAACATAATGTATATCTCCATAAATGTTTAAATCATTTTAACCTTTTCATGCATCACTAGTGATGCACACTAAATCTGAGACGCAGCACTGGTGATGCATTTGCATCACTAGTGATGCAAATGCATCACTGGTGATGCATGGGAAAAGCTTGCTCAAAGTGCTCACTATTAGCGAGTTTTGCAAATTTTCAGTATCAACCCTAACGACTGTGGGTCTCTGTGGCCTCCAGGACCCTATATTATATCTCAGGTGATGAAGCAAGAGTGGCTAGGGCTCATTTCCAGCCTCCAGGTACATGTCTGACTCCCATTTCTGACATGTATTGGTGTTTGGTGTCAAACACATTTTTTCCATTATGGGCCATGGAGCTCAGAGTCACACCACATTTCTTGTTTTGGACCCAAGGACCCCATAGTATACCTCAGATGACATACCAGGATTGTCTAAGGGCCATTTCTGTCCTCCAGGGACGACTTTTTGAAGTTTTTGGATTTAAGGGGGCAAAGTCACTTCTTCCACCCAGCCCAAGGTGCGCAAAATCGGGTACGATATCAGGTTTTTCCCTTGGCTGGAAGCTAAAAAAAACTTCAGATAATACCAAAGGTAGACAGATCAAATGAAAGCATCAGATCTGACCTTTCTAACAAGTGTATTTATGTCTTGAACACTCAAACGGTGTCTCTGATATCCAATCTGAGCTATTTGACAAATTAGCAAATCTTGGCAAAAAAATGTTTTGACAATTTTTGCTAATTTTCGGTATCAACCCTCATGACTGTTTTCAGGCCCCTGTAGCCACCAGGACCCCATTATGTATCTCAGGTGATATGACAAGAGTGGCTAGGGCTCATTTCCATGCTCCAGGTACACGTCTGACTCGTATTTGTGACATTTCGAGGTGTTTCGTGTCAAACTCATTTTTTCCATGATAGGCCATCAAAAATGGTGGAAAATGGAAAAAACAGCAAGGAACAGTTGCCTAATAACATCCTAAACATAATGTATATCTCCATAAATGTTTAAATCATTTTAACCTTTTCATGCATCACTAGTGAAGCACACTAAATCTGAGACGCAGCACTGGTGATGCATTTGCATCACTAGTGATGCAAATGCATCAGTGGTGATGCATGGGAAAAGCTTGCTAAAAGTGCTCACTATTAGCGAGTTTTGCAAATTTTCATTATCAACCCTAATGACTGTTTGTGGGTCCCTTTGGCCACCAGGACCCTATATTATATCTCAGGTGATGAAGCAAGAGTGGCTAGGGCTCATTTCCAGGCTCCAGGTACATGTCTGACTCCCATTTCTGACATGTTGAGGTGTTTGGAGTCAAACTAATTTTTTCCATTATGTGCCATAGAGCTCAGAGTCACACCACATTTCTAGTTTTGGACCCAAGGACCCCATAGTATACCTCAGATGACATACCAGGAGTGTCTAAGACCCATTTCTGTCCTCCAGGGACGACTTTTTGAAGTTTTTGGATTTAAGGGGGCAAAGTCACTTCTTCCACCCAGCCCAAGGTGCGCAAAATCGGGTACGATATCAGGTTTTTCCCTTGGCTGGAAGCTAAAAAAAACTTCAGATAATACCAAAGGTAGACAGATCAAATGAAAGCATCAGATCTGACCTTTCTAACAAGTGTATTTATGTCTTGAACACTCAAACGGTGTCTCTGATATCCAATATGAGCTATTTGACAAATTAGCAAATCTTGTCAAAAAAATTTTTGGATGATTTTTGCTAATTTTCGGTATCAACCCCCATGACTGTTTTCAGGCCCCTGTAGCCACCAGGACCCCCTTATATATCTCAGGTGATATGACAAGAGTGGCTAGGGCTCATTTCCAGGCTCCAGGTACACGTCTGACTCCTATTTGTGACATTTCGAGGTGTTTCGTGTCAAACTCATTTTTTCCATTATAGGCCATCAAAAATGGTGGAAAATGGAAAAAACAGCAAGGAACAGTTGCCTAATAACATCCTAAACATAATGTATATCTCCATAAATGTTTAAATCATTTTAACCTTTTCATGCATCACTAGTGATGCACACTAAATCTGAGACGCATCACTGGTGATGCATGGGAAAAGCTTGCTCAAAGTGCTCACTATTAGCGAGTTTTGCAAATTTTCAGTATCAACCCTAATGACTGTGGGTCTCTGTGGCCTCCAGGACCCTATATTATATCTCAGGTGATGAAGCAAGAGTGGCTAGGGCTCATTTCCAGCCTCCAGGTACATGTCTGACTCCCATTTCTGACATGTATTGGTGTTTGGTGTCAAACACATTTTTTCCATTATGGGCCATGGAGCTCAGAGTCACACCACATTTCGTGTTTTGGACCCAAGGACCCCATAGTATACCTCAGATGACATACCAGGATTGTCTAAGGGCCATTTCTGTCCTCCAGGGACGACTTTTTGAAGTTTTTGGATTTAAGGGGGCAAAGTCACTTCTTCCACCCAGCCCAAGGTGCGCAAAATCGGGTACGATATCAGGTTTTTCCCTTGGCTGGAAGCTAAAAAAAACTTCAGATAATACCAAAGGTAGACAGATCAAATGAAAGCATCAGATCTGACCTTTCTAACAAGTGTATTTATGTCTTGAACACTCAAACAGTGTCTCTGATATCCAATATGAGCTATTTGACAAATTAGCAAATCTTGTCAAAAAACTTTTTGGATGATTTTTGCTAATTTTCGGTATCAACCCCCATGACTGTTTTCAGGCCCCTGTAGCCACCAGTGTAGGAAGGTACATCCTGACTATGGTTGCCCCCAACTTTTTGCCCTGTGTTTTAGCTGGTTTTTGACATAGTCGACCTGGGATCCTGCCAATCAGGACCCCAGGCCTACTGCTCTCTCTTTAAAATGGATTCCATGTACCCTAGGTGCATTTCCAATTGGTACTGGGCCACCCTATCAGACCCTGTAACTCAGGGCATAGGTGTACCCAGGGCCGCCATGGGCTGCAGCATGTATTATGCCACCCCTGGCTGGCCTCGTAAATTTGACACAACTGGCTGCATGACAGCTGGGGCGAAGTCGTGTAATCACGCTTTGCTTTAGATATAGTAGCCCTATATCTAACCATACAATGGACACTCGAGTTCCTATCAGTCACTCCTATGGCAGGCCTTGACAATCCTGAAGGCAGAGTGCATGGGCTCGTGTGAGTTAGGTTCAGGCCCGAGCCGAGCCGGCTGCAGCTTGCGGGATCAAGGCCCAATAGCTGTTCCATGATAACGCGTGCCATATCGGTAACTCCGGTATCGCGTTATCAAGGCATGTCGAGTAAGGTGTCATACGAATCGGGATGCTGCCCTCTCACCAACCCTGGCGACGAGGTTAGCATTCCGCCCTTCTAGAGGGACACGACATGTACGTAACTGTGAACCCCGGTTAAAGTTAACGAAGGCCTCAGCTCCACAAAATGGATGCTGCCACCACAGACACAAGTCTGACCTCCTGCTGCTGGGAGTCCTTCCAGCGAGGAGCACTTGGACAAAGGGTTTCCTGTCAAGGGCGGTGTTCGCACCGTCCCAGACAGGGTTTGTGTATTCTGGGTAGGTAGGGCTTTTGCGAGAAGGTGACTGCGGAGTGGCACCCCGGTGCTCACTACGCATCTGCCGGTTAGAACCAGTTCCAGGGGCGACAGCCCTGGCCTGGGGAAAGTCCGGCAGGGGAGAGGGGTGTAACTACCCCCCTTCCTGGTCCCACCCTTAGGGCAGGACCTAGTCATGTACCCACCCCTTTCTTTAGGATAAAGGCCGGAGCGGGGACCCTTCCAAATTGGATCATCTTTGAATCAAGAATACTTTCTACGAAAGGACTTCAAGACTCTTCTTAAGATTTCTCCCTTGTGGCTAAGGAGTAGTCACCCTGCATCAGCGGGCACCATCTAAGAACTCTGCGGTTTGCTGTAAGTCCTTCCTCAAGGAATCCGACGGCCCAGCTCGACGAGAACCGGCTTCCCTGGCACCTCTGACCTCTACCCACGTCATCAGCTCAGCTGTGATCTGTGGGTGCGACGAGACCTCGAGGGACCGGCCATCATCAGAACCTGCACGCTCTTAAAACCAGCACGACCATCGAGGTAACTCTCTGGTGAGTGCTCTGGGGTCCGAGAAGCCCCGACCCTGAGCCGCTCCAGCACCGAAGTGCAGTCTCCCAGCATCTCCACGATCTGCGTGGGGCCCTTCTGCTCGCTGCTCAGCACGTTGTCTGGTCACTTGCCGCTGGCTTGTGCCCTTCCGTGACGACGACCAAGAATCAACACTGCCGGTCTGGTTGCTCCAGACTGGCCCTTGCTTCCATCTTTCCGAGAAGCACCCCGGACCCTCCTGGTCCACCCAAGACGCCGACAGCGACATCCGTCGTGGGACAGCTCGCACCTCCACCGTGGTCGCCGACAACGCCTCCTGGTCCGTGAGACTGCAGAGCCGAGCGTCGCCCACTCACCTGGTCGAGGTGACGGCCAACCGGTGCCTTCCTGGTACCCTCTGACTACTGGCTAGTAGTACGAACTTGGTCCCCTCTGCTTTCAGGTTTCATCAATCTCTACGAACTATACACCACTGGTCGCCGGCCAGCAACTCCTTTTCTTCCGGCTCCTGGCTCGTCAGCGAAGACCCCGACGCCTGTAAGACTTGCAGCCGCAGCCCTCGTGGCTAGGTAACTCGGCATTTCGGTGCCTGCATAGCCTCCTTACTCTAGGGTCCCGAGTCCCTCGCTTCCGACTTGCCTTAACCTTTCCGTGTCCTCGGACACTTGTCTTTAAACGTGCACTTGAAGTATTTGCTAAAGAGATTTGGTTGTGCTTAGTACCCTGTCCTCATAAAGAGTACAGGGCTGTTGTGATTCTTAATAAATATACTGTTTATTTTCATAACACTTGTGTGGTGTCCTTTCACTGGGTGTTCAAGGGGTACATGTGTGGTAAACAGCTGGCTTAACGCGCCCTCTCGAGTCTTTAGCCTTAGACTGCTCGTATCCACGCTACTAGGATAGCTGGTCTATAGGTTGACTTACAACCAAACACCATAAGGGTCGTTGGAACGATACATAGCGGTCGCTAGAATAGCGAACGTTGCATATCGGGCCAACTTCTCACATTGGTGAGCAGCGGTTGGGATTTGAGCTTGCTGTTGTTTTACCACACGTATCCTAAGAATATCTTGTTGAAAGATCGCACAAGTACTGTTAGTACATATAACTAAAAGCTTAGAATACTCTGAGTTCTACTGAACCAGCTGTTGTAGCTCCTCAAGGCTTAGCACACCTTGGCTACAACTCTTAGCAAGGGAAAAGTAGGAAAACACATAGTGTAGGTAGGTGCATCACTTACACCACACTAGAAACAGTATGTCGGGCCAAGGAGGAAACTCTGAGTCTCCCCTTGTGTCAGTTGACCCTCCACAGGTCATCCCTTCAGGATATACTGTGCTGAGCTTCAAGGAGTTAAGACGATTGTGTCACTCCCGGAAGATTCAGCAGGGGTCTAACCCCACAACGTCCTTTCTGATTGGTCTCTTGGAGACTTATGATGCCAGGAGAGCTGAGAAACTTCGTAGCTCTTCTAATCCAGAAGGAGACATGCCTCCCCTCGAGGGAACCCGAGACGATCCTGACCTCATTCATCTCGCAACCGAGAACGAGGATGTGGAGGAGGATGAGGATGAGGATCTCTCTGGGGACGAGGCAGATAAGGGACAGGTAGAAGTCGTCAGACTAAGCAGGTCCAACATAAGCAAACATGATAGCGGTACTGGGGGACCCCTGGGGCCACTATCAGGTCAGCTTAACATGGGGAATGGACGAGCCCGATCTCTGTCAAGAGACTCTGGCAGATCCCTTCATACCAACGGCTCTCACAACTCTTCTCAAAGAGGGATGACGTCCCCTCAGAGGAGAGTGTACGAAGCTAAGGAAAGGGCAGCTAATCTAAGGATCGAAAGGGAAGAACTTGCCCTGGCCAAAGAGAGGCTTGCCTTTGCAAGAGAGCAACAGTTAAGTGGGGCAGTCCCCACTGGTGGCAGCAATGTACCTAGCAATAGGGAAAGGAGTTTTGATACGAAACACCTTGGTAAGATAGTGCCCCCCTTTAAACAAGGGGACGACATCCACAAATGGATAACTGCTTTGGAGAGGGCCTGCACTGTGCAGGGTGTTCCCCAGAGTCAGTGGGCAGCTATCTTGTGGCTCTCCTTTGAAGGAAAAGGAAGAGACAAGCTCCTCACTGTGAGAAGTTGGCCCGATATGCAACGTTCGCTATTCTAGCGACCGCTATGTATCGTTCCAACGACCCTTATGGTGTTTGGTTGTAAGTCAACCTATAGACCAGCTATCCTAGTAGCGTGGATACGAGCAGTCTAAGGCTAAAGACTCGAGAGGGCGCGTTAAGCCAGCTGTTTACCACACATGTACCCCTTGAACACCCAGTGAAAGGACACCACACAAGTGTTATGAAAATAAACAGTATATTTATTAAGAATCACAACAGCCCTGTACTCTTTATGAGGACAGGGTACTAAGCACAACCAAATCTCTTTAGCAAATACTTCAAGTGCACGTTTAAAGACAAGTGTCCGAGGACACGGAAAGGTTAAGGCAAGTCGGAAGCGAGGGACTCGGGACCCTAGAGTAAGGAGGCTATGCAGGCACCGAAATGCCGAGTTACCTAGCCACGAGGGCTGCGGCTGCAAGTCTTACAGGCGTCGGGGTCTTCGCTGACGAGCCAGGAGCCGGAAGAAAAGGAGTTGCTGGCCGGCGACCAGTGGTGTATAGTTCGTAGAGATTGATGAAACCTGAAAGCAGAGGGGACCAAGTTCGTACTACTAGCCAGTAGTCAGAGGGTACCAGGAAGGCACCGGTTGGCCGTCACCTCGACCAGGTGAGTGGGCGACGCTCGGCTCTGCAGTCTCACGGACCAGGAGGCGTTGTCGGCGACCACGGTGGAGGTGCGAGCTGTCCCACGACGGATGTCGCTGTCGGCGTCTTGGGTGGACCAGGAGGGTCCGGGGTGCTTCTCGGAAAGATGGAAGCAAGGGCCAGTCTGGAGCAACCAGACCGGCAGTGTTGATTCTTGGTCGTCGTCACGGAAGGGCACAAGCCAGCGGCAAGTGACCAGACAACGGGCTGAGCAGCGAGCAGAAGGGCCCCACGCAGATCGTGGAGATGCTGGGAGACTGCACTTCGGTGCTGGAGCGGCTCAGGGTCGGGGCTTCTCGGACCCCAGAGCACTCACCAGAGAGTTACCTCGATGGTCGTGCTGGTTTTAAGAGCGTGCAGGTTCTGATGATGGCCGGTCCCTCGAGGTCTCGTCGCACCCACAGATCACAGCTGAGCTGATGACGTGGGTAGAGGTCAGAGGTGCCAGGGAAGCCGGTTCTCGTCGAGCTGGGCCGTCGGATTCCTTGAGGAAGGACTTACAGCAAACCGCAGAGTTCTTAGATGGTGCCCGCTGATGCAGGGTGACTACTCCTTAGCCACAAGGGAGAAATCTTAAGAAGAGTCTTGAAGTCCTTTCGTAGAAAGTATTCTTGATTCAAAGATGATCTAATTTGGAAGGGTCCCCGCTCCGGCCTTTATCCTAAAGAAAGGGGTGGGTACATGACTAGGTCCTGCCCTAAGGGTGGGACCAGGAAGGGGGGTAGTTACACCCCTCTCCCCTGCCGGACTTTCCCCAGGCCAGGGCTGTCGCCCCTGGAACTGGTTCTAACCGGCAGATGCGTAGTGAGCACCGGGGTGCCACTCCGCAGTCACCTTCTCGCAAAAGCCCTACCTACCCAGAATACACAAACCCTGTCTGGGACGGTGCGAACACCGCCCTTGACAGGAAACCCTTTGTCCAAGTGCTCCTCGCTGGAAGGACTCCCAGCAGCAGGAGGTCAGACTTGTGTCTGTGGTGGCAGCATCCATTTTGTGGAGCTGAGGCCTTCGTTAACTTTAACCGGGGTTCACAGTTACGTACATGTCGTGTCCCTCTAGAAGGGCGGAATGCTAACCTCGTCGCCAGAGGTGGTGAGAGGGCAGCATCCCGATTCGTATGACACCTTACTCGACATGTCTTGATAACGCGACACCGGAGTTACCGATGTGGTACGCGTTATCATGGAACAGCCATTGGGTCTCGATTCCGCAAGCTGCAACCGGGCTCGGCTCGGGCCAGAGCTTAGTTCACGCGAGCCCATGCACTCTGCCTTCAGGATTGTCAAGGCCTGCCATAGGAGTGACTGATAGGAACTCGGGTGTCCATTGGAGGGTTAGATATAGGGCTACTATATCTACAGCAAAGGGTGATTACACGACTTTGCCCCAGCTGTCATGCAGCCAGTTGTGTCAAATTTAGGAGGCCAGCCAGGGGTGGCATAATACATGCTGCAGCCCCTGACGGCCCTGGGTACACCTACGCCCTGGGTTACAGGGTCTGATAAGGTGGCCCAGTACCAATTGGTAAATGCACCTAGGGTACATCTCGTAATTTATAAAGAGAACAGCCAGGCTGTGGGTCTGATTGGCAGGCCCACAGCCAGAGGAAGTCGTAAACCAGTGAAACAAAAGCAAAAAATCTGGGTGATCATAGGATTGCAGACCCTACTCTCCTACATGACCCCCCCCCAAACGTCGGAACAACTAACTAACCTTGACCAGGTAAGTCTTCTTGTTCTAAGTGGAAATATCTGGAGAGCCCATCGGCATTGCCATGATCAGTACCAGGTCTATGTTCCACTGTGAAGTCCATCCCCTGTAGGGAAATGGACCACCTAAGCAGTTTGGGGTTTTCACCCTTCATCTGATTTAGCCACAAGAGGGGCTTATGGTCGGTCTGAATCTTGAAGTGAGTGCCAAACAAGTATGGCCTCAGATTCTTCAGGGCCCAAACCACAGCAAAGGCCTCCCTCTCAATAGCTGACCAATTCTTCTCTCTAGGGGTCAGCCGTCTGCTTATAAAAGCAATGGGCTGGTCTTGACCATCAAAATTCAGTTGAGAAAGAACAGCTCCCACACCCAACTCAGAAGCATCTGTTTGGACAATGAATGGTTTGGAGTAGTCCGGACTCTTGAGGATAGGCGCCGTGCACATGGCCTGCTTTAGGTCATCGAATGCTTTTTGACAGCTCGCTGTCCACTGAACCTTTTTTGGCATTTTCTTACTTGTCAGTTCATTTAATGGTGTCACGATGGACCCATAGTTCCTGACAAACTTCCTGTAGTATCCAGTCAGGCCCAAGAAAGCTCGAACCTGAGTCTGGGTGGTTGGAGGAGCCCAGTCCCTGATTGACTGTATCTTGCTCTCCAGTGGCTGAACCTGACCTCCACCTACAAGGTGGCCCAGGTATACAACCTGTGTCTGCCCTATCTGGCACTTGGTGGCCTTGATAGTGAGACCTGCTGCTTGCAGTGCCTCTAACGTCTTCCGCAGGTGGACCAGGTGATCCTCCCAGGTGGAGCTAAAGACAGCAATATCGTCAAGATACGCCGCACAGAAGTCATCCAGCCCAGTAAGGACATGATTCACCAACCGTTGGAAGGTGGCAGGTGCATTTTTCAGACCAAAGGGCATCACCACGAACTGATAATGCCCACCAGGGGTTGAAAATGCTGTCTTAGGCTTGGCGTCCTCAGCTAACCTGATTTGCCAATACCCAGCTGTCAGGTCAAACGTGCTTAAGTAGTTGGCCGAAGCCAGCCTATCAATAAGCTCGTCTGCCCTTGGTATTGGGTGGGCGTCAGTCTTAGTGACTGCATTGAGACCCCTGTAGTCTACGCAGAACCTCATCTCTCTCTTACCACCCTGGGTGTGAGGTTTCGGCACTAGAACTACGGGACTAGCCCAAGGGCTATCCGAGGGTTCAATGACTCCCAGCTCCAACATTTTCTGCACTTCACTTTTGATGCAGTCTCTGACGTGATCAGGCTGCCTGTAGATTTTACTCTTTACGGGCAGGCTGTCACCAGTGTCGACTTCATGGGTGCACCAATCGGTCTGACTGGGTGTCAGAGAAAACAGATGTCGGAACGACTGAAGAACCTGTTTACAGTCGCTCTGCTGATGGTCGGAGAGGCTGCCGCAAAAGACAACACCATCTACCGAGCCATCGTCAGGATTCTGAGAGAGCAGGTCGGGGAGAGGGTCACTCTCCTCCTCCTGTCCCTCATCTATGGCCATGAGCAAACTCATGTCCTTCCTGTCGACATATGCTTTTAGCCTGTTGACATGAAGCACCCTGTGGGGGCTCCGGGGAGTTCCCAGGTCGACCAGGTAGGTGACCTCTCCCTTTTTCTCCAGGATGGTGTGGGGCCCGGACCATTTGTCCTTGAGTGCTGCTGGTGCCACTGGCTCCAACACCCACACCTTCTGTCCGGGCTGGTAAACAGTCAAGACAGCCTTTTGGTCATGCCAAGCTTTTTGGAGTTCTTGGCTGGCCTTAAGGTTTTCGGATGCCTTCTCCATGTATTCAGCCATCCGCGAGCGGAGGCCGAGCACATAGTCCACTATGTTGGCTGCAGGCTTTTTGAGAGGTCTCTCCCATCCTTCCTTCACCAAACACCGGGGTCCTCTTACAGGATGCCCGTACAAAAGTTCAAAAGGGCTGTAGCCAACCCCCTTCTGTGGGACTTCTCTGTAGGCGAACAAGAGGCAGGGGATCAGGACGTCCCATCTACGCCGAAGCTTTTCCGGTAGTCCATGAATCATCCCTTTTAGGGTCCTGTTGAATCTCTCAACAAGCCCATTGCATTGTGGATGATAGGGTGTAGTGAACTTGTAGTTGACACCACATTCCTTCCACATAGCAGTTAAGTAGCTCGACATAAAGTTTGCACCTCTGTCGGAGACGACCTCCTTAGGGAAGCCCACTCTGGAGAATACTCCAACTAGGGCTCTTGCCACAACAGGGGCTGTAGTGGTCCTAAGGGGAATAGCTTCAGGATACCTGGTGGCATGATCCACTACCACCAGTATAAACTTGTGCCCTGATGCTGTCGGTGGTTCCATGGGACCGACGATGTCGATCCCCACCCGTTCAAAGGGCACCCCCACCACAGGCATTGGTATAAGGGGGGCCTTTGTCGTGCCACCTGACTTACCACTGGCTTGGCAAGTGACACAGGAGCGGCAAAACTCCTTGGTATCTTCGTTCATGTGAGGCCAGTGAAAGTGCGAGACAAGCCTGTCCCACGTTTTCGTCTGGCCTAAGTGACCTGCTAAGGGAATCTCGTGGGCCAAGGTAAGTAGGAAACCACGCTGAGACAAGGGGACGACCAGCCTCCTGGTCATGCCAGGCTTGGGGTCTCTTGCCTCAGTGTACAGGAGTCCATCTTCCCAGTATACCTTGTGGGTACCTGTGGCGTTCCCAGCAGCCTCAGCAGCAGCCTGCTGTCTGAGGGGTTCAAGAGAAGGGCAGTCTAATTGGTCCTTCCCCAGATCTTCCCTTGAGGGTCCCCCTGAGCCCAAGAATTCAACTTGATCAAGTTCGAACTCTCTCGGCTCAGTTTCCCTCAATTCCTGTAGGTCAGCCTCCTCTGAGACTTGATCCTCGACCTGGGGCAAGGGGGAAGGCGCAGCCTTAACCCTACTGCTCTTTTTCTTGGGAGGTGTCTGGTCCGTTGTTCCAGGATCCAGCACCTGTTCAGTGGGGCATTTCCTGACCTGTGACCTAGTCACAGCGAACACATGTGCTGGCAAACCTAACATTTCCATGTGAGTCCGGTGCTCCACTTCTGACCATTGTGACGACTCCAAATCATTGCCCAACAAACAATCCACTGGGAGGTCTGGACTAACTACAACCTTCTTTTGGCCAGTTACCCCTCCCCAGGAGAAAGCTACAATTGCCATACTGTGATTGGTAGTGACATTGCTTGCATTGGTCACCAGGAATTCTGTACCTGGCATGATCTGTCCAGGGTCCACAAAGTTAGGCGTCACCATGGTGACGCTGGCACAAGTGTCCCTATAGGCCTGAGCCATCTTTCCATTTATGAAAGGCGTCTGTCTGTATTTGCCCAAAGTATTGGGGCTTACGTCAGGGGACACGTCTACGTCCCCTGTACTGACAAGGACAGCCTGAGTGAGTGTGCCAACTAAGTTGTCACGCCCCTCAGAACCCAGGGTTAACCCTACTAAACCCTTGGGAGGCGCACTACCACTGCTGACTGTACTAGGGGGCACAGGTGCCTTAGGGGCTGCAGTGGCAGGAGTCTGCCCTCCTCCTTTCTTGGTGCACTCACTAAACCAGTGAGACTTACTTTTACAGTACTGGCACCATCGTTTGGATTGGCCTTCTTTCTTCTTTTGGGGAGCCTGACCCCCACCCTCTTTGGGTTGTTGGGGACCTGTCGAAGACTTCTGGTCATTTTGTTCCCCCTTAGAATCTTTACCCTTCTGGTCTGCTTTCTTCTGACCACCTTGATTCTGGCCCTGGTTCTGTTTAACTCTCGTACGAACCCATTTGTCTGCCTTCTGCCCCAATTCTTGAGGAGAGGTCAGATCCGAGTCGACAAGATGCTGATGCAACAACTGGTTCTGACAATTGTTTAAAATTTGTTCTCTCATCATCAAATTATACAATCCTTTGTAATCAGTAACCTTACTGCCCAGCAACCAGCCCTCAAAAGCCTTAGTGGCACAATCGACAAAATCAGACCAATCTTGAGACTGCGTTTTCTGGGTATCCCTGAACAGCACCCTGTACTGCTCAGTGGTTAGGCCGAACCCTTCAACGAGTGTATTCTTCAAGACTTGGTAATTGTTGGCGTCCTCTACCCTTGTGGTGAGGAGCTTGTCTCTTCCTTTACCTTCAAAGGAGAGCCACAAGATAGCTGCCCACTGACTCTGGGGAACGCCTTGCACAGTGCAGGCCCTCTCCAAAGCAGTAATCCATTTGTGGATGTCGTCCCCTTGTTTAAAGGGGGGCACTATCTTCCCAAGGTGTTTCGTATCGAAACTCTTTTCCCTATTACTAGGTACATTGCTGCCACCAGTGGGGACTGCCCCACTTAACTGTTGCTCTCTAGCGAAAGCAAGCTTTTCCTTGGCCAGGGCAAGTTCTTCCCTTTCGATCCGCAGATTAGCTGCCCTTTCCTTCGCTTCGTACACTCTCCTCTGAGGGGACGTCATCCCTCTTTGAGAAGAGTTGTGAGAGCCGTTGGTATGAAGGGATCTGCCAGAGCCTCTTGATAGAGATCTGGCTCGTCCATTCCCCATGTTAAGCTGACCTGATAGTGGCCCCAGGGGTCCCCCAGTACCGCTATCATGTTTGCTTAAGTTGGACCTGCTTAGTCTGACGACTTCTACCTGTCCCTTATCTGCCTCGTCCCCAGAGAGATCCTCATCCTCATCCTCCTCCACATCCTCGTTCTCGGTTGCGAGATGAATGAGGTCAGGATCGTCTCGGGTTCCCTCGAGGGGAGGCATGTCTCCTTCTGGATTAGAAGAGCTACGAAGTTTCTCAGCTCTCCTGGCATCATAAGTCTCCAAGAGACCAATCAGAAAGGACGTTGTGGGGTTAGACCCCTGCTGAATCTTCCGGGAGTGACACAATCGTCTTAACTCCTTGAAGCTCAGCACAGTATATCCTGAAGGGATGACCTGTGGAGGGTCAACTGACACAAGGGGAGACTCAGAGTTTCCTCCTTGGCCCGACATACTGTTTCTAGTGTGGTGTAAGTGATGCACCTACCTACACTATGTGTTTTCCTACTTTTCCCTTGCTAAGAGTTGTAGCCAAGGTGTGCTAAGCCTTGAGGAGCTACAACAGCTGGTTCAGTAGAACTCAGAGTATTCTAAGCTTTTAGTTATATGTACTAACAGTACTTGTGCGATCTTTCAACAAGATATTCTTAGGATACGTGTGGTAAAACAACAGCAAGCTCAAATCCCAACCGCTGCTCACCAATGTGAGAAGTTGGCCCGATATGCAACGTTCGCTATTCTAGCGACCGCTATGTATCGTTCCAACGACCCTTATGGTGTTTGGTTGTAAGTCAACCTATAGACCAGCTATCCTAGTAGCGTGGATACGAGCAGTCTAAGGCTAAAGACTCGAGAGGGCGCGTTAAGCCAGCTGTTTACCACACATGTACCCCTTGAACACCCAGTGAAAGGACACCACACAAGTGTTATGAAAATAAACAGTATATTTATTAAGAATCACAACAGCCCTGTACTCTTTATGAGGACAGGGTACTAAGCACAACCAAATCTCTTTAGCAAATACTTCAAGTGCACGTTTAAAGACAAGTGTCCGAGGACACGGAAAGGTTAAGGCAAGTCGGAAGCGAGGGACTCGGGACCCTAGAGTAAGGAGGCTATGCAGGCACCGAAATGCCGAGTTACCTAGCCACGAGGGCTGCGGCTGCAAGTCTTACAGGCGTCGGGGTCTTCGCTGACGAGCCAGGAGCCGGAAGAAAAGGAGTTGCTGGCCGGCGACCAGTGGTGTATAGTTCGTAGAGATTGATGAAACCTGAAAGCAGAGGGGACCAAGTTCGTACTACTAGCCACTAGTCAGAGGGTACCAGGAAGGCACCGGTTGGCCGTCACCTCGACCAGGTGAGTGGGCGACGCTCGGCTCTGCAGTCTCACGGACCAGGAGGCGTTGTCGGCGACCACGGTGGAGGTGCGAGCTGTCCCACGACGGATGTCGCTGTCGGCGTCTTGGGTGGACCAGGAGGGTCCGGGGTGCTTCTCGGAAAGATGGAAGCAAGGGCCAGTCTGGAGCAA
This sequence comes from Lissotriton vulgaris, assembly GCF_964263255.1. Classification (NCBI taxonomy): domain Eukaryota; kingdom Metazoa; phylum Chordata; class Amphibia; order Caudata; family Salamandridae; genus Lissotriton; species Lissotriton vulgaris. The sequence goes on along the minus strand of NC_141699.1, from coordinate 88,316,951 downwards.
CCAGACCGGCAGTGTTGATTCTTGGTCGTCGTCACGGAAGGGCACAAGCCAGCGGCAAGTGACCAGACAACGGGCTGAGCAGCGAGCAGAAGGGCCCCACGCAGATCGTGGAGATGCTGGGAGACTGCACTTCGGTGCTGGAGCGGCTCAGGGTCGGGGCTTCTCGGACCCCAGAGCACTCACCAGAGAGTTACCTCGATGGTCGTGCTGGTTTTAAGAGCGTGCAGGTTCTGATGATGGCCGGTCCCTCGAGGTCTCGTCGCACCCACAGATCACAGCTGAGCTGATGACGTGGGTAGAGGTCAGAGGTGCCAGGGAAGCCGGTTCTCGTCGAGCTGGGCCGTCGGATTCCTTGAGGAAGGACTTACAGCAAACCGCAGAGTTCTTAGATGGTGCCCGCTGATGCAGGGTGACTACTCCTTAGCCACAAGGGAGAAATCTTAAGAAGAGTCTTGAAGTCCTTTCGTAGAAAGTATTCTTGATTCAAAGATGATCTAATTTGGAAGGGTCCCCGCTCCGGCCTTTATCCTAAAGAAAGGGGTGGGTATATGACTAGGTCCTGCCCTAAGGGTGGGACCAGGAAGGGGGGTAGTTACACCCCTCTCCCCTGCCGGACTTTCCCCAGGCCAGGGCTGTCGCCCCTGGAACTGGTTCTAACCGGCAGATGCGTAGTGAGCACCGGGGTGCCACTCCGCAGTCACCTTCTCGCAAAAGCCCTACCTACCCAGAATACACAAACCCTGTCTGGGACGGTGCGAACACCGCCCTTGACAGGAAACCCTTTGTCCAAGTGCTCCTCGCTGGAAGGACTCCCAGCAGCAGGAGGTCAGACTTGTGTCTGTGGTGGCAGCATCCATTTTGTGGAGCTGAGGCCTTCGTTAACTTTAACCGGGGTTCACAGTTACGTACATGTCGTGTCCCTCTAGAAGGGCGGAATGCTAACCTCGTCGCCAGAGGTGGTGAGAGGGCAGCATCCCGATTCGTATGACACCTTACTCGACATGTCTTGATAACGCGACACCGGAGTTACCGATGTGGTACGCGTTATCATGGAACAGCCATTGGGTCTCGATTCCGCAAGCTGCAACCGGGCTCGGCTCGGGCCAGAGCTTAGTTCACGCGAGCCCATGCACTCTGCCTTCAGGATTGTCAAGGCCTGCCATAGGAGTGACTGATAGGAACTCGGGTGTCCATTGGAGGGTTAGATATAGGGCTACTATATCTACAGCAAAGGGTGATTACACGACTTTGCCCCAGCTGTCATGCAGCCAGTTGTGTCAAATTTAGGAGGCCAGCCAGGGGTGGCATAATACATGCTGCAGCCCCTGACGGCCCTGGGTACACCTACGCCCTGGGTTACAGGGTCTGATAAGGTGGCCCAGTACCAATTGGTAAATGCACCTAGGGTACATCTCGTAATTTATAAAGAGAACAGCCAGGCTGTGGGTCTGATTGGCAGGCCCACAGCCAGAGGAAGTCGTAAACCAGTGAAACAAAAGCAAAAAATCTGGGTGATCATAGGATTGCAGACCCTACTCTCCTACACTCACCACAAGGGTAGAGGACGCTAACGATTACCAAGTCTTGAAAAATACACTCGTTGAAGGGTTCGGCCTAACCACTGAGCAGTACAGGGTGCTGTTCAGGGATACCCAGAAAACGCAGTCTCAAGATTGGTCTGACTTTGTTGATTGTGCCACTAAGGCTTTTGAAGGCTGGCTACTGGGTAGTAAGGTTACTGATTTTAAAGGATTGTATAATCTAATTATGAGGGAGCAAATCTTAAATAATTGTCAGAACCAGCTACTACATCAGCACCTGGTAGACTCTGAGTTGACCTCTCCACAGGAATTGGGTAAGAGGGCAGACAAATGGGTCAGAACCAGGGTTAGGCCTAAAAACCAGGGTGGTGACCAGAAAAAGGAATCGACCAAGCCTCAAGAGAAGGGTGGGGATAAATCCACAGAGAAGACTTCCCAAGGGCCCCAAAACTCCAACAAGGGTGGTGGGTCCCAGAACACTCCTTCAGAACAGAAGAAACCTTATTGCCATTCCTGTAAACAGGTGGGCCATTACAAAAGTGATGCCAAGTGCCCTAAAAATAGCAATAAGGAAAACATACCCCCAAGTAACACTCCCAGACCTCCTGTTATCACTAGTGGTAATCCCCCAGGTGGTGGGAGTGCCCCCAAGAATGTGGTGGGCATTACTTTGGGCAATCAGGAGGACTATGGCCTAGCCAGGTTCCCTGACCACACTCTTGTCTGTGAGACTGGCATGGGGTTTGCCAACTTCACTACTGGACCCCACATTTTGGGAAAGTATAGACAAGAAGTTTTATTGAATGGTCGGAAAGTTGAGGCATTCAGAGACACCGGGGCCAGCCTCACCATGGTGAGTGACCATCTGGTCCCCTCTGCTCAACTGACCCCTGGTTTTACTTACCAGGTGACAGATATTCATGGAGTGAAGAGAAGGCATCCCATGGCAGTAGTCAAACTCAGCTGGGGTAATGTCACAGGGCCCATGAGAGTGGCAGTGACAGATAACCTACCTGTAGATTGCTTACTGGGGAACGACCTGGAACTCTCAGCATGGGCTGAGGTGGAGCAAGAAGCTCACTCCAGAATGATAGGCCTATCCGGACAGGTTAGTGGGGCAGTAATAGCTACAGCCCCAGTCCAAACACCATTCCTCCCTGAAAAGGTTGGAAGGGCAGTGGTAGCCACTGCCCAGGCTCAGACAGACTTTCCAGAGCAGGATAGGAGGGCTGTGACAGTCACAGCCCAAACACAGACTGAGTGCCCTCCTGAAAAGGTTGGCAAGGTTGAAATGGTCTCAGCCTCTACTCAGACAGATAGTGAGGTTGTGAAGCCTGAAACAATGGATCACTCCACTCAAACAGAGAGCATTGAGGAGGAAGAAGAGTCTTCCCCCTCCCAGACACTAGGTGAGAGCCAGCCTCCTCAGGGAACTGACTCTACCCCTGTTGAAGGAACTGCCCCAGAGGTGGTCAGGCCTAGCCTGGCAGAGCCCCTGATAGCAGTGGACCCTTCCCAGGTGGGACCCAGTCTGGAGCAGGTAACCTGCACCTCTCTACCCTGCCTCAGTCAGCCCAGGGCTGAAGAGGACAGGGAGGCCAGTGGTGGACCCAAAAGGGCCCCCTGTCCAAAAGAACCCCTTAATCAACAGATTAGGATCACTGAAGCTGGTAAACCTAGCCAAGTGAAAATAGAACAGACTCCTGAGGGATCCCCCTTAAAAGTAGTTAGGGAACTCCCACAGCTGGACACTGTTGGGCACAGCCAAACATGGGGCCTAAAAACCCCAGACCTGACCTGTCCCTCCAGTAAGCCAAACAGAGGGACTCAGCCTCCAGCTTTATGTAGCCAGAGGCTGACCCTGAGAGCTCAGTGCATCTCAGCTAAAGAAAGGAAGGCACGCATGATGGATGGTGATTGGAGGAAGTTGAGCCCAAAGGTAGAGGAGCCTCACTTCAGTACTCCATCCCAGCATCAGCCTTCTTCTTTCCCAAGACACACCAGAGACAGAGATTCCCTATGGTGGAGACCCTCAGATACCCTTAGGGTGAGGGGTTGCCTAGTGGACCATGACACAGGGGGAAACCAAGCCAGAGCTGGTCCTTCCTTATATGGCCACTTAGGTAATAGAGGCTTACCTGGACAAGGATAGCCTTATCTCCTTTCGTTTGGGGGGGGGTTGTGTAGGAAGGTACATCCTGACTATGGTTGCCCCCAACTTTTTGCCCTGTGTTTTAGCTGGTTTTTGACATAGTCGACCTGGGATCCTGCCAATCAGGACCCCAGGCCTACTGCTCTCTCTTTAAAATGGATTCCATGTACCCTAGGTGCATTTCCAATTGGTACTGGGCCACCCTATCAGACCCTGTAACTCAGGGCATAGGTGTACCCAGGGCCGCCATGGGCTGCAGCATGTATTATGCCACCCCTGGCTGGCCTCGTAAATTTGACACAACTGGCTGCATGACAGCTGGGGCGAAGTCGTGTAATCACGCTTTGCTTTAGATATAGTAGCCCTATATCTAACCATACAATGGACACTCGAGTTCCTATCAGTCACTCCTATGGCAGGCCTAGACAATCCTGAAGGCAGAGTGCATGGGCTCGTGTGAGTTAGGTTCAGGCCCGAGCCGAGCCGGCTGCAGCTTGCGGGATCAAGGCCCAATAGCTGTTCCATGATAACGCGTGCCATATCGGTAACTCCGGTATCGCGTTATCAAGGCATGTCGAGTAAGGTGTCATACGAATCGGGATGCTGCCCTCTCACCAACCCTGGCGACGAGGTTAGCATTCCGCCCTTCTAGAGGGACACGACATGTACGTAACTGTGAACCCCGGTTAAAGTTAACGAAGGCCTCAGCTCCACAAAATGGATGCTGCCACCACAGACACAAGTCTGACCTCCTGCTGCTGGGAGTCCTTCCAGCGAGGAGCACTTGGACAAAGGGTTTCCTGTCAAGGGCGGTGTTCGCACCGTCCCAGACAGGGTTTGTGTATTCTGGGTAGGTAGGGCTTTTGCGAGAAGGTGACTGCGGAGTGGCACCCCGGTGCTCACTACGCATCTGCCGGTTAGAACCAGTTCCAGGGGCGACAGCCCTGGCCTGGGGAAAGTCCGGCAGGGGAGAGGGGTGTAACTACCCCCCTTCCTGGTCCCACCCTTAGGGCAGGACCTAGTCATGTACCCACCCCTTTCTTTAGGATAAAGGCCGGAGCGGGGACCCTTCCAAATTGGATCATCTTTGAATCAAGAATACTTTCTACGAAAGGACTTCAAGACTCTTCTTAAGATTTCTCCCTTGTGGCTAAGGAGTAGTCACCCTGCATCAGCGGGCACCATCTAAGAACTCTGCGGTTTGCTGTAAGTCCTTCCTCAAGGAATCCGACGGCCCAGCTCGACGAGAACCGGCTTCCCTGGCACCTCTGACCTCTACCCACGTCATCAGCTCAGCTGTGATCTGTGGGTGCGACGAGACCTCGAGGGACCGGCCATCATCAGAACCTGCACGCTCTTAAAACCAGCACGACCATCGAGGTAACTCTCTGGTGAGTGCTCTGGGGTCCGAGAAGCCCCGACCCTGAGCCGCTCCAGCACCGAAGTGCAGTCTCCCAGCATCTCCACGATCTGCGTGGGGCCCTTCTGCTCGCTGCTCAGCACGTTGTCTGGTCACTTGCCGCTGGCTTGTGCCCTTCCGTGACGACGACCAAGAATCAACACTGCCGGTCTGGTTGCTCCAGACTGGCCCTTGCTTCCATCTTTCCGAGAAGCACCCCGGACCCTCCTGGTCCACCCAAGACGCCGACAGCGACATCCGTCGTGGGACAGCTCGCACCTCCACCGTGGTCGCCGACAACGCCTCCTGGTCCGTGAGACTGCAGAGCCGAGCGTCGCCCACTCACCTGGTCGAGGTGACGGCCAACCGGTGCCTTCCTGGTACCCTCTGACTACTGGCTAGTAGTACGAACTTGGTCCCCTCTGCTTTCAGGTTTCATCAATCTCTACGAACTATACACCACTGGTCGCCGGCCAGCAACTCCTTTTCTTCCGGCTCCTGGCTCGTCAGCGAAGACCCCGACGCCTGTAAGACTTGCAGCCGCAGCCCTCGTGGCTAGGTAACTCGGCATTTCGGTGCCTGCATAGCCTCCTTACTCTAGGGTCCCGAGTCCCTCGCTTCCGACTTGCCTTAACCTTTCCGTGTCCTCGGACACTTGTCTTTAAACGTGCACTTGAAGTATTTGCTAAAGAGATTTGGTTGTGCTTAGTACCCTGTCCTCATAAAGAGTACAGGGCTGTTGTGATTCTTAATAAATATACTGTTTATTTTCATAACACTTGTGTGGTGTCCTTTCACTGGGTGTTCAAGGGGTACATGTGTGGTAAACAGCTGGCTTAACGCGCCCTCTCGAGTCTTTAGCCTTAGACTGCTCGTATCCACGCTACTAGGATAGCTGGTCTATAGGTTGACTTACAACCAAACACCATAAGGGTCGTTGGAACGATACATAGCGGTCGCTAGAATAGCGAACGTTGCATATCGGGCCAACTTCTCACAACCAGGACCCCATTATATATCTCAGGTGATATGACAAGAGTGGCTAGGGCTCATTTCCAGGCTCCAGGTACACGTCTGACTCCTATTTGTGACATTTCGAGGTGTTTCGTGTCAAACTCATTTTTTCCATTATAGGCCATCAAAAATGGTGGAAAATGGAAAAAACAGCAAGGAACAGTTGCCTAATAACATCCTAAACATAATGTATATCTCCATAAATGTTTAAATCATTTTAACCTTTTCATGCATCACTAGTGATGCACACTAAATCTGAGACGCATCACTGGTGATGCATGGGAAAAGCTTGCTCAAAGTGCTCACTATTAGCGAGTTTTGCAAATTTTCAGTATCAACCCTAACGACTGTGGGTCTCTGTGGCCTCCAGGACCCTATATTATATCTCAGGTGATGAAGCAAGAGTGGCTAGGGCTCATTTCCAGCCTCCAGGTACATGTCTGACTCCCATTTCTGACATGTATTGGTGTTTGGTGTCAAACACATTTTTTCCATTATGGGCCATGGAGCTCAGAGTCACACCACATTTCGTGTTTTGGACCCAAGGACCCCATAGTATACCTCAGATGACATACCAGGATTGTCTAAGGGCCATTTCTGTCCTCCAGGGACGACTTTTTGAAGTTTTTGGATTTAAGAGGGCAAAGTCACTTCTTCCACCCAGCCCAAGGTGCGCAAAATCGGGTACGATATCAGGTTTTTCCCTTGGCTGGAAGCTAAAAAAAACTTCAGATAATACCAAAGGTAGACAGATCAAATGAAAGCATCAGATCTGACCTTTCTAACAAGTGTATTTATGTCTTGAACACTCAAACAGTGTCTCTGATATCCAATATGAGCTATTTGACAAATTAGCAAATCTTGTCAAAAAAATTTTTGGATGATTTTTGCTAATTTTCGGTATCAACCCCCATGACTGTTTTCAGGCCCCTGTAGCCACCAGGACCCCATTATATATCTCAGGTGATATGACAAGAGTGGCTAGGGCTCATTTCCAGGCTCCAGGTACACGTCTGACTCCTATTTGTGACATTTCGAGGTGTTTCGTGTCAAACTCATTTTTTCCATTATAGGCCATCAAAAATGGTGGAAAATGGAAAAAACAGCAAGGAACAGTTGCCTAATAACATCCTAAACATAATGTATATCTCCATAAATGTTTAAATCATTTTAACCTTTTCATGCATCACTAGTGATGCACACTAAATCTGAGACGCAGCACTGGTGATGCATTTGCATCACTAGTGATGCAAATGCATCACTGGTGATGCATGGGAAAAGCTTGCTCAAAGTGCTCACTATTAGCGAGTTTTGCAAATTTTCAGTATCAACCCTAACGACTGTGGGTCTCTGTGGCCTCCAGGACCCTATATTATATCTCAGGTGATGAAGCAAGAGTCGCTAGGGCTCATTTCCAGCCTCCAGGTACATGTCTGACTCCCATTTCTGACATGTATTGGTGTTTGGTGTCAAACACATTTTTTCCATTATGGGCCATGGAGCTCAGAGTCACACCACATTTCTTGTTTTGGACCCAAGGACCCCATAGTATACCTCAGATGACATACCAGGATTGTCTAAGGGCCATTTCTGTCCTCCAGGGACGACTTTTTGAAGTTTTTGGATTTAAGGGGGCAAAGTCACTTCTTCCACCCAGCCCAAGGTGCGCAAAATCGGGTACGATATCAGGTTTTTCCCTTGGCTGGAAGCTAAAAAAAACTTCAGATAATACCAAAGGTAGACAGATCAAATGAAAGCATCAGATCTGACCTTTCTAACAAGTGTATTTATGTCTTGAACACTCAAACGGTGTCTCTGATATCCAATCTGAGCTATTTGACAAATTAGCAAATCTTGGCAAAAAAATGTTTTGACAATTTTTGCTAATTTTCGGTATCAACCCTCATGACTGTTTTCAGGCCCCTGTAGCCACCAGGACCCCATTATGTATCTCAGGTGATATGACAAGAGTGGCTAGGGCTCATTTCCAGGCTCCAGGTACACGTCTGACTCGTATTTGTGACATTTCGAGGTGTTTCGTGTCAAACTCATTTTTTCCATGATAGGCCATCAAAAATGGTGGAAAATGGAAAAAACAGCAAGGAACAGTTGCCTAATAACATCCTAAACATAATGTATATCTCCATAAATGTTTAAATCATTTTAACCTTTTCATGCATCACTAGTGAAGCACACTAAATCTGAGACGCAGCACTGGTGATGCATTTGCATCACTAGTGATGCAAATGCATCAGTGGTGATGCATGGGAAAAGCTTGCTAAAAGTGCTCACTATTAGCGAGTTTTGCAAATTTTCATTATCAACCCTAATGACTGTTTGTGGGTCCCTTTGGCCACCAGGACCCTATATTATATCTCAGGTGATGAAGCAAGAGTGGCTAGGGCTCATTTCCAGGCTCCAGGTACATGTCTGACTCCCATTTCTGACATGTTGAGGTGTTTGGAGTCAAACTAATTTTTTCCATTATGTGCCATAGAGCTCAGAGTCACACCACATTTCTAGTTTTGGACCCAAGGACCCCATAGTATACCTCAGATGACATACCAGGAGTGTCTAAGACCCATTTCTGTCCTCCAGGGACGACTTTTTGAAGTTTTTGGATTTAAGGGGGCAAAGTCACTTCTTCCACCCAGCCCAAGGTGCGCAAAATCGGGTACGATATCAGGTTTTTCCCTTGGCTGGAAGCTAAAAAAAACTTCAGATAATACCAAAGGTAGACAGATCAAATGAAAGCATCAGATCTGACCTTTCTAACAAGTGTATTTATGTCTTGAACACTCAAACGGTGTCTCTGATATCCAATATGAGCTATTTGACAAATTAGCAAATCTTGTCAAAAAAATTTTTGGATGATTTTTGCTAATTTTCGGTATCAACCCCCATGACTGTTTTCAGGCCCCTGTAGCCACCAGGACCCCCTTATATATCTCAGGTGATATGACAAGAGTGGCTAGGGCTCATTTCCAGGCTCCAGGTACACGTCTGACTCCTATTTGTGACATTTCGAGGTGTTTCGTGTCAAACTCATTTTTTCCATTATAGGCCATCAAAAATGGTGGAAAATGGAAAAAACAGCAAGGAACAGTTGCCTAATAACATCCTAAACATAATGTATATCTCCATAAATGTTTAAATCATTTTAACCTTTTCATGCATCACTAGTGATGCACACTAAATCTGAGACGCATCACTGGTGATGCATGGGAAAAGCTTGCTCAAAGTGCTCACTATTAGCGAGTTTTGCAAATTTTCAGTATCAACCCTAATGACTGTGGGTCTCTGTGGCCTCCAGGACCCTATATTATATCTCAGGTGATGAAGCAAGAGTGGCTAGGGCTCATTTCCAGCCTCCAGGTACATGTCTGACTCCCATTTCTGACATGTATTGGTGTTTGGTGTCAAACACATTTTTTCCATTATGGGCCATGGAGCTCAGAGTCACACCACATTTCGTGTTTTGGACCCAAGGACCCCATAGTATACCTCAGATGACATACCAGGATTGTCTAAGGGCCATTTCTGTCCTCCAGGGACGACTTTTTGAAGTTTTTGGATTTAAGGGGGCAAAGTCACTTCTTCCACCCAGCCCAAGGTGCGCAAAATCGGGTACGATATCAGGTTTTTCCCTTGGCTGGAAGCTAAAAAAAACTTCAGATAATACCAAAGGTAGACAGATCAAATGAAAGCATCAGATCTGACCTTTCTAACAAGTGTATTTATGTCTTGAACACTCAAACAGTGTCTCTGATATCCAATATGAGCTATTTGACAAATTAGCAAATCTTGTCAAAAAATTTTTTGGATGATTTTTGCTAATTTTCGGTATCAACCCCCATGACTGTTTTCAGGCCCCTGTAGCCACCAGGACCCCATTATATATCTCAGGTGATATGACAAGAGTGGCTAGGGCTCATTTCCAGGCTCCAGGTACACGTCTGACTCCTATTTGTGACATTTCGAGGTGTTTCGTGTCAAACTCATTTTTTCCATTATAGGCCATCAAAAATGGTGTAAAATGGAAAAAACAGCAAGGAACAGTTGCCTAATAACATCCTAAACATAATGTATATCTCCATAAATGTTTAAATCATTTTAACCTTTTCATGCATCACTAGTGATGCACACTAAATCTGAGACGCATCACTGGTGATGCATGGGAAAAGCTTGCTCAAAGTGCTCACTATTAGCGAGTTTTGCAAATTTTCAGTATCAACCCTAACGACTGTGGGTCTCTGTGGCCTCCAGGACCCTATATTATATCTCAGGTGATGAAGCAAGAGTGGCTAGGGCTCATTTCCAGCCTCCAGGTACATGTCTGACTCCCATTTCTGACATGTATTGGTGTTTGGTGTCAAACACATTTTTTCCATTATGGGCCATGGAGCTCAGAGTCACACCACATTTCGTGTTTTGGACCCAAGGACCCCATAGTATACCTCAGATGACATACCAGGATTGTCTAAGGGCCATTTCTGTCCTCCAGGGACGACTTTTTGAAGTTTTTGGATTTAAGGGGGCAAAGTCACTTCTTCCACCCAGCCCAAGGTGCGCAAAATCGGGTACGATATCAGGTTTTTCCCTTGGCTGGAAGCTAAAAAAAACTTCAGATAATACCAAAGGTAGACAGATCAAATGAAAGCATCAGATCTGACCTTTCTAACAAGTGTATTTATGTCTTGAACACTCAAACAGTGTCTCTGATATCCAATATGAGCTATTTGACAAATTAGCAAATCTTGTCAAAAAAATTTTTGGATGATTTTTGCTAATTTTCGGTATCAACCCCCATGACTGTTTTCAGGCCCCTGTAGCCACCAGGACCCCATTATATATCTCAGGTGATATGACAAGAGTGGCTAGGGCTCATTTCCAGGCTCCAGGTACACGTCTGACTCCTATTTGTGACATTTCGAGGTGTTTCGTGTCAAACTCATTTTTTCCATTATAGGCCATCAAAAATGGTGGAAAATGGAAAAAACAGCAAGGAACAGTTGCCTAATAACATCCTAAACATAATGTATATCTCCATAAATGTTTAAATCATTTTAACCTTTTCATGCATCACTAGTGATGCACACTAAATCTGAGACGCATCACTGGTGATGCATGGGAAAAGCTTGCTCAAAGTGCTCACTATTAGCGAGTTTTGCAAATTTTCAGTATCAACCCTAACGACTGTGGGTCTCTGTGGCCTCCAGGACCCTATATTATATCTCAGGTGATGAAGCAAGAGTGGCTAGGGCTCATTTCCAGCCTCCAGGTACATGTCTGACTCCCATTTCTGACATGTATTGGTGTTTGGTGTCAAACACATTTTTTCCATTATGGGCCATGGAGCTCAGAGTCACACCACATTTCGTGTTTTGGACCCAAGGACCCCATAGTATACCTCAGATGACATACCAGGATTGTCTAAGGGCCATTTCTGTCCTCCAGGGACGACTTTTTGAAGTTTTTGGATTTAAGGGGGCAAAGTCACTTCTTCCACCCAGCCCAAGGTGCGCAAAATCGGGTACGATATCAGGTTTTTCCCTTGGCTGGAAGCTAAAAAAAACTTCAGATAATACCAAAGGTAGACAGATCAAATGAAAGCATCAGATCTGACCTTTCTAACAAGTGTATTTATGTCTTGAACACTCAAACAGTGTCTCTGATATCCAATATGAGCTATTTGACAAATTAGCAAATCTTGTCAAAAAATTTTTTGGATGATTTTTGCTAATTTTCGGTATCAACCCCCATGACTGTTTTCAGGCCCCTGTAGCCACCAGGACCCCATTATATATCTCAGGTGATATGACAAGAGTGGCTAGGGCTCATTTCCAGGCTCCAGGTACACGTCTGACTCCTATTTGTGACATTTCGAGGTGTTTCGTGTCAAACTCATTTTTTCCATTATAGGCCATCAAAAATGGTGGAAAATGGAAAAAACAGCAAGGAACAGTTGCCTAATAACATCCTAAACATAATGTATATCTCCATAAATGTTTAAATCATTTTAACCTTTTCATGCATCACTAGTGATGCACACTAAATCTGAGACGCAGCACTGGTGATGCATTTGCATCACTAGTGATGCAAATGCATCACTGGTGATGCATGGGAAAAGCTTGCTCAAAGTGCTCACTATTAGCGAGTTTTGCAAATTTTCAGTATCAACCCTAACGACTGTGGGTCTCTGTGGCCTCCAGGACCCTATATTATATCTCAGGTGATGAAGCAAGAGTGGCTAGGGCTCATTTCCAGCCTCCAGGTACATGTCTGACTCCCATTTCTGACATGTATTGGTGTTTGGTGTCAAACACATTTTTTCCATTATGGGCCATGGAGCTCAGAGTCACACCACATTTCTTGTTTTGGACCCAAGGACCCCATAGTATACCTCAGATGACATACCAGGATTGTCTAAGGGCCATTTCTGTCCTCCAGGGACGACTTTTTGAAGTTTTTGGATTTAAGGGGGCAAAGTCACTTCTTCCACCCAGCCCAAGGTGCGCAAAATCGGGTACGATATCAGGTTTTTCCCTTGGCTGGAAGCTAAAAAAAACTTCAGATAATACCAAAGGTAGACAGATCAAATGAAAGCATCAGATCTGACCTTTCTAACAAGTGTATTTATGTCTTGAACACTCAAACGGTGTCTCTGATATCCAATATGAGCTATTTGACAAATTAGCAAATCTTGTCAAAAAAATTTTTGGATGATTTTTGCTAATTTTCGGTATCAACCCCCATGACTGTTTTCAGGCCCCTGTAGCCACCAGGACCCCATTATATATCTCAGGTGATATGACAAGAGTGGCTAGGGCTCATTTCCAGGCTCCAGGTACACGTCTGACTCCTATTTGTGACATTTCGAGGTGTTTCGTGTCAAACTCATTTTTTCCATTATAGGCCATCAAAAATGGTGGAAAATGGAAAAAACAGCAAGGAACAGTTGCCTAATAACATCCTAAACATAATGTATATCTCCATAAATGTTTAAATCATTTTAACCTTTTCATGCATCACTAGTGATGCACACTAAATCTGAGACGCATCACTGGTGATGCATGGGAAAAGCTTGCTCAAAGTGCTCACTATTAGCGAGTTTTGCAAATTTTCAGTATCAACCCTAACGACTGTGGGTCTCTGTGGCCTCCAGGACCCTATATTATATCTCAGGTGATGAAGCAAGAGTGGCTAGGGCTCATTTCCAGCCTCCAGGTACATGTCTGACTCCCATTTCTGACATGTATTGGTGTTTGGTGTCAAACACATTTTTTCCATTATGGGCCATGGAGCTCAGAGTCACACCACATTTCGTGTTTTGGACCCAAGGACCCCATAGTATACCTCAGATGACATACCAGGATTGTCTAAGGGCCATTTCTGTCCTCCAGGGACGACTTTTTGAAGTTTTTGGATTTAAGGGGGCAAAGTCACTTCTTCCACCCAGCCCAAGGTGCGCAAAATCGGGTACGATATCAGGTTTTTCCCTTGGCTGGAAGCTAAAAAAAACTTCAGATAATACCAAAGGTAGACAGATCAAATGAAAGCATCAGATCTGACCTTTCTAACAAGTGTATTTATGTCTTGAACACTCAAACAGTGTCTCTGATATCCAATATGAGCTATTTGACAAATTAGCAAATCTTGTCAAAAAAATTTTTGGATGATTTTTGCTAATTTTCGGTATCAACCCCCATGACTGTTTTCAGGCCCCTGTAGCCACCAGGACCCCATTATATATCTCAGGTGATATGACAAGAGTGGCTAGGGCTCATTTCCAGGCTCCAGGTACACGTCTGACTCCTATTTGTGACATTTCGAGGTGTTTCGTGTCAAACTCATTTTTTCCATTATAGGCCATCAAAAATGGTGGAAAATGGAAAAAACAGCAAGGAACAGTTGCCTAATAACATCCTAAACATAATGTATATCTCCATAAATGTTTAAATCATTTTAACCTTTTCATGCATCACTAGTGATGCACACTAAATCTGAGACGCATCACTGGTGATGCATGGGAAAAGCTTGCTCAAAGTGCTCACTATTAGCGAGTTTTGCAAATTTTCAGTATCAACCCTAACGACTGTGGGTCTCTGTGGCCTCCAGGACCCTATATTATATCTCAGGTGATGAAGCAAGAGTGGCTAGGGCTCATTTCCAGCCTCCAGGTACATGTCTGACTCCCATTTCTGACATGTATTGGTGTTTGGTGTCAAACACATTTTTTCCATTATGGGCCATGGAGCTCAGAGTCACACCACATTTCGTGTTTTGGACCCAAGGACCCCATAGTATACCTCAGATGACATACCAGGATTGTCTAAGGGCCATTTCTGTCCTCCAGGGACGACTTTTTGAAGTTTTTGGATTTAAGGGGGCAAAGTCACTTCTTCCACCCAGCCCAAGGTGCGCAAAATCGGGTACGATATCAGGTTTTTCCCTTGGCTGGAAGCTAAAAAAAACTTCAGATAATACCAAAGGTAGACAGATCAAATGAAAGCATCAGATCTGACCTTTCTAACAAGTGTATTTATGTCTTGAACACTCAAACAGTGTCTCTGATATCCAATATGAGCTATTTGACAAATTAGCAAATCTTGTCAAAAAATTTTTTGGATGATTTTTGCTAATTTTCGGTATCAACCCCCATGACTGTTTTCAGGCCCCTGTAGCCACCAGGACCCCATTATATATCTCAGGTGATATGACAAGAGTGGCTAGGGCTCATTTCCAGGCTCCAGGTACACGTCTGACTCCTATTTGTGACATTTCGAGGTGTTTCGTGTCAAACTCATTTTTTCCATTATAGGCCATCAAAAATGGTGGAAAATGGAAAAAACAGCAAGGAACAGTTGCCTAATAACATCCTAAACATAATGTATATCTCCATAAATGTTTAAATCATTTTAACCTTTTCATGCATCACTAGTGATGCACACTAAATCTGAGACGCATCACTGGTGATGCATGGGAAAAGCTTGCTCAAAGTGCTCACTATTAGCGAGTTTTGCAAATTTTCAGTATCAACCCTAACGACTGTGGGTCTCTGTGGCCTCCAGGACCCTATATTATATCTCAGGTGATGAAGCAAGAGTGGCTAGGGCTCATTTCCAGCCTCCAGGTACATGTCTGACTCCCATTTCTGACATGTATTGGTGTTTGGTGTCAAACACATTTTTTCCATTATGGGCCATGGAGCTCAGAGTCACACCACATTTCGTGTTTTGGACCCAAGGACCCCATAGTATACCTCAGATGACATACCAGGATTGTCTAAGGGCCATTTCTGTCCTCCAGGGACGACTTTTTGAAGTTTTTGGATTTAAGGGGGCAAAGTCACTTCTTCCACCCAGCCCAAGGTGCGCAAAATCGGGTACGATATCAGGTTTTTCCCTTGGCTGGAAGCTAAAAAAAACTTCAGATAATACCAAAGGTAGACAGATCAAATGAAAGCATCAGATCTGACCTTTCTAACAAGTGTATTTATGTCTTGAACACTCAAACAGTGTCTCTGATATCCAATATGAGCTATTTGACAAATTAGCAAATCTTGTCAAAAAAATTTTTGGATGATTTTTGCTAATTTTCGGTATCAACCCCCATGACTGTTTTCAGGCCCCTGTAGCCACCAGGACCCCATTATATATCTCAGGTGATATGACAAGAGTGGCTAGGGCTCATTTCCAGGCTCCAGGTACACGTCTGACTCCTATTTGTGACATTTCGAGGTGTTTCGTGTCAAACTCATTTTTTCCATTATAGGCCATCAAAAATGGTGGAAAATGGAAAAAACAGCAAGGAACAGTTGCCTAATAACATCCTAAACATAATGTATATCTCCATAAATGTTTAAATCATTTTAACCTTTTCATGCATCACTAGTGATGCACACTAAATCTGAGACGCATCACTGGTGATGCATGGGAAAAGCTTGCTCAAAGTGCTCACTATTAGCGAGTTTTGCAAATTTTCAGTATCAACCCTAACGACTGTGGGTCTCTGTGGCCTCCAGGACCCTATATTATATCTCAGGTGATGAAGCAAGAGTGGCTAGGGCTCATTTCCAGCCTCCAGGTACATGTCTGACTCCCATTTCTGACATGTATTGGTGTTTGGTGTCAAACACATTTTTTCCATTATGGGCCATGGAGCTCAGAGTCACACCACATTTCGTGTTTTGGACCCAAGGACCCCATAGTATACCTCAGATGACATACCAGGATTGTCTAAGGGCCATTTCTGTCCTCCAGGGACGACTTTTTGAAGTTTTTGGATTTAAGGGGGCAAAGTCACTTCTTCCACCCAGCCCAAGGTGCGCAAAATCGGGTACGATATCAGGTTTTTCCCTTGGCTGGAAGCTAAAAAAAACTTCAGATAATACCAAAGGTAGACAGATCAAATGAAAGCATCAGATCTGACCTTTCTAACAAGTGTATTTATGTCTTGAACACTCAAACAGTGTCTCTGATATCCAATATGAGCTATTTGACAAATTAGCAAATCTTGTCAAAAAAATTTTTGGATGATTTTTGCTAATTTTCGGTATCAACCCCCATGACTGTTTTCAGGCCCCTGTAGCCACCAGGACCCCATTATATATCTCAGGTGATATGACAAGAGTGGCTAGGGCTCATTTCCAGGCTCCAGGTACACGTCTGACTCCTATTTGTGACATTTCGAGGTGTTTCGTGTCAAACTCATTTTTTCCATTATAGGCCATCAAAAATGGTGGAAAATGGAAAAAACAGCAAGGAACAGTTGCCTAATAACATCCTAAACATAATGTATATCTCCATAAATGTTTAAATCATTTTAACCTTTTCATGCATCACTAGTGATGCACACTAAATCTGAGACGCAGCACTGGTGATGCATTTGCATCACTAGTGATGCAAATGCATCACTGGTGATGCATGGGAAAAGCTTGCTCAAAGTGCTCACTATTAGCGAGTTTTGCAAATTTTCAGTATCAACCCTAACGACTGTGGGTCTCTGTGGCCTCCAGGACCCTATATTATATCTCAGGTGATGAAGCAAGAGTGGCTAGGGCTCATTTCCAGCCTCCAGGTACATGTCTGACTCCCATTTCTGACATGTATTGGTGTTTGGTGTCAAACACATTTTTTCCATTATGGGCCATGGAGCTCAGAGTCACACCACATTTCTTGTTTTGGACCCAAGGACCCCATAGTATACCTCAGATGACATACCAGGATTGTCTAAGGGCCATTTCTGTCCTCCAGGGACGACTTTTTGAAGTTTTTGGATTTAAGGGGGCAAAGTCACTTCTTCCACCCAGCCCAAGGTGCGCAAAATCGGGTACGATATCAGGTTTTTCCCTTGGCTGGAAGCTAAAAAAAACTTCAGATAATACCAAAGGTAGACAGATCAAATGAAAGCATCAGATCTGACCTTTCTAACAAGTGTATTTATGTCTTGAACACTCAAACGGTGTCTCTGATATCCAATCTGAGCTATTTGACAAATTAGCAAATCTTGGCAAAAAAATGTTTTGACAATTTTTGCTAATTTTCGGTATCAACCCTCATGACTGTTTTCAGGCCCCTGTAGCCACCAGGACCCCATTATGTATCTCAGGTGATATGACAAGAGTGGCTAGGGCTCATTTCCAGGCTCCAGGTACACGTCTGACTCGTATTTGTGACATTTCGAGGTGTTTCGTGTCAAACTCATTTTTTCCATGATAGGCCATCAAAAATGGTGGAAAATGGAAAAAACAGCAAGGAACAGTTGCCTAATAACATCCTAAACATAATGTATATCTCCATAAATGTTTAAATCATTTTAACCTTTTCATGCATCACTAGTGAAGCACACTAAATCTGAGACGCAGCACTGGTGATGCATTTGCATCACTAGTGATGCAAATGCATCAGTGGTGATGCATGGGAAAAGCTTGCTAAAAGTGCTCACTATTAGCGAGTTTTGCAAATTTTCATTATCAACCCTAATGACTGTTTGTGGGTCCCTTTGGCCACCAGGACCCTATATTATATCTCAGGTGATGAAGCAAGAGTGGCTAGGGCTCATTTCCAGGCTCCAGGTACATGTCTGACTCCCATTTCTGACATGTTGAGGTGTTTGGAGTCAAACTAATTTTTTCCATTATGTGCCATAGAGCTCAGAGTCACACCACATTTCTAGTTTTGGACCCAAGGACCCCATAGTATACCTCAGATGACATACCAGGAGTGTCTAAGACCCATTTCTGTCCTCCAGGGACGACTTTTTGAAGTTTTTGGATTTAAGGGGGCAAAGTCACTTCTTCCACCCAGCCCAAGGTGCGCAAAATCGGGTACGATATCAGGTTTTTCCCTTGGCTGGAAGCTAAAAAAAACTTCAGATAATACCAAAGGTAGACAGATCAAATGAAAGCATCAGATCTGACCTTTCTAACAAGTGTATTTATGTCTTGAACACTCAAACGGTGTCTCTGATATCCAATATGAGCTATTTGACAAATTAGCAAATCTTGTCAAAAACAATTTTGGATGATTTTTGCTAATTTTCGGTATCAACCCCCATGACTGTTTTCAGGCCCCTGTAGCCACCAGGACCCCCTTATATATCTCAGGTGATATGACAAGAGTGGCTAGGGCTCATTTCCAGGCTCCAGGTACACGTCTGACTCCTATTTGTGACATTTCGAGGTGTTTCGTGTCAAACTCATTTTTTCCATTATAGGCCATCAAAAATGGTGGAAAATGGAAAAAACAGCAAGGAACAGTTGCCTAATAACATCCTAAACATAATGTATATCTCCATAAATGTTTAAATCATTTTAACCTTTTCATGCATCACTAGTGATGCACACTAAATCTGAGACGCATCACTGGTGATGCATGGGAAAAGCTTGCTCAAAGTGCTCACTATTAGCGAGTTTTGCAAATTTTCAGTATCAACCCTAATGACTGTGGGTCTCTGTGGCCTCCAGGACCCTATATTATATCTCAGGTGATGAAGCAAGAGTGGCTAGGGCTCATTTCCAGCCTCCAGGTACATGTCTGACTCCCATTTCTGACATGTATTGGTGTTTGGTGTCAAACACATTTTTTCCATTATGGGCCATGGAGCTCAGAGTCACACCACATTTCGTGTTTTGGACCCAAGGACCCCATAGTATACCTCAGATGACATACCAGGATTGTCTAAGGGCCATTTCTGTCCTCCAGGGACGACTTTTTGAAGTTTTTGGATTTAAGGGGGCAAAGTCACTTCTTCCACCCAGCCCAAGGTGCGCAAAATCGGGTACGATATCAGGTTTTTCCCTTGGCTGGAAGCTAAAAAAAACTTCAGATAATACCAAAGGTAGACAGATCAAATGAAAGCATCAGATCTGACCTTTCTAACAAGTGTATTTATGTCTTGAACACTCAAACAGTGTCTCTGATATCCAATATGAGCTATTTGACAAATTAGCAAATCTTGTCAAAAAAATTTTTGGATGATTTTTGCTAATTTTCGGTATCAACCCCCATGACTGTTTTCAGGCCCCTGTAGCCACCAGGACCCCATTATATATCTCAGGTGATATGACAAGAGTGGCTAGGGCTCATTTCCAGGCTCCAGGTACACGTCTGACTCCTATTTGTGACATTTCGAGGTGTTTCGTGTCAAACTCATTTTTTCCATTATAGGCCATCAAAAATGGTGGAAAATGGAAAAAACAGCAAGGAACAGTTGCCTAATAACATCCTAAACATAATGTATATCTCCATAAATGTTTAAATCATTTTAACCTTTTCATGCATCACTAGTGATGCACACTAAATCTGAGACGCATCACTGGTGATGCATGGGAAAAGCTTGCTCAAAGTGCTCACTATTAGCGAGTTTTGCAAATTTTCAGTATCAACCCTAACGACTGTGGGTCTCTGTGGCCTCCAGGACCCTATATTATATCTCAGGTGATGAAGCAAGAGTGGCTAGGGCTCATTTCCAGCCTCCAGGTACATGTCTGACTCCCATTTCTGACATGTATTGGTGTTTGGTGTCAAACACATTTTTTCCATTATGGGCCATGGAGCTCAGAGTCACACCACATTTCGTGTTTTGGACCCAAGGACCCCATAGTATACCTCAGATGACATACCAGGATTGTCTAAGGGCCATTTCTGTCCTCCAGGGACGACTTTTTGAAGTTTTTGGATTTAAGGGGGCAAAGTCACTTCTTCCACCCAGCCCAAGGTGCGCAAAATCGGGTACGATATCAGGTTTTTCCCTTGGCTGGAAGCTAAAAAAAACTTCAGATAATACCAAAGGTAGACAGATCAAATGAAAGCATCAGATCTGACCTTTCTAACAAGTGTATTTATGTCTTGAACACTCAAACAGTGTCTCTGATATCCAATATGAGCTATTTGACAAATTAGCAAATCTTGTCAAAAAAATTTTTGGATGATTTTTGCTAATTTTCGGTATCAACCCCCATGACTGTTTTCAGGCCCCTGTAGCCACCAGGACCCCATTATATATCTCAGGTGATATGACAAGAGTGGCTAGGGCTCATTTCCAGGCTCCAGGTACACGTCTGACTCCTATTTGTGACATTTCGAGGTGTTTCGTGTCAAACTCATTTTTTCCATTATAGGCCATCAAAAATGGTGGAAAATGGAAAAAACAGCAAGGAACAGTTGCCTAATAACATCCTAAACATAATGTATATCTCCATAAATGTTTAAATCATTTTAACCTTTTCATGCATCACTAGTGATGCACACTAAATCTGAGACGCATCACTGGTGATGCATGGGAAAAGCTTGCTCAAAGTGCTCACTATTAGCGAGTTTTGCAAATTTTCAGTATCAACCCTAACGACTGTGGGTCTCTGTGGCCTCCAGGACCCTATATTATATCTCAGGTGATGAAGCAAGAGTGGCTAGGGCTCATTTCCAGCCTCCAGGTACATGTCTGACTCCCATTTCTGACATGTATTGGTGTTTGGTGTCAAACACATTTTTTCCATTATGGGCCATGGAGCTCAGAGTCACACCACATTTCGTGTTTTGGACCCAAGGACCCCATAGTATACCTCAGATGACATACCAGGATTGTCTAAGGGACATTTCTGTCCTCCAGGGACGACTTTTTGAAGTTTTTGGATTTAAGGGGGCAAAGTCACTTCTTCCACCCAGCCCAAGGTGCGCAAAATCGGGTACGATATCAGGTTTTTCCCTTGGCTGGAAGCTAAAAAAAACTTCAGATAATACCAAAGGTAGACAGATCAAATGAAAGCATCAGATCTGACCTTTCTAACAAGTGTATTTATGTCTTGAACACTCAAACAGTGTCTCTGATATCCAATATGAGCTATTTGACAAATTAGCAAATCTTGTCAAAAAAATTTTTGGATGATTTTTGCTAATTTTCGGTATCAACCCCCATGACTGTTTTCAGGCCCCTGTAGCCACCAGGACCCCATTATATATCTCAGGTGATATGACAAGAGTGGCTAGGGCTCATTTCCAGGCTCCAGGTACACGTCTGACTCCTATTTGTGACATTTCGAGGTGTTTCGTGTCAAACTCATTTTTTCCATTATAGGCCATCAAAAATGGTGGAAAATGGAAAAAACAGCAAGGAACAGTTGCCTAATAACATCCTAAACATAATGTATATCTCCATAAATGTTTAAATCATTTTAACCTTTTCATGCATCACTAGTGATGCACACTAAATCTGAGACGCAGCACTGGTGATGCATTTGCATCACTAGTGATGCAAATGCATCACTGGTGATGCATGGGAAAAGCTTGCTCAAAGTGCTCACTATTAGCGAGTTTTGCAAATTTTCAGTATCAACCCTAACGACTGTGGGTCTCTGTGGCCTCCAGGACCCTATATTATATCTCAGGTGATGAAGCAAGAGTGGCTAGGGCTCATTTCCAGCCTCCAGGTACATGTCTGACTCCCATTTCTGACATGTATTGGTGTTTGGTGTCAAACACATTTTTTCCATTATGGGCCATGGAGCTCAGAGTCACACCACATTTCTTGTTTTGGACCCAAGGACCCCATAGTATACCTCAGATGACATACCAGGATTGTCTAAGGGCCATTTCTGTCCTCCAGGGACGACTTTTTGAAGTTTTTGGATTTAAGGGGGCAAAGTCACTTCTTCCACCCAGCCCAAGGTGCGCAAAATCGGGTACGATATCAGGTTTTTCCCTTGGCTGGAAGCTAAAAAAAACTTCAGATAATACCAAAGGTAGACAGATCAAATGAAAGCATCAGATCTGACCTTTCTAACAAGTGTATTTATGTCTTGAACACTCAAACGGTGTCTCTGATATCCAATCTGAGCTATTTGACAAATTAGCAAATCTTGGCAAAAAAATGTTTTGACAATTTTTGCTAATTTTCGGTATCAACCCTCATGACTGTTTTCAGGCCCCTGTAGCCACCAGGACCCCATTATGTATCTCAGGTGATATGACAAGAGTGGCTAGGGCTCATTTCCAGGCTCCAGGTACACGTCTGACTCGTATTTGTGACATTTCGAGGTGTTTCGTGTCAAACTCATTTTTTCCATGATAGGCCATCAAAAATGGTGGAAAATGGAAAAAACAGCAAGGAACAGTTGCCTAATAACATCCTAAACATAATGTATATCTCCATAAATGTTTAAATCATTTTAACCTTTTCATGCATCACTAGTGAAGCACACTAAATCTGAGACGCAGCACTGGTGATGCATTTGCATCACTAGTGATGCAAATGCATCAGTGGTGATGCATGGGAAAAGCTTGCTAAAAGTGCTCACTATTAGCGAGTTTTGCAAATTTTCATTATCAACCCTAATGACTGTTTGTGGGTCCCTTTGGCCACCAGGACCCTATATTATATCTCAGGTGATGAAGCAAGAGTGGCTAGGGCTCATTTCCAGGCTCCAGGTACATGTCTGACTCCCATTTCTGACATGTTGAGGTGTTTGGAGTCAAACTAATTTTTTCCATTATGTGCCATAGAGCTCAGAGTCACACCACATTTCTAGTTTTGGACCCAAGGACCCCATAGTATACCTCAGATGACATACCAGGAGTGTCTAAGACCCATTTCTGTCCTCCAGGGACGACTTTTTGAAGTTTTTGGATTTAAGGGGGCAAAGTCACTTCTTCCACCCAGCCCAAGGTGCGCAAAATCGGGTACGATATCAGGTTTTTCCCTTGGCTGGAAGCTAAAAAAAACTTCAGATAATACCAAAGGTAGACAGATCAAATGAAAGCATCAGATCTGACCTTTCTAACAAGTGTATTTATGTCTTGAACACTCAAACGGTGTCTCTGATATCCAATATGAGCTATTTGACAAATTAGCAAATCTTGTCAAAAACAATTTTGGATGATTTTTGCTAATTTTCGGTATCAACCCCCATGACTGTTTTCAGGCCCCTGTAGCCACCAGGACCCCCTTATATATCTCAGGTGATATGACAAGAGTGGCTAGGGCTCATTTCCAGGCTCCAGGTACACGTCTGACTCCTATTTGTGACATTTCGAGGTGTTTCGTGTCAAACTCATTTTTTCCATTATAGGCCATCAAAAATGGTGGAAAATGGAAAAAACAGCAAGGAACAGTTGCCTAATAACATCCTAAACATAATGTATATCTCCATAAATGTTTAAATCATTTTAACCTTTTCATGCATCACTAGTGATGCACACTAAATCTGAGACGCATCACTGGTGATGCATGGGAAAAGCTTGCTCAAAGTGCTCACTATTAGCGAGTTTTGCAAATTTTCAGTATCAACCCTAATGACTGTGGGTCTCTGTGGCCTCCAGGACCCTATATTATATCTCAGGTGATGAAGCAAGAGTGGCTAGGGCTCATTTCCAGCCTCCAGGTACATGTCTGACTCCCATTTCTGACATGTATTGGTGTTTGGTGTCAAACACATTTTTTCCATTATGGGCCATGGAGCTCAGAGTCACACCACATTTCGTGTTTTGGACCCAAGGACCCCATAGTATACCTCAGATGACATACCAGGATTGTCTAAGGGCCATTTCTGTCCTCCAGGGACGACTTTTTGAAGTTTTTGGATTTAAGGGGGCAAAGTCACTTCTTCCACCCAGCCCAAGGTGCGCAAAATCGGGTACGATATCAGGTTTTTCCCTTGGCTGGAAGCTAAAAAAAACTTCAGATAATACCAAAGGTAGACAGATCAAATGAAAGCATCAGATCTGACCTTTCTAACAAGTGTATTTATGTCTTGAACACTCAAACAGTGTCTCTGATATCCAATATGAGCTATTTGACAAATTAGCAAATCTTGTCAAAAAATTTTTTGGATGATTTTTGCTAATTTTCGGTATCAACCCCCATGACTGTTTTCAGGCCCCTGTAGCCACCAGGACCCCATTATATATCTCAGGTGATATGACAAGAGTGGCTAGGGCTCATTTCCAGGCTCCAGGTACACGTCTGACTCCTATTTGTGACATTTCGAGGTGTTTCGTGTCAAACTCATTTTTTCCATTATAGGCCATCAAAAATGGTGGAAAATGGAAAAAACAGCAAGGAACAGTTGCCTAATAACATCCTAAACATAATGTATATCTCCATAAATGTTTAAATCATTTTAACCTTTTCATGCATCACTAGTGATGCACACTAAATCTGAGACGCATCACTGGTGATGCATGGGAAAAGCTTGCTCAAAGTGCTCACTATTAGCGAGTTTTGCAAATTTTCAGTATCAACCCTAACGACTGTGGGTCTCTGTGGCCTCCAGGACCCTATATTATATCTCAGGTGATGAAGCAAGAGTGGCTAGGGCTCATTTCCAGCCTCCAGGTACATGTCTGACTCCCATTTCTGACATGTATTGGTGTTTGGTGTCAAACACATTTTTTCCATTATGGGCCATGGAGCTCAGAGTCACACCACATTTCGTGTTTTGGACCCAAGGACCCCATAGTATACCTCAGATGACATACCAGGATTGTCTAAGGGCCATTTCTGTCCTCCAGGGACGACTTTTTGAAGTTTTTGGATTTAAGGGGGCAAAGTCACTTCTTCCACCCAGCCCAAGGTGCGCAAAATCGGGTACGATATCAGGTTTTTCCCTTGGCTGGAAGCTAAAAAAAACTTCAGATAATACCAAAGGTAGACAGATCAAATGAAAGCATCAGATCTGACCTTTCTAACAAGTGTATTTATGTCTTGAACACTCAAACAGTGTCTCTGATATCCAATATGAGCTATTTGACAAATTAGCAAATCTTGTCAAAAAAATTTTTGGATGATTTTTGCTAATTTTCGGTATCAACCCCCATGACTGTTTTCAGGCCCCTGTAGCCACCAGGACCCCATTATATATCTCAGGTGATATGACAAGAGTGGCTAGGGCTCATTTCCAGGCTCCAGGTACACGTCTGACTCCTATTTGTGACATTTCGAGGTGTTTCGTGTCAAACTCATTTTTTCCATTATAGGCCATCAAAAATGGTGGAAAATGGAAAAAACAGCAAGGAACAGTTGCCTAATAACATCCTAAACATAATGTATATCTCCATAAATGTTTAAATCATTTTAACCTTTTCATGCATCACTAGTGATGCACACTAAATCTGAGACGCATCACTGGTGATGCATGGGAAAAGCTTGCTCAAAGTGCTCACTATTAGCGAGTTTTGCAAATTTTCAGTATCAACCCTAACGACTGTGGGTCTCTGTGGCCTCCAGGACCCTATATTATATCTCAGGTGATGAAGCAAGAGTGGCTAGGGCTCATTTCCAGCCTCCAGGTACATGTCTGACTCCCATTTCTGACATGTATTGGTGTTTGGTGTCAAACACATTTTTTCCATTATGGGCCATGGAGCTCAGAGTCACACCACATTTCGTGTTTTGGACCCAAGGACCCCATAGTATACCTCAGATGACATACCAGGATTGTCTAAGGGACATTTCTGTCCTCCAGGGACGACTTTTTGAAGTTTTTGGATTTAAGGGGGCAAAGTCACTTCTTCCACCCAGCCCAAGGTGCGCAAAATCGGGTACGATATCAGGTTTTTCCCTTGGCTGGAAGCTAAAAAAAACTTCAGATAATACCAAAGGTAGACAGATCAAATGAAAGCATCAGATCTGACCTTTCTAACAAGTGTATTTATGTCTTGAACACTCAAACAGTGTCTCTGATATCCAATATGAGCTATTTGACAAATTAGCAAATCTTGTCAAAAAAATTTTTGGATGATTTTTGCTAATTTTCGGTATCAACCCCCATGACTGTTTTCAGGCCCCTGTAGCCACCAGGACCCCATTATATATCTCAGGTGATATGACAAGAGTGGCTAGGGCTCATTTCCAGGCTCCAGGTACACGTCTGACTCCTATTTGTGACATTTCGAGGTGTTTCGTGTCAAACTCATTTTTTCCATTATAGGCCATCAAAAATGGTGGAAAATGGAAAAAACAGCAAGGAACAGTTGCCTAATAACATCCTAAACATAATGTATATCTCCATAAATGTTTAAATCATTTTAACCTTTTCATGCATCACTAGTGATGCACACTAAATCTGAGACGCAGCACTGGTGATGCATTTGCATCACTAGTGATGCAAATGCATCACTGGTGATGCATGGGAAAAGCTTGCTCAAAGTGCTCACTATTAGCGAGTTTTGCAAATTTTCAGTATCAACCCTAACGACTGTGGGTCTCTGTGGCCTCCAGGACCCTATATTATATCTCAGGTGATGAAGCAAGAGTGGCTAGGGCTCATTTCCAGCCTCCAGGTACATGTCTGACTCCCATTTCTGACATGTATTGGTGTTTGGTGTCAAACACATTTTTTCCATTATGGGCCATGGAGCTCAGAGTCACACCACATTTCTTGTTTTGGACCCAAGGACCCCATAGTATACCTCAGATGACATACCAGGATTGTCTAAGGGCCATTTCTGTCCTCCAGGGACGACTTTTTGAAGTTTTTGGATTTAAGGGGGCAAAGTCACTTCTTCCACCCAGCCCAAGGTGCGCAAAATCGGGTACGATATCAGGTTTTTCCCTTGGCTGGAAGCTAAAAAAAACTTCAGATAATACCAAAGGTAGACAGATCAAATGAAAGCATCAGATCTGACCTTTCTAACAAGTGTATTTATGTCTTGAACACTCAAACGGTGTCTCTGATATCCAATCTGAGCTATTTGACAAATTAGCAAATCTTGGCAAAAAAATGTTTTGACAATTTTTGCTAATTTTCGGTATCAACCCTCATGACTGTTTTCAGGCCCCTGTAGCCACCAGGACCCCATTATGTATCTCAGGTGATATGACAAGAGTGGCTAGGGCTCATTTCCAGGCTCCAGGTACACGTCTGACTCGTATTTGTGACATTTCGAGGTGTTTCGTGTCAAACTCATTTTTTCCATGATAGGCCATCAAAAATGGTGGAAAATGGAAAAAACAGCAAGGAACAGTTGCCTAATAACATCCTAAACATAATGTATATCTCCATAAATGTTTAAATCATTTTAACCTTTTCATGCATCACTAGTGAAGCACACTAAATCTGAGACGCAGCACTGGTGATGCATTTGCATCACTAGTGATGCAAATGCATCAGTGGTGATGCATGGGAAAAGCTTGCTAAAAGTGCTCACTATTAGCGAGTTTTGCAAATTTTCATTATCAACCCTAATGACTGTTTGTGGGTCCCTTTGGCCACCAGGACCCTATATTATATCTCAGGTGATGAAGCAAGAGTGGCTAGGGCTCATTTCCAGGCTCCAGGTACATGTCTGACTCCCATTTCTGACATGTTGAGGTGTTTGGAGTCAAACTAATTTTTTCCATTATGTGCCATAGAGCTCAGAGTCACACCACATTTCTAGTTTTGGACCCAAGGACCCCATAGTATACCTCAGATGACATACCAGGAGTGTCTAAGACCCATTTCTGTCCTCCAGGGACGACTTTTTGAAGTTTTTGGATTTAAGGGGGCAAAGTCACTTCTTCCACCCAGCCCAAGGTGCGCAAAATCGGGTACGATATCAGGTTTTTCCCTTGGCTGGAAGCTAAAAAAAACTTCAGATAATACCAAAGGTAGACAGATCAAATGAAAGCATCAGATCTGACCTTTCTAACAAGTGTATTTATGTCTTGAACACTCAAACGGTGTCTCTGATATCCAATATGAGCTATTTGACAAATTAGCAAATCTTGTCAAAAAAAGTTTTGGATGATTTTTGCTAATTTTCGGTATCAACCCCCATGACTGTTTTCAGGCCCCTGTAGCCACCAGGACCCCCTTATATATCTCAGGTGATATGACAAGAGTGGCTAGGGCTCATTTCCAGGCTCCAGGTACACGTCTGACTCCTATTTGTGACATTTCGAGGTGTTTCGTGTCAAACTCATTTTTTCCATTATAGGCCATCAAAAATGGTGGAAAATGGAAAAAACAGCAAGGAACAGTTGCCTAATAACATCCTAAACATAATGTATATCTCCATAAATGTTTAAATCATTTTAACCTTTTCATGCATCACTAGTGATGCACACTAAATCTGAGACGCATCACTGGTGATGCATGGGAAAAGCTTGCTCAAAGTGCTCACTATTAGCGAGTTTTGCAAATTTTCAGTATCAACCCTAATGACTGTGGGTCTCTGTGGCCTCCAGGACCCTATATTATATCTCAGGTGATGAAGCAAGAGTGGCTAGGGCTCATTTCCAGCCTCCAGGTACATGTCTGACTCCCATTTCTGACATGTATTGGTGTTTGGTGTCAAACACATTTTTTCCATTATGGGCCATGGAGCTCAGAGTCACACCACATTTCGTGTTTTGGACCCAAGGACCCCATAGTATACCTCAGATGACATACCAGGATTGTCTAAGGGCCATTTCTGTCCTCCAGGGACGACTTTTTGAAGTTTTTGGATTTAAGGGGGCAAAGTCACTTCTTCCACCCAGCCCAAGGTGCGCAAAATCGGGTACGATATCAGGTTTTTCCCTTGGCTGGAAGCTAAAAAAAACTTCAGATAATACCAAAGGTAGACAGATCAAATGAAAGCATCAGATCTGACCTTTCTAACAAGTGTATTTATGTCTTGAACACTCAAACAGTGTCTCTGATATCCAATATGAGCTATTTGACAAATTAGCAAATCTTGTCAAAAAAATTTTTGGATGATTTTTGCTAATTTTCGGTATCAACCCCCATGACTGTTTTCAGGCCCCTGTAGCCACCAGGACCCCATTATATATCTCAGGTGATATGACAAGAGTGGCTAGGGCTCATTTCCAGGCTCCAGGTACACGTCTGACTCCTATTTGTGACATTTCGAGGTGTTTCGTGTCAAACTCATTTTTTCCATTATAGGCCATCAAAAATGGTGGAAAATGGAAAAAACAGCAAGGAACAGTTGCCTAATAACATCCTAAACATAATGTATATCTCCATAAATGTTTAAATCATTTTAACCTTTTCATGCATCACTAGTGATGCACACTAAATCTGAGACGCATCACTGGTGATGCATGGGAAAAGCTTGCTCAAAGTGCTCACTATTAGCGAGTTTTGCAAATTTTCAGTATCAACCCTAACGACTGTGGGTCTCTGTGGCCTCCAGGACCCTATATTATATCTCAGGTGATGAAGCAAGAGTGGCTAGGGCTCATTTCCAGCCTCCAGGTACATGTCTGACTCCCATTTCTGACATGTATTGGTGTTTGGTGTCAAACACATTTTTTCCATTATGGGCCATGGAGCTCAGAGTCACACCACATTTCGTGTTTTGGACCCAAGGACCCCATAGTATACCTCAGATGACATACCAGGATTGTCTAAGGGCCATTTCTGTCCTCCAGGGACGACTTTTTGAAGTTTTTGGATTTAAGGGGGCAAAGTCACTTCTTCCACCCAGCCCAAGGTGCGCAAAATCGGGTACGATATCAGGTTTTTCCCTTGGCTGGAAGCTAAAAAAAACTTCAGATAATACCAAAGGTAGACAGATCAAATGAAAGCATCAGATCTGACCTTTCTAACAAGTGTATTTATGTCTTGAACACTCAAACAGTGTCTCTGATATCCAATATGAGCTATTTGACAAATTAGCAAATCTTGTCAAAAAAATTTTTGGATGATTTTTGCTAATTTTCGGTATCAACCCCCATGACTGTTTTCAGGCCCCTGTAGCCACCAGGACCCCATTATATATCTCAGGTGATATGACAAGAGTGGCTAGGGCTCATTTCCAGGCTCCAGGTACACGTCTGACTCCTATTTGTGACATTTCGAGGTGTTTCGTGTCAAACTCATTTTTTCCATTATAGGCCATCAAAAATGGTGGAAAATGGAAAAAACAGCAAGGAACAGTTGCCTAATAACATCCTAAACATAATGTATATCTCCATAAATGTTTAAATCATTTTAACCTTTTCATGCATCACTAGTGATGCACACTAAATCTGAGACGCATCACTGGTGATGCATGGGAAAAGCTTGCTCAAAGTGCTCACTATTAGCGAGTTTTGCAAATTTTCAGTATCAACCCTAACGACTGTGGGTCTCTGTGGCCTCCAGGACCCTATATTATATCTCAGGTGATGAAGCAAGAGTGGCTAGGGCTCATTTCCAGCCTCCAGGTACATGTCTGACTCCCATTTCTGACATGTATTGGTGTTTGGTGTCAAACACATTTTTTCCATTATGGGCCATGGAGCTCAGAGTCACACCACATTTCGTGTTTTGGACCCAAGGACCCCATAGTATACCTCAGATGACATACCAGGATTGTCTAAGGGCCATTTCTGTCCTCCAGGGACGACTTTTTGAAGTTTTTGGATTTAAGGGGGCAAAGTCACTTCTTCCACCCAGCCCAAGGTGCGCAAAATCGGGTACGATATCAGGTTTTTCCCTTGGCTGGAAGCTAAAAAAAACTTCAGATAATACCAAAGGTAGACAGATCAAATGAAAGCATCAGATCTGACCTTTCTAACAAGTGTATTTATGTCTTGAACACTCAAACAGTGTCTCTGATATCCAATATGAGCTATTTGACAAATTAGCAAATCTTGTCAAAAAAATTTTTGGATGATTTTTGCTAATTTTCGGTATCAACCCCCATGACTGTTTTCAGGCCCCTGTAGCCACCAGGACCCCATTATATATCTCAGGTGATATGACAAGAGTGGCTAGGGCTCATTTCCAGGCTCCAGGTACACGTCTGACTCCTATTTGTGACATTTCGAGGTGTTTCGTGTCAAACTCATTTTTTCCATTATAGGCCATCAAAAATGGTGGAAAATGGAAAAAACAGCAAGGAACAGTTGCCTAATAACATCCTAAACATAATGTATATCTCCATAAATGTTTAAATCATTTTAACCTTTTCATGCATCACTAGTGATGCACACTAAATCTGAGACGCATCACTGGTGATGCATGGGAAAAGCTTGCTCAAAGTGCTCACTATTAGCGAGTTTTGCAAATTTTCAGTATCAACCCTAACGACTGTGGGTCTCTGTGGCCTCCAGGACCCTATATTATATCTCAGGTGATGAAGCAAGAGTGGCTAGGGCTCATTTCCAGCCTCCAGGTACATGTCTGACTCCCATTTCTGACATGTATTGGTGTTTGGTGTCAAACACATTTTTTCCATTATGGGCCATGGAGCTCAGAGTCACACCACATTTCGTGTTTTGGACCCAAGGACCCCATAGTATACCTCAGATGACATACCAGGATTGTCTAAGGGCCATTTCTGTCCTCCAGGGACGACTTTTTGAAGTTTTTGGATTTAAGGGGGCAAAGTCACTTCTTCCACCCAGCCCAAGGTGCGCAAAATCGGGTACGATATCAGGTTTTTCCCTTGGCTGGAAGCTAAAAAAAACTTCAGATAATACCAAAGGTAGACAGATCAAATGAAAGCATCAGATCTGACCTTTCTAACAAGTGTATTTATGTCTTGAACACTCAAACAGTGTCTCTGATATCCAATATGAGCTATTTGACAAATTAGCAAATCTTGTCAAAAAAATTTTTGGATGATTTTTGCTAATTTTCGGTATCAACCCCCATGACTGTTTTCAGGCCCCTGTAGCCACCAGGACCCCATTATATATCTCAGGTGATATGACAAGAGTGGCTAGGGCTCATTTCCAGGCTCCAGGTACACGTCTGACTCCTATTTGTGACATTTCGAGGTGTTTCGTGTCAAACTCATTTTTTCCATTATAGGCCATCAAAAATGGTGGAAAATGGAAAAAACAGCAAGGAACAGTTGCCTAATAACATCCTAAACATAATGTATATCTCCATAAATGTTTAAATCATTTTAACCTTTTCATGCATCACTAGTGATGCACACTAAATCTGAGACGCAGCACTGGTGATGCATTTGCATCACTAGTGATGCAAATGCATCACTGGTGATGCATGGGAAAAGCTTGCTCAAAGTGCTCACTATTAGCGAGTTTTGCAAATTTTCAGTATCAACCCTAACGACTGTGGGTCTCTGTGGCCTCCAGGACCCTATATTATATCTCAGGTGATGAAGCAAGAGTGGCTAGGGCTCATTTCCAGCCTCCAGGTACATGTCTGACTCCCATTTCTGACATGTATTGGTGTTTGGTGTCAAACACATTTTTTCCATTATGGGCCATGGAGCTCAGAGTCACACCACATTTCTTGTTTTGGACCCAAGGACCCCTTAGTATACCTCAGATGACATACCAGGATTGTCTAAGGGCCATTTCTGTCCTCCAGGGACGACTTTTTGAAGTTTTTGGATTTAAGGGGGCAAAGTCACTTCTTCCACCCAGCCCAAGGTGCGCAAAATCGGGTACGATATCAGGTTTTTCCCTTGGCTGGAAGCTAAAAAAAACTTCAGATAATACCAAAGGTAGACAGATCAAATGAAAGCATCAG
This sequence comes from Lissotriton vulgaris, assembly GCF_964263255.1. Taxonomy (NCBI): domain Eukaryota; kingdom Metazoa; phylum Chordata; class Amphibia; order Caudata; family Salamandridae; genus Lissotriton; species Lissotriton vulgaris. Next base: position 88,283,928 of record NC_141699.1, on the reverse strand, counting down.
ATCTGACCTTTCTAACAAGTGTATTTATGTCTTGAACACTCAAACGGTGTCTCTGATATCCAATCTGAGCTATTTGACAAATTAGCAAATCTTGGCAAAAAAATGTTTTGACAATTTTTGCTAATTTTCGGTATCAACCCTCATGACTGTTTTCAGGCCCCTGTAGCCACCAGGACCCCATTATGTATCTCAGGTGATATGACAAGAGTGGCTAGGGCTCATTTCCAGGCTCCAGGTACACGTCTGACTCGTATTTGTGACATTTCGAGGTGTTTCGTGTCAAACTCATTTTTTCCATGATAGGCCATCAAAAATGGTGGAAAATGGAAAAAACAGCAAGGAACAGTTGCCTAATAACATCCTAAACATAATGTATATCTCCATAAATGTTTAAATCATTTTAACCTTTTCATGCATCACTAGTGAAGCACACTAAATCTGAGACGCAGCACTGGTGATGCATTTGCATCACTAGTGATGCAAATGCATCAGTGGTGATGCATGGGAAAAGCTTGCTAAAAGTGCTCACTATTAGCGAGTTTTGCAAATTTTCATTATCAACCCTAATGACTGTTTGTGGGTCCCTTTGGCCACCAGGACCCTATATTATATCTCAGGTGATGAAGCAAGAGTGGCTAGGGCTCATTTCCAGGCTCCAGGTACATGTCTGACTCCCATTTCTGACATGTTGAGGTGTTTGGAGTCAAACTAATTTTTTCCATTATGTGCCATAGAGCTCAGAGTCACACCACATTTCTAGTTTTGGACCCAAGGACCCCATAGTATACCTCAGATGACATACCAGGAGTGTCTAAGACCCATTTCTGTCCTCCAGGGACGACTTTTTGAAGTTTTTGGATTTAAGGGGGCAAAGTCACTTCTTCCACCCAGCCCAAGGTGCGCAAAATCGGGTACGATATCAGGTTTTTCCCTTGGCTGGAAGCTAAAAAAAACTTCAGATAATACCAAAGGTAGACAGATCAAATGAAAGCATCAGATCTGACCTTTCTAACAAGTGTATTTATGTCTTGAACACTCAAACGGTGTCTCTGATATCCAATATGAGCTATTTGACAAATTAGCAAATCTTGTCAAAAAAATTTTTGGATGATTTTTGCTAATTTTCGGTATCAACCCCCATGACTGTTTTCAGGCCCCTGTAGCCACCAGGACCCCCTTATATATCTCAGGTGATATGACAAGAGTGGCTAGGGCTCATTTCCAGGCTCCAGGTACACGTCTGACTCCTATTTGTGACATTTCGAGGTGTTTCGTGTCAAACTCATTTTTTCCATTATAGGCCATTAAAAATGGTGGAAAATGGAAAAAACAGCAAGGAACAGTTGCCTAATAACATCCTAAACATAATGTATATCTCCATAAATGTTTAAATCATTTTAACCTTTTCATGCATCACTAGTGATGCACACTAAATCTGAGACGCATCACTGGTGATGCATGGGAAAAGCTTGCTCAAAGTGCTCACTATTAGCGAGTTTTGCAAATTTTCAGTATCAACCCTAATGACTGTGGGTCTCTGTGGCCTCCAGGACCCTATATTATATCTCAGGTGATGAAGCAAGAGTGGCTAGGGCTCATTTCCAGCCTCCAGGTACATGTCTGACTCCCATTTCTGACATGTATTGGTGTTTGGTGTCAAACACATTTTTTCCATTATGGGCCATGGAGCTCAGAGTCACACCACATTTCGTGTTTTGGACCCAAGGACCCCATAGTATACCTCAGATGACATACCAGGATTGTCTAAGGGCCATTTCTGTCCTCCAGGGACGACTTTTTGAAGTTTTTGGATTTAAGGGGGCAAAGTCACTTCTTCCACCCAGCCCAAGGTGCGCAAAATCGGGTACGATATCAGGTTTTTCCCTTGGCTGGAAGCTAAAAAAAACTTCAGATAATACCAAAGGTAGACAGATCAAATGAAAGCATCAGATCTGACCTTTCTAACAAGTGTATTTATGTCTTGAACACTCAAACAGTGTCTCTGATATCCAATATGAGCTATTTGACAAATTAGCAAATCTTGTCAAAAAATTTTTTGGATGATTTTTGCTAATTTTCGGTATCAACCCCCATGACTGTTTTCAGGCCCCTGTAGCCACCAGGACCCCATTATATATCTCAGGTGATATGACAAGAGTGGCTAGGGCTCATTTCCAGGCTCCAGGTACACGTCTGACTCCTATTTGTGACATTTCGAGGTGTTTCGTGTCAAACTCATTTTTTCCATTATAGGCCATCAAAAATGGTGGAAAATGGAAAAAACAGCAAGGAACAGTTGCCTAATAACATCCTAAACATAATGTATATCTCCATAAATGTTTAAATCATTTTAACCTTTTCATGCATCACTAGTGATGCACACTAAATCTGAGACGCATCACTGGTGATGCATGGGAAAAGCTTGCTCAAAGTGCTCACTATTAGCGAGTTTTGCAAATTTTCAGTATCAACCCTAACGACTGTGGGTCTCTGTGGCCTCCAGGACCCTATATTATATCTCAGGTGATGAAGCAAGAGTGGCTAGGGCTCATTTCCAGCCTCCAGGTACATGTCTGACTCCCATTTCTGACATGTATTGGTGTTTGGTGTCAAACACATTTTTTCCATTATGGGCCATGGAGCTCAGAGTCACACCACATTTCGTGTTTTGGACCCAAGGACCCCATAGTATACCTCAGATGACATACCAGGATTGTCTAAGGGCCATTTCTGTCCTCCAGGGACGACTTTTTGAAGTTTTTGGATTTAAGGGGGCAAAGTCACTTCTTCCACCCAGCCCAAGGTGCGCAAAATCGGGTACGATATCAGGTTTTTCCCTTGGCTGGAAGCTAAAAAAAACTTCAGATAATACCAAAGGTAGACAGATCAAATGAAAGCATCAGATCTGACCTTTCTAACAAGTGTATTTATGTCTTGAACACTCAAACAGTGTCTCTGATATCCAATATGAGCTATTTGACAAATTAGCAAATCTTGTCAAAAAATTTTTTGGATGATTTTTGCTAATTTTCGGTATCAACCCCCATGACTGTTTTCAGGCCCCTGTAGCCACCAGGACCCCATTATATATCTCAGGTGATATGACAAGAGTGGCTAGGGCTCATTTCCAGGCTCCAGGTACACGTCTGACTCCTATTTGTGACATTTCGAGGTGTTTCGTGTCAAACTCATTTTTTCCATTATAGGCCATCAAAAATGGTGGAAAATGGAAAAAACAGCAAGGAACAGTTGCCTAATAACATCCTAAACATAATGTATATCTCCATAAATGTTTAAATCATTTTAACCTTTTCATGCATCACTAGTGATGCACACTAAATCTGAGACGCAGCACTGGTGATGCATTTGCATCACTAGTGATGCAAATGCATCACTGGTGATGCATGGGAAAAGCTTGCTCAAAGTGCTCACTATTAGCGAGTTTTGCAAATTTTCAGTATCAACCCTAACGACTGTGGGTCTCTGTGGCCTCCAGGACCCTATATTATATCTCAGGTGATGAAGCAAGAGTGGCTAGGGCTCATTTCCAGCCTCCAGGTACATGTCTGACTCCCATTTCTGACATGTATTGGTGTTTGGTGTCAAACACATTTTTTCCATTATGGGCCATGGAGCTCAGAGTCACACCACATTTCTTGTTTTGGACCCAAGGACCCCATAGTATACCTCAGATGACATACCAGGATTGTCTAAGGGCCATTTCTGTCCTCCAGGGACGACTTTTTGAAGTTTTTGGATTTAAGGGGGCAAAGTCACTTCTTCCACCCAGCCCAAGGTGCGCAAAATCGGGTACGATATCAGGTTTTTCCCTTGGCTGGAAGCTAAAAAAAACTTCAGATAATACCAAAGGTAGACAGATCAAATGAAAGCATCAGATCTGACCTTTCTAACAAGTGTATTTATGTCTTGAACACTCAAACGGTGTCTCTGATATCCAATCTGAGCTATTTGACAAATTAGCAAATCTTGGCAAAAAAATGTTTTGACAATTTTTGCTAATTTTCGGTATCAACCCTCATGACTGTTTTCAGGCCCCTGTAGCCACCAGGACCCCATTATGTATCTCAGGTGATATGACAAGAGTGGCTAGGGCTCATTTCCAGGCTCCAGGTACACGTCTGACTCGTATTTGTGACATTTCGAGGTGTTTCGTGTCAAACTCATTTTTTCCATGATAGGCCATCAAAAATGGTGGAAAATGGAAAAAACAGCAAGGAACAGTTGCCTAATAACATCCTAAACATAATGTATATCTCCATAAATGTTTAAATCATTTTAACCTTTTCATGCATCACTAGTGAAGCACACTAAATCTGAGACGCAGCACTGGTGATGCATTTGCATCACTAGTGATGCAAATGCATCAGTGGTGATGCATGGGAAAAGCTTGCTAAAAGTGCTCACTATTAGCGAGTTTTGCAAATTTTCATTATCAACCCTAATGACTGTTTGTGGGTCCCTTTGGCCACCAGGACCCTATATTATATCTCAGGTGATGAAGCAAGAGTGGCTAGGGCTCATTTCCAGGCTCCAGGTACATGTCTGACTCCCATTTCTGACATGTTGAGGTGTTTGGAGTCAAACTAATTTTTTCCATTATGTGCCATAGAGCTCAGAGTCACACCACATTTCTAGTTTTGGACCCAAGGACCCCATAGTATACCTCAGATGACATACCAGGAGTGTCTAAGACCCATTTCTGTCCTCCAGGGACGACTTTTTGAAGTTTTTGGATTTAAGGGGGCAAAGTCACTTCTTCCACCCAGCCCAAGGTGCGCAAAATCGGGTACGATATCAGGTTTTTCCCTTGGCTGGAAGCTAAAAAAAACTTCAGATAATACCAAAGGTAGACAGATCAAATGAAAGCATCAGATCTGACCTTTCTAACAAGTGTATTTATGTCTTGAACACTCAAACGGTGTCTCTGATATCCAATATGAGCTATTTGACAAATTAGCAAATCTTGTCAAAAAAATTTTTGGATGATTTTTGCTAATTTTCGGTATCAACCCCCATGACTGTTTTCAGGCCCCTGTAGCCACCAGGACCCCCTTATATATCTCAGGTGATATGACAAGAGTGGCTAGGGCTCATTTCCAGGCTCCAGGTACACGTCTGACTCCTATTTGTGACATTTCGAGGTGTTTCGTGTCAAACTCATTTTTTCCATTATAGGCCATCAAAAATGGTGGAAAATGGAAAAAACAGCAAGGAACAGTTGCCTAATAACATCCTAAACATAATGTATATCTCCATAAATGTTTAAATCATTTTAACCTTTTCATGCATCACTAGTGATGCACACTAAATCTGAGACGCATCACTGGTGATGCATGGGAAAAGCTTGCTCAAAGTGCTCACTATTAGCGAGTTTTGCAAATTTTCAGTATCAACCCTAATGACTGTGGGTCTCTGTGGCCTCCAGGACCCTATATTATATCTCAGGTGATGAAGCAAGAGTGGCTAGGGCTCATTTCCAGCCTCCAGGTACATGTCTGACTCCCATTTCTGACATGTATTGGTGTTTGGTGTCAAACACATTTTTTCCATTATGGGCCATGGAGCTCAGAGTCACACCACATTTCGTGTTTTGGACCCAAGGACCCCATAGTATACCTCAGATGACATACCAGGATTGTCTAAGGGCCATTTCTGTCCTCCAGGGACGACTTTTTGAAGTTTTTGGATTTAAGGGGGCAAAGTCACTTCTTCCACCCAGCCCAAGGTGCGCAAAATCGGGTACGATATCAGGTTTTTCCCTTGGCTGGAAGCTAAAAAAAACTTCAGATAATACCAAAGGTAGACAGATCAAATGAAAGCATCAGATCTGACCTTTCTAACAAGTGTATTTATGTCTTGAACACTCAAACAGTGTCTCTGATATCCAATATGAGCTATTTGACAAATTAGCAAATCTTGTCAAAAAATTTTTTGGATGATTTTTGCTAATTTTCGGTATCAACCCCCATGACTGTTTTCAGGCCCCTGTAGCCACCAGGACCCCATTATATATCTCAGGTGATATGACAAGAGTGGCTAGGGCTCATTTCCAGGCTCCAGGTACACGTCTGACTCCTATTTGTGACATTTCGAGGTGTTTCGTGTCAAACTCATTTTTTCCATTATAGGCCATCAAAAATGGTGGAAAATGGAAAAAACAGCAAGGAACAGTTGCCTAATAACATCCTAAACATAATGTATATCTCCATAAATGTTTAAATCATTTTAACCTTTTCATGCATCACTAGTGATGCACACTAAATCTGAGACGCATCACTGGTGATGCATGGGAAAAGCTTGCTCAAAGTGCTCACTATTAGCGAGTTTTGCAAATTTTCAGTATCAACCCTAACGACTGTGGGTCTCTGTGGCCTCCAGGACCCTATATTATATCTCAGGTGATGAAGCAAGAGTGGCTAGGGCTCATTTCCAGCCTCCAGGTACATGTCTGACTCCCATTTCTGACATGTATTGGTGTTTGGTGTCAAACACATTTTTTCCATTATGGGCCATGGAGCTCAGAGTCACACCACATTTCGTGTTTTGGACCCAAGGACCCCATAGTATACCTCAGATGACATACCAGGATTGTCTAAGGGCCATTTCTGTCCTCCAGGGACGACTTTTTGAAGTTTTTGGATTTAAGGGGGCAAAGTCACTTCTTCCACCCAGCCCAAGGTGCGCAAAATCGGGTACGATATCAGGTTTTTCCCTTGGCTGGAAGCTAAAAAAAACTTCAGATAATACCAAAGGTAGACAGATCAAATGAAAGCATCAGATCTGACCTTTCTAACAAGTGTATTTATGTCTTGAACACTCAAACAGTGTCTCTGATATCCAATATGAGCTATTTGACAAATTAGCAAATCTTGTCAAAAAATTTTTTGGATGATTTTTGCTAATTTTCGGTATCAACCCCCATGACTGTTTTCAGGCCCCTGTAGCCACCAGGACCCCATTATATATCTCAGGTGATATGACAAGAGTGGCTAGGGCTCATTTCCAGGCTCCAGGTACACGTCTGACTCCTATTTGTGACATTTCGAGGTGTTTCGTGTCAAACTCATTTTTTCCATTATAGGCCATCAAAAATGGTGGAAAATGGAAAAAACAGCAAGGAACAGTTGCCTAATAACATCCTAAACATAATGTATATCTCCATAAATGTTTAAATCATTTTAACCTTTTCATGCATCACTAGTGATGCACACTAAATCTGAGACGCAGCACTGGTGATGCATTTGCATCACTAGTGATGCAAATGCATCACTGGTGATGCATGGGAAAAGCTTGCTCAAAGTGCTCACTATTAGCGAGTTTTGCAAATTTTCAGTATCAACCCTAACGACTGTGGGTCTCTGTGGCCTCCAGGACCCTATATTATATCTCAGGTGATGAAGCAAGAGTGGCTAGGGCTCATTTCCAGCCTCCAGGTACATGTCTGACTCCCATTTCTGACATGTATTGGTGTTTGGTGTCAAACACATTTTTTCCATTATGGGCCATGGAGCTCAGAGTCACACCACATTTCTTGTTTTGGACCCAAGGACCCCATAGTATACCTCAGATGACATACCAGGATTGTCTAAGGGCCATTTCTGTCCTCCAGGGACGACTTTTTGAAGTTTTTGGATTTAAGGGGGCAAAGTCACTTCTTCCACCCAGCCCAAGGTGCGCAAAATCGGGTACGATATCAGGTTTTTCCCTTGGCTGGAAGCTAAAAAAAACTTCAGATAATACCAAAGGTAGACAGATCAAATGAAAGCATCAGATCTGACCTTTCTAACAAGTGTATTTATGTCTTGAACACTCAAACGGTGTCTCTGATATCCAATCTGAGCTATTTGACAAATTAGCAAATCTTGGCAAAAAAATGTTTTGACAATTTTTGCTAATTTTCGGTATCAACCCTCATGACTGTTTTCAGGCCCCTGTAGCCACCAGGACCCCATTATGTATCTCAGGTGATATGACAAGAGTGGCTAGGGCTCATTTCCAGGCTCCAGGTACACGTCTGACTCGTATTTGTGACATTTCGAGGTGTTTCGTGTCAAACTCATTTTTTCCATGATAGGCCATCATAAATGGTGGAAAATGGAAAAAACAGCAAGGAACAGTTGCCTAATAACATCCTAAACATAATGTATATCTCCATAAATGTTTAAATCATTTTAACCTTTTCATGCATCACTAGTGAAGCACACTAAATCTGAGACGCAGCACTGGTGATGCATTTGCATCACTAGTGATGCAAATGCATCAGTGGTGATGCATGGGAAAAGCTTGCTAAAAGTGCTCACTATTAGCGAGTTTTGCAAATTTTCATTATCAACCCTAATGACTGTTTGTGGGTCCCTTTGGCCACCAGGACCCTATATTATATCTCAGGTGATGAAGCAAGAGTGGCTAGGGCTCATTTCCAGGCTCCAGGTACATGTCTGACTCCCATTTCTGACATGTTGAGGTGTTTGGAGTCAAACTAATTTTTTCCATTATGTGCCATAGAGCTCAGAGTCACACCACATTTCTAGTTTTGGACCCAAGGACCCCATAGTATACCTCAGATGACATACCAGGAGTGTCTAAGACCCATTTCTGTCCTCCAGGGACGACTTTTTGAAGTTTTTGGATTTAAGGGGGCAAAGTCACTTCTTCCACCCAGCCCAAGGTGCGCAAAATCGGGTACGATATCAGGTTTTTCCCTTGGCTGGAAGCTAAAAAAAACTTCAGATAATACCAAAGGTAGACAGATCAAATGAAAGCATCAGATCTGACCTTTCTAACAAGTGTATTTATGTCTTGAACACTCAAACGGTGTCTCTGATATCCAATATGAGCTATTTGACAAATTAGCAAATCTTGTCAAAAAAATTTTTGGATGATTTTTGCTAATTTTCGGTATCAACCCCCATGACTGTTTTCAGGCCCCTGTAGCCACCAGGACCCCCTTATATATCTCAGGTGATATGACAAGAGTGGCTAGGGCTCATTTCCAGGCTCCAGGTACACGTCTGACTCCTATTTGTGACATTTCGAGGTGTTTCGTGTCAAACTCATTTTTTCCATTATAGGCCATCAAAAATGGTGGAAAATGGAAAAAACAGCAAGGAACAGTTGCCTAATAACATCCTAAACATAATGTATATCTCCATAAATGTTTAAATCATTTTAACCTTTTCATGCATCACTAGTGATGCACACTAAATCTGAGACGCATCACTGGTGATGCATGGGAAAAGCTTGCTCAAAGTGCTCACTATTAGCGAGTTTTGCAAATTTTCAGTATCAACCCTAATGACTGTGGGTCTCTGTGGCCTCCAGGACCCTATATTATATCTCAGGTGATGAAGCAAGAGTGGCTAGGGCTCATTTCCAGCCTCCAGGTACATGTCTGACTCCCATTTCTGACATGTATTGGTGTTTGGTGTCAAACACATTTTTTCCATTATGGGCCATGGAGCTCAGAGTCACACCACATTTCGTGTTTTGGACCCAAGGACCCCATAGTATACCTCAGATGACATACCAGGATTGTCTAAGGGCCATTTCTGTCCTCCAGGGACGACTTTTTGAAGTTTTTGGATTTAAGGGGGCAAAGTCACTTCTTCCACCCAGCCCAAGGTGCGCAAAATCGGGTACGATATCAGGTTTTTCCCTTGGCTGGAAGCTAAAAAAAACTTCAGATAATACCAAAGGTAGACAGATCAAATGAAAGCATCAGATCTGACCTTTCTAACAAGTGTATTTATGTCTTGAACACTCAAACAGTGTCTCTGATATCCAATATGAGCTATTTGACAAATTAGCAAATCTTGTCAAAAAAATTTTTGGATGATTTTTGCTAATTTTCGGTATCAACCCCCATGACTGTTTTCAGGCCCCTGTAGCCACCAGGACCCCATTATATATCTCAGGTGATATGACAAGAGTGGCTAGGGCTCATTTCCAGGCTCCAGGTACACGTCTGACTCCTATTTGTGACATTTCGAGGTGTTTCGTGTCAAACTCATTTTTTCCATTATAGGCCATCAAAAATGGTGGAAAATGGAAAAAACAGCAAGGAACAGTTGCCTAATAACATCCTAAACATAATGTATATCTCCATAAATGTTTAAATCATTTTAACCTTTTCATGCATCACTAGTGATGCACACTAAATCTGAGACGCATCACTGGTGATGCATGGGAAAAGCTTGCTCAAAGTGCTCACCATTAGCGAGTTTTGCAAATTTTCAGTATCAACCCTAACGACTGTGGGTCTCTGTGGCCTCCAGGACCCTATATTATATCTCAGGTGATGAAGCAAGAGTGGCTAGGGCTCATTTCCAGCCTCCAGGTACATGTCTGACTCCCATTTCTGACATGTATTGGTGTTTGGTGTCAAACACATTTTTTCCATTATGGGCCATGGAGCTCAGAGTCACACCACATTTCGTGTTTTGGACCCAAGGACCCCATAGTATACCTCAGATGACATACCAGGATTGTCTAAGGGCCATTTCTGTCCTCCAGGGACGACTTTTTGAAGTTTTTGGATTTAAGGGGGCAAAGTCACTTCTTCCACCCAGCCCAAGGTGCGCAAAATCGGGTACGATATCAGGTTTTTCCCTTGGCTGGAAGCTAAAAAAAACTTCAGATAATACCAAAGGTAGACAGATCAAATGAAAGCATCAGATCTGACCTTTCTAACAAGTGTATTTATGTCTTGAACACTCAAACAGTGTCTCTGATATCCAATATGAGCTATTTGACAAATTAGCAAATCTTGTCAAAAAAATTTTTGGATGATTTTTGCTAATTTTCGGTATCAACCCCCATGACTGTTTTCAGGCCCCTGTAGCCACCAGGACCCCATTATATATCTCAGGTGATATGACAAGAGTGGCTAGGGCTCATTTCCAGGCTCCAGGTACACGTCTGACTCCTATTTGTGACATTTCGAGGTGTTTCGTGTCAAACTCATTTTTTCCATTATAGGCCATCAAAAATGGTGGAAAATGGAAAAAACAGCAAGGAACAGTTGCCTAATAACATCCTAAACATAATGTATATCTCCATAAATGTTTAAATCATTTTAACCTTTTCATGCATCACTAGTGATGCACACTAAATCTGAGACGCAGCACTGGTGATGCATTTGCATCACTAGTGATGCAAATGCATCACTGGTGATGCATGGGAAAAGCTTGCTCAAAGTGCTCACTATTAGCGAGTTTTGCAAATTTTCAGTATCAACCCTAACGACTGTGGGTCTCTGTGGCCTCCAGGACCCTATATTATATCTCAGGTGATGAAGCAAGAGTGGCTAGGGCTCATTTCCAGCCTCCAGGTACATGTCTGACTCCCATTTCTGACATGTATTGGTGTTTGGTGTCAAACACATTTTTTCCATTATGGGCCATGGAGCTCAGAGTCACACCACATTTCGTGTTTTGGACCCAAGGACCCCATAGTATACCTCAGATGACATACCAGGATTGTCTAAGGGCCATTTCTGTCCTCCAGGGACGACTTTTTGAAGTTTTTGGATTTAAGGGGGCAAAGTCACTTCTTCCACCCAGCCCAAGGTGCGCAAAATCGGGTACGATATCAGGTTTTTCCCTTGGCTGGAAGCTAAAAAAAACTTCAGATAATACCAAAGGTAGACAGATCAAATGAAAGCATCAGATCTGACCTTTCTAACAAGTGTATTTATGTCTTGAACACTCAAACAGTGTCTCTGATATCCAATATGAGCTATTTGACAAATTAGCAAATCTTGTCAAAAAATTTTTTGGATGATTTTTGCTAATTTTCGGTATCAACCCCCATGACTGTTTTCAGGCCCCTGTAGCCACCAGGACCCCATTATATATCTCAGGTGATATGACAAGAGTGGCTAGGGCTCATTTCCAGGCTCCAGGTACACGTCTGACTCCTATTTGTGACATTTCGAGGTGTTTCGTGTCAAACTCATTTTTTCCATTATAGGCCATCAAAAATGGTGGAAAATGGAAAAAACAGCAAGGAACAGTTGCCTAATAACATCCTAAACATAATGTATATCTCCATAAATGTTTAAATCATTTTAACCTTTTCATGCATCACTAGTGATGCACACTAAATCTGAGACGCATCACTGGTGATGCATGGGAAAAGCTTGCTCAAAGTGCTCACCATTAGCGAGTTTTGCAAATTTTCAGTATCAACCCTAACGACTGTGGGTCTCTGTGGCCTCCAGGACCCTATATTATATCTCAGGTGATGAAGCAAGAGTGGCTAGGGCTCATTTCCAGCCTCCAGGTACATGTCTGACTCCCATTTCTGACATGTATTGGTGTTTGGTGTCAAACACATTTTTTCCATTATGGGCCATGGAGCTCAGAGTCACACCACATTTCGTGTTTTGGACCCAAGGACCCCATAGTATACCTCAGATGACATACCAGGATTGTCTAAGGGCCATTTCTGTCCTCCAGGGACGACTTTTTGAAGTTTTTGGATTTAAGGGGGCAAAGTCACTTCTTCCACCCAGCCCAAGGTGCGCAAAATCGGGTACGATATCAGGTTTTTCCCTTGGCTGGAAGCTAAAAAAAACTTCAGATAATACCAAAGGTAGACAGATCAAATGAAAGCATCAGATCTGACCTTTCTAACAAGTGTATTTATGTCTTGAACACTCAAACAGTGTCTCTGATATCCAATATGAGCTATTTGACAAATTAGCAAATCTTGTCAAAAAACTTTTTGGATGATTTTTGCTAATTTTCGGTATCAACCCCCATGACTGTTTTCAGGCCCCTGTAGCCACCAGGACCCCATTATATATCTCAGGTGATATGACAAGAGTGGCTAGGGCTCATTTCCAGGCTCCAGGTACACGTCTGACTCCTATTTGTGACATTTCGAGGTGTTTCGTGTCAAACTCATTTTTTCCATTATAGGCCATCAAAAATGGTGGAAAATGGAAAAAACAGCAAGGAACAGTTGCCTAATAACATCCTAAACATAATGTATATCTCCATAAATGTTTAAATCATTTTAACCTTTTCATGCATCACTAGTGATGCACACTAAATCTGAGACGCATCACTGGTGATGCATGGGAAAAGCTTGCTCAAAGTGCTCACTATTAGCGAGTTTTGCAAATTTTCAGTATCAACCCTAACGACTGTGGGTCTCTGTGGCCTCCAGGACCCTATATTATATCTCAGGTGATGAAGCAAGAGTGGCTAGGGCTCATTTCCAGCCTCCAGGTACATGTCTGACTCCCATTTCTGACATGTATTGGTGTTTGGTGTCAAACACATTTTTTCCATTATGGGCCATGGAGCTCAGAGTCACACCACATTTCGTGTTTTGGACCCAAGGACCCCATAGTATACCTCAGATGACATACCAGGATTGTCTAAGGGCCATTTCTGTCCTCCAGGGACGACTTTTTGAAGTTTTTGGATTTAAGGGGGCAAAGTCACTTCTTCCACCCAGCCCAAGGTGCGCAAAATCGGGTACGATATCAGGTTTTTCCCTTGGCTGGAAGCTAAAAAAAACTTCAGATAATACCAAAGGTAGACAGATCAAATGAAAGCATCAGATCTGACCTTTCTAACAAGTGTATTTATGTCTTGAACACTCAAACAGTGTCTCTGATATCCAATATGAGCTATTTGACAAATTAGCAAATCTTGTCAAAAAAATTTTTGGATGATTTTTGCTAATTTTCGGTATCAACCCCCATGACTGTTTTCAGGCCCCTGTAGCCACCAGGACCCCATTATATATCTCAGGTGATATGACAAGAGTGGCTAGGGCTCATTTCCAGGCTCCAGGTACACGTCTGACTCCTATTTGTGACATTTCGAGGTGTTTCGTGTCAAACTCATTTTTTCCATTATAGGCCATCAAAAATGGTGGAAAATGGAAAAAACAGCAAGGAACAGTTGCCTAATAACATCCTAAACATAATGTATATCTCCATAAATGTTTAAATCATTTTAACCTTTTCATGCATCACTAGTGATGCACACTAAATCTGAGACGCATCACTGGTGATGCATGGGAAAAGCTTGCTCAAAGTGCTCACTATTAGCGAGTTTTGCAAATTTTCAGTATCAACCCTAACGACTGTGGGTCTCTGTGGCCTCCAGGACCCTATATTATATCTCAGGTGATGAAGCAAGAGTGGCTAGGGCTCATTTCCAGCCTCCAGGTACATGTCTGACTCCCATTTCTGACATGTATTGGTGTTTGGTGTCAAACACATTTTTTCCATTATGGGCCATGGAGCTCAGAGTCACACCACATTTCGTGTTTTGGACCCAAGGACCCCATAGTATACCTCAGATGACATACCAGGATTGTCTAAGGGCCATTTCTGTCCTCCAGGGACGACTTTTTGAAGTTTTTGGATTTAAGGGGGCAAAGTCACTTCTTCCACCCAGCCCAAGGTGCGCAAAATCGGGTACGATATCAGGTTTTTCCCTTGGCTGGAAGCTAAAAAAAACTTCAGATAATACCAAAGGTAGACAGATCAAATGAAAGCATCAGATCTGACCTTTCTAACAAGTGTATTTATGTCTTGAACACTCAAACAGTGTCTCTGATATCCAATATGAGCTATTTGACAAATTAGCAAATCTTGTCAAAAAATTTTTTGGATGATTTTTGCTAATTTTCGGTATCAACCCCCATGACTGTTTTCAGGCCCCTGTAGCCACCAGGACCCCATTATATATCTCAGGTGATATGACAAGAGTGGCTAGGGCTCATTTCCAGGCTCCAGGTACACGTCTGACTCCTATTTGTGACATTTCGAGGTGTTTCGTGTCAAACTCATTTTTTCCATTATAGGCCATCAAAAATGGTGGAAAATGGAAAAAACAGCAAGGAACAGTTGCCTAATAACATCCTAAACATAATGTATATCTCCATAAATGTTTAAATCATTTTAACCTTTTCATGCATCACTAGTGATGCACACTAAATCTGAGACGCAGCACTGGTGATGCATTTGCATCACTAGTGATGCAAATGCATCACTGGTGATGCATGGGAAAAGCTTGCTCAAAGTGCTCACTATTAGCGAGTTTTGCAAATTTTCAGTATCAACCCTAACGACTGTGGGTCTCTGTGGCCTCCAGGACCCTATATTATATCTCAGGTGATGAAGCAAGAGTGGCTAGGGCTCATTTCCAGCCTCCAGGTACATGTCTGACTCCCATTTCTGACATGTATTGGTGTTTGGTGTCAAACACATTTTTTCCATTATGGGCCATGGAGCTCAGAGTCACACCACATTTCTTGTTTTGGACCCAAGGACCCCATAGTATACCTCAGATGACATACCAGGATTGTCTAAGGGCCATTTCTGTCCTCCAGGGACGACTTTTTGAAGTTTTTGGATTTAAGGGGGCAAAGTCACTTCTTCCACCCAGCCCAAGGTGCGAAAATCGGGTACGATATCAGGTTTTTCCCTTGGCTGGAAGCTAAAAAAAACTTCAGATAATACCAAAGGTAGACAGATCAAATGAAAGCATCAGATCTGACCTTTCTAACAAGTGTATTTATGTCTTGAACACTCAAACGGTGTCTCTGATATCCAATCTGAGCTATTTGACAAATTAGCAAATCTTGGCAAAAAAATGTTTTGACAATTTTTGCTAATTTTCGGTATCAACCCTCATGACTGTTTTCAGGCCCCTGTAGCCACCAGGACCCCATTATGTATCTCAGGTGATATGACAAGAGTGGCTAGGGCTCATTTCCAGGCTCCAGGTACACGTCTGACTCGTATTTGTGACATTTCGAGGTGTTTCGTGTCAAACTCATTTTTTCCATGATAGGCCATCAAAAATGGTGGAAAATGGAAAAAACAGCAAGGAACAGTTGCCTAATAACATCCTAAACATAATGTATATCTCCATAAATGTTTAAATCATTTTAACCTTTTCATGCATCACTAGTGAAGCACACTAAATCTGAGACGCAGCACTGGTGATGCATTTGCATCACTAGTGATGCAAATGCATCAGTGGTGATGCATGGGAAAAGCTTGCTAAAAGTGCTCACTATTAGCGAGTTTTGCAAATTTTCATTATCAACCCTAATGACTGTTTGTGGGTCCCTTTGGCCACCAGGACCCTATATTATATCTCAGGTGATGAAGCAAGAGTGGCTAGGGATCATTTCCAGGCTCCAGGTACATGTCTGACTCCCATTTCTGACATGTTGAGGTGTTTGGAGTCAAACTAATTTTTTCCATTATGTGCCATAGAGCTCAGAGTCACACCACATTTCTAGTTTTGGACCCAAGGACCCCATAGTATACCTCAGATGACATACCAGGAGTGTCTAAGACCCATTTCTGTCCTCCAGGGACGACTTTTTGAAGTTTTTGGATTTAAGGGGGCAAAGTCACTTCTTCCACCCAGCCCAAGGTGCGCAAAATCGGGTACGATATCAGGTTTTTCCCTTGGCTGGAAGCTAAAAAAAACTTCAGATAATACCAAAGGTAGACAGATCAAATGAAAGCATCAGATCTGACCTTTCTAACAAGTGTATTTATGTCTTGAACACTCAAACGGTGTCTCTGATATCCAATATGAGCTATTTGACAAATTAGCAAATCTTGTCAAAAAAATTTTTGGATGATTTTTGCTAATTTTCGGTATCAACCCCCATGACTGTTTTCAGGCCCCTGTAGCCACCAGGACCCCCTTATATATCTCAGGTGATATGACAAGAGTGGCTAGGGCTCATTTCCAGGCTCCAGGTACACGTCTGACTCCTATTTGTGACATTTCGAGGTGTTTCGTGTCAAACTCATTTTTTCCATTATAGGCCATCAAAAATGGTGGAAAATGGAAAAAACAGCAAGGAACAGTTGCCTAATAACATCCTAAACATAATGTATATCTCCATAAATGTTTAAATCATTTTAACCTTTTCATGCATCACTAGTGATGCACACTAAATCTGAGACGCATCACTGGTGATGCATGGGAAAAGCTTGCTCAAAGTGCTCACTATTAGCGAGTTTTGCAAATTTTCAGTATCAACCCTAATGACTGTGGGTCTCTGTGGCCTCCAGGACCCTATATTATATCTCAGGTGATGAAGCAAGAGTGGCTAGGGCTCATTTCCAGCCTCCAGGTACATGTCTGACTCCCATTTCTGACATGTATTGGTGTTTGGTGTCAAACACATTTTTTCCATTATGGGCCATGGAGCTCAGAGTCACACCACATTTCGTGTTTTGGACCCAAGGACCCCATAGTATACCTCAGATGACATACCAGGATTGTCTAAGGGCCATTTCTGTCCTCCAGGGACGACTTTTTGAAGTTTTTGGATTTAAGGGGGCAAAGTCACTTCTTCCACCCAGCCCAAGGTGCGCAAAATCGGGTACGATATCAGGTTTTTCCCTTGGCTGGAAGCTAAAAAAAACTTCAGATAATACCAAAGGTAGACAGATCAAATGAAAGCATCAGATCTGACCTTTCTAACAAGTGTATTTATGTCTTGAACACTCAAACAGTGTCTCTGATATCCAATATGAGCTATTTGACAAATTAGCAAATCTTGTCAAAAAATTTTTGGGATGATTTTTGCTAATTTTCGGTATCAACCCCCATGACTGTTTTCAGGCCCCTGTAGCCACCAGGACCCCATTATATATCTCAGGTGATATGACAAGAGTGGCTAGGGCTCATTTCCAGGCTCCAGGTACACGTCTGACTCCTATTTGTGACATTTCGAGGTGTTTCGTGTCAAACTCATTTTTTCCATTATAGGCCATCAAAAATGGTGGAAAATGGAAAAAACAGCAAGGAACAGTTGCCTAATAACATCCTAAACATAATGTATATCTCCATAAATGTTTAAATCATTTTAACCTTTTCATGCATCACTAGTGATGCACACTAAATCTGAGACGCATCACTGGTGATGCATGGGAAAAGCTTGCTCAAAGTGCTCACTATTAGCGAGTTTTGCAAATTTTCAGTATCAACCCTAACGACTGTGGGTCTCTGTGGCCTCCAGGACCCTATATTATATCTCAGGTGATGAAGCAAGAGTGGCTAGGGCTCATTTCCAGCCTCCAGGTACATGTCTGACTCCCATTTCTGACATGTATTGGTGTTTGGTGTCAAACACATTTTTTCCATTATGGGCCATGGAGCTCAGAGTCACACCACATTTCGTGTTTTGGACCCAAGGACCCCATAGTATACCTCAGATGACATACCAGGATTGTCTAAGGGCCATTTCTGTCCTCCAGGGACGACTTTTTGAAGTTTTTGGATTTAAGGGGGCAAAGTCACTTCTTCCACCCAGCCCAAGGTGCGCAAAATCGGGTACGATATCAGGTTTTTCCCTTGGCTGGAAGCTAAAAAAAACTTCAGATAATACCAAAGGTAGACAGATCAAATGAAAGCATCAGATCTGACCTTTCTAACAAGTGTATTTATGTCTTGAACACTCAAACAGTGTCTCTGATATCCAATATGAGCTATTTGACAAATTAGCAAATCTTGTCAAAAAAATTTTTGGATGATTTTTGCTAATTTTCGGTATCAACCCCCATGACTGTTTTCAGGCCCCTGTAGCCACCAGGACCCCATTATATATCTCAGGTGATATGACAAGAGTGGCTAGGGCTCATTTCCAGGCTCCAGGTACACGTCTGACTCCTATTTGTGACATTTCGAGGTGTTTCGTGTCAAACTCATTTTTTCCATTATAGGCCATCAAAAATGGTGGAAAATGGAAAAAACAGCAAGGAACAGTTGCCTAAAAACATCCTAAACATAATGTATATCTCCATAAATGTTTAAATCATTTTAACCTTTTCATGCATCACTAGTGATGCACACTAAATCTGAGACGCATCACTGGTGATGCATGGGAAAAGCTTGCTCAAAGTGCTCACTATTAGCGAGTTTTGCAAATTTTCAGTATCAACCCTAACGACTGTGGGTCTCTGTGGCCTCCAGGACCCTATATTATATCTCAGGTGATGAAGCAAGAGTGGCTAGGGCTCATTTCCAGCCTCCAGGTACATGTCTGACTCCCATTTCTGACATGTATTGGTGTTTGGTGTCAAACACATTTTTTCCATTATGGGCCATGGAGCTCAGAGTCACACCACATTTCGTGTTTTGGACCCAAGGACCCCATAGTATACCTCAGATGACATACCAGGATTGTCTAAGGGCCATTTCTGTCCTCCAGGGACGACTTTTTGAAGTTTTTGGATTTAAGGGGGCAAAGTCACTTCTTCCACCCAGCCCAAGGTGCGCAAAATCGGGTACGATATCAGGTTTTTCCCTTGGCTGGAAGCTAAAAAAAACTTCAGATAATACCAAAGGTAGACAGATCAAATGAAAGCATCAGATCTGACCTTTCTAACAAGTGTATTTATGTCTTGAACACTCAAACAGTGTCTCTGATATCCAATATGAGCTATTTGACAAATTAGCAAATCTTGTCAAAAAAATTTTTGGATGATTTTTGCTAATTTTCGGTATCAACCCCCATGACTGTTTTCAGGCCCCTGTAGCCACCAGGACCCCATTATATATCTCAGGTGATATGACAAGAGTGGCTAGGGCTCATTTCCAGGCTCCAGGTACACGTCTGACTCCTATTTGTGACATTTCGAGGTGTTTCGTGTCAAACTCATTTTTTCCATTATAGGCCATCAAAAATGGTGGAAAATGGAAAAAACAGCAAGGAACAGTTGCCTAATAACATCCTAAACATAATGTATATCTCCATAAATGTTTAAATCATTTTAACCTTTTCATGCATCACTAGTGATGCACACTAAATCTGAGACGCATCACTGGTGATGCATGGGAAAAGCTTGCTCAAAGTGCTCACTATTAGCGAGTTTTGCAAATTTTCAGTATCAACCCTAACGACTGTGGGTCTCTGTGGCCTCCAGGACCCTATATTATATCTCAGGTGATGAAGCAAGAGTGGCTAGGGCTCATTTCCAGCCTCCAGGTACATGTCTGACTCCCATTTCTGACATGTATTGGTGTTTGGTGTCAAACACATTTTTTCCATTATGGGCCATGGAGCTCAGAGTCACACCACATTTCGTGTTTTGGACCCAAGGACCCCATAGTATACCTCAGATGACATACCAGGATTGTCTAAGGGACATTTCTGTCCTCCAGGGACGACTTTTTGAAGTTTTTGGATTTAAGGGGGCAAAGTCACTTCTTCCACCCAGCCCAAGGTGCGCAAAATCGGGTACGATATCAGGTTTTTCCCTTGGCTGGAAGCTAAAAAAAACTTCAGATAATACCAAAGGTAGACAGATCAAATGAAAGCATCAGATCTGACCTTTCTAACAAGTGTATTTATGTCTTGAACACTCAAACAGTGTCTCTGATATCCAATATGAGCTATTTGACAAATTAGCAAATCTTGTCAAAAAAATTTTTGGATGATTTTTGCTAATTTTCGGTATCAACCCCCATGACTGTTTTCAGGCCCCTGTAGCCACCAGGACCCCATTATATATCTCAGGTGATATGACAAGAGTGGCTAGGGCTCATTTCCAGGCTCCAGGTACACGTCTGACTCCTATTTGTGACATTTCGAGGTGTTTCGTGTCAAACTCATTTTTTCCATTATAGGCCATCAAAAATGGTGGAAAATGGAAAAAACAGCAAGGAACAGTTGCCTAATAACATCCTAAACATAATGTATATCTCCATAAATGTTTAAATCATTTTAACCTTTTCATGCATCACTAGTGATGCACACTAAATCTGAGACGCAGCACTGGTGATGCATTTGCATCACTAGTGATGCAAATGCATCACTGGTGATGCATGGGAAAAGCTTGCTCAAAGTGCTCACTATTAGCGAGTTTTGCAAATTTTCAGTATCAACCCTAACGACTGTGGGTCTCTGTGGCCTCCAGGACCCTATATTATATCTCAGGTGATGAAGCAAGAGTGGCTAGGGCTCATTTCCAGCCTCCAGGTACATGTCTGACTCCCATTTCTGACATGTATTGGTGTTTGGTGTCAAACACATTTTTTCCATTATGGGCCATGGAGCTCAGAGTCACACCACATTTCTTGTTTTGGACCCAAGGACCCCATAGTATACCTCAGATGACATACCAGGATTGTCTAAGGGCCATTTCTGTCCTCCAGGGACGACTTTTTGAAGTTTTTGGATTTAAGGGGGCAAAGTCACTTCTTCCACCCAGCCCAAGGTGCGCAAAATCGGGTACGATATCAGGTTTTTCCCTTGGCTGGAAGCTAAAAAAAACTTCAGATAATACCAAAGGTAGACAGATCAAATGAAAGCATCAGATCTGACCTTTCTAACAAGTGTATTTATGTCTTGAACACTCAAACGGTGTCTCTGATATCCAATCTGAGCTATTTGACAAATTAGCAAATCTTGGCAAAAAAATGTTTTGACAATTTTTGCTAATTTTCGGTATCAACCCTCATGACTGTTTTCAGGCCCCTGTAGCCACCAGGACCCCATTATGTATCTCAGGTGATATGACAAGAGTGGCTAGGGCTCATTTCCAGGCTCCAGGTACACGTCTGACTCGTATTTGTGACATTTCGAGGTGTTTCGTGTCAAACTCATTTTTTCCATGATAGGCCATCAAAAATGGTGGAAAATGGAAAAAACAGCAAGGAACAGTTGCCTAATAACATCCTAAACATAATGTATATCTCCATAAATGTTTAAATCATTTTAACCTTTTCATGCATCACTAGTGAAGCACACTAAATCTGAGACGCAGCACTGGTGATGCATTTGCATCACTAGTGATGCAAATGCATCAGTGGTGATGCATGGGAAAAGCTTGCTAAAAGTGCTCACTATTAGCGAGTTTTGCAAATTTTCATTATCAACCCTAATGACTGTTTGTGGGTCCCTTTGGCCACCAGGACCCTATATTATATCTCAGGTGATGAAGCAAGAGTGGCTAGGGCTCATTTCCAGGCTCCAGGTACATGTCTGACTCCCATTTCTGACATGTTGAGGTGTTTGGAGTCAAACTAATTTTTTCCATTATGTGCCATAGAGCTCAGAGTCACACCACATTTCTAGTTTTGGACCCAAGGACCCCATAGTATACCTCAGATGACATACCAGGAGTGTCTAAGACCCATTTCTGTCCTCCAGGGACGACTTTTTGAAGTTTTTGGATTTAAGGGGGCAAAGTCACTTCTTCCACCCAGCCCAAGGTGCGCAAAATCGGGTACGATATCAGGTTTTTCCCTTGGCTGGAAGCTAAAAAAAACTTCAGATAATACCAAAGGTAGACAGATCAAATGAAAGCATCAGATCTGACCTTTCTAACAAGTGTATTTATGTCTTGAACACTCAAACGGTGTCTGTGATATCCAATATGAGCTATTTGACAAATTAGCAAATCTTGTCAAAAAAAGTTTTGGATGATTTTTGCTAATTTTCGGTATCAACCCCCATGACTGTTTTCAGGCCCCTGTAGCCACCAGGACCCCCTTATATATCTCAGGTGATATGACAAGAGTGGCTAGGGCTCATTTCCAGGCTCCAGGTACACGTCTGACTCCTATTTGTGACATTTCGAGGTGTTTCGTGTCAAACTCATTTTTTCCATTATAGGCCATCAAAAATGGTGGAAAATGGAAAAAACAGCAAGGAACAGTTGCCTAATAACATCCTAAACATAATGTATATCTCCATAAATGTTTAAATCATTTTAACCTTTTCATGCATCACTAGTGATGCACACTAAATCTGAGACGCATCACTGGTGATGCATGGGAAAAGCTTGCTCAAAGTGCTCACTATTAGCGAGTTTTGCAAATTTTCAGTATCAACCCTAATGACTGTGGGTCTCTGTGGCCTCCAGGACCCTATATTATATCTCAGGTGATGAAGCAAGAGTGGCTAGGGCTCATTTCCAGCCTCCAGGTACATGTCTGACTCCCATTTCTGACATGTATTGGTGTTTGGTGTCAAACACATTTTTTCCATTATGGGCCATGGAGCTCAGAGTCACACCACATTTCGTGTTTTGGACCCAAGGACCCCATAGTATACCTCAGATGACATACCAGGATTGTCTAAGGGCCATTTCTGTCCTCCAGGGACGACTTTTTGAAGTTTTTGGATTTAAGGGGGCAAAGTCACTTCTTCCACCCAGCCCAAGGTGCGCAAAATCGGGTACGATATCAGGTTTTTCCCTTGGCTGGAAGCTAAAAAAAACTTCAGATAATACCAAAGGTAGACAGATCAAATGAAAGCATCAGATCTGACCTTTCTAACAAGTGTATTTATGTCTTGAACACTCAAACAGTGTCTCTGATATCCAATATGAGCTATTTGACAAATTAGCAAATCTTGTCAAAAAAATTTTTGGATGATTTTTGCTAATTTTCGGTATCAACCCCCATGACTGTTTTCAGGCCCCTGTAGCCACCAGGACCCCATTATATATCTCAGGTGATATGACAAGAGTGGCTAGGGCTCATTTCCAGGCTCCAGGTACACGTCTGACTCCTATTTGTGACATTTCGAGGTGTTTCGTGTCAAACTCATTTTTTCCATTATAGGCAATCAAAAATGGTGGAAAATGGAAAAAACAGCAAGGAACAGTTGCCTAATAACATCCTAAACATAATGTATATCTCCATAAATGTTTAAATCATTTTAACCTTTTCATGCATCACTAGTGATGCACACTAAATCTGAGACGCATCACTGGTGATGCATGGGAAAAGCTTGCTCAAAGTGCTCACTATTAGCGAGTTTTGCAAATTTTCAGTATCAACCCTAACGACTGTGGGTCTCTGTGGCCTCCAGGACCCTATATTATATCTCAGGTGATGAAGCAAGAGTGGCTAGGGCTCATTTCCAGCCTCCAGGTACATGTCTGACTCCCATTTCTGACATGTATTGGTGTTTGGTGTCAAACACATTTTTTCCATTATGGGCCATGGAGCTCAGAGTCACACCACATTTCGTGTTTTGGACCCAAGGACCCCATAGTATACCTCAGATGACATACCAGGATTGTCTAAGGGCCATTTCTGTCCTCCAGGGACGACTTTTTGAAGTTTTTGGATTTAAGGGGGCAAAGTCACTTCTTCCACCCAGCCCAAGGTGCGCAAAATCGGGTACGATATCAGGTTTTTCCCTTGGCTGGAAGCTAAAAAAAACTTCAGATAATACCAAAGGTAGACAGATCAAATGAAAGCATCAGATCGGACCTTTCTAACAAGTGTATTTATGTCTTGAACACTCAAACGGTGTCTCTGATATCCAATATGAGCTATTTGACAAATTAGCAAATCTTGTCAAAAAAATTTTTGGATGATTTTTGCTAATTTTCGGTATCAACCCCCATGACTGTTTTCAGGCCCCTGTAGCCACCAGGACCCCATTATATATCTCAGGTGATATGACAAGAGTGGCTAGGGCTCATTTCCAGGCTCCAGGTACACGTCTGACTCCTATTTGTGACATTTCGAGGTGTTTCGTGTCAAACTCATTTTTTCCATTATAGGCCATCAAAAATGGTGGAAAATGGAAAAAACAGCAAGGAACAGTTGCCTAATAACATCCTAAACATAATGTATATCTCCATAAATGTTTAAATCATTTTAACCTTTTCATGCATCACTAGTGATGCACACTAAATCTGAGACGCAGCACTGGTGATGCATTTGCATCACTAGTGATGCAAATGCATCACTGGTGATGCATGGGAAAAGCTTGCTCAAAGTGCTCACTATTAGCGAGTTTTGCAAATTTTCAGTATCAACCCTAACGACTGTGGGTCTCTGTGGCCTCCAGGACCCTATATTATATCTCAGGTGATGAAGCAAGAGTGGCTAGGGCTCATTTCCAGCCTCCAGGTACATGTCTGACTCCCATTTCTGACATGTATTGGTGTTTGGTGTCAAACACATTTTTTCCATTATGGGCCATGGAGCTCAGAGTCACACCACATTTCTTGTTTTGGACCCAAGGACCCCATAGTATACCTCAGATGACATACCAGGATTGTCTAAGGGCCATTTCTGTCCTCCAGGGATGACTTTTTGAAGTTTTTGGATTTAAGGGGGCAAAGTCACTTCTTCCACCCAGCCCAAGGTGCGCAAAATCGGGTACGATATCAGGTTTTTCCCTTGGCTGGAAGCTAAAAAAAACTTCAGATAATACCAAAGGTAGACAGATCAAATGAAAGCATCAGATCTGACCTTTCTAACAAGTGTATTTATGTCTTGAACACTCAAACGGTGTCTCTGATATCCAATCTGAGCTATTTGACAAATTAGCAAATCTTGGCAAAAAAATGTTTTGACAATTTTTGCTAATTTTCGGTATCAACCCTCATGACTGTTTTCAGGCCCCTGTAGCCACCAGGACCCCATTATATATCTCAGGTGATATGACAAGAGTGGCTAGGGCTCATTTCCAGGCTCCAGGTACACGTCTGACTCGTATTTGTGACATTTGAGGTGTTTCGTGTCAAACTCATTTTTTCCATGATAGGCCATCAAAAATGGTGGAAAATGGAAAAAACAGCAAGGAACAGTTGCCTAATAACATCCTAAACATAATGTATATCTCCATAAATGTTTAAATCATTTTAACCTTTTCATGCATCACTAGTGAAGCACACTAAATCTGAGACGCAGCACTGGTGATGCATTTGCATCACTAGTGATGCAAATGCATCAGTGGTGATGCATGGGAAAAGCTTGCTAAAAGTGCTCACTATTAGCGAGTTTTGCAAATTTTCATTATCAACCCTAATGACTGTTTGTGGGTCCCTTTGGCCACCAGGACCCTATATTATATCTCAGGTGATGAAGCAAGAGTGGCTAGGGCTCATTTCCAGGCTCCAGGTACATGTCTGACTCCCATTTCTGACATGTTGAGGTGTTTGGAGTCAAACTAATTTTTTCCATTATGTGCCATAGAGCTCAGAGTCACACCACATTTCTAGTTTTGGACCCAAGGACCCCATAGTATACCTCAGATGACATACCAGGAGTGTCTAAGACCCATTTCTGTCCTCCAGGGACGACTTTTTGAAGTTTTTGGATTTAAGGGGGCAAAGTCACTTCTTCCACCCAGCCCAAGGTGCGCAAAATCGGGTACGATATCAGGTTTTTCCCTTGGCTGGAAGCTAAAAAAAACTTCAGATAATACCAAAGGTAGACAGATCAAATGAAAGCATCAGATCTGACCTTTCTAACAAGTGTATTTATGTCTTGAACACTCAAACGGTGTCTCTGATATCCAATATGAGCTATTTGACAAATTAGCAAATCTTGGCAAAAAAATTTTTGGATGATTTTTGCTAATTTTCGGTATCAACCCCCATGACTGTTTTCAGGCCCCTGTAGCCACCAGGACCCCATTATATATCTCAGGTGATATGACAAGAGTGGCTAGGGCTCATTTCCAGGCTCCAGGTACACGTCTGACTCCTATTTGTGACATTTCGAGGTGTTTCGTGTCAAACTCATTTTTTCCATTATAGGCCATCAAAAATGGTGGAAAATGGAAAAAACAGCAAGGAACAGTTGCCTAATAACATCCTAAACATAATGTATATCTCCATAAATGTTTAAATCATTTTAACCTTTTCATGCATCACTAGTGATGCACACTAAATCTGAGACGCAGCACTGGTGATGCATTTGCATCACTAGTGATGCAAATGCATCACTGGTGATGCATGGGAAAAGCTTGCTCAAAGTGCTCACTATTGGCGAGTTTTGCAAATTTTCAGTATCAACCCTAACGACTGTGGGTCTCTGTGGCCTCCAGGACCCTATATTATATCTCAGGTGATGAAGCAAGAGTGGCTAGGGCTCATTTCCAGCCTCCAGGTACATGTCTGACTCCCATTTCTGACATGTATTGGTGTTTGGTGTCAAACACATTTTTTCCATTATGGGCCATGGAGCTCAGAGTCACACCACATTTCGTGTTTTGGACCCAAGGACCCCATAGTATACCTCAGATGACATACCAGGATTGTCTAAGGGCCATTTCTGTCCTCCAGGGACGACTTTTTGAAGTTTTTGGATTTAAGGGGGCAAAGTCACTTCTTCCACCCAGCCCAAGGTGCGCAAAATCGGGTACGATATCAGGTTTTTCCCTTGGCTGGAAGCTAAAAAAAACTTCAGATAATACCAAAGGTAGACAGATCAAATGAAAGCATCAGATCTGACCTTTCTAACAAGTGTATTTATGTCTTGAACACTCAAACGGTGTCTCTGATATCCAATATGAGCTATTTGACAAATTAGCAAATCTTGTCAAAAAAATTTTTGGATGATTTTTGCTAATTTTCGGTATCAACCCCCATGACTGTTTTCAGGCCCCTGTAGCCACCAGGACCCCATTATATATCTCAGGTGATATGACAAGAGTGGCTAGGGCTCATTTCCAGGCTCCAGGTACACGTCTGACTCCTATTTGTGACATTTCGAGGTGTTTCGTGTCAAACTCATTTTTTCCATTATAGGCCATCAAAAATGGTGGAAAATGGAAAAAACAGCAAGGAACAGTTGCCTAATAACATCCTAAACATAATGTATATCTCCATAAATGTTTAAATCATTTTAACCTTTTCATGCATCACTAGTGATGCACACTAAATCTGAGACTTAGCACTGGTGATGCATTTGCATCACTAGTGATGCAAATGCATCACTGGTGATGCATGGGAAAAGCTTGCTCAAAGTGCTCACTATTAGCGAGTTTTGCAAATTTTCAGTATCAACCCTAACGACTGTGGGTCTCTGTGGCCTCCAGGACCCTATATTATATCTCAGGTGATGAAGCAAGAGTGGCTAGGGCTCATTTCCAGCCTCCAGGTACATGTCTGACTCCCATTTCTGACATGTATTGGTGTTTGGTGTCAAACACATTTTTTCCATTATGGGCCATGGAGCTCAGAGTCACACCACATTTCGTGTTTTGGACCCAAGGACCCCATAGTATACCTCAGATGACATACCAGGATTGTCTAAGGGCCATTTCTGTCCTCCAGGGACGACTTTTTGAAGTTTTTGGATTTAAGGGGGCAAAGTCACTTCTTCCACCCAGCCCAAGGTGCGCAAAATCGGGTACGATATCAGGTTTTTCCCTTGGCTGGAAGCTAAAAAAAACTTCAGATAATACCAAAGGTAGACAGATCAAATGAAAGCATCAGATCTGACCTTTCTAACAAGTGTATTTATGTCTTGAACACTCAAACGGTGTCTCTGATATCCAATCTGAGCTATTTGACAAATTAGCAAATCTTGGCAAAAAAATGTTTTGACAATTTTTGCTAATTTTCGGTATCAACCCTCATGACTGTTTTCAGGCCCCTGTAGCCACCAGGACCCCATTATATATCTCAGGTGATATGACAAGAGTGGCTAGGGCTCATTTCCAGGCTCCAGGTACACGTCTGACTCGTATTTGTGACATTTCGAGGTGTTTCGTGTCAAACTCATTTTTTCCATGATAGGCCATCAAAAATGGTGGAAAATGGAAAAAACAGCAAGGAACAGTTGCCTAATAACATCCTAAACATAATGTATATCTCCATAAATGTTTAAATCATTTTAACCTTTTCATGCATCACTAGTGAAGCACACTAAATCTGAGACGCAGCACTGGTGATGCATTTGCATCACTAGTGATGCAAATGCATCAGTGGTGATGCATGGGAAAAGCTTGCTAAAAGTGCTCACTATTAGCGAGTTTTGCAAATTTTCATTATCAACCCTAATGACTGTTTGTGGGTCCCTTTGGCCACCAGGACCCTATATTATATCTCAGGTGATGAAGCAAGAGTGGCTAGGGCTCATTTCCAGGCTCCAGGTACATGTCTGACTCCCATTTCTGACATGTTGAGGTGTTTGGAGTCAAACTAATTTTTTCCATTATGTGCCATAGAGCTCAGAGTCACACCACATTTCTAGTTTTGGACCCAAGGACCCCATAGTATACCTCAGATGACATACCAGGAGTGTCTAAGACCCATTTCTGTCCTCCAGGGACGACTTTTTGAAGTTTTTGGATTTAAGGGGGCAAAGTCACTTCTTCCACCCAGCCCAAGGTGCGCAAAATCGGGTACGATATCAGGTTTTTCCCTTGGCTGGAAGCTAAAAAAAACTTCAGATAATACCAAAGGTAGACAGATCAAATGAAAGCATCAGATCTGACCTTTCTAACAAGTGTATTTATGTCTTGAACACTCAAACGGTGTCTCTGATATCCAATATGAGCTATTTGACAAATTAGCAAATCTTGTCAAAAAAATTATTGGATGATTTTTGCTAATTTTCGGTATCAACCCCCATGACTGTTTTCAGGCCCCTGTAGCCACCAGGACCCCATTATATATCTCAGGTGATATGACAAGAGTGGCTAGGGCTCATTTCCAGGCTCCAGGTACACGTCTGACTCCTATTTGTGACATTTCGAGGTGTTTCGTGTCAAACTCATTTTTTCCATTATAGGCCATCAAAAATGGTGGAAAATGGAAAAAACAGCAAGGAACAGTTGCCTAATAACATCCTAAACATAATGTATATCTCCATAAATGTTTAAATCATTTTAACCTTTTCATGCATCACTAGTGATGCACACTAAATCTGAGACGCAGCACTGGTGATGCATTTGCATCACTAGTGATGCAAATGCATCACTGGTGATGCATGGGAAAAGCTTGCTCAAAGTGCTCACTATTAGCGAGTTTTGCAAATTTTCAGTATCAACCCTAACGACTGTGGGTCTCTGTGGCCGCCAGGACCCTATATTATATCTCAGGTGATGAAGCAAGAGTGGCTAGGGCTCATTTCCAGCCTCCAGGTACATGTCTGACTCCCATTTCTGACATGTATTGGTGTTTGGTGTCAAACACATTTTTTCCATTATGGGCCATGGAGCTCAGAGTCACACCACATTTCTTGTTTTGGACCCAAGGACCCCATAGTATACCTCAGATGACATACCAGGATTGTCTAAGGGCCATTTCTGTCCTCCAGGGACGACTTTTTGAAGTTTTTGGATTTAAGGGGGCAAAGTCACTTCTTCCACCCAGCCCAAGGTGCGCAAAATCGGGTACGATATCAGGTTTTTCCCTTGGCTGGAAGCTAAAAAAAACTTCAGATAATACCAAAGGTAGACAGATCAAATGAAAGCATCAGATCTGACCTTTCTAACAAGTGTATTTATGTCTTGAACACTCAAACGGTGTCTCTGATATCCAATCTGAGCTATTTGACAAATTAGCAAATCTTGGCAAAAAAATGTTTTGACAATTTTTGCTAATTTTCGGTATCAACCCTCATGACTGTTTTCAGGCCCCTGTAGCCACCAGGACCCCATTATATATCTCAGGTGATATGACAAGAGTGGCTAGGGCTCATTTCCAGGCTCCAGGTACACGTCTGACTCGTATTTGTGACATTTCGAGGTGTTTCGTGTCAAACTCATTTTTTCCATGATAGGCCATCAAAAATGGTGGAAAATGGAAAAAACAGCAAGGAACAGTTGCCTAATAACATCCTAAACATAATGTATATCTCCATAAATGTTTAAATCATTTTAACCTTTTCATGCATCACTAGTGAAGCACACTAAATCTGAGACGCAGCACTGGTGATGCATTTGCATCACTAGTGATGCAAATGCATCAGTGGTGATGCATGGGAAAAGCTTGCTAAAAGTGCTCACTATTAGCGAGTTTTGCAAATTTTCATTATCAACCCTAATGACTGTTTGTGGGTCCCTTTGGCCACCAGGACCCTATATTATATCTCAGGTGATGAAGCAAGAGTGGCTAGGGCTCATTTCCAGGCTCCAGGTACATGTCTGACTCCCATTTCTGACATGTTGAGGTGTTTGGAGTCAAACTAATTTTTTCCATTATGTGCCATAGAGCTCAGAGTCACACCACATTTCTAGTTTTGGACCCAAGGACCCCATAGTATACCTCAGATGACATACCAGGAGTGTCTAAGACCCATTTCTGTCCTCCAGGGACGACTTTTTGAAGTTTTTGGATTTAAGGGGGCAAAGTCACTTCTTCCACCCAGCCCAAGGTGCGCAAAATCGGGTACGATATCAGGTTTTTCCCTTGGCTGGAAGCTAAAAAAAACTTCAGATAATACCAAAGGTAGACAGATCAAATGAAAGCATCAGATCTGACCTTTCTAACAAGTGTATTTATGTCTTGAACACTCAAACGGTGTCTCTGATATCCAATATGAGCTATTTGACAAATTAGCAAATCTTGGCAAAAAAATGTTTTGACAATTTTTGCTAATTTTCGGTATCAACCCTCATGACTGTTTTCAGGCCCCTGTAGCCACCAGGACCCCATTATATATCTCAGGTGATATGACAAGAGTGGCTAGGGCTCATTTCCAGGCTCCAGGTACACGTCTGACTCGTATTTGTGACATTTCGAGGTGTTTCGTGTCAAACTCATTTTTTCCATTATAGGCCATCAAAAATGGTGGAAAATGGAAAAAACAGCAAGGAACAGTTGCCTAATAACATCCTAAACATAATGTATATCTCCATAAATGTTTAAATCATTTTAACCTTTTCATGCATCACTAGTGAAGCACACTAAATCTGAGACGCAGCACTGGTGATGCATTTGCATCACTAGTGATGCAAATGCATCAGTGGTGATGCATGGGAAAAGCTTGCTAAAAGTGCTCACTATTAGCGAGTTTTGCAAATTTTCATTATCAACCCTAATGACTGTTTGTGGGTCCCTTTGGCCACCAGGACCCTATATTATATCTCAGGTGATGAAGCAAGAGTGGCTAGGGCTCATTTCCAGGCTCCAGGTACATGTCTGACTCCCATTTCTGACATGTTGAGGTGTTTGGAGTCAAACTAATTTTTTCCATTATGTGCCATAGAGCTCAGAGTCACACCACATTTCTAGTTTTGGACCCAAGGACCCCATAGTATACCTCAGATGACATACCAGGAGTGTCTAAGACCCATTTCTGTCCTCCAGGGACGACTTTTTGAAGTTTTTGGATTTAAGGGGGCAAAGTCACTTCTTCCACCCAGCCCAAGGTGCTCAAAATCGGGTACGATATCAGGTTTTTCCCTTGGCTGGAAGATAAAAAAAAACTTCAGATAATACCAAAGGTAGACAGATCAAATGAAAGCATCAGATCTGACCTTTCTAACAAGTGTATTTATGTCTTGAACACTCAAACGGTGTGTCTGATATCCAGCATGAGCTATTTGACAAATTAGCAAATCTTTTCAAAAAAATTTTTGGATGATTTTTGCTAATTTTCGGTATCAACCCCCATGACTGTTTTCAGGCCCCTGTAGCCACCAGGACCCCATTATATATCTCAGGTGATATGACAAGAGTGGCTAGGGCTCATTTCCAGGCTCCAGGTACACGTCTGACTCGTATTTGTGACATTTCGAGGTGTTTCGTGTCAAACTCATTTTTTCCATTATAGGCCATCAAAAATGGTGGAAAATGGAAAAAACAGCAAGGAACAGTTGCCTAATAACATCCTAAACATAATGTATATCTCCATAAATGTTTAAATCATTTTAACCTTTTCATGCATCACTAGTGATGCACACTAAATCTGAGACTTAGCACTGGTGATGCATTTGCATCACTAGTGATGCAAATGCATCACTGGTGATGCATGGGAAAAGCTTGCTCAAAGTGCTCACTATTAGCGAGTTTTGCAAATTTTCAGTATCAACCCTAACGACTGTGGGTCTCTGTGGCCTCCAGGACCCTATATTATATCTCAGGTGATGAAGCAAGAGTGGCTAGGGCTCATTTCCAGCCTCCAGGTACATGTCTGACTCCCATTTCTGACATGTATAGGTGTTTGGTGTCAAACACATTTTTTCCATTATGGGCCATGGAGCTCAGAGTCACACCACATTTCTTGTTTTGGACCCAAGGACCCCATAGTATACCTCAGATGACATACCAGGATTGTCTAAGGGCCATTTCTGTCCTCCAGGGACGACTTTTTGAAGTTTTTGGATTTAAGGGGGCAAAGTCACTTCTTCCACCCAGCCCAAGGTGCTCAAAATCGGGTACGATATCAGGTTTTTCCCTTGGCTGGAAGCTAAAAAAAAACTTCAGATAATACCAAAGGTAGACAGATCAAATGAAAGCATAAGATCTGACCTTTCTAACAAGTGTATTTATGTCTTGAACACTCAAACGGTGTGTCTGATATCCAGCATGAGCTATTTGACAAATTAGCAAATCTTTTCAAAAAACTTTTTTTGACGATTTTTGCTAATTTTCGGTATCAACCCCCATGACTGTTTTCAGGCCCCTGTAGCCACCAGGACCCCATTATATATCTCAGGTGATATAACAAGAGTGGCTAGGGCTCATTTCCAGGCTCCAGGTACACGTCTGACTCCTATTTGTGACATTTCGAGGTGTTTGGTGTCAAACTCATTTTTTCCATGATAGGCCATCAAAAATGGTGGAAAATGGAAAACAAACAGCAAGGAACAGTTGCCTAATAACATCCTAAACATAATGTATATCTCCATTAATTTTTAAATCGTTTTAACTTTTTCATGCATCACTAGTGATGCACACTAAATCTGAGACGCAGCACTGGTGATGCATTTGCATCACTAGTGCAGCAAATGCATCACTGGTGATGCATGGGAAAAGCTTGCTAAAAGTGCTCACTATTAGCGAGTTTTGCAAATTTTCAGTATCAACCCTAATGACTGTTTGTGGGTCCCTTTGGCCACCAGGACCCTATATTATATCTCAGGTGATGAAGCAAGAGTGGCTAGGGCTCATTTCCAGCCTCCAGGTACATGTCTGACTCCCATTTCTGACATGTATAGGTGTTTGGTGTCAAACTAATTTTTTCCATTATGTGCCATAGAGCTCGGAGTCACACCACATTTCTAGTTTTGGACCCAAGGACCCCATAGTATACCTCAGATGACATACCAGGAGTGTCTAAGACCCATTTCTGTCCTCCAGGGACGACTTTTTGAAGTTTTTGGATTTAAGGGGGCAAAGTCACTTCTTCCACCCAGCCCAAGGTGCGCGAAATCGGGTACGATATCAGGTTTTTCCCTTGGCTGGAAGCTAAAAAAAACTTCAGATAATACCAAAGGTAGACAGATCAAATGAAAGCATCAGATCTGACCTTTCTAACAAGTGTATTTATGTCTTGAACACTCAAACGGTGTCTCTGATATCCAATCTGAGCTATTTGACAAATTAGCAAATCTTGGCAAAAAAATGTTTTGACAATTTTTGCTAATTTTCGGTATCAACCCTCATGACTGTTTTCAGGCCCCTGTAGCCACCAGGACCCCATTATATATCTCAGGTGATATGACAAGAGTGGCTAGGGCTCATTTCCAGGCTCCAGGTACACGTCTGACTCGTATTTGTGACATTTCGAGGTGTTTCGTGTCAAACTCATTTTTTCCATGATAGGCCATCAAAAATGGTGGAAAATGGAAAAAACAGCAAGGAACAGTTGCCTAATAACATCCTAAACATAATGTATATCTCCATAAATGTTTAAATCATTTTAACCTTTTCATGCATCACTAGTGAAGCACACTAAATCTGAGACGCAGCACTGGTGATGCATTTGCATCACTAGTGATGCAAATGCATCAGTGGTGATGCATGGGAAAAGCTTGCTAAAAGTGCTCACTATTAGCGAGTTTTGCAAATTTTCATTATCAACCCTAATGACTGTTTGTGGGTCCCTTTGGCCACCAGGACCCTATATTATATCTCAGGTGATGAAGCAAGAGTGGCTAGGGCTCATTTCCAGGCTCCAGGTACATGTCTGACTCCCATTTCTGACATGTTGAGGTGTTTGGAGTCAAACTAATTTTTTCCATTATGTGCCATAGAGCTCAGAGTCACACCACATTTCTAGTTTTGGACCCAAGGACCCCATAGTATACCTCAGATGACATACCAGGAGTGTCTAAGACCCATTTCTGTCCTCCAGGGACGACTTTTTGAAGTTTTTGGATTTAAGGGGGCAAAGTCACTTCTTCCACCCAGCCCAAGGTGCGCAAAATCGGGTACGATATCAGGTTTTTCCCTTGGCTGGAAGCTAAAAAAAACTTCAGATAATACCAAAGGTAGACAGATCAAATGAAAGCATCAGATCTGACCTTTCTAACAAGTGTATTTATGTCTTGAACACTCAAACGGTGTCTCTGATATCCAATATGAGCTATTTGACAAATTAGCAAATCTTGTCAAAAAAATTTTTGGATGATTTTTGCTAATTTTCGGTATCAACCCCCATGACTGTTTTCAGGCCCCTGTAGCCACCAGGACCCCATTATATATCTCAGGTGATATGACAAGAGTGGCTAGGGCTCATTTCCAGGCTCCAGGTACACGTCTGACTCCTATTTGTGACATTTCGAGGTGTTTCGTGTCAAACTCATTTTTTCCATTATAGGCCATCAAAAATGGTGGAAAATGGAAAAAACAGCAAGGAACAGTTGCCTAATAACATCCTAAACATAATGTATATCTCCATAAATGTTTAAATCATTTTAACCTTTTCATGCATCACTAGTGATGCACACTAAATCTGAGACGCAGCACTGGTGATGCATTTGCATCACTAGTGATGCAAATGCATCACTGGTGATGCATGGGAAAAGCTTGCTCAAAGTGCTCACTATTAGCGAGTTTTGCAAATTTTCAGTATCAACCCTAACGACTGTGGGTCTCTGTGGCCTCCAGGACCCTATATTATATCTCAGGTGATGAAGCAAGAGTGGCTAGGGCTCATTTCCAGCCTCCAGGTACATGTCTGACTCCCATTTCTGACATGTATTGGTGTTTGGTGTCAAACACATTTTTTCCATTATGGGCCATGGAGCTCAGAGTCACACCACATTTCTTGTTTTGGACCCAAGGACCCCATAGTATACCTCAGATGACATACCAGGATTGTCTAAGGGCCATTTCTGTCCTCCAGGGACGACTTTTTGAAGTTTTTGGATTTAAGGGGGCAAAGTCACTTCTTCCACCCAGCCCAAGGTGCGCAAAATCGGGTACGATATCAGGTTTTTCCCTTGGCTGGAAGCTAAAAAAAACTTCAGATAATACCAAAGGTAGACAGATCAAATGAAAGCATCAGATCTGACCTTTCTAACAAGTGTATTTATGTCTTGAACACTCAAACGGTGTCTCTGATATCCAATCTGAGCTATTTGACAAATTAGCAAATCTTGGCAAAAAAATGTTTTGACAATTTTTGCTAATTTTCGGTATAGTCAAGTCAAGTCAAAGAATTTGTATAGCGCACTACATACCCAGAGGGTTTCAAGGCGCTTAGGAAGGGGGGGGATTACTTGTCAAATATCCAAGTTTTAAGTTGCTTTCTGAATGCTAGGTGGTTCTGGGTAAGGCGAAGGTATGCGGGGAGTGAGTTCCATGTTTTAGCAGCTAGGTATGAAAAGGATCTGCCTCCCATGGTGGTCTTGTTGATGCGGGGTACAGTGGTGAGGGCTTGGTTGGAAGAACGTAGTTGGCGGGAGGGGGTGTAGAAGGACAGTCGTGAGTTGAGGCCTTCTGGACCGGTGTCGTAGAGTGATTTGTGTGCGTGGGTAAGCAGTCTGAAAGTGATTCTCTTATTGACGGGAAGCCAGTGGAGGTCTTTAAGGTGGCCAGAGATGTGTTCGTTGCGTGGGATGTCTAATATGAGTCTGGCTGAGGCGTTTTGGATTCGTTGGAGTTTCTTCTGGAGTTTTGCGGTAGTACCTGCGTAAAGGGTGTTTCCGTAGTCCAGTCGGCTCGTGACCAGAGCGTGGGTGACTGTTTTCCTTGTGTCGGAGGGGATCCAGTGAAAAGTTTTTTTGAGCATGCGAAGAATGTTGAAGCAGGAAGAGGATACGGCGCTGACTTGTCTGTTCATTGAAAGTGAAGAATCCAGGATGACGCCTAGGTTCCGTGCGTGGTCTGTCGGGATGGGTGCTTTTCCGAGGGCTTCCGGCCACCAGGAGTCGTCCCATGCAGATGGGGATGTACCTAGGATGAGGACTTCTGTTTTGTCTGAGTTCAGTTTCAGACGGCTTAGTTTCATCCATTCGGCAACTTCTTTCATTCCTTCGTGTAGGTTAGTTTTGGCGGTGCTGGGGTCATTGGTGAGAGAAAGGATCAGTTGCGTGTCATCCGCGTAGGAGATGATGTTGAGGTTGTGTTGGCGTGCGATGGCCGCGAGGGGGCTCATGTATACGTTGAAGAGGGTGGGACTGAGAGAGGATCCTTGTGGTACGCCGCAGATGACTTCAGAGGCCTCTGACGTGAATGGTGGAAGACGGACTCTCTGGGTTCTTCCGGTGAGGAATGAGGTGATCCATTCAAGTGCTTTTCCTTGGATTCCGATGTTATTGAGGCGTTGTAACAGTGTTTTGTGGCAAACTGTGTCGAATGCTGCAGAGAGGTCAAGGAGGATGAGGGCGACGGTGTCACCATTGTCCAGTAGAGTTCGAATGTCGTCTGTAGCTGCGATGAGGGCGGTCTCAGTGCTGTGTTTTGCTCTGAATCCGGATTGTGAGGGGTCGAGGGATTTGTTGGCTTCGAGGAAGGCGGCGAGCTGGTTGTTGACAGCTTTCTCAATGACTTTGGCCGGGAATGGTAGGAGCGAGATGGGGCGGTAGTTTTTGAGTTCGGTGGGGTCCGCTGTGGGTTTTTTCAGAAGGGCGGTGAGTTCAGCGTGTTTCCAGTCTGCCGGAAAGGTGGCGGAGATGAAGGAGCAGTTGATGACGTCTCGGAGGTGCGGTGCTATGACGGAGTCTGCTTTGTTGAAGATGTGGTGAGGACATGGGTCTGTGGGAGATCCTGAGTGGATGGAGTTCATTAGGCGGATGGTGTCTTCAGTGGAGATTGGGTTCCAATCGTTAAGGGTGTTCGCTGGGGGAGGATGGTCAGCAACTGGTAGGGTGGGTTGGTTTCCGGGTTGGTTGTCAAAGCTGTTGTGGATGTCTGCAATTTTGTGTACCTCATGACTGTTTTCAGGCCCCTGTAGCCACCAGGACCCCATTATATATCTCAGGTGATATGACAAGAGTGGCTAGGGCTCATTTCCAGGCTCCAGGTACACGTCTGACTCGTATTTGTGACATTTCGAGGTGTTTCGTGTCAAACTCATTTTTTCCATGATAGGCCATCAAAAATGGTGGAAAATGGAAAAAACAGCAAGGAACAGTTGCCTAATAACATCCTAAACATAATGTATATCTCCATAAATGTTTAAATCATTTTAACCTTTTCATGCATCACTAGTGAAGCACACTAAATCTGAGACGCAGCACTGGTGATGCATTTGCATCACTAGTGATGCAAATGCATCAGTGGTGATGCATGGGAAAAGCTTGCTAAAAGTGCTCACTATTAGCGAGTTTTGCAAATTTTCATTATCAACCCTAATGACTGTTTGTGGGTCCCTTTGGCCACCAGGACCCTATATTATATCTCAGGTGATGAAGCAAGAGTGGCTAGGGCTCATTTCCAGGCTCCAGGTACATGTCTGACTCCCATTTCTGACATGTTGGGGTGTTTGGAGTCAAACTAATTTTTTCCATTATGTGCCATAGAGCTCAGAGTCACACCACATTTCTAGTTTTGGACCCAAGGACCCCATAGTATACCTCAGATGACATACCAGGAGTGTCTAAGACCCATTTCTGTCCTCCAGGGACGACTTTTTGAAGTTTTTGGATTTAAGGGGGCAAAGTCACTTCTTCCACCCAGCCCAAGGTGCGCAAAATCGGGTACGATATCAGGTTTTTCCCTTGGCTGGAAGCTAAAAAAAACTTCAGATAATACCAAAGGTAGACAGATCAAATGAAAGCATCAGATCTGACCTTTCTAACAAGTGTATTTATGTCTTGAACACTCAAACGGTGTCTCTGATATCCAATATGAGCTATTTGACAAATTAGCAAATCTTGTCAAAAAAATTTTTGGATGATTTTTGCTAATTTTCGGTATCAACCCCCATGACTGTTTTCAGGCCCCTGTAGCCACCAGGACCCCATTATATATCTCAGGTGATATGACAAGAGTGGCTAGGGCTCATTTCCAGGCTCCAGGTACACGTCTGACTCCTATTTGTGACATTTCGAGGTGTTTCGTGTCAAACTCATTTTTTCCATTATAGGCCATCAAAAATGGTGGAAAATGGAAAAAACAGCAAGGAACAGTTGCCTAATAACATCCTAAACATAATGTATATCTCCATAAATGTTTAAATCATTTTAACCTTTTCATGCATCACTAGTGATGCACACTAAATCTGAGACGCAGCACTGGTGATGCATTTGCATCACTAGTGATGCAAATGCATCACTGGTGATGCATGGGAAAAGCTTGCTCAAAGTGCTCACTATTAGCGAGTTTTGCAAATTTTCAGTATCAACCCTAACGACTGTGGGTCTCTGTGGCCTCCAGGACCCTATATTATATCTCAGGTGATGAAGCAAGAGTGGCTAGGGCTCATTTCCAGCCTCCAGGTACATGTCTGACTCCCATTTCTGACATGTATTGGTGTTTGGTGTCAAACACATTTTTTCCATTATGGGCCATGGAGCTCAGAGTCACACCACATTTCTTGTTTTGGACCCAAGGACCCCATAGTATACCTCAGATGACATACCAGGATTGTCTAAGGGCCATTTCTGTCCTCCA
Organism: Lissotriton vulgaris; assembly: GCF_964263255.1. NCBI lineage: Eukaryota > Metazoa > Chordata > Amphibia > Caudata > Salamandridae > Lissotriton > Lissotriton vulgaris. The sequence continues at coordinate 88,244,189 of NC_141699.1, read as the reverse complement.
GGGACGACTTTTTGAAGTTTTTGGATTTAAGGGGGCAAAGTCACTTCTTCCACCCAGCCCAAGGTGCGCAAAATCGGGTACGATATCAGGTTTTTCCCTTGGCTGGAAGCTAAAAAAAACTTCAGATAATACCAAAGGTAGACAGATCAAATGAAAGCATCAGATCTGACCTTTCTAACAAGTGTATTTATGTCTTGAACACTCAAACGGTGTCTCTGATATCCAATCTGAGCTATTTGACAAATTAGCAAATCTTGGCAAAAAAATGTTTTGACAATTTTTGCTAATTTTCGGTATAGTCAAGTCAAGTCAAAGAATTTGTATAGCGCACTACATACCCAGAGGGTTTCAAGGCGCTTAGGAAGGGGGGGGATTACTTGTCAAATATCCAAGTTTTAAGTTGCTTTCTGAATGCTAGGTGGTTCTGGGTAAGGCGAAGGTATGCGGGGAGTGAGTTCCATGTTTTAGCAGCTAGGTATGAAAAGGATCTGCCTCCCATGGTGGTCTTGTTGATGCGGGGTACAGTGGCGAGGGCTTGGTTGGAAGAACGTAGTTGGCGGGAGGGGGTGTAGAAGGACAGTCGTGAGTTGAGGCCTTCTGGACCGGTGTCGTAGAGTGATTTGTGTGCGTGGGTAAGCAGTCTGAAAGTGATTCTCTTATTGACGGGAAGCCAGTGAAGGTCTTTAAGGTGGCCAGAGATGTGTTCGTTGCGTGGGATGTCTAATATGAGTCTGGCTGAGGCGTTTTGGATTCGTTGGAGTTTCTTCTGGAGTTTTGCGGTAGTACCTGCGTAAAGGGTGTTTCCATAGTCCAGTCGGCTCGTGACCAGAGCGTGGGTGACTGTTTTCCTTGTGTCGGAGGGGATCCAGCGAAAAGTTTTTTGAGCATGCGAAGAATGTTGAAGCAGGAAGAGGATACGGCGCTGACTTGTCTGTTCATTGAAAGTGAAGAATCCAGGATGACGCCTAGGTTCCGTGCGTGGTCTGTCGGGATGGGTGCTTTTCCGAGGGCTTCCGGCCACCAGGAGTCGTCCCATGCAGATGGGGATGTACCTAGGATGAGGACTTCTGTTTTGTCTGAGTTCAGTTTCAGACGGCTTAGTTTCATCCATTCGGCAACTTCTTTCATTCCTTCGTGTAGGTTAGTTTTGGCGGTGCTGGGGTCATTGGTGAGAGAAAGGATCAGTTGCGTGTCATCCGCGTAGGAGATGATGTTGAGGTTGTGTTGGCGTGCGATGGCCGCGAGGGGGCTCATGTATACGTTGAAGAGGGTGGGACTGAGAGAGGATCCTTGTGGTACGCCGCAGATGACTTCAGAGGCCTCTGACGTGAATGGTGGAAGACGGACTCTCTGGGTTCTTCCGGTGAGGAATGAGGTGATCCATTCAAGTGCTTTTCCTTGGATTCCGATGTTATTGAGGCGTTGTAACAGTGTTTTGTGGCAAACTGTGTTGAATGCTGCAGAGAGGTCAAGGAGGATGAGGGCGACGGTGTCACCATTGTCCAGTAGAGTTCGAATGTCGTCTGTAGCTGCGATGAGGGCGGTCTCAGTGCTGTGTTTTGCTCTGAATCCGGATTGTGAGGGGTCGAGGGATTTGTTGGCTTCGAGGAAGGCGGCGAGCTGGTTGTTGACAGCTTTCTCGATGACTTTGGCCGGGAATGGTAGGAGCGAGATGGGGCGGTAGTTTTTGAGTTCGGTGGGGTCCGCTGTGGGTTTTTTCAGAAGGGCGGTGAGTTCAGCGTGTTTCCAGTCTGCCGGAAAGGTGGCGGAGATGAAGGAGCAGTTGATGACGTCTCGGAGGTGCGGTGCTATGACGGAGTCTGCTTTGTTGAAGATGTGGTGAGGACATGGGTCTGTGGGAGATCCTGAGTGGATGGAGTTCATTAGGCGGATGGTGTCTTCAGTGGAGATTGGGTTCCAATCGTTAAGGGTGTTCGCTGGGGGAGGATGGTCAGCAACTGGTAGGGTGGGTTGGTTTCCGGGTTGGTTGTCAAAGCTGTTGTGGATGTCTGCAATTTTGTGTACCTCATGACTGTTTTCAGGCCCCTGTAGCCACCAGGACCCCATTATATATCTCAGGTGATATGACAAGAGTGGCTAGGGCTCATTTCCAGGCTCCAGGTACACGTCTGACTCGTATTTGTGACATTTCGAGGTGTTTCGTGTCAAACTCATTTTTTCCATGATAGGCCATCAAAAATGGTGGAAAATGGAAAAAACAGCAAGGAACAGTTGCCTAATAACATCCTAAACATAATGTATATCTCCATAAATGTTTAAATCATTTTAACCTTTTCATGCATCACTAGTGAAGCACACTAAATCTGAGACGCAGCACTGGTGATGCATTTGCATCACTAGTGATGCAAATGCATCAGTGGTGATGCATGGGAAAAGCTTGCTAAAAGTGCTCACTATTAGCGAGTTTTGCAAATTTTCATTATCAACCCTAATGACTGTTTGTGGGTCCCTTTGGCCACCAGGACCCTATATTATATCTCAGGTGATGAAGCAAGAGTGGCTAGGGCTCATTTCCAGGCTCCAGGTACATGTCTGACTCCCATTTCTGACATGTTGGGGTGTTTGGAGTCAAACTAATTTTTTCCATTATGTGCCATAGAGCTCAGAGTCACACCACATTTCTAGTTTTGGACCCAAGGACCCCATAGTATACCTCAGATGACATACCAGGAGTGTCTAAGACCCATTTCTGTCCTCCAGGGACGACTTTTTGAAGTTTTTGGATTTAAGGGGGCAAAGTCACTTCTTCCACCCAGCCCAAGGTGCGCAAAATCGGGTACGATATCAGGTTTTTCCCTTGGCTGGAAGCTAAAAAAAACTTCAGATAATACCAAAGGTAGACAGATCAAATGAAAGCATCAGATCTGACCTTTCTAACAAGTGTATTTATGTCTTGAACACTCAAACGGTGTCTCTGATATCCAATATGAGCTATTTGACAAATTAGCAAATCTTGTCAAAAAAATTTTTGGATGATTTTTGCTAATTTTCGGTATCAACCCCCATGACTGTTTTCAGGCCCCTGTAGCCACCAGGACCCCATTATATATCTCAGGTGATATGACAAGAGTGGCTAGGGCTCATTTCCAGGCTCCAGGTACACGTCTGACTCCTATTTGTGACATTTCGAGGTGTTTCGTGTCAAACTCATTTTTTCCATTATAGGCCATCAAAACTGGTGGAAAATGGAAAAAACAGCAAGGAACAGTTGCCTAATAACATCCTAAACATAATGTATATCTCCATAAATGTTTAAATCATTTTAACCTTTTCATGCATCACTAGTGATGCACACTAAATCTGAGACGCAGCACTGGTGATGCATTTGCATCACTAGTGATGCAAATGCATCACTGGTGATGCATGGGAAAAGCTTGCTCAAAGTGCTCACTATTAGCGAGTTTTGCAAATTTTCAGTATCAACCCTAACGACTGTGGGTCTCTGTGGCCTCCAGGACCCTATATTATATCTCAGGTGATGAAGCAAGAGTGGCTAGGGCTCATTTCCAGCCTCCAGGTACATGTCTGACTCCCATTTCTGACATGTATTGGTGTTTGGTGTCAAACACATTTTTTCCATTATGGGCCATGGAGCTCAGAGTCACACCACATTTCTTGTTTTGGACCCAAGGACCCCATAGTATACCTCAGATGACATACCAGGATTGTCTAAGGGCCATTTCTGTCCTCCAGGGACGACTTTTTGAAGTTTTTGGATTTAAGGGGGCAAAGTCACTTCTTCCACCCAGCCCAAGGTGCGCAAAATCGGGTACGATATCAGGTTTTTCCCTTGGCTGGAAGCTAAAAAAAACTTCAGATAATACCAAAGGTAGACAGATCAAATGAAAGCATCAGATCTGACCTTTCTAACAAGTGTATTTATGTCTTGAACACTCAAACGGTGTCTCTGATATCCAATCTGAGCTATTTGACAAATTAGCAAATCTTGGCAAAAAAATGTTTTGACAATTTTTGCTAATTTTCGGTATCAACCCTCATGACTGTTTTCAGGCCCCTGTAGCCACCAGGACCCCATTATATATCTCAGGTGATATGACAAGAGTGGCTAGGGCTCATTTCCAGGCTCCAGGTACACGTCTGACTCGTATTTGTGACATTTCGAGGTGTTTCGTGTCAAACTCATTTTTTCCATGATAGGCCATCAAAAATGGTGGAAAATGGAAAAAACAGCAAGGAACAGTTGCCTAATAACATCCTAAACATAATGTATATCTCCATAAATGTTTAAATCATTTTAACCTTTTCATGCATCACTAGTGAAGCACACTAAATCTGAGACGCAGCACTGGTGATGCATTTGCATCACTAGTGATGCAAATGCATCAGTGGTGATGCATGGGAAAAGCTTGCTAAAAGTGCTCACTATTAGCGAGTTTTGCAAATTTTCATTATCAACCCTAATGACTGTTTGTGGGTCCCTTTGGCCACCAGGACCCTATATTATATCTCAGGTGATGAAGCAAGAGTGGCTAGGGCTCATTTCCAGGCTCCAGGTACATGTCTGACTCCCATTTCTGACATGTTGAGGTGTTTGGAGTCAAACTAATTTTTTCCATTATGTGCCATAGAGCTCAGAGTCACACCACATTTCTAGTTTTGGACCCAAGGACCCCATAGTATACCTCAGATGACATACCAGGAGTGTCTAAGACCCATTTCTGTCCTCCAGGGACGACTTTTTGAAGTTTTTGGATTTAAGGGGGCAAAGTCACTTCTTCCACCCAGCCCAAGGTGCGCAAAATCGGGTACGATATCAGGTTTTTCCCTTGGCTGGAAGCTAAAAAAAACTTCAGATAATACCAAAGGTAGACAGATCAAATGAAAGCATCAGATCTGACCTTTCTAACAAGTGTATTTATGTCTTGAACACTCAAACGGTGTCTCTGATATCCAATCTGAGCTATTTGACAAATTAGCAAATCTTGGCAAAAAAATGTTTTGACAATTTTTGCTAATTTTCGGTATCAACCCTCATGACTGTTTTCAGGCCCCTGTAGCCACCAGGACCCCATTATATATCTCAGGTGATATGACAAGAGTGGCTAGGGCTCATTTCCAGGCTCCAGGTACACGTCTGACTCGTATTTGTGACATTTCGAGGTGTTTCGTGTCAAACTCATTTTTTCCATGATAGGCCATCAAAAATGGTGGAAAATGGAAAAAACAGCAAGGAACAGTTGCCTAATAACATCCTAAACATAATGTATATCTCCATAAATGTTTAAATCATTTTAACCTTTTCATGCATCACTAGTGAAGCACACTAAATCTGAGACGCAGCACTGGTGATGCATTTGCATCACTAGTGATGCAAATGCATCAGTGGTGATGCATGGGAAAAGCTTGCTAAAAGTGCTCACTATTAGCGAGTTTTGCAAATTTTCATTATCAACCCTAATGACTGTTTGTGGGTCCCTTTGGCCACCAGGACCCTATATTATATCTCAGGTGATGAAGCAAGAGTGGCTAGGGCTCATTTCCAGGCTCCAGGTACATGTCTGACTCCCATTTCTGACATGTTGAGGTGTTTGGAGTCAAACTAATTTTTTCCATTATGTGCCATAGAGCTCAGAGTCACACCACATTTCTAGTTTTGGACCCAAGGACCCCATAGTATACCTCAGATGACATACCAGGAGTGTCTAAGACCCATTTCTGTCCTCCAGGGACGACTTTTTGAAGTTTTTGGATTTAAGGGGGCAAAGTCACTTCTTCCACCCAGCCCAAGGTGAGCAAAATCGGGTACGATATCAGGTTTTTCCCTTGGCTGGAAGCTAAAAAAAACTTCAGATAATACCAAAGGTAGACAGATCAAATGAAAGCATCAGATCTGACCTTTCTAACAAGTGTATTTATGTCTTGAACACTCAAACGGTGTCTCTGATATCCAATATGAGCTATTTGACAAATTAGCAAATCTTGTCAAAAAAATTTTTGGATGATTTTTGCTAATTTTCGGTATCAACCCCCATGACTGTTTTCAGGCCCCTGTAGCCACCAGGACCCCATTATATATCTCAGGTGATATGACAAGAGTGGCTAGGGCTCATTTCCAGGCTCCAGGTACACGTCTGACTCCTATTTGTGACATTTCGAGGTGTTTCGTGTCAAACTCATTTTTTCCATTATAGGCCATCAAAAATGGTGGAAAATGGAAAAAACAGCAAGGAACAGTTGCCTAATAACATCCTAAACATAATGTATATCTCCATAAATGTTTAAATCATTTTAACCTTTTCATGCATCACTAGTGATGCACACTAAATCTGAGACGCAGCACTGGTGATGCATTTGCATCACTAGTGATGCAAATGCATCACTGGTGATGCATGGGAAAAGCTTGCTCAAAGTGCTCACTATTAGCGAGTTTTGCAAATTTTCAGTATCAACCCTAACGACTGTGGGTCTCTGTGGCCTCCAGGACCCTATATTATATCTCAGGTGATGAAGCAAGAGTGGCTAGGGCTCATTTCCAGCCTCCAGGTACATGTCTGACTCCCATTTCTGACATGTATTGGTGTTTGGTGTCAAACACATTTTTTCCATTATGGGCCATGGAGCTCAGAGTCACACCACATTTCGTGTTTTGGACCCAAGGACCCCATAGTATACCTCAGATGACATACCAGGATTGTCTAAGGGCCATTTCTGTCCTCCAGGGACGACTTTTTGAAGTTTTTGGATTTAAGGGGGCAAAGTCACTTCTTCCACCCAGCCCAAGGTGCGCAAAATCGGGTACGATATCAGGTTTTTCCCTTGGCTGGAAGCTAAAAAAAACTTCAGATAATACCAAAGGTAGACAGATCAAATGAAAGCATCAGATCTGACCTTTCTAACAAGTGTATTTATGTCTTGAACACTCAAACGGTGTCTCTGATATCCAATATGAGCTATTTGACAAATTAGCAAATCTTGTCAAAAAATTTTTTGGATGATTTTTGCTAATTTTCGGTATCAACCCCCATGACTGTTTTCAGGCCCCTGTAGCCACCAGGACCCCATTATATATCTCAGGTGATATGACAAGAGTGGCTAGGGCTCATTTCCAGGCTCCAGGTACACGTCTGACTCCTATTTGTGACATTTCGAGGTGTTTCGTGTCAAACTCATTTTTTCCATTATAGGCCATCAAAAATGGTGGAAAATGGAAAAAACAGCAAGGAACAGTTGCCTAATAACATCCTAAACATAATGTATATCTCCATAAATGTTTAAATCATTTTAACCTTTTCATGCATCACTAGTGATGCACACTAAATCTGAGACGCAGCACTGGTGATGCATTTGCATCACTAGTGATGCAAATGCATCACTGGTGATGCATGGGAAAAGCTTGCTCAAAGTGCTCACTATTAGCGAGTTTTGCAAATTTTCAGTATCAACCCTAACGACTGTGGGTCTCTGTGGCCTCCAGGACCCTATATTATATCTCAGGTGATGAAGCAAGAGTGGCTAGGGCTCATTTCCAGCCTCCAGGTACATGTCTGACTCCCATTTCTGACATGTATTGGTGTTTGGTGTCAAACACATTTTTTCCATTATGGGCCATGGAGCTCAGAGTCACACCACATTTCGTGTTTTGGACCCAAGGACCCCATAGTATACCTCAGATGACATACCAGGATTGTCTAAGGGCCATTTCTGTCCTCCAGGGACGACTTTTTGAAGTTTTTGGATTTAAGGGGGCAAAGTCACTTCTTCCACCCAGCCCAAGGTGCGCAAAATCGGGTACGATATCAGGTTTTTCCCTTGGCTGGAAGCTAAAAAAAACTTCAGATAATACCAAAGGTAGACAGATCAAATGAAAGCATCAGATCTGACCTTTCTAACAAGTGTATTTATGTCTTGAACACTCAAACGGTGTCTCTGATATCCAATCTGAGCTATTTGACAAATTAGCAAATCTTGGCAAAAAAATGTTTTGACAATTTTTGCTAATTTTCGGTATCAACCCTCATGACTGTTTTCAGGCCCCTGTAGCCACCAGGACCCCATTATATATCTCAGGTGATATGACAAGAGTGGCTAGGGCTCATTTCCAGGCTCCAGGTACACGTCTGACTCGTATTTGTGACATTTCGAGGTGTTTCGTGTCAAACTCATTTTTTCCATGATAGGCCATCAAAAATGGTGGAAAATGGAAAAAACAGCAAGGAACAGTTGCCTAATAACATCCTAAACATAATGTATATCTCCATAAATGTTTAAATCATTTTAACCTTTTCATGCATCACTAGTGAAGCACACTAAATCTGAGACGCAGCACTGGTGATGCATTTGCATCACTAGTGATGCAAATGCATCAGTGGTGATGCATGGGAAAAGCTTGCTAAAAGTGCTCACTATTAGCGAGTTTTGCAAATTTTCATTATCAACCCTAATGACTGTTTGTGGGTCCCTTTGGCCACCAGGACCCTATATTATATCTCAGGTGATGAAGCAAGAGTGGCTAGGGCTCATTTCCAGGCTCCAGGTACATGTCTGACTCCCATTTCTGACATGTTGAGGTGTTTGGAGTCAAACTAATTTTTTCCATTATGTGCCATAGAGCTCAGAGTCACACCACATTTCTAGTTTTGGACCCAAGGACCCCATAGTATACCTCAGATGACATACCAGGAGTGTCTAAGACCCATTTCTGTCCTCCAGGGACGACTTTTTGAAGTTTTTGGATTTAAGGGGGCAAAGTCACTTCTTCCACCCAGCCCAAGGTGCGCAAAATCGGGTACGATATCAGGTTTTTCCCTTGGCTGGAAGCTAAAAAAAACTTCAGATAATACCAAAGGTAGACAGATCAAATGAAAGCATCAGATCTGACCTTTCTAACAAGTGTATTTATGTCTTGAACACTCAAACGGTGTCTCTGATATCCAATATGAGCTATTTGACAAATTAGCAAATCTTGTCAAAAAAAATTTTGGATGATTTTTGCTAATTTTCGGTATCAACCCCCATGACTGTTTTCAGGCCCCTGTAGCCACCAGGACCCCATTATATATCTCAGGTGATATGACAAGAGTGGCTAGGGCTCATTTCCAGGCTCCAGGTACACGTCTGACTCCTATTTGTGACATTTCGAGGTGTTTCGTGTCAAACTCATTTTTTCCATTATAGGCCATCAAAAATGGTGGAAAATGGAAAAAACAGCAAGGAACAGTTGCCTAATAACATCCTAAACATAATGTATATCTCCATAAATGTTTAAATCATTTTAACCTTTTCATGCATCACTAGTGATGCACACTAAATCTGAGACGCAGCACTGGTGATGCATTTGCATCACTAGTGATGCAAATGCATCACTGGTGATGCAAATGCATCACTGGTGATGCATGGGAAAAGCTTGCTCAAAGTGCTCACTATTAGCGAGTTTTGCAAATTTTCAGTATCAACCCTAACGACTGTGGGTCTCTGTGGCCTCCAGGACCCTATATTATATCTCAGGTGATGAAGCAAGAGTGGCTAGGGCTCATTTCCAGCCTCCAGGTACATGTCTGACTCCTATTTCTGACATGTATTGGTGTTTGGTGTCAAACACATTTTTTCCATTATGGGCCATGGAGCTCAAAGTCACACCACATTTCTTGTTTTGGACCCAAGGACCCCATAGTATACCTCAGATGACATACCAGGATTGTCTAAGGGCCATTTCTGTCCTCCAGGGACGACTTTTTGAAGTTTTTGGATTTAAGGGGGCAAAGTCACTTCTTCCACCCAGCCCAAGGTGCGCAAAATCGGGTACGATATCAGGTTTTTCCCTTGGCTGGAAGCTAAAAAAAACTTCAGATAATACCAAAGGTAGACAGATCAAATGAAAGCATCAGATCTGACCTTTCTAACAAGTGTATTTATGTCTTGAACACTCAAACGGTGTCTCTGATATCCAATATGAGCTATTTGACAAATTAGCAAATCTTGGCAAAAAAATGTTTTGACAATTTTTGCTAATTTTCGGTATCAACCCTCATGACTGTTTTCAGGCCCCTGTAGCCACCAGGACCCCATTATATATCTCAGGTGATATGACAAGAGTGGCTAGGGCTCATTTCCAGGCTCCAGGTACACGTCTGACTCGTATTTGTGACATTTCGAGGTGTTTCGTGTCAAACTCATTTTTTCCATGATAGGCCATCAAAAATGGTGGAAAATGGAAAAAACAGCAAGGAACAGTTGCCTAATAACATCCTAAACATAATGTATATCTCCATAAATGTTTAAATCATTTTAACCTTTTCATGCATCACTAGTGAAGCACACTAAATCTGAGACGCAGCACTGGTGATGCATTTGCATCACTAGTGATGCAAATGCATCAGTGGTGATGCATGGGAAAAGCTTGCTAAAAGTGCTCACTATTAGCGAGTTTTGCAAATTTTCATTATCAACCCTAATGACTGTTTGTGGGTCCCTTTGGCCACCAGGACCCTATATTATATCTCAGGTGATGAAGCAAGAGTGGCTAGGGCTCATTTCCAGGCTCCAGGTACATGTCTGACTCCCATTTCTGACATGTTGAGGTGTTTGGAGTCAAACTAATTTTTTCCATTATGTGCCATAGAGCTCAGAGTCACACCACATTTCTAGTTTTGGACCCAAGGACCCCATAGTATACCTCAGATGACATACCAGGAGTGTCTAAGACCCATTTCTGTCCTCCAGGGACGACTTTTTGAAGTTTTTGGATTTAAGGGGGCAAAGTCACTTCTTCCACCCAGCCCAAGGTGCGCAAAATCGGGTACGATATCAGGTTTTTCCCTTGGCTGGAAGCTAAAAAAAACTTCAGAGAATACCAAAGGTAGACAGATCAAATGAAAGCATCAGATCTGACCTTTCTAACAAGTGTATTTATGTCTTGAACACTCAAACAGTGTCTCTGATATCCAATATGAGCTATTTGACAAATTAGCAAATCTTGTCAAAAAAATTTTTGGATGATTTTTGCTAATTTTCGGTATCAACCCCCATGACTGTTTTCAGGCCCCTGTAGCCACCAGGACCCCATTATATATCTCAGGTGATATGACAAGAGTGGCTAGGGCTCATTTCCAGGCTCCAGGTACACGTCTGACTCCTATTTGTGACATTTCGAGGTGTTTCGTGTCAAACTCATTTTTTCCATTATAGGCCATCAAAAATGGTGGAAAATGGAAAAAACAGCAAGGAACAGTTGCCTAATAACATCCTAAACATAATGTATATCTCCATAAATGTTTAAATCATTTTAACCTTTTCATGCATCACTAGTGATGCACACTAAATCTGAGACGCAGCACTGGTGATGCATTTGCATCACTAGTGATGCAAATGCATCACTGGTGATGCATGGGAAAAGCTTGCTCAAAGTGCTCACTATTAGCGAGTTTTGCAAATTTTCAGTATCAACCCTAACGACTGTGGGTCTCTGTGGCCTCCAGGACCCTATATTATATCTCAGGTGATGAAGCAAGAGTGGCTAGGGCTCATTTCCAGCCTCCAGGTACATGTCTGACTCCCATTTCTGACATGTATTGGTGTTTGGTGTCAAACACATTTTTTCCATTATGGGCCATGGAGCTCAGAGTCACACCACATTTCGTGTTTTGGACCCAAGGACCCCATAGTATACCTCAGATGACATACCAGGATTGTCTAAGGGCCATTTCTGTCCTCCAGGGACGACTTTTTGAAGTTTTTGGATTTAAGGGGGCAAAGTCACTTCTTCCACCCAGCCCAAGGTGCGCAAAATCGGGTACGATATCAGGTTTTTCCCTTGGCTGGAAGCTAAAAAAAACTTCAGATAATACCAAAGGTAGACAGATCAAATGAAAGCATCAGATCTGACCTTTCTAACAAGTGTATTTATGTCTTGAACACTCAAACGGTGTCTCTGATATCCAATCTGAGCTATTTGACAAATTAGCAAATCTTGGCAAAAAAATGTTTTGACAATTTTTGCTAATTTTCGGTATCAACCCTCATGACTGTTTTCAGGCCCCTGTAGCCACCAGGACCCCATTATATATCTCAGGTGATATGACAAGAGTGGCTAGGGCTCATTTCCAGGCTCCAGGTACACGTCTGACTCGTATTTGTGACATTTCGAGGTGTTTCGTGTCAAACTCATTTTTTCCATGATAGGCCATCAAAAATGGTGGAAAATGGAAAAAACAGCAAGGAACAGTTGCCTAATAACATCCTAAACATAATGTATATCTCCATAAATGTTTAAATCATTTTAACCTTTTCATGCATCACTAGTGAAGCACACTAAATCTGAGACGCAGCACTGGTGATGCATTTGCATCACTAGTGATGCAAATGCATCAGTGGTGATGCATGGGAAAAGCTTGCTAAAAGTGCTCACTATTAGCGAGTTTTGCAAATTTTCATTATCAACCCTAATGACTGTTTGTGGGTCCCTTTGGCCACCAGGACCCTATATTATATCTCAGGTGATGAAGCAAGAGTGGCTAGGGCTCATTTCCAGGCTCCAGGTACATGTCTGACTCCCATTTCTGACATGTTGAGGTGTTTGGAGTCAAACTAATTTTTTCCATTATGTGCCATAGAGCTCAGAGTCACACCACATTTCTAGTTTTGGACCCAAGGACCCCATAGTATACCTCAGATGACATACCAGGAGTGTCTAAGACCCATTTCTGTCCTCCAGGGACGACTTTTTGAAGTTTTTGGATTTAAGGGGGCAAAGTCACTTCTTCCACCCAGCCCAAGGTGCGCAAAATCGGGTACGATATCAGGTTTTTCCCTTGGCTGGAAGCTAAAAAAAACTTCAGATAATACCAAAGGTAGACAGATCAAATGAAAGCATCAGATCTGACCTTTCTAACAAGTGTATTTATGTCTTGAACACTCAAACGGTGTCGCTGATATCCAATATGAGCTATTTGACAAATTAGCAAATCTTGTCAAAAAATTTTTTGGATGATTTTTGCTAATTTTCGGTATCAACCCCCATGACTGTTTTCAGGCCCCTGTAGCCACCAGGACCCCATTATATATCTCAGGTGATATGACAAGAGTGGCTAGGGCTCATTTCCAGGCTCCAGGTACACGTCTGACTCCTATTTGTGACATTTCGAGGTGTTTCGTGTCAAACTCATTTTTTCCATTATAGGCCATCAAAAATGGTGGAAAATGGAAAAAACAGCAAGGAACAGTTGCCTAATAACATCCTAAACATAATGTATATCTCCATAAATGTTTAAATCATTTTAACCTTTTCATGCATCACTAGTGAAGCACACTAAATCTGAGACGCAGCACTGGTGATGCATTTGCATCATTAGTGATGCAAATGCATCAGTGGTGATGCATGGGAAAAGCTTGCTAAAAGTGCTCACTATTAGCGAGTTTTGCAAATTTTCATTATCAACCCTAATGACTGTTTGTGGGTCCCTTTGGCCACCAGGACCCTATATTATATCTCAGGTGATGAAGCAAGAGTGGCTAGGGCTCATTTCCAGGCTCCAGGTACATGTCTGACTCCCATTTCTGACATGTTGAGGTGTTTGGAGTCAAACTAATTTTTTCCATTATGTGCCATAGAGCTCAGAGTCACACCACATTTCTAGTTTTGGACCCAAGGACCCCATAGTATACCTCAGATGACATACCAGGAGTGTCTAAGACCCATTTCTGTCCTCCAGGGACGACTTTTTGAAGTTTTTGGATTTAAGGGGGCAAAGTCACTTCTTCCACCCAGCCCAAGGTGCGCAAAATCGGGTACGATATCAGGTTTTTCCCTTGGCTGGAAGCTAAAAAAAACTTCAGAGAATACCAAAGGTAGACAGATCAAATGAAAGCATCAGATCTGACCTTTCTAACAAGTGTATTTATGTCTTGAACACTCAAACGGTGTCTCTGATATCCAATATGAGCTATTTGACAAATTAGCAAATCTTGTCAAAAAAATGTTTGGATGATTTTTGCTAATTTTCGGTATCAACCCCCATGACTGTTTTCAGGCCCCTGTAGCCACCAGGACCCCATTATATATCTCAGGTGATATGACAAGAGTGGCTAGGGCTCATTTCCAGGCTCCAGGTACACGTCTGACTCCTATTTGTGACATTTCGAGGTGTTTCGTGTCAAACTCATTTTTTCCATTATAGGCCATCAAAAATGGTGGAAAATGGAAAAAACAGCAAGGAACAGTTGCCTAATAACATCCTAAACATAATGTATATCTCCATAAATGTTTAAATCATTTTAACCTTTTCATGCATCACTAGTGATGCACACTAAATCTGAGACGCAGCACTGGTGATGCATTTGCATCACTAGTGATGCAAATGCATCACTGGTGATGCATGGGAAAAGCTTGCTCAAAGTGCTCACTATTAGCGAGTTTTGCAAATTTTCAGTATCAACCCTAACGACTGTGGGTCTCTGTGGCCTCCAGGACCCTATATTATATCTCAGGTGATGAAGCAAGAGTGGCTAGGGCTCATTTCCAGCCTCCAGGTACATGTCTGACTCCCATTTCTGACATGTATTGGTGTTTGGTGTCAAACACATTTTTTCCATTATGGGCCATGGAGCTCAGAGTCACACCACATTTCGTGTTTTGGACCCAAGGACCCCATAGTATACCTCAGATGACATACCAGGATTGTCTAAGGGCCATTTCTGTCCTCCAGGGACGACTTTTTGAAGTTTTTGGATTTAAGGGGGCAAAGTCACTTCTTCCACCCAGCCCAAGGTGCGCAAAATCGGGTACGATATCAGGTTTTTCCCTTGGCTGGAAGCTAAAAAAAACTTCAGATAATACCAAAGGTAGACAGATCAAATGAAAGCATCAGATCTGACCTTTCTAACAAGTGTATTTATGTCTTGAACACTCAAACGGTGTCTCTGATATCCAATCTGAGCTATTTGACAAATTAGCAAATCTTGGCAAAAAAATGTTTTGACAATTTTTGCTAATTTTCGGTATCAACCCTCATGACTGTTTTCAGGCCCCTGTAGCCACCAGGACACCATTATATATCTCAGGTGATATGACAAGAGTGGCTAGGGCTCATTTCCAGGCTCCAGGTACACGTCTGACTCGTATTTGTGACATTTCGAGGTGTTTCGTGTCAAACTCATTTTTTCCATGATAGGCCATCAAAAATGGTGGAAAATGGAAAAAACAGCAAGGAACAGTTGCCTAATAACATCCTAAACATAATGTATATCTCCATAAATGTTTAAATCATTTTAACCTTTTCATGCATCACTAGTGAAGCACACTAAATCTGAGACGCAGCACTGGTGATGCATTTGCATCACTAGTGATGCAAATGCATCAGTGGTGATGCATGGGAAAAGCTTGCTAAAAGTGCTCACTATTAGCGAGTTTTGCAAATTTTCATTATCAACCCTAATGACTGTTTGTGGGTCCCTTTGGCCACCAGGACCCTATATTATATCTCAGGTGATGAAGCAAGAGTGGCTAGGGCTCATTTCCAGGCTCCAGGTACATGTCTGACTCCCATTTCTGACATGTTGAGGTGTTTGGAGTCAAACTAATTTTTTCCATTATGTGCCATAGAGCTCAGAGTCACACCACATTTCTAGTTTTGGACCCAAGGACCCCATACTATACCTCAGATGACATACCAGGAGTGTCTAAGACCCATTTCTGTCCTCCAGGGACGACTTTTTGAAGTTTTTGGATTTAAGGGGGCAAAGTCACTTCTTCCACCCAGCCCAAGGTGCGCAAAATCGGGTACGATATCAGGTTTTTCCCTTGGCTGGAAGCTAAAAAAAACTTCAGATAATACCAAAGGTAGACAGATCAAATGAAAGCATCAGATCTGACCTTTCTAACAAGTGTATTTATGTCTTGAACACTCAAACGGTGTCTCTGATATCCAATATGAGCTATTTGACAAATTAGCAAATCTTGTCAAAAAAATTTTTGGATGATTTTTGCTAATTTTCGGTATCAACCCCCATGACTGTTTTCAGGCCCCTGTAGCCACCAGGACCCCATTATATATCTCAGGTGATATGACAAGAGTGGCTAGGGCTCATTTCCAGGCTCCAGGTACACGTCTGACTCCTATTTGTGACATTTCGAGGTGTTTCGTGTCAAACTCATTTTTTCCATTATAGGCCATCAAAAATGGTGGAAAATGGAAAAAACAGCAAGGAACAGTTGCCTAATAACATCCTAAACATAATGTATATCTCCATAAATGTTTAAATCATTTTAACCTTTTCATGCATCACTAGTGATGCACACTAAATCTGAGACGCAGCACTGGTGATGCATTTGCATCACTAGTGATGCAAATGCATCACTGGTGATGCATGGGAAAAGCTTGCTCAAAGTGCTCACTATTAGCGAGTTTTGCAAATTTTCAGTATCAACCCTAACGACTGTGGGTCTCTGTGGCCTCCAGGACCCTATATTATATCTCAGGTGATGAAGCAAGAGTGGCTAGGGCTCATTTCCAGCCTCCAGGTACATGTCTGACTCTCATTTCTGACATGTATTGGTGTTTGGTGTCAAACACATTTTTTCCATTATGGGCCATGGAGCTCAGAGTCACACCACATTTCTTGTTTTGGACCCAAGGACCCCATAGTATACCTCAGATGACATACCAGGATTGTCTAAGGGCCATTTCTGTCCTCCAGGGACGACTTTTTGAAGTTTTTGGATTCAAGGGGGCAAAGTCACTTCTTCCACCCAGCCCAAGGTGCTCAAAATCGGGTACGATATCAGGTTTTTCCCTTGGCTGGAAGCTAAAAAAAAACTTCAGATAATACCAAAGGTAGACAGATCAAATGAAAGCATCAGATCTGACCTTTCTAACAAGTGTATTTATGTCTTGAACACTCAAACGGTGTCTCTGATATCCAATATGAGCTATTTGACAAATTAGCAAATCTTGTCAAAAAAAATTTTGGATGATTTTTGCTAATTTTCGGTATCAACCCCCATGACTGTTTTCAGGCCCCTGTAGCCACCAGGACCCCATTATATATCTCAGGTGATATGACAAGAGTGGCTAGGGCTCATTTCCAGGCTCCAGGTACACGTCTGACTCCTATTTGTGACATTTCGAGGTGTTTCGTGTCAAACTCATTTTTTCCATTATAGGCCATCAAAAATGGTGGAAAATGGAAAAAACAGCAAGGAACAGTTGCCTAATAACATCCTAAACATAATGTATATCTCCATAAATGTTTAAATCATTTTAACCTTTTCATGCATCACTAGTGATGCACACTAAATCTGAGACGCAGCACTGGTGATGCATTTGCATCACTAGTGATGCAAATGCATCACTGGTGATGCAAATGCATCACTGGTGATGCATGGGAAAAGCTTGCTCAAAGTGCTCACTATTAGCGAGTTTTGCAAATTTTCAGTATCAACCCTAACGACTGTGGGTCTCTGTGGCCTCCAGGACCCTATATTATATCTCAGGTGATGAAGCAAGAGTGGCTAGGGCTCATTTCCAGCCTCCAGGTACATGTCTGACTCCTATTTCTGACATGTATTGGTGTTTGGTGTCAAACACATTTTTTCCATTATGGGCCATGGAGCTCAAAGTCACACCACATTTCTTGTTTTGGACCCAAGGACCCCATAGTATACCTCAGATGACATACCAGGATTGTCTAAGGGCCATTTCTGTCCTCCAGGGACGACTTTTTGAAGTTTTTGGATTTAAGGGGGCAAAGTCACTTCTTCCACCCAGCCCAAGGTGCGCAAAATCGGGTACGATATCAGGTTTTTCCCTTGGCTGGAAGCTAAAAAAAACTTCAGATAATACCAAAGGTAGACAGATCAAATGAAAGCATCAGATCTGACCTTTCTAACAAGTGTATTTATGTCTTGAACACTCAAACGGTGTCTCTGATATCCAATCTGAGCTATTTGACAAATTAGCAAATCTTGGCAAAAAAATGTTTTGACAATTTTTGCTAATTTTCGGTATCAACCCTCATGACTGTTTTCAGGCCCCTGTAGCCACCAGGACCCCATTATATATCTCAGGTGATATGACAAGAGTGGCTAGGGCTCATTTCCAGGCTCCAGGTACACGTCTGACTCGTATTTGTGACATTTCGAGGTGTTTCGTGTCAAACTCATTTTTTCCATGATAGGCCATCAAAAATGGTGGAAAATGGAAAAAACAGCAAGGAACAGTTGCCTAATAACATCCTAAACATAATGTATATCTCCATAAATGTTTAAATCATTTT
The DNA here is from genome assembly GCF_964263255.1 of Lissotriton vulgaris. Classification (NCBI taxonomy): domain Eukaryota; kingdom Metazoa; phylum Chordata; class Amphibia; order Caudata; family Salamandridae; genus Lissotriton; species Lissotriton vulgaris. The sequence goes on along the minus strand of NC_141699.1, from coordinate 88,225,940 downwards.
AACCTTTTCATGCATCACTAGTGAAGCACACTAAATCTGAGACGCAGCACTGGTGATGCATTTGCATCACTAGTGATGCAAATGCATCAGTGGTGATGCATGGGAAAAGCTTGCAAAAGTGCTCACTATTAGCAAGTTTTGCAAATTTTCATTATCAACCCTAATGACTGTTTGTGGGTCCCTTTGGCCACCAGGACCCTATATTATATCTCAGGTGATGAAGCAAGAGTGGCTAGGGCTCATTTCCAGGCTCCAGGTACATGTCTGACTCCCATTTCTGACATGTTTTGGTGTTTGGTGTCAAACACATTTTTTCCATTATGGGCCATGGAGCTCAGAGTCACACCACATTTCGTGTTTTGGACCCAAGGACCCCATAGTATACCTCAGATGACATACCAGGATTGTCTAAGGGCCATTTCTGTCCTCCAGGGACGACTTTTTGAAGTTTTTGGATTTAAGGGGGCAAAGTCACTTCTTCCACCCAGCCCAAGGTGCGCAAAATCGGGTACGATATCAGGTTTTTCCCTTGGCTGGAAGCTAAAAAAAACTTCAGATAATACCAAAGGTAGACAGATCAAATGAAAGCATCAGATCTGACCTTTCTAACAAGTGTATTTATGTCTTGAACACTCAAACGGTGTCTCTGATATCCAATATGAGCTATTTGACAAATTAGCAAATCTTGGCAAAAAATTTTTTTGACAATTTTTGCTAATTTTCGGTATCAACCCTCATGACTGTTTTCAGGCCCCTGTAGCCACCAGGACCCCATTATATATCTCAGGTGATATGACAAGAGTGGCTAGGGCTCATTTCCAGGCTCCAGGTACACGTCTGACTCGTATTTGTGACATTTCGAGGTGTTTCGTGTCAAACTCATTTTTTCCATGATAGGCCATCAAAAATGGTGGAAAATGGAAAAAACAGCAAGGAACAGTTGCCTAATAACATCCTAAACATAATGTATATCTCCATAAATGTTTAAATCATTTTAACCTTTTCATGCATCACTAGTGAAGCACACTAAATCTGAGACGCAGCACTGGTGATGCATTTGCATCACTAGTGATGCAAATGCGTCAGTGGTGATGCATGGGAAAAGCTTGCTAAAAGTGCTCACTATTAGCGAGTTTTGCAAATTTTCATTATCAACCCTAATGACTGTTTGTGGGTCCCTTTGGCCACCAGGACCCTATATTATATCTCAGGTGATGAAGCAAGAGTGGCTAGGGCTCATTTCCAGGCTCCAGGTACATGTCTGACTCCCATTTCTGACATGTTGAGGTGTTTGGAGTCAAACTAATTTTTTCCATTATGTGCCATAGAGCTCAGAGTCACACCACATTTCTAGTTTTGGACCCAAGAACCCCATAGTATACCTCAGATGACATACCAGGAGTGTCTAAGACCCATTTCTGTCCTCCAGGGACGACTTTTTGAAGTTTTTGGATTTAAGGGGGCAAAGTCACTTCTTCCACCCAGCCCAAGGTGCGCAAAATCGGGTACGATATCAGGTTTTTCCCTTGGCTGGAAGCTAAAAAAAACTTCAGAGAATACCAAAGGTAGACAGATCAAATGAAAGCATCAGATCTGACCTTTCTAACAAGTGTATTTATGTCTTGAACACTCAAACAGTGTCTCTGATATCCAATATGAGCTATTTGACAAATTAGCAAATCTTGTCAAAAAAATTTTTGGATGATTTTTGCTAATTTTCGGTATCAACCCCCATGACTGTTTTCAGGCCCCTGTAGCCACCAGGACCCCATTATATATCTCAGGTGATATGACAAGAGTGGCTAGGGCTCATTTCCAGGCTCCAGGTACACGTCTGACTCCTATTTGTGACATTTCGAGGTGTTTTGTGTCAAACTCATTTTTTCCATTATAGGCCATCAAAAATGGTGGAAAATGGAAAAAACAGCAAGGAACAGTTGCCTAATAACATCCTAAACATAATGTATATCTCCATAAATGTTTAAATCATTTTAACCTTTTCATGCATCACTAGTGATGCACACTAAATCTGAGACGCAGCACTGGTGATGCATTTGCATCACTAGTGATGCAAATGCATCACTGGTGATGCATGGGAAAAGCTTGCTCAAAGTGCTCACTATTAGCGAGTTTTGCAAATTTTCAGTATCAACCCTAACGACTGTGGGTCTCTGTGGCCTCCAGGACCCTATATTATATCTCAGGTGATGAAGCAAGAGTGGCTAGGGCTCATTTCCAGCCTCCAGGTACATGTCTGACTCCCATTTCTGACATGTATTGGTGTTTGGTGTCAAACACATTTTTTCCATTATGGGCCATGGAGCTCAGAGTCACACCACATTTCGTGTTTTGGACCCAAGGACCCCATAGTATACCTCAGATGACATACCAGGATTGTCTAAGGGCCATTTCTGTCCTCCAGGGACGACTTTTTGAAGTTTTTGGATTTAAGGGGGCAAAGTCACTTCTTCCACCCAGCCCAAGGTGCGCAAAATCGGGTACGATATCAGGTTTTTCCCTTGGCTGGAAGCTAAAAAAAACTTCAGATAATACCAAAGGTAGACAGATCAAATGAAAGCATCAGATCTGACCTTTCTAACAAGTGTATTTATGTCTTGAACACTCAAACGGTGTCTCTGATATCCAATCTGAGCTATTTGACAAATTAGCAAATCTTGGCAAAAAAATGTTTTGACAATTTTTGCTAATTTTCGGTATCAACCCTCATGACTGTTTTCAGGCCCCTGTAGCCACCAGGACCCCATTATGTATCTCAGGTGATATGACAAGAGTGGCTAGGGCTCATTTCCAGGCTCCAGGTACACGTCTGACTCGTATTTGTGACATTTCGAGGTGTTTCGTGTCAAACTCATTTTTTCCATGATAGGCCATCAAAAATGGTGGAAAATGGAAAAAACAGCAAGGAACAGTTGCCTAATAACATCCTAAACATAATGTATATCTCCATAAATGTTTAAATCATTTTAACCTTTTCATGCATCACTAGTGAAGCACACTAAATCTGAGACGCAGCACTGGTGATGCATTTGCATCACTAGTGATGCAAATGCATCAGTGGTGATGCATGGGAAAAGCTTGCTAAAAGTGCTCACTATTAGCGAGTTTTGCAAATTTTCATTATCAACCCTAATGACTGTTTGTGGGTCCCTTTGGCCACCAGGACCCTATATTATATCTCAGGTGATGAAGCAAGAGTGGCTAGGGCTCATTTCCAGGCTCCAGGTACATGTCTGACTCCCATTTCTGACATGTTGAGGTGTTTGGAGTCAAACTAATTTTTTCCATTATGTGCCATAGAGCTCAGAGTCACACCACATTTCTAGTTTTGGACCCAAGGACCCCATAGTATACCTCAGATGACATACCAGGAGTGTCTAAGACCCATTTCTGTCCTCCAGGGACGACTTTTTGAAGTTTTTGGATTTAAGGGGGCAAAGTCACTTCTTCCACCCAGCCCAAGGTGCGCAAAATCGGGTACGATATCAGGTTTTTCCCTTGGCTGGAAGCTAAAAAAAACTTCAGATAATACCAAAGGTAGACAGATCAAATGAAAGCATCAGATCTGACCTTTCTAACAAGTGTATTTATGTCTTGAACACTCAAACGGTGTCTCTGATATCCAATATGAGCTATTTGACAAATTAGCAAATCTTGTCAAAAAATTTTTTGGATGATTTTTGCTAATTTTCGGTATCAACCCCCATGACTGTTTTCAGGCCCCTGTAGCCACCAGGACCCCATTATATATCTCAGGTGATATGACAAGAGTGGCTAGGGCTCATTTCCAGGCTCCAGGTACACGTCTGACTCCTATTTGTGACATTTCGAGGTGTTTCGTGTCAAACTCATTTTTTCCATTATAGGCCATCAAAAATGGTGGAAAATGGAAAAAACAGCAAGGAACAGTTGCCTAATAACATCCTAAACATAATGTATATCTCCATAAATGTTTAAATCATTTTAACCTTTTCATGCATCACTAGTGAAGCACACTAAATCTGAGACGCAGCACTGGTGATGCATTTGCATCACTAGTGATGCAAATGCATCAGTGGTGATGCATGGGAAAAGCTTGCTAAAAGTGCTCACTATTAGCGAGTTTTGCAAATTTTCATTATCAACCCTAATGACTGTTTGTGGGTCCCTTTGGCCACCAGGACCCTATATTATATCTCAGGTGATGAAGCAAGAGTGGCTAGGGCTCATTTCCAGGCTCCAGGTACATGTCTGACTCCCATTTCTGACATGTTGAGGTGTTTGGAGTCAAACTAATTTTTTCCATTATGTGCCATAGAGCTCAGAGTCACACCACATTTCTAGTTTTGGACCCAAGGACCCCATAGTATACCTCAGATGACATACCAGGAGTGTCTAAGACCCATTTCTGTCCTCCAGGGACGACTTTTTGAAGTTTTTGGATTTAAGGGGGCAAAGTCACTTCTTCCACCCAGCCCAAGGTGCGCAAAATCGGGTACGATATCAGGTTTTTTCCTTGGCTGGAAGCTAAAAAAAACTTCAGATAATACCAAAGGTAGACAGATCAAATGAAAGCATCAGATCTGACCTTTCTAACAAGTGTATTTATGTCTTGAACACTCAAACGGTGTCTCTGATATCCAATCTGAGCTATTTGACAAATTAGCAAATCTTGGCAAAAAAATGTTTTGACAATTTTTGCTAATTTTCGGTATCAACCCTCATGACTGTTTTCAGGCCCCTGTAGCCACCAGGACACCATTATATATCTCAGGTGATATGACAAGAGTGGCTAGGGCTCATTTCCAGGCTCCAGGTACACGTCTGACTCGTATTTGTGACATTTCGAGGTGTTTCGTGTCAAACTCATTTTTTCCATGATAGGCCATCAAAAATGGTGGAAAATGGAAAAAACAGCAAGGAACAGTTGCCTAATAACATCCTAAACATAATGTATATCTCCATAAATGTTTAAATCATTTTAACCTTTTCATGCATCACTAGTGAAGCACACTAAATCTGAGACGCAGCACTGGTGATGCATTTGCATCACTAGTGATGCAAATGCATCAGTGGTGATGCATGGGAAAAGCTTGCTAAAAGTGCTCACTATTAGCGAGTTTTGCAAATTTTCATTATCAACCCTAATGACTGTTTGTGGGTCCCTTTGGCCACCAGGACCCTATATTATATCTCAGGTGATGAAGCAAGAGTGGCTAGGGCTCATTTCCAGGCTCCAGGTACATGTCTGACTCCCATTTCTGACATGTTGAGGTGTTTGGAGTCAAACTAATTTTTTCCATTATGTGCCATAGAGCTCAGAGTCACACCACATTTCTAGTTTTGGACCCAAGGACCCCATACTATACCTCAGATGACATACCAGGAGTGTCTAAGACCCATTTCTGTCCTCCAGGGACGACTTTTTGAAGTTTTTGGATTTAAGGGGGCAAAGTCACTTCTTCCACCCAGCCCAAGGTGCGCAAAATCGGGTACGATATCAGGTTTTTCCCTTGGCTGGAAGCTAAAAAAAACTTCAGATAATACCAAAGGTAGACAGATCAAATGAAAGCATCAGATCTGACCTTTCTAACAAGTGTATTTATGTCTTGAACACTCAAACGGTGTCTCTGATATCCAATATGAGCTATTTGACAAATTAGCAAATCTTGTCAAAAAATTTTTTGGATGATTTTTGCTAATTTTCGGTATCAACCCCCATGACTGTTTTCAGGCCCCTGTAGCCACCAGGACCCCATTATATATCTCAGGTGATATGACAAGAGTGGCTAGGGCTCATTTCCAGGCTCCAGGTACACGTCTGACTCCTATTTGTGACATTTCGAGGTGTTTCGTGTCAAACTCATTTTTTCCATTATAGGCCATCAAAAATGGTGGAAAATGGAAAAAACAGCAAGGAACAGTTGCCTAATAACATCCTAAACATAATGTATATCTCCATAAATGTTTAAATCATTTTAACCTTTTCATGCATCACTAGTGATGCACACTAAATCTGAGACGCAGCACTGGTGATGCATTTGCATCACTAGTGATGCAAATGCATCACTGGTGATGCATGGGAAAAGCTTGCTCAAAGTGCTCACTATTAGCGAGTTTTGCAAATTTTCAGTATCAACCCTAACGACTGTGGGTCTCTGTGGCCTCCAGGACCCTATATTATATCTCAGGTGATGAAGCAAGAGTGGCTAGGGCTCATTTCCAGCCTCCAGGTACATGTCTGACTCTCATTTCTGACATGTATTGGTGTTTGGTGTCAAACACATTTTTTCCATTATGGGCCATGGAGCTCAGAGTCACACCACATTTCTTGTTTTGGACCCAAGGACCCCATAGTATACCTCAGATGACATACCAGGATTGTCTAAGGGCCATTTCTGTCCTCCAGGGACGACTTTTTGAAGTTTTTGGATTCAAGGGGGCAAAGTCACTTCTTCCACCCAGCCCAAGGTGCTCAAAATCGGGTACGATATCAGGTTTTTCCCTTGGCTGGAAGCTAAAAAAAAACTTCAGATAATACCAAAGGTAGACAGATCAAATGAAAGCATCAGATCTGACCTTTCTAACAAGTGTATTTATGTCTTGAACACTCAAACGGTGTCTCTGATATCCAATATGAGCTATTTGACAAATTAGCAAATCTTGTCAAAAAAAATTTTGGATGATTTTTGCTAATTTTCGGTATCAACCCCCATGACTGTTTTCAGGCCCCTGTAGCCACCAGGACCCCATTATATATCTCAGGTGATATGACAAGAGTGGCTAGGGCTCATTTCCAGGCTCCAGGTACACGTCTGACTCCTATTTGTGACATTTCGAGGTGTTTCGTGTCAAACTCATTTTTTCCATTATAGGCCATCAAAAATGGTGGAAAATGGAAAAAACAGCAAGGAACAGTTGCCTAATAACATCCTAAACATAATGTATATCTCCATAAATGTTTAAATCATTTTAACCTTTTCATGCATCACTAGTGATGCACACTAAATCTGAGACGCAGCACTGGTGATGCATTTGCATCACTAGTGATGCAAATGCATCACTGGTGATGCAAATGCATCACTGGTGATGCATGGGAAAAGCTTGCTCAAAGTGCTCACTATTAGCGAGTTTTGCAAATTTTCAGTATCAACCCTAACGACTGTGGGTCTCTGTGGCCTCCAGGACCCTATATTATATCTCAGGTGATGAAGCAAGAGTGGCTAGGGCTCATTTCCAGCCTCCAGGTACATGTCTGACTCCTATTTCTGACATGTATTGGTGTTTGGTGTCAAACACATTTTTTCCATTATGGGCCATGGAGCTCAAAGTCACACCACATTTCTTGTTTTGGACCCAAGGACCCCATAGTATACCTCAGATGACATACCAGGATTGTCTAAGGGCCATTTCTGTCCTCCAGGGACGACTTTTTGAAGTTTTTGGATTTAAGGGGGCAAAGTCACTTCTTCCACCCAGCCCAAGGTGCGCAAAATCGGGTACGATATCAGGTTTTCCCTTGGCTGGAAGCTAAAAAAAACTTCAGATAATACCAAAGGTAGACAGATCAAATGAAAGCATCAGATCTGACCTTTCTAACAAGTGTATTTATGTCTTGAACACTCAAACGGTGTCTCTGATATCCAATCTGAGCTATTTGACAAATTAGCAAATCTTGGCAAAAAAATGTTTTGACAATTTTTGCTAATTTTCGGTATCAACCCTCATGACTGTTTTCAGGCCCCTGTAGCCACCAGGACCCCATTATATATCTCAGGTGATATGACAAGAGTGGCTAGGGCTCATTTCCAGGCTCCAGGTACACGTCTGACTCGTATTTGTGACATTTCGAGGTGTTTCGTGTCAAACTCATTTTTTCCATGATAGGCCATCAAAAATGGTGGAAAATGGAAAAAACAGCAAGGAACAGTTGCCTAATAACATCCTAAACATAATGTATATCTCCATAAATGTTTAAATCATTTTAACCTTTTCATGCATCACTAGTGAAGCACACTAAATCTGAGACGCAGCACTGGTGATGCATTTGCATCACTAGTGATGCAAATGCATCAGTGGTGATGCATGGGAAAAGCTTGCAAAAGTGCTCACTATTAGCAAGTTTTGCAAATTTTCATTATCAACCCTAATGACTGTTTGTGGGTCCCTTTGGCCACCAGGACCCTATATTATATCTCAGGTGATGAAGCAAGAGTGGCTAGGGCTCATTTCCAGGCTCCAGGTACATGTCTGACTCCCATTTCTGACATGTATTGGTGTTTGGTGTCAAACACATTTTTTCCATTATGGGCCATGGAGCTCAGAGTCACACCACATTTCGTGTTTTGGACCCAAGGACCCCATAGTATACCTCAGATGACATACCAGGATTGTCTAAGGGCCATTTCTGTCCTCCAGGGACGACTTTTTGAAGTTTTTGGATTTAAGGGGGCAAAGTCACTTCTTCCACCCAGCCCAAGGTGCGCAAAATCGGGTACGATATCAGGTTTTTCCCTTGGCTGGAAGCTAAAAAAAACTTCAGATAATACCAAAGGTAGACAGATCAAATGAAAGCATCAGATCTGACCTTTCTAACAAGTGTATTTATGTCTTGAACACTCAAACGGTGTCTCTGATATCCAATATGAGCTATTTGACAAATTAGCAAATCTTGGCAAAAAATTTTTTTGACAATTTTTGCTAATTTTCGGTATCAACCCTCATGACTGTTTTCAGGCCCCTGTAGCCACCAGGACCCCATTATATATCTCAGGTGATATGACAAGAGTGGCTAGGGCTCATTTCCAGGCTCCAGGTACACGTCTGACTCGTATTTGTGACATTTCGAGGTGTTTCGTGTCAAACTCATTTTTTCCATGATAGGCCATCAAAAATGGTGGAAAATGGAAAAAACAGCAAGGAACAGTTGCCTAATAACATCCTAAACATAATGTATATCTCCATAAATGTTTAAATCATTTTAACCTTTTCATGCATCACTAGTGAAGCACACTAAATCTGAGACGCAGCACTGGTGATGCATTTGCATCACTAGTGATGCAAATGCATCAGTGGTGATGCATGGGAAAAGCTTGCTAAAAGTGCTCACTATTAGCGAGTTTTGCAAATTTTCATTATCAACCCTAATGACTGTTTGTGGGTCCCTTTGGCCACCAGGACCCTATATTATATCTCAGGTGATGAAGCAAGAGTGGCTAGGGCTCATTTCCAGGCTCCAGGTACATGTCTGACTCCCATTTCTGACATGTTGAGGTGTTTGGAGTCAAACTAATTTTTTCCATTATGTGCCATAGAGCTCAGAGTCACACCACATTTCTAGTTTTGGACCCAAGGACCCCATAGTATACCTCAGATGACATACCAGGAGTGTCTAAGACCCATTTCTGTCCTCCAGGGACGACTTTTTGAAGTTTTTGGATTTAAGGGGGCAAAGTCACTTCTTCCACCCAGCCCAAGGTGCGCAAAATCGGGTACGATATCAGGTTTTTCCCTTGGCTGGAAGCTAAAAAAAACTTCAGAGAATACCAAAGGTAGACAGATCAAATGAAAGCATCAGATCTGACCTTTCTAACAAGTGTATTTATGTCTTGAACACTCAAACAGTGTCTCTGATATCCAATATGAGCTATTTGACAAATTAGCAAATCTTGTCAAAAAAATTTTTGGATGATTTTTGCTAATTTTCGGTATCAACCCCCATGACTGTTTTCAGGCCCCTGTAGCCACCAGGACCCCATTATATATCTCAGGTGATATGACAAGAGTGGCTAGGGCTCATTTCCAGGCTCCAGGTACACGTCTGACTCCTATTTGTGACATTTCGAGGTGTTTTGTGTCAAACTCATTTTTTCCATTATAGGCCATCAAAAATGGTGGAAAATGGAAAAAACAGCAAGGAACAGTTGCCTAATAACATCCTAAACATAATGTATATCTCCATAAATGTTTAAATCATTTTAACCTTTTCATGCATCACTAGTGATGCACACTAAATCTGAGACGCAGCACTGGTGATGCATTTGCATCACTAGTGATGCAAATGCATCACTGGTGATGCATGGGAAAAGCTTGCTCAAAGTGCTCACTATTAGCGAGTTTTGCAAATTTTCAGTATCAACCCTAACGACTGTGGGTCTCTGTGGCCTCCAGGACCCTATATTATATCTCAGGTGATGAAGCAAGAGTGGCTAGGGCTCATTTCCAGCCTCCAGGTACATGTCTGACTCCCATTTCTGACATGTATTGGTGTTTGGTGTCAAACACATTTTTTCCATTATGGGCCATGGAGCTCAGAGTCACACCACATTTCGTGTTTTGGACCCAAGGACCCCATAGTATACCTCAGATGACATACCAGGATTGTCTAAGGGCCATTTCTGTCCTCCAGGGACGACTTTTTGAAGTTTTTGGATTTAAGGGGGCAAAGTCACTTCTTCCACCCAGCCCAAGGTGCGCAAAATCGGGTACGATATCAGGTTTTTCCCTTGGCTGGAAGCTAAAAAAAACTTCAGATAATACCAAAGGTAGACAGATCAAATGAAAGCATCAGATCTGACCTTTCTAACAAGTGTATTTATGTCTTGAACACTCAAACGGTGTCTCTGATATCCAATCTGAGCTATTTGACAAATTAGCAAATCTTGGCAAAAAAATGTTTTGACAATTTTTGCTAATTTTCGGTATCAACCCTCATGACTGTTTTCAGGCCCCTGTAGCCACCAGGACCCCATTATATATCTCAGGTGATATGACAAGAGTGGCTAGGGCTCATTTCCAGGCTCCAGGTACACGTCTGACTCGTATTTGTGACATTTCGAGGTGTTTCGTGTCAAACTCATTTTTTCCATGATAGGCCATCAAAAATGGTGGAAAATGGAAAAAACAGCAAGGAACAGTTGCCTAATAACATCCTAAACATAATGTATATCTCCATAAATGTTTAAATCATTTTAACCTTTTCATGCATCACTAGTGAAGCACACTAAATCTGAGACGCAGCACTGGTGATGCATTTGCATCACTAGTGATGCAAATGCATCAGTGGTGATGCATGGGAAAAGCTTGCTAAAAGTGCTCACTATTAGCGAGTTTTGCAAATTTTCATTATCAACCCTAATGACTGTTTGTGGGTCCCTTTGGCCACCAGGACCCTATATTATATCTCAGGTGATGAAGCAAGATTGGCTAGGGCTCATTTCCAGGCTCCAGGTACATGTCTGACTCCCATTTCTGACATGTTGAGGTGTTTGGAGTCAAACTAATTTTTTCCATTATGTGCCATAGAGCTCAGAGTCACACCACATTTCTAGTTTTGGACCCAAGGACCCCATAGTATACCTCAGATGACATACCAGGAGTGTCTAAGACCCATTTCTGTCCTCCAGGGACGACTTTTTGAAGTTTTTGGATTTAAGGGGGCAAAGTCACTTCTTCCACCCAGCCCAAGGTGCGCAAAATCGGGTACGATATCAGGTTTTTCCCTTGGCTGGAAGCTAAAAAAAACTTCAGATAATACCAAAGGTAGACAGATCAAATGAAAGCATCAGATCTGACCTTTCTAACAAGTGTATTTATGTCTTGAACACTCAAACGGTGTCTCTGATATCCAATATGAGCTATTTGACAAATTAGCAAATCTTGTCAAAAAAATTTTTGGATGATTTTTGCTAATTTTCGGTATCAACCCCCATGACTGTTTTCAGGCCCCTGTAGCCACCAGGACCCCATTATATATCTCAGGTGATATGACAAGAGTGGCTAGGGCTCATTTCCAGGCTCCAGGTACACGTCTGACTCCTATTTGTGACATTTCGAGGTGTTTCGTGTCAAACTCATTTTTTCCATTATAGGCCATCAAAAATGGTGGAAAATGGAAAAAACAGCAAGGAACAGTTGCCTAATAACATCCTAAACATAATGTATATCTCCATAAATGTTTAAATCATTTTAACCTTTTCATGCATCACTAGTGAAGCACACTAAATCTGAGACGCAGCACTGGTGATGCATTTGCATCACTAGTGATGCAAATGCATCAGTGGTGATGCATGGGAAAAGCTTGCTAAAAGTGCTCACTATTAGCGAGTTTTGCAAATTTTCATTATCAACCCTAATGACTGTTTGTGGGTCCCTTTGGCCACCAGGACCCTATATTATATCTCAGGTGATGAAGCAAGAGTGGCTAGGGCTCATTTCCAGGCTCCAGGTACATGTCTGACTCCCATTTCTGACATGTTGAGGTGTTTGGAGTCAAACTAATTTTTTCCATTATGTGCCATAGAGCTCAGAGTCACACCACATTTCTAGTTTTGGACCCAAGGACCCCATAGTATACCTCAGATGACATACCAGGAGTGTCTAAGACCCATTTCTGTCCTCCAGGGACGACTTTTTGAAGTTTTTGGATTTAAGGGGGCAAAGTCACTTCTTCCACCCAGCCCAAGGTGCGCAAAATCGGGTACGATATCAGGTTTTTTCCTTGGCTGGAAGCTAAAAAAAACTTCAGAGAATACCAAAGGTAGACAGATCAAATGAAAGCATCAGATCTGACCTTTCTAACAAGTGTATTTATGTCTTGAAAACTCAAACGGTGTCTCTGATATCCAATATGAGCTATTTGACAAATTAGCAAATCTTGTCAAAAAAATTTTTGGATGATTTTTGCTAATTTTCGGTATCAACCCCCATGACTGTTTTCAGGCCCCTGTAGCCACCAGGACCCCATTATATATCTCAGGTGATATGACAAGAGTGGCTAGGGCTCATTTCCAGGCTCCAGGTACACGTCTGACTCCTATTTGTGACATTTCGAGGTGTTTCGTGTCAAACTCATTTTTTCCATTATAGGCCATCAAAAATGGTGGAAAATGGAAAAAACAGCAAGGAACAGTTGCCTAATAACATCCTAAACATAATGTATATCTCCATAAATGTTTAAATCATTTTAACCTTTTCATGCATCACTAGTGATGCACACTAAATCTGAGACGCAGCACTGGTGATGCATTTGCATCACTAGTGATGCAAATGCATCACTGGTGATGCATGGGAAAAGCTTGCTCAAAGTGCTCACTATTAGCGAGTTTTGCAAATTTTCAGTATCAACCCTAACGACTGTGGGTCTCTGTGGCCTCCAGGACCCTATATTATATCTCAGGTGATGAAGCAAGAGTGGCTAGGGCTCATTTCCAGCCTCCAGGTACATGTCTGACTCCCATTTCTGACATGTATTGGTGTTTGGTGTCAAACACATTTTTTCCATTATGGGCCATGGAGCTCAGAGTCACACCACATTTCGTGTTTTGGACCCAAGGACCCCATAGTATACCTCAGATGACATACCAGGATTGTCTAAGGGCCATTTCTGTCCTCCAGGGACGACTTTTTGAAGTTTTTGGATTTAAGGGGGCAAAGTCACTTCTTCCACCCAGCCCAAGGTGCGCAAAATCGGGTACGATATCAGGTTTTTCCCTTGGCTGGAAGCTAAAAAAAACTTCAGATAATACCAAAGGTAGACAGATCAAATGAAAGCATCAGATCTGACCTTTCTAACAAGTGTATTTATGTCTTGAACACTCAAACGGTGTCTCTGATATCCAATCTGAGCTATTTGACAAATTAGCAAATCTTGGCAAAAAAATGTTTTGACAATTTTTGCTAATTTTCGGTATCAACCCTCATGACTGTTTTCAGGCCCCTGTAGCCACCAGGACCCCATTATATATCTCAGGTGATATGACAAGAGTGGCTAGGGCTCATTTCCAGGCTCCAGGTACACGTCTGACTCGTATTTGTGACATTTCGAGGTGTTTCGTGTCAAACTCATTTTTTCCATGATAGGCCATCAAAAATGGTGGAAAATGGAAAAAACAGCAAGGAACAGTTGCCTAATAACATCCTAAACATAATGTATATCTCCATAAATGTTTAAATCATTTTAACCTTTTCATGCATCACTAGTGAAGCACACTAAATCTGAGACGCAGCACTGGTGATGCATTTGCATCACTAGTGATGCAAATGCATCAGTGGTGATGCATGGGAAAAGCTTGCTAAAAGTGCTCACTATTAGCGAGTTTTGCAAATTTTCATTATCAACCCTAATGACTGTTTGTGGGTCCCTTTGGCCACCAGGACCCTATATTATATCTCAGGTGATGAAGCAAGAGTGGCTAGGGCTCATTTCCAGGCTCCAGGTACATGTCTGACTCCCATTTCTGACATGTTGAGGTGTTTGGAGTCAAACTAATTTTTTCCATTATGTGCCATAGAGCTCAGAGTCACACCACATTTCTAGTTTTGGACCCAAGGACCCCATACTATACCTCAGATGACATACCAGGAGTGTCTAAGACCCATTTCTGTCCTCCAGGGACGACTTTTTGAAGTTTTTGGATTTAAGGGGGCAAAGTCACTTCTTCCACCCAGCCCAAGGTGCGCAAAATCGGGTACGATATCAGGTTTTTCCCTTGGCTGGAAGCTAAAAAAAACTTCAGATAATACCAAAGGTAGACAGATCAAATGAAAGCATCAGATCTGACCTTTCTAACAAGTGTATTTATGTCTTGAACACTCAAACGGTGTCTCTGATATCCAATATGAGCTATTTGACAAATTAGCAAATCTTGTCAAAAAATTTTTTGGATGATTTTTGCTAATTTTCGGTATCAACCCCCATGACTGTTTTCAGGCCCCTGTAGCCACCAGGACCCCATTATATATCTCAGGTGATATGACAAGAGTGGCTAGGGCTCATTTCCAGGCTCCAGGTACACGTCTGACTCCTATTTGTGACATTTCGAGGTGTTTCGTGTCAAACTCATTTTTTCCATTATAGGCCATCAAAAATGGTGGAAAATGGAAAAAACAGCAAGGAACAGTTGCCTAATAACATCCTAAACATAATGTATATCTCCATAAATGTTTAAATCATTTTAACCTTTTCATGCATCACTAGTGATGCACACTAAATCTGAGACGCAGCACTGGTGATGCATTTGCATCACTAGTGATGCAAATGCATCACTGGTGATGCATGGGAAAAGCTTGCTCAAAGTGCTCACTATTAGCGAGTTTTGCAAATTTTCAGTATCAACCCTAACGACTGTGGGTCTCTGTGGCCTCCAGGACCCTATATTATATCTCAGGTGATGAAGCAAGAGTGGCTAGGGCTCATTTCCAGCCTCCAGGTACATGTCTGACTCTCATTTCTGACATGTATTGGTGTTTGGTGTCAAACACATTTTTTCCATTATGGGCCATGGAGCTCAGAGTCACACCACATTTCTTGTTTTGGACCCAAGGACCCCATAGTATACCTCAGATGACATACCAGGATTGTCTAAGGGCCATTTCTGTCCTCCAGGGACGACTTTTTGAAGTTTTTGGATTCAAGGGGGCAAAGTCACTTCTTCCACACAGCCCAAGGTGCTCAAAATCGGGTACGATATCAGGTTTTTCCCTTGGCTGGAAGCTAAAAAAAAACTTCAGATAATACCAAAGGTAGACAGATCAAATGAAAGCATCAGATCTGACCTTTCTAACAAGTGTATTTATGTCTTGAACACTCAAACGGTGTCTCTGATATCCAATATGAGCTATTTGACAAATTAGCAAATCTTGTCAAAAAAATTTTTGGATGATTTTTGCTAATTTTCGGTATCAACCCCCATGACTGTTTTCAGGCCCCTGTAGCCACCAGGACCCCATTATATATCTCAGGTGATATAACAAGAGTGGCTAGGGCTCATTTCCAGGCTCCAGGTACACGTCTGACTCCTATTTGTGACATTTCGAGGTGTTTGGTGTCAAACTCATTTTTTCCATGATAGGCCATCAAAAATGGTGGAAAATGGAAAACAAACAGCAAGGAACAGTTGCCTAATAACATCCTAAACATAATGTATATCTCCATTAATTTTTAAATCGTTTTAACTTTTTCATGCATCACTAGTGATGCACACTAAATCTGAGACGCAGCACTGGTGATGCATTTGCATCACTAGTGCAGCAAATGCATCACTGGTGATGCATGGGAAAAGCTTGCTAAAAGTGCTCACTATTAGCGAGTTTTGCAAATTTTCAGTATCAACCCTAATGACTGTTTGTGGGTCCCTTTGGCCACCAGGACCCTATATTATATCTCAGGTGATGAAGCAAGAGTGGCTAGGGCTCATTTCCAGCCTCCAGGTACATGTCTGACTCCCATTTCTGACATGTATAGGTGTTTGGTGTCAAACTAATTTTTTCCATTATGTGCCATAGAGCTCGGAGTCACACCACATTTCTAGTTTTGGACCCAAGGACCCCATAGTATACCTCAGATGACATACCAGGAGTGTCTAAGACCCATTTCTGTCCTCCAGGGACGACTTTTTGAAGTTTTTGGATTTAAGGGGGCAAAGTCACTTCTTCCACCCAGCCCAAGGTGCGCAAAATCGGGTACGATATCAGGTTTTTCCCTTCGCTGGAAGCTAAAAAAAACTTCAGATAATACCAAAGGTAAACAGATCAAATGAAAGCATCAGATCTGACCTTTCTAACAAGTGTATTTATGTCTTGAACACTCAAACGGTGTCTCTGATATCCAATCTGAGCTATTTGACAAATTAGCAAATCTTGGCAAAAAAATGTTTTGACAATTTTTGCTAATTTTCGGTATCAACCCTCATGACTGTTTTCAGGCCCCTGTAGCCACCAGGACCCCATTATATATCTCAGGTGATATGACAAGAGTGGCTAGGGCTCATTTCCAGGCTCCAGGTACACGTCTGACTCGTATTTGTGACATTTCGAGGTGTTTCGTGTCAAACTCATTTTTTCCATTATAGGCCATCAAAAATGGTGGAAAATGGAAAAAACAGCAAGGAACAGTTGCCTAATAACATCCTAAACATAATGTATATCTCCATAAATGTTTAAATCATTTTAACCTTTTCATGCATCACTAGTGATGCACACTAAATCTGAGACGCAGCACTGGTGATGCATTTGCATCACTAGTGATGCAAATGCATCACTGGTGATGCATGGGAAAAGCTTGCTCAAAGTGCTCACTATTAGCGAGTTTTGCAAATTTTCAGTATCAACCCTAACGACTGTGGGTCTCTGTGGCCTCCAGGACCCTATATTATATCTCAGGTGATGAAGCAAGAGTGGCTAGGGCTCATTTCCAGCCTCCAGGTACATGTCTGACTCCCATTTCTGACATGTATTGGTGTTTGGTGTCAAACACATTTTTTCCATTATGGGCCATGGAGCTCAGAGTCACACCACATTTCGTGTTTTGGACCCAAGGACCCCATAGTATACCTCAGATGACATACCAGGATTGTCTAAGGGCCATTTCTGTCCTCCAGGGACGACTTTTTGAAGTTTTTGGATTTAAGGGGGCAAAGTCACTTCTTCCACCCAGCCCAAGGTGCGCAAAATCGGGTACGATATCAGGTTTTTCCCTTGGCTGGAAGCTAAAAAAAACTTCAGATAATACCAAAGGTAGACAGATCAAATGAAAGCATCAGATCTGACCTTTCTAACAAGTGTATTTATGTCTTGAACACTCAAACGGTGTCTCTGATATCCAATCTGAGCTATTTGACAAATTAGCAAATCTTGGCAAAAAAATGTTTTGACAATTTTTGCTAATTTTCGGTATCAACCCTCATGACTGTTTTCAGGCCCCTGTAGCCACCAGGACCCCATTATATATCTCAGGTGATATGACAAGAGTGGCTAGGGCTCATTTCCAGGCTCCAGGTACACGTCTGACTCGTATTTGTGACATTTCGAGGTGTTTCGTGTCAAACTCATTTTTTCCATGATAGGCCATCAAAAATGGTGGAAAATGGAAAAAACAGCAAGGAACAGTTGCCTAATAACATCCTAAACATAATGTATATCTCCATAAATGTTTAAATCATTTTAACCTTTTCATGCATCACTAGTGAAGCACACTAAATCTGAGACGCAGCACTGGTGATGCATTTGCATCACTAGTGATGCAAATGCATCAGTGGTGATGCATGGGAAAAGCTTGCTAAAAGTGCTCACTATTAGCGAGTTTTGCAAATTTTCATTATCAACCCTAATGACTGTTTGTGGGTCCCTTTGGCCACCAGGACCCTATATTATATCTCAGGTGATGAAGCAAGAGTGGCTAGGGCTCATTTCCAGGCTCCAGGTACATGTCTGACTCCCATTTCTGACATGTTGAGGTGTTTGGAGTCAAACTAATTTTTTCCATTATGTGCCATAGAGCTCAGAGTCACACCACATTTCTAGTTTTGGACCCAAGGACCCCATAGTATACCTCAGATGACATACCAGGAGTGTCTAAGACCCATTTCTGTCCTCCAGGGACGACTTTTTGAAGTTTTTGGATTTAAGGGGGCAAAGTCACTTCTTCCACCCAGCCCAAGGTGCGCAAAATCGGGTACGATATCAGGTTTTTCCCTTGGCTGGAAGCTAAAAAAAACTTCAGATAATACCAAAGGTAGACAGATCAAATGAAAGCATCAGATCTGACCTTTCTAACAAGTGTATTTATGTCTTGAACACTCAAACGGTGTCTCTGATATCCAATATGAGCTATTTGACAAATTAGCAAATCTTGTCAAAAAATTTTTTGGATGATTTTTGCTAATTTTCGGTATCAACCCCCATGACTGTTTTCAGGCCCCTGTAGCCACCAGGACCCCATTATATATCTCAGGTGATATGACAAGAGTGGCTAGGGCTCATTTCCAGGCTCCAGGTACACGTCTGACTCCTATTTGTGACATTTCGAGGTGTTTCGTGTCAAACTCATTTTTTCCATTATAGGCCATCAAAAATGGTGGAAAATGGAAAAAACAGCAAGGAACAGTTGCCTAATAACATCCTAAACATAATGTATATCTCCATAAATGTTTAAATCATTTTAACCTTTTCATGCATCACTAGTGATGCACACTAAATCTGAGACGCAGCACTGGTGATGCATTTGCATCACTAGTGATGCAAATGCATCACTGGTGATGCATGGGAAAAGCTTGCTCAAAGTGCTCACTATTAGCGAGTTTTGCAAATTTTCAGTATCAACCCTAACGACTGTGGGTCTCTGTGGCTTCCAGGACCCTATATTATATCTCAGGTGATGAAGCAAGAGTGGCTAGGGCTCATTTCCAGCCTCCAGGTACATGTCTGACTCCCATTTCTGACATGTATTGGTGTTTGGTGTCAAACACATTTTTTCCATTATGGGCCATGGAGCTCAGAGTCACACCACATTTCGTGTTTTGGACCCAAGGACCCCATAGTATACCTCAGATGACATACCAGGATTGTCTAAGGGCCATTTCTGTCCTCCAGGGACGACTTTTTGAAGTTTTTGGATTTAAGGGGGCAAAGTCACTTCTTCCACCCAGCCCAAGGTGCGCAAAATCGGGTACGATATCAGGTTTTTCCCTTGGCTGGAAGCTAAAAAAAACTTCAGATAATACCAAAGGTAGACAGATCAAATGAAAGCATCAGATCTGACCTTTCTAACAAGTGTATTTATGTCTTGAACACTCAAACGGTGTCTCTGATATCCAATCTGAGCTATTTGACAAATTAGCAAATCTTGGCAAAAAAATGTTTTGACAATTTTTGCTAATTTTCGGTATCAACCCTCATGACTGTTTTCAGGCCCCTGTAGCCACCAGGACCCCATTATATATCTCAGGTGATATGACAAGAGTGGCTAGGGCTCATTTCCAGGCTCCAGGTACACGTCTGACTCCTATTTGTGACATTTCGAGGTGTTTGGTGTCAAACTCATTTTTTCCATGATAGGCCATCAAAAATGGTGGAAAATGGAAAACAAACAGCAAGGAACAGTTGCCTAATAACATCCTAAACATAATGTATATCTCCATTAATTTTTAAATCGTTTTAACTTTTTCATGCATCACTAGTGATGCACACTAAATCTGAGACGCAGCACTGGTGATGCATTTGCATCACTAGTGCAGCAAATGCATCACTGGTGATGCATGGGAAAAGCTTGCTAAAAGTGCTCACTATTAGCGAGTTTTGCAAATTTTCAGTATCAACCCTAATGACTGTTTGTGGGTCCCTTTGGCCACCAGGACCCTATATTATATCTCAGGTGATGAAGCAAGAGTGGCTAGGGCTCATTTCCAGCCTCCAGGTACATGTCTGACTCCCATTTCTGACATGTATAGGTGTTTGGTGTCAAACTAATTTTTTCCATTATGTGCCATAGAGCTCGGAGTCACACCACATTTCTAGTTTTGGACCCAAGGACCCCATAGTATACCTCAGATGACATACCAGGAGTGTCTAAGACCCATTTCTGTCCTCCAGGGACGACTTTTTGAAGTTTTTGGATTTAAGGGGGCAAAGTCACTTCTTCCACCCAGCCCAAGGTGCGCAAAATCGGGTACGATATCAGGTTTTTCCCTTCGCTGGAAGCTAAAAAAAACTTCAGATAATACCAAAGGTAAACAGATCAAATGAAAGCATCAGATCTGACCTTTCTAACAAGTGTATTTATGTCTTGAACACTCAAACGGTGTCTCTGATATCCAATCTGAGCTATTTGACAAATTAGCAAATCTTGGCAAAAAAATGTTTTGACAATTTTTGCTAATTTTCGGTATCAACCCTCATGACTGTTTTCAGGCCCCTGTAGCCACCAGGACCCCATTATATATCTCAGGTGATATGACAAGAGTGGCTAGGGCTCATTTCCAGGCTCCAGGTACACGTCTGACTCGTATTTGTGACATTTCGAGGTGTTTCGTGTCAAACTCATTTTTTCCATTATAGGCCATCAAAAATGGTGGAAAATGGAAAAAACAGCAAGGAACAGTTGCCTAATAACATCCTAAACATAATGTATATCTCCATAAATGTTTAAATCATTTTAACCTTTTCATGCATCACTAGTGAAGCACACTAAATCTGAGACGCAGCACTGGTGATGCATTTGCATCACTAGTGATGCAAATGCATCAGTGGTGATGCATGGGAAAAGCTTGCTAAAAGTGCTCACTATTAGCGAGTTTTGCAAATTTTCATTATCAACCCTAATGACTGTTTGTGGGTCCCTTTGGCCACCAGGACCCTATATTATATCTCAGGTGATGAAGCAAGAGTTGCTAGGGCTCATTTCCAGGCTCCAGGTACATGTCTGACTCCCATTTCTGACATGTTGAGGTGTTTGGAGTCAAACTAATTTTTTCCATTATGTGCCATAGAGCTCAGAGTCACACCACATTTCTAGTTTTGGACCCAAGGACCCCATAGTATACCTCAGATGACATACCAGGAGTGTCTAAGACCCATTTCTGTCCTCCAGGGACGACTTTTTGAAGTTTTTGGATTTAAGGGGGCAAAGTCACTTCTTCCACCCAGCCCAAGGTGCGTAAAATCGGGTACGATATCAGGTTTTTCCCTTGGCTGGAAGCTAAAAAAAACTTCAGATAATACCAAAGGTAGACAGATCAAATGAAAGCATCAGATCTGACCTTTCTAACAAGTGTATTTATGTCTTGAACACTCAAACGGTGTCTCTGATAATCAATATGAGCTATTTGACAAATTAGCAAATCTTGTCAAAAAAAATTTTGGATGATTTTTGCTAATTTTCGGTATCAACCCCCATGACTGTTTTCAGGCCCCTGTAGCCACCAGGACCCCATTATATATCTCAGGTGATATGACAAGAGTGGCTAGGGCTCATTTCCAGGCTCCAGGTACACGTCTGACTCCTATTTGTGACATTTCGAGGTGTTTCGTGTCAAACTCATTTTTTCCATTATAGGCCATCAAAAATGGTGGAAAATGGAAAAAACAGCAAGGAACAGTTGCCTAATAACATCCTAAACATAATGTATATCTCCATAAATGTTTAAATCATTTTAACCTTTTCATGCATCACTAGTGATGCACACTAAATCTGAGACGCAGCACTGGTGATGCATTTGCATCACTAGTGATGCAAATGCATCACTGGTGATGCATGGGAAAAGCTTGCTCAAAGTGCTCACTTTTAGCGAGTTTTGCAAATTTTCAGTATCAACCCTAACGACTGTGGGTCTCTGTGGCCTCCAGGACCCTATATTATATCTCAGGTGATGACGCAAGAGTGGCTAGGGCTCATTTCCAGCCTCCAGGTACATGTCTGACTCCCATTTCTGACATGTATTGGTGTTTGGTGTCAAACACATTTTTTCCATTATGGGCCATGGAGCTCAGAGTCACACCACATTTCTTGTTTTGGACCCAAGGACCCCATAGTATACCTCAGATGACATACCAGGATTGTCTAAGGGCCATTTCTGTCCTCCAGGGACGACTTTTTGAAGTTTTTGGATTTAAGGGGGCAAAGTCACTTCTTCCACCCAGCCCAAGGTGCTCAAAATCGGGTACGATATCAGGTTTTTCCCTTGGCTGGAAGCTAAAAAAAAACTTCAGATAATACCAAAGGTAGACAGATCAAATGAAAGCATCAGATCTGACCTTTCTAACAAGTGTATTTATGTCTTGAACACTCAAACGGTGTGTCTGATATCCAGCATGAGCTATTTGACAAATTAGCAAATCTTTTCAAAAAAATTTTTGGATGATTTTTGCTAATTTTCGGTATCAACCCCCATGACTGTTTTCAGGCCCCTGTAGCCACCAGGACCCCATTATATATCTCAGGTGATATGACAAGAGTGGCTAGGGCTCATTTCCAGGCTCCAGGTACACGTCTGACTCGTATTTGTGACATTTCGAGGTGTTTCGTGTCAAACTCATTTTTTCCATTATAGGCCATCAAAAATGGTGGAAAATGGAAAAAACAGCAAGGAACAGTTGCCTAATAACATCCTAAACATAATGTATATCTCCATAAATGTTTAAATCATTTTAACCTTTTCATGCATCACTAGTGATGCACACTAAATCTGAGACTTAGCACTGGTGATGCATTTGCATCACTAGTGATGCAAATGCATCACTGGTGATGCATGGGAAAAGCTTGCTCAAAGTGCTCACTATTAGCGAGTTTTGCAAATTTTCAGTATCAACCCTAACGACTGTGGGTCTCTGTGGCCTCCAGGACCCTATATTATATCTCAGGTGATGAAGCAAGAGTGGCTAGGGCTCATTTCCAGCCTCCAGGTACATGTCTGACTCCCATTTCTGACATGTATAGGTGTTTGGTGTCAAACACATTTTTTCCATTATGGGCCATGGAGCTCAGAGTCACACCACATTTCTTGTTTTGGACCCAAGGACCCCATAGTATACCTCAGATGACATACCAGGATTGTCTAAGGGCCATTTCTGTCCTCCAGGGACGACTTTTTGAAGTTTTTGGATTTAAGGGGGCAAAGTCACTTCTTCCACCCAGCCCAAGGTGCTCAAAATCGGGTACGATATCAGGTTTTTCCCTTGGCTGGAAGCTAAAAAAAAACTTCAGATAATACCAAAGGTAGACAGATCAAATGAAAGCATAAGATCTGACCTTTCTAACAAGTGTATTTATGTCTTGAACACTCAAACGGTGTGTCTGATATCCAGCATGAGCTATTTGACAAATTAGCAAATCTTTTCCAAAAACTTTTTTTGACGATTTTTGCTAATTTTCGGTATCAACCCCCATGACTGTTTTCAGGCCCCTGTAGCCACCAGGACCCCATTATATATCTCAGGTGATATAACAAGAGTGGCTAGGGCTCATTTCCAGGCTCCAGGTACACGTCTGACTCCTATTTGTGACATTTCGAGGTGTTTGGTGTCAAACTCATTTTTTCCATGATAGGCCATCAAAAATGGTGGAAAATGGAAAACAAACAGCAAGGAACAGTTGCCTAATAACATCCTAAACATAATGTATATCTCCATTAATTTTTAAATCGTTTTAACTTTTTCATGCATCACTAGTGATGCACACTAAATCTGAGACGCAGCACTGGTGATGCATTTGCATCACTAGTGCAGCAAATGCATCACTGGTGATGCATGGGAAAAGCTTGCTAAAAGTGCTCACTATTAGCGAGTTTTGCAAATTTTCAGTATCAACCCTAATGACTGTTTGTGGGTCCCTTTGGCCACCAGGACCCTATATTATATCTCAGGTGATGAAGCAAGAGTGGCTAGGGCTCATTTCCAGCCTCCAGGTACATGTCTGACTCCCATTTCTGACATGTATAGGTGTTTGGTGTCAAACTAATTTTTTCCATTATGTGCCATAGAGCTCGGAGTCACACCACATTTCTAGTTTTGGACCCAAGGACCCCATAGTATACCTCAGATGACATACCAGGAGTGTCTAAGACCCATTTCTGTCCTCCAGGGACGACTTTTTGAAGTTTTTGGATTTAAGGGGGCAAAGTCACTTCTTCCACCCAGCCCAAGGTGCGCAAAATCGGGTACGATATCAGGTTTTTCCCTTGGCTGGAAGCTAAAAAAAACTTCAGATAATACCAAAGGTAGACAGATCAAATGAAAGCATCAGATCTGACCTTTCTAACAAGTGTATTTATGTCTTGAACACTCAAACGGTGTCTCTGATATCCAATCTGAGCTATTTGACAAATTAGCAAATCTTGGCAAAAAAATGTTTTGACAATTTTTGCTAATTTTCGGTATCAACCCTCATGACTGTTTTCAGGCCCCTGTAGCCACCAGGACCCCATTATATATCTCAGGTGATATGACAAGAGTGGCTAGGGCTCATTTCCAGGCTCCAGGTACACGTCTGACTCGTATTTGTGACATTTCGAGGTGTTTCGTGTCAAACTCATTTTTTCCATTATAGGCCATCAAAAATGGTGGAAAATGGAAAAAACAGCAAGGAACAGTTGCCTAATAACATCCTAAACATAATGTATATCTCCATAAATGTTTAAATCATTTTAACCTTTTCATGCATCACTAGTGAAGCACACTAAATCTGAGACGCAGCACTGGTGATGCATTTGCATCACTAGTGATGCAAATGCATCAGTGGTGATGCATGGGAAAAGCTTGCTCAAAGTGCTCACTATTAGCGAGTTTTGCAAATTTTCAGTATCAACCCTAACGACTGTGGGTCTCTGTGGCCTCCAGGACCCTATATTATATCTCAGGTGATGAAGCAAGAGTGGCTAGGGCTCATTTCCAGCCTCCAGGTACATGTCTGACTCCCATTTCTGACATGTATAGGTGTTTGGTGTCAAACACATTTTTTCCATTATGGGCCATGGAGCTCAGAGTCACACCACATTTCTTGTTTTGGACCCAAGGACCCCATAGTATACCTCAGATGACATACCAGGATTGTCTAAGGGCCATTTCTGTCCTCCAGGGACGACTTTTTGAAGTTTTTGGATTTAAGGGGGCAAAGTCACTTCTTCCACCCAGCCCAAGGTGCTCAAAATCGGGTACGATATCAGGTTTTTCCTTTGGCTGGAAGCTAAAAAAAAACTTCAGATAATACCAAAGGTAGACAGATCAAATGAAAGCATCAGATCTGACCTTTCTAACAAGTGTATTTATGTCTTGAACACTCAAACGGTGTGTCTGATATCCAGCATGAGCTATTTTACAAATTAGCAAATCTTTTCAAAAAACTTTTTTTGACGATTTTTGCAAATTTTCGGTATCAACCCCCATGACTGTTTTCAGGCCCCTGTAGCCACCAGGACCCCATTATATATCTCAGGTGATATAACAAGAGTGGCTAGGGCTCATTTCCAGGCTCCAGGTACACGTCTGACTCCTATTTGTGACATTTCGAGGTGTTTGGTGTCAAACTCATGTTTTCCATGATAGGCCATCAAAAATGGTGGAAAATGGAAAACAAACAGCAAGGAACAGTTGCCTAATAATATCCTAAACATAATGTATATCTCCATTAATTTTTAAATCGTTTTAACTTTTTCATGCATCACTAGTGATGCACACTAAATCTGAGACGCAGCACTGGTGATGCATTTGCATCACTAGTGCAGCAAATGCATCACTGGTGATGCATGGGAAAAGCTTGCTAAAAGTGCTCACTATTAGCGAGTTTTGCAAATTTTCATTATCAACCCTAATGACTGTTTGTGGGTCCCTTTGGCCACCAGGACCCTATATTATATCTCAGGTGATGAAGCAAGAATGGCTAGGGCTCATTTCCAGGCTCCAGGTACATGTCTGACTCCCATTTCTGACATGTTGAGGTGTTTGGAGTCAAACTAATTTTTTCCATTATGTGCCATAGAGCTCAGAGTCACACCACATTTCTAGTTTTGGACCCAAGGACCCCATAGTATACCTCAGATGACATACCAGGAGTGTCTAAGACCCATTTCTGTCCTCCAGGGACGACTTTTTGAAGTTTTTGGATTTAAGGGGGCAAAGTCACTTCTTCCACCCAGCCCAAGGTGCGCAAAATCGGGTACGATATCAGGTTTTTCCCTTGGCTGGAAGCTAAAAAAAACTTCAGATAATACCAAAGGTAGACAGATCAAATGAAAGCATCAGATCTGACCTTTCTAACAAGTGTATTTATGTCTTGAACACTCAAACGGTGTCTCTGATATCCAATATGAGCTATTTGACAAATTAGCAAATCTTGTCAAAAAATTTTTTGGATGATTTTTGCTAATTTTCGGTATCAACCCCCATGACTGTTTTCAGGCCCCTGTAGCCACCAGGACCCCATTATATATCTCAGGTGATATGACAAGAGTGGCTAGGGCTCATTTCCAGGCTCCAGGTACACGTCTGACTCCTATTTGTGACATTTCGAGGTGTTTCGTGTCAAACTCATTTTTTCCATTATAGGCCATCAAAAATGGTGGAAAATGGAAAAAACAGCAAGGAACAGTTGCCTAATAACATCCTAAACATAATGTATATCTCCATAAATGTTTAAATCATTTTAACCTTTTCATGCATCACTAGTGATGCACACTAAATCTGAGACGCAGCACTGGTGATGCATTTGCATCACTAGTGATGCAAATGCATCACTGGTGATGCATGGGAAAAGCTTGCTCAAAGTGCTCACTATTAGCGAGTTTTGCAAATTTTCAGTATCAACCCTAACGACTGTGGGTCTCTGTGGCCTCCAGGACCCTATATTATATCTCAGGTGATGAAGCAAGAGTGGCTAGGGCTCATTTCCAGCCTCCAGGTACATGTCTGACTCTCATTTCTGACATGTATTGGTGTTTGGTGTCAAACACATTTTTTCCATTATGGGCCATGGAGCTCAGAGTCACACCACATTTCTTGTTTTGGACCCAAGGACCCCATAGTATACCTCAGATGACATACCAGGATTGTCTAAGGGCCATTTCTGTCCTCCAGGGACGACTTTTTGAAGTTTTTGGATTCAAGGGGGCAAAGTCACTTCTTCCACCCAGCCCAAGGTGCTCAAAATCGGGTACGATATCAGGTTTTTCCCTTGGCTGGAAGCTAAAAAAAAACTTCAGATAATACCAAAGGTAGACAGATCAAATGAAAGCATCAGATCTGACCTTTCTAACAAGTGTATTTATGTCTTGAACACTCAAACGGTGTCTCTGATATCCAATATGAGCTATTTGACAAATTAGCAAATCTTGTCAAAAAAATTTTTGGATGATTTTTGCTAATTTTCGGTATCAACCCCCATGACTGTTTTCAGGCCCCTGTAGCCACCAGGACCCCATTATATATCTCAGGTGATATAACAAGAGTGGCTAGGGCTCATTTCCAGGCTCCAGGTACACGTCTGACTCCTATTTGTGACATTTCGAGGTGTTTGGTGTCAAACTCATTTTTTCCATGATAGGCCATCAAAAATGGTGGAAAATGGAAAACAAACAGCAAGGAACAGTTGCCTAATAACATCCTAAACATAATGTATATCTCCATTAATTTTTAAATCGTTTTAACTTTTTCATGCATCACTAGTGATGCACACTAAATCTGAGACGCAGCACTGGTGATGCATTTGCATCACTAGTGCAGCAAATGCATCACTGGTGATGCATGGGAAAAGCTTGCTAAAAGTGCTCACTATTAGCGAGTTTTGCAAATTTTCAGTATCAACCCTAATGACTGTTTGTGGGTCCCTTTGGCCACCAGGACCCTATATTATATCTCAGGTGATGAAGCAAGAGTGGCTAGGGCTCATTTCCAGCCTCCAGGTACATGTCTGACTCCCATTTCTGACATGTATAGGTGTTTGGTGTCAAACTAATTTTTTCCATTATGTGCCATAGAGCTCGGAGTCACACCACATTTCTAGTTTTGGACCCAAGGACCCCATAGTATACCTCAGATGACATACCAGGAGTGTCTAAGACCCATTTCTGTCCTCCAGGGACGACTTTTTGAAGTTTTTGGATTTAAGGGGGCAAAGTCACTTCTTCCACCCAGCCCAAGGTGCGCAAAATCGGGTACGATATCAGGTTTTTCCCTTCGCTGGAAGCTAAAAAAAACTTCAGATAATACCAAAGGTAAACAGATCAAATGAAAGCATCAGATCTGACCTTTCTAACAAGTGTATTTATGTCTTGAACACTCAAACGGTGTCTCTGATATCCAATCTGAGCTATTTGACAAATTAGCAAATCTTGGCAAAAAAATGTTTTGACAATTTTTGCTAATTTTCGGTATCAACCCTCATGACTGTTTTCAGGCCCCTGTAGCCACCAGGACCCCATTATATATCTCAGGTGATATGACAAGAGTGGCTAGGGCTCATTTCCAGGCTCCAGGTACACGTCTGACTCGTATTTGTGACATTTCGAGGTGTTTCGTGTCAAACTCATTTTTTCCATTATAGGCCATCAAAAATGGTGGAAAATGGAAAAAACAGCAAGGAACAGTTGCCTAATAACATCCTAAACATAATGTATATCTCCATAAATGTTTAAATCATTTTAACCTTTTCATGCATCACTAGTGATGCACACTAAATCTGAGACGCAGCACTGGTGATGCATTTGCATCACTAGTGATGCAAATGCATCACTGGTGATGCATGGGAAAAGCTTGCTCAAAGTGCTCACTATTAGCGAGTTTTGCAAATTTTCAGTATCAACCCTAACGACTGTGGGTCTCTGTGGCCTCCAGGACCCTATATTATATCTCAGGTGATGAAGCAAGAGTGGCTAGGGCTCATTTCCAGCCTCCAGGTACATGTCTGACTCCCATTTCTGACATGTATTGGTGTTTGGTGTCAAACACATTTTTTCCATTATGGGCCATGGAGCTCAGAGTCACACCACATTTCGTGTTTTGGACCCAAGGACCCCATAGTATACCTCAGATGACATACCAGGATTGTCTAAGGGCCATTTCTGTCCTCCAGGGACGACTTTTTGAAGTTTTTGGATTTAAGGGGGCAAAGTCACTTCTTCCACCCAGCCCAAGGTGCGCAAAATCGGGTACGATATCAGGTTTTTCCCTTGGCTGGAAGCTAAAAAAAACTTCAGATAATACCAAAGGTAGACAGATCAAATGAAAGCATCAGATCTGACCTTTCTAACAAGTGTATTTATGTCTTGAACACTCAAACGGTGTCTCTGATATCCAATCTGAGCTATTTGACAAATTAGCAAATCTTGGCAAAAAAATGTTTTGACAATTTTTGCTAATTTTCGGTATCAACCCTCATGACTGTTTTCAGGCCCCTGTAGCCACCAGGACCCCATTATATATCTCAGGTGATATGACAAGAGTGGCTAGGGCTCATTTCCAGGCTCCAGGTACACGTCTGACTCGTATTTGTGACATTTCGAGGTGTTTCGTGTCAAACTCATTTTTTCCATGATAGGCCATCAAAAATGGTGGAAAATGGAAAAAACAGCAAGGAACAGTTGCCTAATAACATCCTAAACATAATGTATATCTCCATAAATGTTTAAATCATTTTAACCTTTTCATGCATCACTAGTGAAGCACACTAAATCTGAGACGCAGCACTGGTGATGCATTTGCATCACTAGTGATGCAAATGCATCAGTGGTGATGCATGGGAAAAGCTTGCTAAAAGTGCTCACTATTAGCGAGTTTTGCAAATTTTCATTATCAACCCTAATGACTGTTTGTGGGTCCCTTTGGCCACCAGGACCCTATATTATATCTCAGGTGATGAAGCAAGAGTGGCTAGGGCTCATTTCCAGGCTCCAGGTACATGTCTGACTCCCATTTCTGACATGTTGAGGTGTTTGGAGTCAAACTAATTTTTTCCATTATGTGCCATAGAGCTCAGAGTCACACCACATTTCTAGTTTTGGACCCAAGGACCCCATAGTATACCTCAGATGACATACCAGGAGTGTCTAAGACCCATTTCTGTCCTCCAGGGACGACTTTTTGAAGTTTTTGGATTTAAGGGGGCAAAGTCACTTCTTCCACCCAGCCCAAGGTGCGCAAAATCGGGTACGATATCAGGTTTTTCCCTTGGCTGGAAGCTAAAAAAAACTTCAGATAATACCAAAGGTAGACAGATCAAATGAAAGCATCAGATCTGACCTTTCTAACAAGTGTATTTATGTCTTGAACACTCAAACGGTGTCTCTGATATCCAATATGAGCTATTTGACAAATTAGCAAATCTTGTCAAAAAATTTTTTGGATGATTTTTGCTAATTTTCGGTATCAACCCCCATGACTGTTTTCAGGCCCCTGTAGCCACCAGGACCCCATTATATATCTCAGGTGATATGACAAGAGTGGCTAGGGCTCATTTCCAGGCTCCAGGTACACGTCTGACTCCTATTTGTGACATTTCGAGGTGTTTCGTGTCAAACTCATTTTTTCCATTATAGGCCATCAAAAATGGTGGAAAATGGAAAAAACAGCAAGGAACAGTTGCCTAATAACATCCTAAACATAATGTATATCTCCATAAATGTTTAAATCATTTTAACCTTTTCATGCATCACTAGTGAAGCACACTAAATCTGAGACGCAGCACTGGTGATGCATTTGCATCACTAGTGATGCAAATGCATCAGTGGTGATGCATGGGAAAAGCTTGCTAAAAGTGCTCACTATTAGCGAGTTTTGCAAATTTTCATTATCAACCCTAATGACTGTTTGTGGGTCCCTTTGGCCACCAGGACCCTATATTATATCTCAGGTGATGAAGCAAGAGTGGCTAGGGCTCATTTCCAGGCTCCAGGTACATGTCTGACTCCCATTTCTGACATGTTGAGGTGTTTGGAGTCAAACTAATTTTTTCCATTATGTGCCATAGAGCTCAGAGTCACACCACATTTCTAGTTTTGGACCCAAGGACCCCATAGTATACCTCAGATGACATACCAGGAGTGTCTAAGACCCATTTCTGTCCTCCAGGGACGACTTTTTGAAGTTTTTGGATTTAAGGGGGCAAAGTCACTTCTTCCACCCAGCCCAAGGTGCGCAAAATCGGGTACGATATCAGGTTTTTCCCTTGGCTGGAAGCTAAAAAAAACTTCAGAGAATACCAAAGGTAGACAGATCAAATGAAAGCATCAGATCTGACCTTTCTAACAAGTGTATTTATGTCTTGAACACTCAAACGGTGTCTCTGATATCCAATATGAGCTATTTGACAAATTAGCAAATCTTGTCAAAAAAATTTTTGGATGATTTTTGCTAATTTTCGGTATCAACCCCCATGACTGTTTTCAGGCCCCTGTAGCCACCAGGACCCCATTATATATCTCAGGTGATATGACAAGAGTGGCTAGGGCTCATTTCCAGGCTCCAGGTACACGTCTGACTCCTATTTGTGACATTTCGAGGTGTTTCGTGTCAAACTCATTTTTTCCATTATAGGCCATCAAAAATGGTGGAAAATGGAAAAAACAGCAAGGAACAGTTGCCTAATAACATCCTAAACATAATGTATATCTCCATAAATGTTTAAATCATTTTAACCTTTTCATGCATCACTAGTGATGCACACTAAATCTGAGACGCAGCACTGGTGATGCATTTGCATCACTAGTGATGCAAATGCATCACTGGTGATGCATGGGAAAAGCTTGCTCAAAGTGCTCACTATTAGCGAGTTTTGCAAATTTTCAGTATCAACCCTAACGACTGTGGGTCTCTGTGGCCTCCAGGACCCTATATTATATCTCAGGTGATGAAGCAAGAGTGGCTAGGGCTCATTTCCAGCCTCCAGGTACATGTCTGACTCCCATTTCTGACATGTATTGGTGTTTGGTGTCAAACACATTTTTTCCATTATGGGCCATGGAGCTCAGAGTCACACCACATTTCGTGTTTTGGACCCAAGGACCCCATAGTATACCTCAGATGACATACCAGGATTGTCTAAGGGCCATTTCTGTCCTCCAGGGACGACTTTTTGAAGTTTTTGGATTTAAGGGGGCAAAGTCACTTCTTCCACCCAGCCCAAGGTGCGCAAAATCGGGTACGATATCAGGTTTTTCCCTTGGCTGGAAGCTAAAAAAAACTTCAGATAATACCAAAGGTAGACAGATCAAATGAAAGCATCAGATCTGACCTTTCTAACAAGTGTATTTATGTCTTGAACACTCAAACGGTGTCTCTGATATCCAATCTGAGCTATTTGACAAATTAGCAAATCTTGGCAAAAAAATGTTTTGACAATTTTTGCTAATTTTCGGTATCAACCCTCATGACTGTTTTCAGGCCCCTGTAGCCACCAGGACCCCATTATATATCTCAGGTGATATGACAAGAGTGGCTAGGGCTCATTTCCAGGCTCCAGGTACACGTCTGACTCCTATTTGTGACATTTCGAGGTGTTTGGTGTCAAACTCATTTTTTCCATGATAGGCCATCAAAAATGGTGGAAAATGGAAAACAAACAGCAAGGAACAGTTGCCTAATAACATCCTAAACATAATGTATATCTCCATTAATTTTTAAATCGTTTTAACTTTTTCATGCATCACTAGTGATGCACACTAAATCTGAGACGCAGCACTGGTGATGCATTTGCATCACTAGTGCAGCAAATGCATCACTGGTGATGCATGGGAAAAGCTTGCTAAAAGTGCTCACTATTAGCGAGTTTTGCAAATTTTCAGTATCAACCCTAATGACTGTTTGTGGGTCCCTTTGGCCACCAGGACCCTATATTATATCTCAGGTGATGAAGCAAGAGTGGCTAGGGCTCATTTCCAGCCTCCAGGTACATGTCTGACTCCCATTTCTGACATGTATAGGTGTTTGGTGTCAAACTAATTTTTTCCATTATGTGCCATAGAGCTCGGAGTCACACCACATTTCTAGTTTTGGACCCAAGGACCCCATAGTATACCTCAGATGACATACCAGGAGTGTCTAAGACCCATTTCTGTCCTCCAGGGACGACTTTTTGAAGTTTTTGGATTTAAGGGGGCAAAGTCACTTCTTCCACCCAGCCCAAGGTGCGCAAAATCGGGTACGATATCAGGTTTTTCCCTTCGCTGGAAGCTAAAAAAAACTTCAGATAATACCAAAGGTAAACAGATCAAATGAAAGCATCAGATCTGACCTTTCTAACAAGTGTATTTATGTCTTGAACACTCAAACGGTGTCTCTGATATCCAATCTGAGCTATTTGACAAATTAGCAAATCTTGGCAAAAAAATGTTTTGACAATTTTTGCTAATTTTCGGTATCAACCCTCATGACTGTTTTCAGGCCCCTGTAGCCACCAGGACCCCATTATATATCTCAGGTGATATGACAAGAGTGGCTAGGGCTCATTTCCAGGCTCCAGGTACACGTCTGACTCGTATTTGTGACATTTCGAGGTGTTTCGTGTCAAACTCATTTTTTCCATTATAGGCCATCAAAAATGGTGGAAAATGGAAAAAACAGCAAGGAACAGTTGCCTAATAACATCCTAAACATAATGTATATCTCCATAAATGTTTAAATCATTTTAACCTTTTCATGCATCACTAGTGAAGCACACTAAATCTGAGACGCAGCACTGGTGATGCATTTGCATCACTAGTGATGCAAATGCATCAGTGGTGATGCATGGGAAAAGCTTGCTAAAAGTGCTCACTATTAGCGAGTTTTGCAAATTTTCATTATCAACCCTAATGACTGTTTGTGGGTCCCTTTGGCCACCAGGACCCTATATTATATCTCAGGTGATGAAGCAAGAGTTGCTAGGGCTCATTTCCAGGCTCCAGGTACATGTCTGACTCCCATTTCTGACATGTTGAGGTGTTTGGAGTCAAACTAATTTTTTCCATTATGTGCCATAGAGCTCAGAGTCACACCACATTTCTAGTTTTGGACCCAAGGACCCCATAGTATACCTCAGATGACATACCAGGAGTGTCTAAGACCCATTTCTGTCCTCCAGGGACGACTTTTTGAAGTTTTTGGATTTAAGGGGGCAAAGTCACTTCTTCCACCCAGCCCAAGGTGCGTAAAATCGGGTACGATATCAGGTTTTTCCCTTGGCTGGAAGCTAAAAAAAACTTCAGATAATACCAAAGGTAGACAGATCAAATGAAAGCATCAGATCTGACCTTTCTAACAAGTGTATTTATGTCTTGAACACTCAAACGGTGTCTCTGATAATCAATATGAGCTATTTGACAAATTAGCAAATCTTGTCAAAAAAAATTTTGGATGATTTTTGCTAATTTTCGGTATCAACCCCCATGACTGTTTTCAGGCCCCTGTAGCCACCAGGACCCCATTATATATCTCAGGTGATATGACAAGAGTGGCTAGGGCTCATTTCCAGGCTCCAGGTACACGTCTGACTCCTATTTGTGACATTTCGAGGTGTTTCGTGTCAAACTCATTTTTTCCATTATAGGCCATCAAAAATGGTGGAAAATGGAAAAAACAGCAAGGAACAGTTGCCTAATAACATCCTAAACATAATGTATATCTCCATAAATGTTTAAATCATTTTAACCTTTTCATGCATCACTAGTGATGCACACTAAATCTGAGACGCAGCACTGGTGATGCATTTGCATCACTAGTGATGCAAATGCATCACTGGTGATGCATGGGAAAAGCTTGCTCAATGTGCTCACTTTTAGCGAGTTTTGCAAATTTTCAGTATCAACCCTAACGACTGTGGGTCTCTGTGGCCTCCAGGACCCTATATTATATCTCAGGTGATGACGCAAGAGTGGCTAGGGCTCATTTCCAGCCTCCAGGTACATGTCTGACTCCCATTTCTGACATGTATTGGTGTTTGGTGTCAAACACATTTTTTCCATTATGGGCCATGGAGCTCAGAGTCACACCACATTTCTTGTTTTGGACCCAAGGACCCCATAGTATACCTCAGATGACATACCAGGATTGTCTAAGGGCCATTTCTGTCCTCCAGGGACGACTTTTTGAAGTTTTTGGATTTAAGGGGGCAAAGTCACTTCTTCCACCCAGCCCAAGGTGCTCAAAATCGGGTACGATATCAGGTTTTTCCCTTGGCTGGAAGCTAAAAAAAAACTTCAGATAATACCAAAGGTAGACAGATCAAATGAAAGCATCAGATCTGACCTTTCTAACAAGTGTATTTATGTCTTGAACACTCAAACGGTGTGTCTGATATCCAGCATGAGCTATTTGACAAATTAGCAAATCTTTTCAAAAAAATTTTTGGATGATTTTTGCTAATTTTCGGTATCAACCCCCATGACTGTTTTCAGGCCCCTGTAGCCACCAGGACCCCATTATATATCTCAGGTGATATGACAAGAGTGGCTAGGGCTCATTTCCAGGCTCCAGGTACACGTCTGACTCGTATTTGTGACATTTCGAGGTGTTTCGTGTCAAACTCATTTTTTCCATTATAGGCCATCAAAAATGGTGGAAAATGGAAAAAACAGCAAGGAACAGTTGCCTAATAACATCCTAAACATAATGTATATCTCCATAAATGTTTAAATCATTTTAACCTTTTCATGCATCACTAGTGATGCACACTAAATCTGAGACTTAGCACTGGTGATGCATTTGCATCACTAGTGATGCAAATGCATCACTGGTGATGCATGGGAAAAGCTTGCTCAAAGTGCTCACTATTAGCGAGTTTTGCAAATTTTCAGTATCAACCCTAACGACTGTGGGTCTCTGTGGCCTCCAGGACCCTATATTATATCTCAGGTGATGAAGCAAGAGTGGCTAGGGCTCATTTCCAGCCTCCAGGTACATGTCTGACTCCCATTTCTGACATGTATAGGTGTTTGGTGTCAAACACATTTTTTCCATTATGGGCCATGGAGCTCAGAGTCACACCACATTTCTTGTTTTGGACCCAAGGACCCCATAGTATACCTCAGATGACATACCAGGATTGTCTAAGGGCCATTTCTGTCCTCCAGGGACGACTTTTTGAAGTTTTTGGATTTAAGGGGGCAAAGTCACTTCTTCCACCCAGCCCAAGGTGCTCAAAATCGGGTACGATATCAGGTTTTTCCCTTGGCTGGAAGCTAAAAAAAAACTTCAGATAATACCAAAGGTAGACAGATCAAATGAAAGCATAAGATCTGACCTTTCTAACAAGTGTATTTATGTCTTGAACACTCAAACGGTGTGTCTGATATCCAGCATGAGCTATTTGACAAATTAGCAAATCTTTTCCAAAAACTTTTTTTGACGATTTTTGCTAATTTTCGGTATCAACCCCCATGACTGTTTTCAGGCCCCTGTAGCCACCAGGACCCCATTATATATCTCAGGTGATATAACAAGAGTGGCTAGGGCTCATTTCCAGGCTCCAGGTACACGTCTGACTCCTATTTGTGACATTTCGAGGTGTTTGGTGTCAAACTCATTTTTCCATGATAGGCCATCAAAAATGGTGGAAAATGGAAAACAAACAGCAAGGAACAGTTGCCTAATAACATCCTAAACATAATGTATATCTCCATTAATTTTTAAATCGTTTTAACTTTTTCATGCATCACTAGTGATGCACACTAAATCTGAGACGCAGCACTGGTGATGCATTTGCATCACTAGTGCAGCAAATGCATCACTGGTGATGCATGGGAAAAGCTTGCTAAAAGTGCTCACTATTAGCGAGTTTTGCAAATTTTCAGTATCAACCCTAATGACTGTTTGTGGGTCCCTTTGGCCACCAGGACCCTATATTATATCTCAGGTGATGAAGCAAGAGTGGCTAGGGCTCATTTCCAGCCTCCAGGTACATGTCTGACTCCCATTTCTGACATGTATAGGTGTTTGGTGTCAAACTAATTTTTTCCATTATGTGCCATAGAGCTCGGAGTCACACCACATTTCTAGTTTTGGACCCAAGGACCCCATAGTATACCTCAGATGACATACCAGGAGTGTCTAAGACCCATTTCTGTCCTCCAGGGACGACTTTTTGAAGTTTTTGGATTTAAGGGGGCAAAGTCACTTCTTCCACCCAGCCCAAGGTGCGCAAAATCGGGTACGATATCAGGTTTTTCCCTTGGCTGGAAGCTAAAAAAAACTTCAGATAATACCAAAGGTAGACAGATCAAATGAAAGCATCAGATCTGACCTTTCTAACAAGTGTATTTATGTCTTGAACACTCAAACGGTGTCTCTGATATCCAATCTGAGCTATTTGACAAATTAGCAAATCTTGGCAAAAAAATGTTTTGACAATTTTTGCTAATTTTCGGTATCAACCCTCATGACTGTTTTCAGGCCCCTGTAGCCACCAGGACCCCATTATATATCTCAGGTGATATGACAAGAGTGGCTAGGGCTCATTTCCAGGCTCCAGGTACACGTCTGACTCGTATTTGTGACATTTCGAGGTGTTTCGTGTCAAACTCATTTTTCCATTATAGGCCATCAAAAATGGTGGAAAATGGAAAAAACAGCAAGGAACAGTTGCCTAATAACATCCTAAACATAATGTATATCTCCATAAATGTTTAAATCATTTTAACCTTTTCATGCATCACTAGTGAAGCACACTAAATCTGAGACGCAGCACTGGTGATGCATTTGCATCACTAGTGATGCAAATGCATCAGTGGTGATGCATGGGAAAAGCTTGCTCAAAGTGCTCACTATTAGCGAGTTTTGCAAATTTTCAGTATCAACCCTAACGACTGTGGGTCTCTGTGGCCTCCAGGACCCTATATTATATCTCAGGTGATGAAGCAAGAGTGGCTAGGGCTCATTTCCAGCCTCCAGGTACATGTCTGACTCCCATTTCTGACATGTATAGGTGTTTGGTGTCAAACACATTTTTTCCATTATGGGCCATGGAGCTCAGAGTCACACCACATTTCTTGTTTTGGACCCAAGGACCCCATAGTATACCTCAGATGACATACCAGGATTGTCTAAGGGCCATTTCTGTCCTCCAGGGACGACTTTTTGAAGTTTTTGGATTTAAGGGGGCAAAGTCACTTCTTCCACCCAGCCCAAGGTGCTCAAAATCGGGTACGATATCAGGTTTTTCCTTTGGCTGGAAGCTAAAAAAAAACTTCAGATAATACCAAAGGTAGACAGATCAAATGAAAGCATCAGATCTGACCTTTCTAACAAGTGTATTTATGTCTTGAACACTCAAACGGTGTGTCTGATATCCAGCATGAGCTATTTTACAAATTAGCAAATCTTTTCAAAAAACTTTTTTTGACGATTTTTGCAAATTTTCGGTATCAACCCCCATGACTGTTTTCAGGCCCCTGTAGCCACCAGGACCCCATTATATATCTCAGGTGATATAACAAGAGTGGCTAGGGCTCATTTCCAGGCTCCAGGTACACGTCTGACTCCTATTTGTGACATTTCGAGGTGTTTGGTGTCAAACTCATGTTTTCCATGATAGGCCATCAAAAATGGTGGAAAATGGAAAACAAACAGCAAGGAACAGTTGCCTAATAACATCCTAAACATAATGTATATCTCCATTAATTTTTAAATCGTTTTAACTTTTTCATGCATCACTAGTGATGCACACTAAATCTGAGACGCAGCACTGGTGATGCATTTGCATCACTAGTGCAGCAAATGCATCACTGGTGATGCATGGGAAAAGCTTGCTAAAAGTGCTCACTATTAGCGAGTTTTGCAAATTTTCATTATCAACCCTAATGACTGTTTGTGGGTCCCTTTGGCCACCAGGACCCTATATTATATCTCAGGTGATGAAGCAAGAATGGCTAGGGCTCATTTCCAGGCTCCAGGTACATGTCTGACTCCCATTTCTGACATGTTGAGGTGTTTGGAGTCAAACTAATTTTTTCCATTATGTGCCATAGAGCTCAGAGTCACACCACATTTCTAGTTTTGGACCCAAGGACCCCATAGTATACCTCAGATGACATACCAGGAGTGTCTAAGACCCATTTCTGTCCTCCAGGGACGACTTTTTGAAGTTTTTGGATTTAAGGGGGCAAAGTCACTTCTTCCACCCAGCCCAAGGTGCGCAAAATCGGGTACGATATCAGGTTTTTCCCTTGGCTGGAAGCTAAAAAAAACTTCAGATAATACCAAAGGTAGACAGATCAAATGAAAGCATCAGATCTGACCTTTCTAACAAGTGTATTTATGTCTTGAACACTCAAACGGTGTCTCTGATATCCAATATGAGCTATTTGACAAATTAGCAAATCTTGTCAAAAAAATTTTTGGATGATTTTTGCTAATTTTCGGTATCAACCCCCATGACTGTTTTCAGGCCCCTGTAGCCACCAGGACCCCATTATATATCTCAGGTGATATGACAAGAGTGGCTAGGGCTCATTTCCAGGCTCCAGGTACACGTCTGACTCCTATTTGTGACATTTCGAGGTGTTTCGTGTCAAACTCATTTTTTCCATTATAGGCCATCAAAAATGGTGGAAAATGGAAAAAACAGCAAGGAACAGTTGCCTAATAACATCCTAAACATAATGTATATCTCCATAAATGTTTAAATCATTTTAACCTTTTCATGCATCACTAGTGATGCACACTAAATCTGAGACGCAGCACTGGTGATGCATTTGCATCACTAGTGATGCAAATGCATCACTGGTGATGCATGGGAAAAGCTTGCTCAAAGTGCTCACTATTAGCGAGTTTTGCAAATTTTCAGTATCAACCCTAACGACTGTGGGTCTCTGTGGCCTCCAGGACCCTATATTATATCTCAGGTGATGAAGCAAGAGTGGCTAGGGCTCATTTCCAGCCTCCAGGTACATGTCTGACTCCCATTTCTGACATGTATTGGTGTTTGGTGTCAAACACATTTTTTCCATTATGGGCCATGGAGCTCAGAGTCACACCACATTTCTTGTTTTGGACCCAAGGACCCCATAGTATACCTCAGATGACATACCAGGATTGTCTAAGGGCCATTTCTGTCCTCCAGGGACGACTTTTTGAAGTTTTTGGATTTAAGGGGGCAAAGTCACTTCTTCCACCCAGCCCAAGGTGCTCAAAATCGGGTACGATATCAGGTTTTTCCCTTGGCTGGAAGCTAAAAAAAAACTTCAGATAATACCAAAGGTAGACAGATCAAATGAAAGCATCAGATCTGACCTTTCTAACAAGTGTATTTATGTCTTGAACACTCAAACGGTGTGTCTGATATCCAGCATGAGCTATTTGACAAATTAGCAAATCTTTTCAAAAAACTTTTTTTGACGATTTTTGCTAATTTTCGGTATCAACCCCCATGACTGTTTTCAGGCCCCTGTAGCCACCAGGACCCCATTATATATCTCAGGTGATATAACAAGAGTGGCTAGGGCTCATTTCCAGGCTCCAGGTACACGTCTGACTCCTATTTGTGACATTTCGAGGTGTTTGGTGTCAAACTCATTTTTTCCATGATAGGCCATCAAAAATGGTGGAAAATGGAAAACAAACAGCAAGGAACAGTTGCCTAATAACATCCTAAACATAATGTATATCTCCATTAATTTTTAAATCGTTTTAACTTTTTCATGCATCACTAGTGATGCACACTAAATCTGAGACGCAGCACTGGTGATGCATTTGCATCACTAGTGCAGCAAATGCATCACTGGTGATGCATGGGAAAAGCTTGCTAAAAGTGCTCACTATTAGCGAGTTTTGCAAATTTTCAGTATCAACCCTAATGACTGTTTGTGGGTCCCTTTGGCCACCAGGACCCTATATTATATCTCAGGTGATGAAGCAAGAGTGGCTAGGGCTCATTTCCAGCCTCCAGGTACATGTCTGACTCCCATTTCTGACATGTATAGGTGTTTGGTGTCAAACTAATTTTTTCCATTATGTGCCATAGAGCTCGGAGTCACACCACATTTCTAGTTTTGGACCCAAGGACCCCATAGTATACCTCAGATGACATACCAGGAGTGTCTAAGACCCATTTCTGTCCTCCAGGGACGACTTTTTGAAGTTTTTGGATTTAAGGGGGCAAAGTCACTTCTTCCACCCAGCCCAAGGTGTGCAAAATCGGGTACGATATCAGGTTTTTCCCTTGGCTGGAAGCTAAAAAAAACTTCAGATAATACCAAAGGTAGACAGATCAAATGAAAGCATCAGATCTGACCTTTCTAACAAGTGTATTTATGTCTTGAACACTCAAACGGTGTCTCTGATATCCAATCTGAGCTATTTGACAAATTAGCAAATCTTGGCAAAAAATGTTTTGACAATTTTTGCTAATTTTCGGTATCAACCCTCATGACTGTTTTCAGGCCCCTGTAGCCACCAGGACCCCATTATATATCTCAGGTGATATGACAAGAGTGGCTAGGGCTCATTTCCAGGCTCCAGGTACACGTCTGACTCGTATTTGTGACATTTCGAGGTGTTTCGTGTCAAACTCATTTTTTCCATTATAGGGCATCAAAAATGGTGGAAAATGGAAAAAACAGCAAGGAACAGTTGCCTAATAACATCCTAAACATAATGTATATCTCCATAAATGTTTAAATCATTTTAACCTTTTCATGCATCACTAGTGAAGCACACTAAATCTGAGACGCAGCACTGGTGATGCATTTGCATCACTAGTGATGCAAATGCATCAGTGGTGATGCATGGGAAAAGCTTGCTAAAAGTGCTCACTATTAGCGAGTTTTGCAAATTTTCAGTATCAACCCTAATGACTGTTTGTGGGTCCCTTTGGCCACCAGGACCCTATATTATATCTCAGGTGATGAAGCAAGAGTGGCTAGGGCTCATTTCCAGGCTCCAGGTACATGTCTGACTCCCATTTCTGACATGTATAGGTGTTTGGTGTCAAACTAATTTTTTCCATTATGTGCCATAGAGCTCGGAGTCACACCACATTTCTAGTTTTGGACCCAAGGACCCCATAGTATACCTCAGATGACATACCAGGAGTGTCTAAGACCCATTTCTGTCCTCCAGGGACGACTTTTTGAAGTTTTTGGATTTAAGGGGGCAAAGTCACTTCTTCCACCCAGCCCAAGGTGTGCAAAATCGGGTACGATATCAGGTTTTTCCCTTGGCTGGAAGCTAAAAAAAACTTCAGATAATACCAAAGGTAGACAGATCAAATGAAAGCATCAGATCTGACCTTTCTAACAAGTGTATTTATGTCTTGAACACTCAAACGGTGTCTCTGATATCCAATCTGAGCTATTTGACAAATTAGCAAATCTTGGCAAAAAAATGTTTTGACAATTTTTGCTAATTTTCGGTATCAACCCTCATGACTGTTTTCAGGCCCCTGTAGCCACCAGGACCCCATTATATATCTCAGGTGATATGACAAGAGTGGCTAGGGCTCATTTCCAGGCTCCAGGTACACGTCTGACTCGTATTTGTGACATTTCGAGGTGTTTCGTGTCAAACTCATTTTTTCCATTATAGGGCATCAAAAATGGTGGAAAATGGAAAAAACAGCAAGGAACAGTTGCCTAATAACATCCTAAACATAATGTATATCTCCATAAATGTTTAAATCATTTTAACCTTTTCATGCATCACTAGTGAAGCACACTAAATCTGAGACGCAGCACTGGTGATGCATTTGCATCACTAGTGATGCAAATGCATCAGTGGTGATGCATGGGAAAAGCTTGCTAAAAGTGCTCACTATTAGCGAGTTTTGCAAATTTTCAGTATCAACCCTAATGACTGTTTGTGGGTCCCTTTGGCCACCAGGACCCTATATTATATCTCAGGTGATGAAGCAAGAGTGGCTAGGGCTCATTTCCAGGCTCCAGGTACATGTCTGACTCCCATTTCTGACATGTTGAGGTGTTTGGAGTCAAACTAATTTTTTCCATTATGTGCCATAGAGCTCAGAGTCACACCACATTTCTAGTTTTGGACCCAAGAACCCCATAGTATACCTCAGATGACATACCAGGAGTGTCTAAGACCCATTTCTGTCCTCCAGGGACGACTTTTTGAAGTTTTTGGATTTAAGGGGGCAAAGTCACTTCTTCCACCCAGCCCAAGGTGCGCAAAATCGGGTACGATATCAGGTTTTTCCCTTGGCTGGAAGCTAAAAAAAACTTCAGATAATACCAAAGGTAGACAGATCAAATGAAAGCATCAGATCTGACCTTTCTAACAAGTGTATTTATGTCTTGAACACTCAAACGGTGTCTCTGATATCCAATATGAGCTATTTGACAAATTAGCAAATCTTGTCAAAACATTTTTTGGATGATTTTTGCTAATTTTCGGTATCAACCCCCATGACTGTTTTCAGGCCCCTGTAGCCACCAGGACCCCATTATATATCTCAGGTGATATGACAAGAGTGGCTAGGGCTCATTTCCAGGCTCCAGGTACACGTCTGACTCCTATTTGTGACATTTCGAGGTGTTTCGTGTCAAACTCATTTTTTCCATTATAGGCCATCAAAAATGGTGGAAAATGGAAAAAACAGCAAGGAACAGTTGCCTAATAACATCCTAAACATAATGTATATCTCCATAAATGTTTAAATCATTTTAACCTTTTCATGCATCACTAGTGAAGCACACTAAATCTGAGACGCAGCACTGGTGATGCATTTGCATCACTAGTGATGCAAATGCATCAGTGGTGATGCATGGGAAAAGCTTGCTCAAAGTGCTCACTATTAGCGAGTTTTGCAAATTTTCAGTATCAACCCTAACGACTGTGGGTCTCTGTGGCCTCCAGGACCCTATATTATATCTCAGGTGATGAAGCAAGAGTGGCTAGGGCTCATTTCCAGCCTCCAGGTACATGTCTGACTCCCATTTCTGACATGTATAGGTGTTTGGTGTCAAACACATTTTTTCCATTATGGGCCATGGAGCTCAGAGTCACACCACATTTCTTGTTTTGGACCCAAGGACCCCATAGTATACCTCAGATGACATACCAGGATTGTCTAAGGGCCATTTCTGTCCTCCAGGGACGACTTTTTGAAGTTTTTGGATTTAAGGGGGCAAAGTCACTTCTTCCACCCAGCCCAAGGTGCTCAAAATCGGGTACGATATCAGGTTTTTCCTTTGGCTGGAAGCTAAAAAAAAACTTCAGATAATACCAAAGGTAGACAGAT
The DNA here is from genome assembly GCF_964263255.1 of Lissotriton vulgaris. Lineage (NCBI taxonomy): Eukaryota > Metazoa > Chordata > Amphibia > Caudata > Salamandridae > Lissotriton > Lissotriton vulgaris. The sequence goes on along the minus strand of NC_141699.1, from coordinate 88,181,521 downwards.
CAAATGAAAGCATCAGATCTGACCTTTCTAACAAGTGTATTTATGTCTTGAACACTCAAACGGTGTGTCTGATATCCAGCATGAGCTATTTTACAAATTAGCAAATCTTTTCAAAAAACTTTTTTTGACGATTTTTGCAAATTTTCGGTATCAACCCCCATGACTGTTTTCAGGCCCCTGTAGCCACCAGGACCCCATTATATATCTCAGGTGATATAACAAGAGTGGCTAGGGCTCATTTCCAGGCTCCAGGTACACGTCTGACTCCTATTTGTGACATTTCGAGGTGTTTGGTGTCAAACTCATGTTTTCCATGATAGGCCATCAAAAATGGTGGAAAATGGAAAACAAACAGCAAGGAACAGTTGCCTAATAACATCCTAAACATAATGTATATCTCCATTAATTTTTAAATCGTTTTAACTTTTTCATGCATCACTAGTGATGCACACTAAATCTGAGACGCAGCACTGGTGATGCATTTGCATCACTAGTGCAGCAAATGCATCACTGGTGATGCATGGGAAAAGCTTGCTAAAAGTGCTCACTATTAGCGAGTTTTGCAAATTTTCATTATCAACCCTAATGACTGTTTGTGGGTCCCTTTGGCCACCAGGACCCTATATTATATCTCAGGTGATGAAGCAAGAATGGCTAGGGCTCATTTCCAGGCTCCAGGTACATGTCTGACTCCCATTTCTGACATGTTGAGGTGTTTGGAGTCAAACTAATTTTTTCCATTATGTGCCATAGAGCTCAGAGTCACACCACATTTCTAGTTTTGGACCCAAGGACCCCATAGTATACCTCAGATGACATACCAGGAGTGTCTAAGACCCATTTCTGTCCTCCAGGGACGACTTTTTGAAGTTTTTGGATTTAAGGGGGCAAAGTCACTTCTTCCACCCAGCCCAAGGTGCGCAAAATCGGGTACGATATCAGGTTTTTCCCTTGGCTGGAAGCTAAAAAAAACTTCAGATAATACCAAAGGTAGACAGATCAAATGAAAGCATCAGATCTGACCTTTCTAACAAGTGTATTTATGTCTTGAACACTCAAACGGTGTCTCTGATATCCAATATGAGCTATTTGACAAATTAGCAAATCTTGTCAAAAAATTTTTTGGATGATTTTTGCTAATTTTCGGTATCAACCCCCATGACTGTTTTCAGGCCCCTGTAGCCACCAGGACCCCATTATATATCTCAGGTGATATGACAAGAGTGGCTAGGGCTCATTTCCAGGCTCCAGGTACACGTCTGACTCCTATTTGTGACATTTCGAGGTGTTTCGTGTCAAACTCATTTTTTCCATTATAGGCCATCAAAAATGGTGGAAAATGGAAAAAACAGCAAGGAACAGTTGCCTAATAACATCCTAAACATAATGTATATCTCCATAAATGTTTAAATCATTTTAACCTTTTCATGCATCACTAGTGATGCACACTAAATCTGAGACGCAGCACTGGTGATGCATTTGCATCACTAGTGATGCAAATGCATCACTGGTGATGCATGGGAAAAGCTTGCTCAAAGTGCTCACTATTAGCGAGTTTTGCAAATTTTCAGTATCAACCCTAACGACTGTGGGTCTCTGTGGCCTCCAGGACCCTATATTATATCTCAGGTGATGAAGCAAGAGTGGCTAGGGCTCATTTCCAGCCTCCAGGTACATGTCTGACTCCCATTTCTGACATGTATTGGTGTTTGGTGTCAAACACATTTTTTCCATTATGGGCCATGGAGCTCAGAGTCACACCACATTTCTTGTTTTGGACCCAAGGACCCCATAGTATACCTCAGATGACATACCAGGATTGTCTAAGGGCCATTTCTGTCCTCCAGGGACGACTTTTTGAAGTTTTTGGATTTAAGGGGGCAAAGTCACTTCTTCCACCCAGCCCAAGGTGCTCAAAATCGGGTACGATATCAGGTTTTTCCCTTGGCTGGAAGCTAAAAAAAAACTTCAGATAATACCAAAGGTAGACAGATCAAATGAAAGCATCAGATCTGACCTTTCTAACAAGTGTATTTATGTCTTGAACACTCAAACGGTGTGTCTGATATCCAGCATGAGCTATTTGACAAATTAGCAAATCTTTTCAAAAAACTTTTTTTGACGATTTTTGCTAATTTTCGGTATCAACCCCCATGACTGTTTTCAGGCCCCTGTAGCCACCAGGACCCCATTATATATCTCAGGTGATATAACAAGAGTGGCTAGGGCTCATTTCCAGGCTCCAGGTACACGTCTGACTCCTATTTGTGACATTTCGAGGTGTTTGGTGTCAAACTCATTTTTTCCATGATAGGCCATCAAAAATGGTGGAAAATGGAAAACAAACAGCAAGGAACAGTTGCCTAATAACATCCTAAACATAATGTATATCTCCATTAATTTTTAAATCGTTTTAACTTTTTCATGCATCACTAGTGATGCACACTAAATCTGAGACGCAGCACTGGTGATGCATTTGCATCACTAGTGCAGCAAATGCATCACTGGTGATGCATGGGAAAAGCTTGCTAAAAGTGCTCACTATTAGCGAGTTTTGCAAATTTTCAGTATCAACCCTAATGACTGTTTGTGGGTCCCTTTGGCCACCAGGACCCTATATTATATCTCAGGTGATGAAGCAAGAGTGGCTAGGGCTCATTTCCAGCCTCCAGGTACATGTCTGACTCCCATTTCTGACATGTATAGGTGTTTGGTGTCAAACTAATTTTTTCCATTATGTGCCATAGAGCTCGGAGTCACACCACATTTCTAGTTTTGGACCCAAGGACCCCATAGTATACCTCAGATGACATACCAGGAGTGTCTAAGACCCATTTCTGTCCTCCAGGGACGACTTTTTGAAGTTTTTGGATTTAAGGGGGCAAAGTCACTTCTTCCACCCAGCCCAAGGTGTGCAAAATCGGGTACGATATCAGGTTTTTCCCTTGGCTGGAAGCTAAAAAAAACTTCAGATAATACCAAAGGTAGACAGATCAAATGAAAGCATCAGATCTGACCTTTCTAACAAGTGTATTTATGTCTTGAACACTCAAACGGTGTCTCTGATATCCAATCTGAGCTATTTGACAAATTAGCAAATCTTGGCAAAAAAATGTTTTGACAATTTTTGCTAATTTTCGGTATCAACCCTCATGACTGTTTTCAGGCCCCTGTAGCCACCAGGACCCCATTATATATCTCAGGTGATATGACAAGAGTGGCTAGGGCTCATTTCCAGGCTCCAGGTACACGTCTGACTCGTATTTGTGACATTTCGAGGTGTTTCGTGTCAAACTCATTTTTTCCATTATAGGGCATCAAAAATGGTGGAAAATGGAAAAAACAGCAAGGAACAGTTGCCTAATAACATCCTAAACATAATGTATATCTCCATAAATGTTTAAATCATTTTAACCTTTTCATGCATCACTAGTGAAGCACACTAAATCTGAGACGCAGCACTGGTGATGCATTTGCATCACTAGTGATGCAAATGCATCAGTGGTGATGCATGGGAAAAGCTTGCTAAAAGTGCTCACTATTAGCGAGTTTTGCAAATTTTCAGTATCAACCCTAATGACTGTTTGTGGGTCCCTTTGGCCACCAGGACCCTATATTATATCTCAGGTGATGAAGCAAGAGTGGCTAGGGCTCATTTCCAGGCTCCAGGTACATGTCTGACTCCCATTTCTGACATGTTGAGGTGTTTGGAGTCAAACTAATTTTTTCCATTATGTGCCATAGAGCTCAGAGTCACACCACATTTCTAGTTTTGGACCCAAGGACCCCATAGTATACCTCAGATGACATACCAGGAGTGTCTAAGACCCATTTCTGTCCTCCAGGGACGACTTTTTGAAGTTTTTGGATTTAAGGGGGCAAAGTCACTTCTTCCACCCAGCCCAAGGTGCGCAAAATCGGGTACGATATCAGGTTTTTCCCTTGGCTGGAAGCTAAAAAAAACTTCAGATAATACCAAAGGTAGACAGATCAAATGAAAGCATCAGATCTGACCTTTCTAACAAGTGTATTTATGTCTTGAACACTCAAACGGTGTCTCTGATATCCAATATGAGCTATTTGACAAATTAGCAAATCTTGTCAAAACATTTTTTGGATGATTTTTGCTAATTTTCGGTATCAACCCCCATGACTGTTTTCAGGCCCCTGTAGCCACCAGGACCCCATTATATATCTCAGGTGATATGACAAGAGTGGCTAGGGCTCATTTCCAGGCTCCAGGTACACGTCTGACTCCTATTTGTGACATTTCGAGGTGTTTCGTGTCAAACTCATTTTTTCCATTATAGGCCATCAAAAATGGTGGAAAATGGAAAAAACAGCAAGGAACAGTTGCCTAATAACATCCTAAACATAATGTATATCTCCATAAATGTTTAAATCATTTTAACCTTTTCATGCATCACTAGTGAAGCACACTAAATCTGAGACGCAGCACTGGTGATGCATTTGCATCACTAGTGATGCAAATGCATCAGTGGTGATGCATGGGAAAAGCTTGCTCAAAGTGCTCACTATTAGCGAGTTTTGCAAATTTTCAGTATCAACCCTAACGACTGTGGGTCTCTGTGGCCTCCAGGACCCTATATTATATCTCAGGTGATGAAGCAAGAGTGGCTAGGGCTCATTTCCAGCCTCCAGGTACATGTCTGACTCCCATTTCTGACATGTATAGGTGTTTGGTGTCAAACACATTTTTTCCATTATGGGCCATGGAGCTCAGAGTCACACCACATTTCTTGTTTTGGACCCAAGGACCCCATAGTATACCTCAGATGACATACCAGGATTGTCTAAGGGCCATTTCTGTCCTCCAGGGACGACTTTTTGAAGTTTTTGGATTTAAGGGGGCAAAGTCACTTCTTCCACCCAGCCCAAGGTGCTCAAAATCGGGTACGATATCAGGTTTTTCCTTTGGCTGGAAGCTAAAAAAAAACTTCAGATAATACCAAAGGTAGACAGATCAAATGAAAGCATCAGATCTGACCTTTCTAACAAGTGTATTTATGTCTTGAACACTCAAACGGTGTGTCTGATATCCAGCATGAGCTATTTTACAAATTAGCAAATCTTTTCAAAAAACTTTTTTTGACGATTTTTGCAAATTTTCGGTATCAACCCCCATGACTGTTTTCAGGCCCCTGTAGCCACCAGGACCCCATTATATATCTCAGGTGATATAACAAGAGTGGCTAGGGCTCATTTCCAGGCTCCAGGTACACGTCTGACTCCTATTTGTGACATTTCGAGGTGTTTGGTGTCAAACTCATGTTTTCCATGATAGGCCATCAAAAATGGTGGAAAATGGAAAACAAACAGCAAGGAACAGTTGCCTAATAACATCCTAAACATAATGTATATCTCCATTAATTTTTAAATCGTTTTAACTTTTTCATGCATCACTAGTGATGCACACTAAATCTGAGACGCAGCACTGGTGATGCATTTGCATCACTAGTGCAGCAAATGCATCACTGGTGATGCATGGGAAAAGCTTGCTAAAAGTGCTCACTATTAGCGAGTTTTGCAAATTTTCATTATCAACCCTAATGACTGTTTGTGGGTCCCTTTGGCCACCAGGACCCTATATTATATCTCAGGTGATGAAGCAAGAATGGCTAGGGCTCATTTCCAGGCTCCAGGTACATGTCTGACTCCCATTTCTGACATGTTGAGGTGTTTGGAGTCAAACTAATTTTTTCCATTATGTGCCATAGAGCTCAGAGTCACACCACATTTCTAGTTTTGGACCCAAGGACCCCATAGTATACCTCAGATGACATACCAGGAGTGTCTAAGACCCATTTCTGTCCTCCAGGGACGACTTTTTGAAGTTTTTGGATTTAAGGGGGCAAAGTCACTTCTTCCACCCAGCCCAAGGTGCGCAAAATCGGGTACGATATCAGGTTTTTCCCTTGGCTGGAAGCTAAAAAAAACTTCAGATAATACCAAAGGTAGACAGATCAAATGAAAGCATCAGATCTGACCTTTCTAACAAGTGTATTTATGTCTTGAACACTCAAACGGTGTCTCTGATATCCAATATGAGCTATTTGACAAATTAGCAAATCTTGTCAAAAAAATTTTTGGATGATTTTTGCTAATTTTCGGTATCAACCCCCATGACTGTTTTCAGGCCCCTGTAGCCACCAGGACCCCATTATATATCTCAGGTGATATGACAAGAGTGGCTAGGGCTCATTTCCAGGCTCCAGGTACACGTCTGACTCCTATTTGTGACATTTCGAGGTGTTTCGTGTCAAACTCATTTTTTCCATTATAGGCCATCAAAAATGGTGGAAAATGGAAAAAACAGCAAGGAACAGTTGCCTAATAACATCCTAAACATAATGTATATCTCCATAAATGTTTAAATCATTTTAACCTTTTCATGCATCACTAGTGATGCACACTAAATCTGAGACGCAGCACTGGTGATGCATTTGCATCACTAGTGATGCAAATGCATCACTGGTGATGCATGGGAAAAGCTTGCTCAAAGTGCTCACTATTAGCGAGTTTTGCAAATTTTCAGTATCAACCCTAACGACTGTGGGTCTCTGTGGCCTCCAGGACCCTATATTATATCTCAGGTGATGAAGCAAGAGTGGCTAGGGCTCATTTCCAGCCTCCAGGTACATGTCTGACTCCCATTTCTGACATGTATTGGTGTTTGGTGTCAAACACATTTTTTCCATTATGGGCCATGGAGCTCAGAGTCACACCACATTTCTTGTTTTGGACCCAAGGACCCCATAGTATACCTCAGATGACATACCAGGATTGTCTAAGGGCCATTTCTGTCCTCCAGGGACGACTTTTTGAAGTTTTTGGATTTAAGGGGGCAAAGTCACTTCTTCCACCCAGCCCAAGGTGCTCAAAATCGGGTACGATATCAGGTTTTTCCCTTGGCTGGAAGCTAAAAAAAAACTTCAGATAATACCAAAGGTAGACAGATCAAATGAAAGCATCAGATCTGACCTTTCTAACAAGTGTATTTATGTCTTGAACACTCAAACGGTGTGTCTGATATCCAGCATGAGCTATTTGACAAATTAGCAAATCTTTTCAAAAAACTTTTTTTGACGATTTTTGCTAATTTTCGGTATCAACCCCCATGACTGTTTTCAGGCCCCTGTAGCCACCAGGACCCCATTATATATCTCAGGTGATATAACAAGAGTGGCTAGGGCTCATTTCCAGGCTCCAGGTACACGTCTGACTCCTATTTGTGACATTTCGAGGTGTTTGGTGTCAAACTCATTTTTTCCATGATAGGCCATCAAAAATGGTGGAAAATGGAAAACAAACAGCAAGGAACAGTTGCCTAATAACATCCTAAACATAATGTATATCTCCATTAATTTTTAAATCGTTTTAACTTTTTCATGCATCACTAGTGATGCACACTAAATCTGAGACGCAGCACTGGTGATGCATTTGCATCACTAGTGCAGCAAATGCATCACTGGTGATGCATGGGAAAAGCTTGCTAAAAGTGCTCACTATTAGCGAGTTTTGCAAATTTTCAGTATCAACCCTAATGACTGTTTGTGGGTCCCTTTGGCCACCAGGACCCTATATTATATCTCAGGTGATGAAGCAAGAGTGGCTAGGGCTCATTTCCAGCCTCCAGGTACATGTCTGACTCCCATTTCTGACATGTATAGGTGTTTGGTGTCAAACTAATTTTTTCCATTATGTGCCATAGAGCTCGGAGTCACACCACATTTCTAGTTTTGGACCCAAGGACCCCATAGTATACCTCAGATGACATACCAGGAGTGTCTAAGACCCATTTCTGTCCTCCAGGGACGACTTTTTGAAGTTTTTGGATTTAAGGGGGCAAAGTCACTTCTTCCACCCAGCCCAAGGTGTGCAAAATCGGGTACGATATCAGGTTTTTCCCTTGGCTGGAAGCTAAAAAAAACTTCAGATAATACCAAAGGTAGACAGATCAAATGAAAGCATCAGATCTGACCTTTCTAACAAGTGTATTTATGTCTTGAACACTCAAACGGTGTCTCTGATATCCAATCTGAGCTATTTGACAAATTAGCAAATCTTGGCAAAAAAATGTTTTGACAATTTTTGCTAATTTTCGGTATCAACCCTCATGACTGTTTTCAGGCCCCTGTAGCCACCAGGACCCCATTATATATCTCAGGTGATATGACAAGAGTGGCTAGGGCTCATTTCCAGGCTCCAGGTACACGTCTGACTCGTATTTGTGACATTTCGAGGTGTTTCGTGTCAAACTCATTTTTTCCATTATAGGGCATCAAAAATGGTGGAAAATGGAAAAAACAGCAAGGAACAGTTGCCTAATAACATCCTAAACATAATGTATATCTCCATAAATGTTTAAATCATTTTAACCTTTTCATGCATCACTAGTGAAGCACACTAAATCTGAGACGCAGCACTGGTGATGCATTTGCATCACTAGTGATGCAAATGCATCAGTGGTGATGCATGGGAAAAGCTTGCTAAAAGTGCTCACTATTAGCGAGTTTTGCAAATTTTCAGTATCAACCCTAATGACTGTTTGTGGGTCCCTTTGGCCACCAGGACCCTATATTATATCTCAGGTGATGAAGCAAGAGTGGCTAGGGCTCATTTCCAGGCTCCAGGTACATGTCTGACTCCCATTTCTGACATGTTGAGGTGTTTGGAGTCAAACTAATTTTTTCCATTATGTGCCATAGAGCTCAGAGTCACACCACATTTCTAGTTTTGGACCCAAGGACCCCATAGTATACCTCAGATGACATACCAGGAGTGTCTAAGACCCATTTCTGTCCTCCAGGGACGACTTTTTGAAGTTTTTGGATTTAAGGGGGCAAAGTCACTTCTTCCACCCAGCCCAAGGTGCGCAAAATCGGGTACGATATCAGGTTTTTCCCTTGGCTGGAAGCTAAAAAAAACTTCAGATAATACCAAAGGTAGACAGATCAAATGAAAGCATCAGATCTGACCTTTCTAACAAGTGTATTTATGTCTTGAACACTCAAACGGTGTCTCTGATATCCAATATGAGCTATTTGACAAATTAGCAAATCTTGTCAAAACATTTTTTGGATGATTTTTGCTAATTTTCGGTATCAACCCCCATGACTGTTTTCAGGCCCCTGTAGCCACCAGGACCCCATTATATATCTCAGGTGATATGACAAGAGTGGCTAGGGCTCATTTCCAGGCTCCAGGTACACGTCTGACTCCTATTTGTGACATTTCGAGGTGTTTCGTGTCAAACTCATTTTTTCCATTATAGGCCATCAAAAATGGTGGAAAATGGAAAAAACAGCAAGGAACAGTTGCCTAATAACATCCTAAACATAATGTATATCTCCATAAATGTTTAAATCATTTTAACCTTTTCATGCATCACTAGTGATGCACACTAAATCTGAGACGCAGCACTGGTGATGCATTTGCATCACTAGTGATGCAAATGCATCACTGGTGATGCATGGGAAAAGCTTGCTCAAAGTGCTCACTATTAGCGAGTTTTGCAAATTTTCAGTATCAACCCTAACGACTGTGGGTCTCTGTGGCCTCCAGGACCCTATATTATATCTCAGGTGATGAAGCAAGAGTGGCTAGGGCTCATTTCCAGCCTCCAGGTACATGTCTGACTCCCATTTCTGACATGTATTGGTGTTTGGTGTCAAACACATTTTTTCCATTATGGGCCATGGAGCTCAGAGTCACACCACATTTCTTGTTTTGGACCCAAGGACCCCATAGTATACCTCAGATGACATACCAGGATTGTCTAAGGGCCATTTCTGTCCTCCAGGGACGACTTTTTGAAGTTTTTGGATTTAAGGGGGCAAAGTCACTTCTTCCACCCAGCCCAAGGTGCTCAAAATCGGGTACGATATCAGGTTTTTCCCTTGGCTGGAAGCTAAAAAAAAACTTCAGATAATACCAAAGGTAGACAGATCAAATGAAAGCATCAGATCTGACCTTTCTAACAAGTGTATTTATGTCTTGAACACTCAAACGGTGTGTCTGATATCCAGCATGAGCTATTTGACAAATTAGCAAATCTTTTCAAAAACATTTTTGGATGATTTTTGCTAATTTTTGGTATCAACCCCCATGACTGTTTTCAGGCCCCTGTAGCCACCAGGACCCCATTATATATCTCAGGTGATATGACAAGAGTGGCTAGGGCTCATTTCCAGGCTCCAGGTACACGTCTGACTCGTATTTGTGACATTTCGAGGTGTTTCGTGTCAAACTCATTTTTTCCATTATAGGCCATCAAAAATGGTGGAAAATGGAAAAAACAGCAAGGAACAGTTGCCTAATAACATCCTAAACATAATGTATATCTCCATAAATGTTTAAATCATTTTAACCTTTTCATGCATCACTAGTGAAGCACACTAAATCTGAGACGCAGCACTGGTGATGCATTTGCATCACTAGTGATGCAAATGCATCAGTGGTGATGCATGGGAAAAGCTTGCTAAAAGTGCTCACTATTAGCGAGTTTTGCAAATTTTCAGTATCAACCCTAATGACTGTTTGTGGGTCCCTTTGGCCACCAGGACCCTATATTATATCTCAGGTGATGAAGCAAGAGTGGCTAGGGCTCATTTCCAGGCTCCAGGTACATGTCTGACTCCCATTTCTGACATGTTGAGGTGTTTGGAGTCAAACTAATTTTTTCCATTATGTGCCATAGAGCTCAGAGTCACACCACATTTCTAGTTTTGGACCCAAGGACCCCATAGTATACCTCAGATGACATACCAGGAGTGTCTAAGACCCATTTCTGTCCTCCAGGGACGACTTTTTGAAGTTTTTGGATTTAAGGGGGCAAAGTCACTTCTTCCACCCAGCCCAAGGTGCGCAAAATCGGGTACGATATCAGGTTTTTCCCTTGGCTGGAAGCTAAAAAAAACTTCAGATAATACCAAAGGTAGACAGATCAAATGAAAGCATCAGATCTGACCTTTCTAACAAGTGTATTTATGTCTTGAACACTCAAACGGTGTCTCTGATATCCAATATGAGCTATTTGACAAATTAGCAAATCTTGTCAAAACATTTTTTGGATGATTTTTGCTAATTTTCGGTATCAACCCCCATGACTGTTTTCAGGCCCCTGTAGCCACCAGGACCCCATTATATATCTCAGGTGATATGACAAGAGTGGCTAGGGCTCATTTCCAGGCTCCAGGTACACGTCTGACTCCTATTTGTGACATTTCGAGGTGTTTCGTGTCAAACTCATTTTTTCCATTATAGGCCATCAAAAATGGTGGAAAATGGAAAAAACAGCAAGGAACAGTTGCCTAATAACATCCTAAACATAATGTATATCTCCATAAATGTTTAAATCATTTTAACCTTTTCATGCATCACTAGTGATGCACACTAAATCTGAGACGCAGCACTGGTGATGCATTTGCATCACTAGTGATGCAAATGCATCACTGGTGATGCATGGGAAAAGCTTGCTCAAAGTGCTCACTATTAGCGAGTTTTGCAAATTTTCAGTATCAACCCTAACGACTGTGGGTCTCTGTGGCCTCCAGGACCCTATATTATATCTCAGGTGATGAAGCAAGAGTGGCTAGGGCTCATTTCCAGCCTCCAGGTACATGTCTGACTCCCATTTCTGACATGTATTGGTGTTTGGTGTCAAACACATTTTTTCCATTATGGGCCATGGAGCTCAGAGTCACACCACATTTCTTGTTTTGGACCCAAGGACCCCATAGTATACCTCAGATGACATACCAGGATTGTCTAAGGGCCATTTCTGTCCTCCAGGGACGACTTTTTGAAGTTTTTGGATTTAAGGGGGCAAAGTCACTTCTTCCACCCAGCCCAAGGTGCTCAAAATCGGGTACGATATCAGGTTTTTCCCTTGGCTGGAAGCTAAAAAAAAACTTCAGATAATACCAAAGGTAGACAGATCAAATGAAAGCATCAGATCTGACCTTTCTAACAAGTGTATTTATGTCTTGAACACTCAAACGGTGTGTCTGATATCCAGCATGAGCTATTTGACAAATTAGCAAATCTTTTCAAAAACATTTTTGGATGATTTTTGCTAATTTTTGGTATCAACCCCCATGACTGTTTTCAGGCCCCTGTAGCCACCAGGACCCCATTATATATCTCAGGTGATATGACAAGAGTGGCTAGGGCTCATTTCCAGTCTCCAGGTACACGTCTGACTCGTATTTGTGACATTTCGAGGTGTTTCGTGTCAAACTCATTTTTTCCATTATAGGCCATCAAAAATGGTGGAAAATGGAAAAAACAGCAAGGAACAGTTGCCTAATAACATCCTAAACATAATGTATATCTCCATAAATGTTTAAATCATTTTAACCTTTTCATGCATCACTAGTGATGCACACTAAATCTGAGACTTAGCACTGGTGATGCATTTGCATCACTAGTGATGCAAATGCATCACTGGTGATGCATGGGAAAAGCTTGCTCAAAGTGCTCACTATTAGCGAGTTTTGCAAATTTTCAGTATCAACCCTAACGACTGTGGGTCTCTGTGGCCTCCAGGACCCTATATTATATCTCAGGTGATGAAGCAAGAGTGGCTAGGGCTCATTTCCAGCCTCCAGGTACATGTCTGACTCCCATTTCTGACATGTATAGGTGTTTGGTGTCAAACAAATTTTTTCCATTATGGGCCATGGAGCTCAGAGTCACACCACATTTCTTGTTTTGGACCCAAGGACCCCATAGTATACCTCAGATGACATACCAGGATTGTCTAAGGGCCATTTCTGTCCTCCAGGGACGACTTTTTGAAGTTTTTGGATTTAAGGGGGCAAAGTCACTTCTTCCACCCAGCCCAAGGTGCTCAAAATCGGGTACGATATCAGGTTTTTCCCTTGGCTGGAAGCTAAAAAAAAACTTCAGATAATACCAAAGGTAGACAGATCAAATGAAAGCATAAGATCTGACCTTTCTAACAAGTGTATTTATGTCTTGAACACTCAAACGGTGTGTCTGATATCCAGCATGAGCTATTTGACAAATTAGCAAATCTTTTCAAAAAACTTTTTTTGACGATTTTTGCAAATTTTCGGTATCAACCCCCATGACTGTTTTCAGGCCCCTGTAGCCACCAGGACCCCATTATATATCTCAGGTGATATAACAAGAGTGGCTAGGGCTCATTTCCAGGCTCCAGGTACACGTCTGACTCCTATTTGTGACATTTCGAGGTGTTTGGTGTCAAACTCATTTTTTCCATGATAGGCCATCAAAAATGGTGGAAAATGGAAAACAAACAGCAAGGAACAGTTGCCTAATAACATCCTAAACATAATGTATATCTCCATTAATTTTTAAATCGTTTTAACTTTTTCATGCATCACTAGTGATGCACACTAAATCTGAGACGCAGCACTGGTGATGCATTTGCATCACTAGTGCAGCAAATGCATCACTGGTGATGCATGGGAAAAGCTTGCTAAAAGTGCTCACTATTAGCGAGTTTTGCAAATTTTCAGTATCAACCCTAATGACTGTTTGTGGGTCCCTTTGGCCACCAGGACCCTATATTATATCTCAGGTGATGAAGCAAGAGTGGCTAGGGCTCATTTCCAGCCTCCAGGTACATGTCTGACTCCCATTTCTGACATGTATAGGTGTTTGGTGTCAAACTAATTTTTTCCATTATGTGCCATAGAGCTCGGAGTCACACCACATTTCTAGTTTTGGACCCAAGGACCCCATAGTATACCTCAGATGACATACCAGGAGTGTCTAAGACCCATTTCTGTCCTCCAGGGACGACTTTTTGAAGTTTTTGGATTTAAGGGGGCAAAGTCACTTCTTCCACCCAGCCCAAGGTGCGCAAAATCGGGTACGATATCAGGTTTTTCCCTTGGCTGGAAGCTAAAAAAAACTTCAGATAATACCAAAGGTAGACAGATCAAATGAAAGCATCAGATCTGACCTTTCTAACAAGTGTATTTATGTCTTGAACACTCAAACGGTGTCTCTGATATCCAATCTGAGCTATTTGACAAATTAGCAAATCTTGGCAAAAAAATGTTTTGACAATTTTTGCTAATTTTCGGTATCAACCCTCATGACTGTTTTCAGGCCCCTGTAGCCACCAGGACCCCATTATATATCTCAGGTGATATGACAAGAGTGGCTAGGGCTCATTTCCAGGCTCCAGGTACACGTCTGACTCGTATTTGTGACATTTCGAGGTGTTTCGTGTCAAACTCATTTTTTCCATGATAGGCCATCAAAAATGGTGGAAAATGGAAAAAACAGCAAGGAACAGTTGCCTAATAATATCCTAAACATAATGTATATCTCCATAAATGTTTAAATCATTTTAACCTTTTCATGCATCACTAGTGAAGCACACTAAATCTGAGACGCAGCACTGGTGATGCATTTGCATCACTAGTGATGCAAATGCATCAGTGGTGATGCATGGGAAAAGCTTGCTAAAAGTGCTCACTATTAGCGAGTTTTGCAAATTTTCATTATCAACCCTAATGACTGTTTGTGGGTCCCTTTGGCCACCAGGACCCTATATTATATCTCAGGTGATGAAGCAAGAGTGGCTAGGGCTCATTTCCAGGCTCCAGGTACATGTCTGACTCCCATTTCTGACATGTATTGGTGTTTGGTGTCAAACACATTTTTTCCATTATGGGCCATGGAGCTCAGAGTCACACCACATTTCTAGTTTTGGACCCAAGGACCCCATAGTATACCTCAGATGACATACCAGGAGTGTCTAAGACCCATTTCTGTCCTCCAGGGATGACTTTTTGAAGTTTTTGGATTTAAGGGGGCAAAGTCACTTCTTCCACCCAGCCCAAGGTGCGCAAAATCGGGTACGATATCAGGTTTTTCCCTTGGCTGGAAGCTAAAAAAAACTTCAGATAATACCAAAGGTAGACAGATCAAATGAAAGCATCAGATCTGACCTTTCTAACAAGTGTATTTATGTCTTGAACACTCAAACGGTGTCTCTGATATCCAATATGAGCTATTTGACAAATTAGCAAATCTTGTCAAAAAAAATTTTGGATGATTTTTGCTAATTTTCGGTATCAACCCCCATGACTGTTTTCAGGCCCCTGTAGCCACCAGGACCCCATTATATATCTCAGGTGATATGACAAGAGTGGCTAGGGCTCATTTCCAGGCTCCAGGTACACGTCTGACTCCTATTTGTGACATTTCGAGGTGTTTCGTGTCAAACTCATTTTTTCCATTATAGGCCATCAAAAATGGTGGAAAATGGAAAAAACAGCAAGGAACAGTTGCCTAATAACATCCTAAACATAATGTATATCTCCATAAATGTTTAAATCATTTTAACCTTTTCATGCATCACTAGTGATGCACACTAAATCTGAGACGCAGCACTGGTGATGCATTTGCATCACTAGTGATGCAAATGCATCACTGGTGATGCATGGGAAAAGCTTGCTCAAAGTGCTCACTATTAGCGAGTTTTGCAAATTTTCAGTATCAACCCTAACGACTGTGGGTCTCTGTGGCCTCCAGGACCCTATATTATATCTCAGGTGATGAAGCAAGAGTGGCTAGGGCTCATTTCCAGCCTCCAGGTACATGTCTGACTCCCATTTCTGACATGTATTGGTGTTTGGTGTCAAACACATTTTTTCCATTATGGGCCATGGAGCTCAGAGTCACACCACATTTCGTGTTTTGGACCCAAGGACCCCATAGTATACCTCAGATGACATACCAGGATTGTCTAAGGGCCATTTCTGTCCTCCAGGGACGACTTTTTGAAGTTTTTGGATTTAAGGGGGCAAAGTCACTTCTTCCACCCAGCCCAAGGTGCGCAAAATCGGGTACGATATCAGGTTTTTCCCTTGGCTGGAAGCTAAAAAAAACTTCAGATAATACCAAAGGTAGACAGATCAAATGAAAGCATCAGATCTGACCTTTCTAACAAGTGTATTTATGTCTTGAACACTCAAACGGTGTCTCTGATATCCAATCTGAGCTATTTGACAAATTAGCAAATCTTGGCAAAAAAATGTTTTGACAATTTTTGCTAATTTTCGGTATCAACCCTCATGACTGTTTTCAGGCCCCTGTAGCCACCAGGACCCCATTATATATCTCAGGTGATATGACAAGAGTGGCTAGGGCTCATTTCCAGGCTCCAGGTACACGTCTGACTCGTATTTGTGACATTTCGAGGTGTTTCGTGTCAAACTCATTTTTTCCATGATAGGCCATCAAAAATGGTGGAAAATGGAAAAAACAGCAAGGAACAGTTGCCTAATAACATCCTAAACATAATGTATATCTCCATAAATGTTTAAATCATTTTAACCTTTTCATGCATCACTAGTGAAGCACACTAAATCTGAGACGCAGCACTGGTGATGCATTTGCATCACTAGTGATGCAAATGCATCAGTGGTGATGCATGGGAAAAGCTTGCTCAAAGTGCTCACTATTAGCGAGTTTTGCAAATTTTCAGTATCAACCCTAACGACTGTGGGTCTCTGTGGCCTCCAGGACCCTATATTATATCTCAGGTGATGAAGCAAGAGTGGCTAGGGCTCATTTCCAGCCTCCAGGTACATGTCTGACTCCCATTTCTGACATGTATTGGTGTTTGGTGTCAAACACATTTTTTCCATTATGGGCCATGGAGCTCAGAGTCACACCACATTTCTTGTTTTGGACCCAAGGACCCCATAGTATACCTCAGATGACATACCAGGATTGTCTAAGGGCCATTTCTGTCCTCCAGGGACGACTTTTTGAAGTTTTTGGATTTAAGGGGGCAAAGTCACTTCTTCCACCCAGCCCAAGGTGCGCAAAATCGGGTACGATATCAGGTTTTTCCCTTGGCTGGAAGCTAAAAAAAACTTCAGATAATACCAAAGGTAGACAGATCAAATGAAAGCATCAGATCTGACCTTTCTAACAAGTGTATTTATGTCTTGAACACTCAAACGGTGTCTCTGATATCCAATATGAGCTATTTGACAAATTAGCAAATCTTGTCAAAAAATTTTTTGGATGATTTTTGCTAATTTTCTGTATCAACCCCCATGACTGTTTTCAGGCCCCTGTAGCCACCAGGACCCCATTATATATCTCAGGTGATATGACAAGAGTGGCTAGGGCTCATTTCCAGGCTCCAGGTACACGTCTGACTCCTATTTGTGACATTTCGAGGTGTTTCGTGTCAAACTCATTTTTTCCATTATAGGCCATCAAAAATGGTGGAAAATGGAAAAAACAGCAAGGAACAGTTGCCTAATAACATCCTAAACATAATGTATATCTCCATAAATGTTTAAATCATTTTAACCTTTTCATGCATCACTAGTGATGCACACTAAATCTGAGACGCAGCACTGGTGATGCATTTGCATCACTAGTGATGCAAATGCATCACTGGTGATGCATGGGAAAAGCTTGCTCAAAGTGCTCACTATTAGCGAGTTTTGCAAATTTTCAGTATCAACCCTAACGACTGTGGGTCTCTGTGGCCTCCAGGACCCTATATTATATCTCAGGTGATGAAGCAAGAGTGGCTAGGGCTCATTTCCAGCCTCCAGGTACATGTCTGACTCCCATTTCTGACATGTATTGGTGTTTGGTGTCAAACACATTTTTTCCATTATGGGCCATGGAGCTCAGAGTCACACCACATTTCTTGTTTTGGACCCAAGGACCCCATAGTATACCTCAGATGACATACCAGGATTGTCTAAGGGCCATTTCTGTCCTCCAGGGACGACTTTTTGAAGTTTTTGGATTTAAGGGGGCAAAGTCACTTCTTCCACCCAGCCCAAGGTGCTCAAAATCGGGTACGATATCAGGTTTTTCCCTTGGCTGGAAGCTAAAAAAAAACTTCAGATAATACCAAAGGTAGACAGATCAAATGAAAGCATCAGATCTGACCTTTCTAACAAGTGTATTTATGTCTTGAACACTCAAACGGTGTGTCTGATATCCAGCATGAGCTATTTGACAAATTAGCAAATCTTTTCAAAAAACTTTTTTTGACGATTTTTGCTAATTTTCGGTATCAACCCCCATGACTGTTTTCAGGCCCCTGTAGCCACCAGGACCCCATTATATATCTCAGGTGATATAACAAGAGTGGCTAGGGCTCATTTCCAGGCTCCAGGTACACGTCTGACTCCTATTTGTGACATTTCGAGGTGTTTGGTGTCAAACTCATTTTTTCCATGATAGGCCATCAAAAATGGTGGAAAATGGAAAACAAACAGCAAGGAACAGTTGCCTAATAACATCCTAAACATAATGTATATCTCCATTAATTTTTAAATCGTTTTAACTTTTTCATGCATCACTAGTGATGCACACTAAATCTGAGACGCAGCACTGGTGATGCATTTGCATCACTAGTGCAGCAAATGCATCACTGGTGATGCATGGGAAAAGCTTGCTAAAAGTGCTCACTATTAGCGAGTTTTGCAAATTTTCAGTATCAACCCTAATGACTTTTTGTGGGTCCCTTTGGCCACCAGGACCCTATATTATATCTCAGGTGATGAAGCAAGAGTGGCTAGGGCTCATTTCCAGCCTCCAGGTACATGTCTGACTCCCATTTCTGACATGTATAGGTGTTTGGTGTCAAACTAATTTTTTCCATTATGTGCCATAGAGCTCGGAGTCACACCACATTTCTAGTTTTGGACCCAAGGACCCCATAGTATACCTCAGATGACATACCAGGAGTGTCTAAGACCCATTTCTGTCCTCCAGGGACGACTTTTTGAAGTTTTTGGATTTAAGGGGGCAAAGTCACTTCTTCCACCCAGCCCAAGGTGCGCAAAATCGGGTACGATATCAGGTTTTTCCCTTGGCTGGAAGCTAACAAAAACTTCAGATAATACCAAAGGTAGACAGATCAAATGAAAGCATCAGATCTGACCTTTCTAACAAGTGTATTTATGTCTTGAACACTCAAACGGTGTCTCTGATATCCAATCTGAGCTATTTGACAAATTAGCAAATCTTGGCAAAAAAATGTTTTGACAATTTTTGCTAATTTTCGGTATCAACCCTCATGACTGTTTTCAGGCCCCTGTAGCCACCAGGACCCCATTATATATCTCAGGTGATATGACAAGAGTGGCTAGGGCTCATTTCCAGGCTCCAGGTACACGTCTGACTCGTATTTGTGACATTTCGAGGTGTTTCGTGTCAAACTCATTTTTTCCATTATAGGCCATCAAAAATGGTGGAAAATGGAAAAAACAGCAAGGAACAGTTGCCTAATAACATCCTAAACATAATGTATATCTCCATAAATGTTTAAATCATTTTAACCTTTTCATGCATCACTAGTGAAGCACACTAAATCTGAGACGCAGCACTGGTGATGCATTTGCATCACTAGTGATGCAAATGCATCAGTGGTGATGCATGGGAAAAGCTTGCTAAAAGTGCTCACTATTAGCGAGTTTTGCAAATTTTCATTATCAACCCTAATGACTGTTTGTGGGTCCCTTTGGCCACCAGGACCCTATATTATATCTCAGGTGATGAAGCAAGAGTTGCTAGGGCTCATTTCCAGGCTCCAGGTACATGTCTGACTCCCATTTCTGACATGTTGAGGTGTTTGGAGTCAAACTAATTTTTTCCATTATGTGCCATAGAGCTCAGAGTCACACCACATTTCTAGTTTTGGACCCAAGGACCCCATAGTATACCTCAGATGACATACCAGGATTGTCTAAGGGCCATTTCTGTCCTCCAGGGACGACTTTTTGAAGTTTTTGGATTTAAGGGGGCAAAGTCACTTCTTCCACCCAGCCCAAGGTGCTCAAAATCGGGTACGATATCAGGTTTTTCCCTTGGCTGGAAGCTAAAAAAAAACTTCAGATAATACCAAAGGTAGACAGATCAAATGAAAGCATCAGATCTGACCTTTCTAACAAGTGTATTTATGTCTTGAACACTCAAACGGTGTGTCTGATATCCAGCATGAGCTATTTGACAAATTAGCAAATCTTTTCAAAAACATTTTTGGATGATTTTTGCTAATTTTCGGTATCAACCCCCATGACTGTTTTCAGGCCCCTGTAGCCACCAGGACCCCATTATATATCTCAGGTGATATGACAAGAGTGGCTAGGGCTCATTTCCAGGCTCCAGGTACACGTCTGACTCCTATTTGTGACATTTCGAGGTGTTTCGTGTCAAACTCATTTTTTCCATTATAGGCCATCAAAAATGGTGGAAAATGGAAAAAACAGCAAGGAACAGTTGCCTAATAACATCCTAAACATAATGTATATCTCCATAAATGTTTAAATCATTTTAACCTTTTCATGCATCACTAGTGATGCACACTAAATCTGAGACGCAGCACTGGTGATGCATTTGCATCACTAGTGATGCAAATGCATCACTGGTGATGCATGGGAAAAGCTTGCTCAAAGAGCTCACTATTAGCGAGTTTTGCAAATTTTCAGTATCAACCCTAACGACTGTGGGTCTCTGTGGCCTCCAGGACCCTATATTATATCTCAGGTGATGAAGCAAGAGTGGCTAGGGCTCATTTCCAGCCTCCAGGTACATGTCTGACTCCCATTTCTGACATGTATTGGTGTTTGGTGTCAAACACATTTTTTCCATTATGGGCCATGGAGCTCAGAGTCACAGCACATTTCTTGTTTTGGACCCAAGGACCCCATAGTATACCTCAGATGACATACCAGGATTGTCTAAGGGCCATTTCTGTCCTCCAGGGACGACTTTTTGAAGTTTTTGGATTTAAGGGGGCAAAGTCACTTCTTCCACCCAGCCCAAGGTGCTCAAAATCGGGTACGATATCAGGTTTTTCCCTTGGCTGGAAGCTAAAAAAAAACTTCAGATAATACCAAAGGTAGACAGATCAAATGAAAGCATCAGATCTGACCTTTCTAACAAGTGTATTTATGTCTTGAACACTCAAACGGTGTGTCTGATATCCAGCATGAGCTATTTGACAAATTAGCAAATCTTTTCAAAAAACTTTTTTTGACGATTTTTGCTAATTTTCGGTATCAACCCCCATGACTGTTTTCAGGCCCCTGTAGCCACCAGGGCCCCATTATATATCTCAGGTGATATAACAAGAGTGGCTAGGGCTCATTTCCAGGCTCCAGGTACACGTCTGACTCCTATTTGTGACATTTCGAGGTGTTTGGTGTCAAACTCATTTTTTCCATGATAGGCCATCAAAAATGGTGGAAAATGGAAAACAAACAGCAAGGAACAGTTGCCTAATAACATCCTAAACATAATGTATATCTCCATTAATTTTTAAATCGTTTTAACTTTTTCATGCATCACTAGTGATGCACACTAAATCTGAGACGCAGCACTGGTGATGCATTTGCATCACTAGTGCAGCAAATGCATCACTGGTGATGCATGGGAAAAGCTTGCTAAAAGTGCTCACTATTAGCGAGTTTTGCAAATTTTCAGTATCAACCCTAATGACTGTTTGTGGGTCCCTTTGGCCACCAGGACCCTATATTATATCTCAGGTGATGAAGCAAGAGTGGCTAGGGCTCATTTCCAGCCTCCAGGTACATGTCTGACTCCCATTTCTGACATGTATAGGTGTTTGGTGTCAAACTAATTTTTTCCATTATGTGCCATAGAGCTCGGAGTCACACCACATTTCTAGTTTTGGACCCAAGGACCCCATAGTATACCTCAGATGACATACCAGGAGTGTCTAAGACCCATTTCTGTCCTCCAGGGACGACTTTTTGAAGTTTTTGGATTTAAGGGGGCAAAGTCACTTCTTCCACCCAGCCCAAGGTGCGCAAAATCGGGTACGATATCAGGTTTTTCCCTTGGCTGGAAGCTAAAAAAAACTTCAGATAATACCAAAGGTAGACAGATCAAATGAAAGCATCAGATCTGACCTTTCTAACAAGTGTATTTATGTCTTGAACACTCAAACGGTGTCTCTGATATCCAATCTGAGCTATTTGACAAATTAGCAAATCTTGGCAAAAAAATGTTTTGACAATTTTTGCTAATTTTCGGTATCAACCCTCATGACTGTTTTCAGGCCCCTGTAGCCACCAGGACCCCATTATATATCTCAGGTGATATGACAAGAGTGGCTAGGGCTCATTTCCAGGCTCCAGGTACACGTCTGACTCGTATTTGTGACATTTCGAGGTGTTTCGTGTCAAACTCATTTTTTCCATTATAGGCCATCAAAAATGGTGGAAAATGGAAAAAACAGCAAGGAACAGTTGCCTAATAACATCCTAAACATAATGTATATCTCCATAAATGTTTAAATCATTTTAACCTTTTCATGCATCACTAGTGAAGCACACTAAATCTGAGACGCAGCACTGGTGATGCATTTGCATCACTAGTGATGCAAATGCATCAGTGGTGATGCATGGGAAAAGCTTGCTAAAAGTGCTCACTATTAGCGAGTTTTGCAAATTTTCAGTATCAACCCTAATGACTGTTTGTGGGTCCCTTTGGCCACCAGGACCCTATATTATATCTCAGGTGATGAAGCAAGAGTGGCTAGGGCTCATTTCCAGGCTCCAGGTACATGTCTGACTCCCATTTCTGACATGTTGAGGTGTTTGGAGTCAAACTAATTTTTTCCATTATGTGCCATAGAGCTCAGAGTCACACCACATTTCTAGTTTTGGACCCAAGGACCCCATAGTATACCTCAGATGACATACCAGGAGTGTCTAAGACCCATTTCTGTCCTCCAGGGACGACTTTTTGAAGTTTTTGGATTTAAGGGGGCAAAGTCACTTCTTCCACCCAGCCCAAGGTGCGCAAAATCGGGTACGATATCAGGTTTTTCCCTTGGCTGGAAGCTAAAAAAAACTTCAGATAATACCAAAGGTAGACAGATCAAATGAAAGCATCAGATCTGACCTTTCTAACAAGTGTATTTATGTCTTGAACACTCAAACGGTGTCTCTGATATCCAATATGAGCTATTTGACAAATTAGCAAATCTTGTCAAAAAATTTTTGGGATGATTTTTGCTAATTTTCGGTATCAACCCCCATGACTGTTTTCAGGCCCCTGTAGCCACCAGGACCCCATTATATATCTCAGGTGATATGACAAGAGTGGCTAGGGCTCATTTCCAGGCTCCAGGTACACGTCTGACTCGTATTTGTGACATTTCGAGGTGTTTCGTGTCAAACTCATTTTTTCCATGATAGGCCATCAAAAATGGTGGAAAATGGAAAAAACAGCAAGGAACAGTTGCCTAATACCATCCTAAACATAATGTATATCTCCATAAATGTTTAAATCATTTTAACCTTTTCATGCATCACTAGTGATGCACACTAAATCTGAGACGCAGCACTGGTGATGCATTTGCATCACTAGTGATGCAAATGCATCACTGGTGATGCATGGGAAAAGCTTGCTCAAAGTGCTCACTATTAGCGAGTTTTGCAAATTTTCAGTATCAACCCTAACGACTGTGGGTCTCTGTGGCCTCCAGGACCCTATATTATATCTCAGGTGATGAAGCAAGAGTGGCTAGGGCTCATTTCCAGCCTCCAGGTACATGTCTGACTCCCATTTCTGACATGTATTGGTGTTTGGTGTCAAACACATTTTTTCCATTATGGGCCATGGAGCTCAGAGTCACACCACATTTCTTGTTTTGGACCCAAGGACCCCATAGTATACCTCAGATGACATACCAGGATTGTCTAAGGGCCATTTCTGTCCTCCAGGGACGACTTTTTGAAGTTTTTGGATTTAAGGGGGCAAAGTCACTTCTTCCACCCAGCCCAAGGTGCTCAAAATCGGGTACGATATCAGGTTTTTCCCTTGGCTGGAAGCTAAAAAAAAACTTCAGATAATACCAAAGGTAGACAGATCAAATGAAAGCATCAGATCTGACCTTTCTAACAAGTGTATTTATGTCTTGAACACTCAAACAGTGTGTCTGATATCCAGCATGAGCTATTTGACAAATTAGCAAATCTTTTCAAAAAAATTTTTGGATGATTTTTGCTAATTTTTGGTATCAACCCCCATGACTGTTTTCAGGCCCCTGTAGCCACCAGGACCCCATTATATATCTCAGGTGATATGACAAGAGTGGCTAGGGCTCATTTCCAGGCTCCAGGTACACGTCTGACTCGTATTTGTGACATTTCGAGGTGTTTCGTGTCAAACTCATTTTTTCCATGATAGGCCATCAAAAATGGTGGAAAATGGAAAAAACAGCAAGGAACAGTTGCCTAATAACATCCTAAACATAATGTATATCTCCATAAATGTTTAAATCATTTTAACCTTTTCATGCATCACTAGTGAAGCACACTAAATCTGAGACGCAGCACTGGTGATGCATTTGCATCACTAGTGATGCAAATGCATCAGTGGTGATGCATGGGAAAAGCTTGCTCAAAGTGCTCACTATTAGCGAGTTTTGCAAATTTTCAGTATCAACCCTAACGACTGTGGGTCTCTGTGGCCTCCAGGACCCTATATTATATCTCAGGTGATGAAGCAAGAGTGGCTAGGGCTCATTTCCAGCCTCCAGGTACATGTCTGACTCCCATTTCTGACATGTATAGGTGTTTGGTGTCAAACAAATTTTTTCCATTATGGGCCATGGAGCTCAGAGTCACACCACATTTCTTGTTTTGGACCCAAGGACCCCATAGTATACCTCAGATGACATACCAGGATTGTCTAAGGGCCATTTCTGTCCTCCAGGGACGACTTTTTGAAGTTTTTGGATTTAAGGGGGCAAAGTCACTTCTTCCACCCAGCCCAAGGTGCTCAAAATCGGGTACGATATCAGGTTTTTCCCTTGGCTGGAAGCTAAAAAAAAACTTCAGATAATACCAAAGGTAGACAGATCAAATGAAAGCATAAGATCTGACCTTTCTAACAAGTGTATTTATGTCTTGATCACTCAAACGGTGTGTCTGATATCCAGCATGAGCTATTTGACAAATTAGCAAATCTTTTCCAAAAACTTTTTTTGACGATTTTTGCAAATTTTCGGTATCAACCCCCATGACTGTTTTCAGGCCCCTGTAGCCACCAGGACCCCATTATATATCTCAGGTGATATAACAAGAGTGGCTAGGGCTCATTTCCAGGCTCCAGGTACACGTCTGACTCCTATTTGTGACATTTCGAGGTGTTTGGTGTCAAACTCATTTTTTCCATGATAGGCCATCAAAAATGGTGGAAAATGGAAAACAAACAGCAAGGAACAGTTGCCTAATAACATCCTAAACATAATGTATATCTCCATTAATTTTTAAATCGTTTTAACTTTTTCATGCATCACTAGTGATGCACACTAAATCTGAGACGCAGCACTGGTGATGCATTTGCATCACTAGTGCAGCAAATGCATCACTGGTGATGCATGGGAAAAGCTTGCTAAAAGTGCTCACTATTAGCGAGTTTTGCAAATTTTCAGTATCAACCCTAATGACTGTTTGTGGGTCCCTTTGGCCACCAGGACCCTATATTATATCTCAGGTGATGAAGCAAGAGTGGCTAGGGCTCATTTCCAGCCTCCAGGTACATGTCTGACTCCCATTTCTGACATGTATAGGTGTTTGATGTCAAACTAATTTTTTCCATTATGTGCCATAGAGCTCGGAGTCACACCACATTTCTAGTTTTGGACCCAAGGACCCCATAGTATACCTCAGATGACATACCAGGAGTGTCTAAGACCCATTTCTGTCCTCCAGGGACGACTTTTTGAAGTTTTTGGATTTAAGGGGGCAAAGTCACTTCTTCCACCCAGCCCAAGGTGCGCAAAATCGGGTACGATATCAGGTTTTTCCCTTGGCTGGAAGCTAAAAAAAACTTCAGATAATACCAAAGGTAGACAGATCAAATGAAAGCATCAGATCTGACCTTTCTAACAAGTGTATTTATGTCTTGAACACTCAAACGGTGTCTCTGATATCCAATCTGAGCTATTTGACAAATTAGCAAATCTTGGCAAAAAAATGTTTTGACAATTTTTGCTAATTTTCGGTATCAACCCTCATGACTGTTTTCAGGCCCCTGTAGCCACCAGGACCCCATTATATATCTCAGGTGATATGACAAGAGTGGCTAGGGCTCATTTCCAGGCTCCAGGTACACGTCTGACTCGTATTTGTGACATTTCGAGGTGTTTCGTGTCAAACTCATTTTTTCCATGATAGGCCATCAAAAATGGTGGAAAATGGAAAAAACAGCAAGGAACAGTTGCCTAATAATATCCTAAACATAATGTATATCTCCATAAATGTTTAAATCATTTTAACCTTTTCATGCATCACTAGTGAAGCACACTAAATCTGAGACGCAGCACTGGTGATGCATTTGCATCACTAGTGATGCAAATGCATCAGTAGTGATGCATGGGAAAAGCTTGCTAAAAGTGCTCACTATTAGCGAGTTTTGCAAATTTTCATTATCAACCCTAATGACTGTTTGTGGGTCCCTTTGGCCACCAGGACCCTATATTATATCTCAGGTGATGAAGCAAGAGTGGCTAGGGCTCATTTCCAGGCTTCAGGTACATGTCTGACTCCCATTTCTGACATGTTGAGGTGTTTGGAGTCAAACTAATTTTTTCCATTATGTGCCATAGAGCTCAGAGTCACACCACATTTCTAGTTTTGGACCCAAGGACCCCATAGTATACCTCAGATGACATACCAGGAGTGTCTAAGACCCATTTCTGTCCTCCAGGGATGACTTTTTGAAGTTTTTGGATTTAAGGGGGCAAAGTCACTTCTTCCACCCAGCCCAAGGTGCGCAAAATCGGGTACGATATCAGGTTTTTCCCTTGGCTGGAAGCTAAAAAAAACTTCAGATAATACCAAAGGTAGACAGATCAAATGAAAGCATCAGATCTGACCTTTCTAACAAGTGTATTTATGTCTTGAACACTCAAACGGTGTCTCTGATATCCAATATGAGCTATTTGACAAATTAGCAAATCTTGTCAAAAAATATTTTGGATGATTTTTGCTAATTTTCGGTATCAACCCCCATGACTGTTTTCAGGCCCCTGTAGCCACCAGGACCCCATTATATATCTCAGGTGATATGACAAGAGTGGCTAGGGCTCATTTCCAGGCTCCAGGTACACGTCTGACTCCTATTTGTGATATTTCGAGGTGTTTCGTGTCAAACTCATTTTTTCCATTATAGGCCATCAAAAATGGTGGAAAATGGAAAAAACAGCAAGGAACAGTTGCCTAATAACATCCTAAACATAATGTATATCTCCATAAATGTTTAAATCATTTTAACCTTTTCATGCATCACTAGTGATGCACACTAAATCTGAGACGCAGCACTGGTGATGCATTTGCATCACTAGTGATGCAAATGCATCACTGGTGATGCATGGGAAAAGCTTGCTCAAAGTGCTCACTATTAGCGAGTTTTGCAAATTTTCAGTATCAACCCTAACGACTGTGGGTCTCTGTGGCCTCCAGGACCCTATATTATATCTCAGGTGATGAAGCAAGAGTGGCTAGGGCTCATTTCCAGCCTCCAGGTACATGTCTGACTCCCATTTCTGACATGTATTGGTGTTTGGTGTCAAACACATTTTTTCCATTATGGCCCATGGAGCTCAGAGTCACACCACATTTCGTGTTTTGGACCCAAGGACCCCATAGTATACCTCAGATGACATACCAGGATTGTCTAAGGGCCATTTCTGTCCTCCAGGGACGACTTTTTGAAGTTTTTGGATTTAAGGGGGCAAAGTCACTTCTTCCACCCAGCCCAAGGTGCGCAAAATCGGGTACGATATCAGGTTTTTCCCTTGGCTGGAAGCTAAAAAAAACTTCAGATAATACCAAAGGTAGACAGATCAAATGAAAGCATCAGATCTGACCTTTCTAACAAGTGTATTTATGTCTTGAACACTCAAACGGTGTCTCTGATATCCAATCTGAGCTATTTGACAAATTAGCAAATCTTGGCAAAAAAATGTTTTGACAATTTTTGCTAATTTTCGGTATCAACCCTCATGACTGTTTTCAGGCCCCTGTAGCCACCAGGACCCCATTATATATCTCAGGTGATATGACAAGAGTGGCTAGGGCTCATTTCCAGGCTCCAGGTACACGTCTGACTCGTATTTGTGACATTTCGAGGTGTTTCGTGTCAAACTCATTTTTTCCATGATAGGCCATCAAAAATGGTGGAAAATGGAAAAAACAGCAAGGAACAGTTGCCTAATAACATCCTAAACATAATGTATATCTCCATAAATGTTTAAATCATTTTAACCTTTTCATGCATCACTAGTGAAGCACACTAAATCTGAGACGCAGCACTGGTGATGCATTTGCATCACTAGTGATGCAAATGCATCAGTGGTGATGCATGGGAAAAGCTTGCTAAAAGTGCTCACTATTAGCGAGTTTTGCAAATTTTCATTATCAACCCTAATGACTGTTTGTGGGTCCCTTTGGCCACCAGGACCCTATATTATATCTCAGGTGATGAAGCAAGAGTGGCTAGGGCTCATTTCCAGGCTCCAGGTACATGTCTGACTCCCATTTCTGACATGTTGAGGTGTTTGGAGTCAAACTAATTTTTTCCATTATGTGCCATAGAGCTCAGAGTCACACCACATTTCTAGTTTTGGACCCAAGGACCCCATAGTATACCTCAGATGACATACCAGGAGTGTCTAAGACCCATTTCTGTCCTCCAGGGACGACTTTTTGAAGTTTTTGGATTTAAGGGGGCAAAGTCACTTCTTCCACCCAGCCCAAGGTGCACAAAATCGGGTACGATATCAGGTTTTTCCCTTGGCTGGAAGCTAAAAAAAACTTCAGATAATACCAAAGGTAGACAGATCAAATGAAAGCATCAGATCTGACCTTTCTAACAAGTGTATTTATGTCTTGAACACTCAAACGGTGTCTCTGATATCCAATATGAGCTATTTGACAAATTAGCAAATCTTGTCAAAAAATTTTTTGGATGATTTTTGCTAATTTTCGGTATCAACCCCCATGACTGTTTTCAGGCCCCTGTAGCCACCAGGACCCCATTATATATCTCAGGTGATATGACAAGAGTGGCTAGGGCTCATTTCCAGGCTCCAGGTACACGTCTGACTCGTATTTGTGACATTTCGAGGTGTTTCGTGTCAAACTCATTTTTTCCATGATAGGCCATCAAAAATGGTGGAAAATGGAAAAAACAGCAAGGAACAGTTGCCTAATACCATCCTAAACATAATGTATATCTCCATAAATGTTTAAATCATTTTAACCTTTTCATGCATCACTAGTGAAGCACACTAAATCTGAGACGCAGCACTGGTGATGCATTTGCATCACTAGTGATGCAAATGCATCAGTGGTGATGCATGGGAAAAGCTTGCTAAAAGTGCTCACTATTAGCGAGTTTTGCAAATTTTCAGTATCAACCCTAATGACTGTTTGTGGGTCCCTTTGGCCACCAGGACCCTATATTATATCTCAGGTGATGAAGCAAGAGTGGCTAGGGCTCATTTCCAGGCTCCAGGTACATGTCTGACTCCCATTTCTGACATGTTGAGGTGTTTGGAGTCAAACTAATTTTTTCCATTATGTGCCATAGAGCTCAGAGTCACACCACATTTCTAGTTTTGGACCCAAGGACCCCATAGTATACCTCAGATGACATACCAGGAGTGTCTAAGACCCATTTCTGTCCTCCAGGGACGACTTTTTGAAGTTTTTGGATTTAAGGGGGCAAAGTCACTTCTTCCACCCAGCCCAAGGTGCGCAAAATCGGGTACGATATCAGGTTTTTCCCTTGGCTGGAAGCTAAAAAAAACTTCAGATAATACCAAAGGTAGACAGATCAAATGAAAGCATCAGATCTGACCTTTCTAACAAGTGTATTTATGTCTTGAACACTCAAACGGTGTCTCTGATATCCAATATGAGCTATTTGACAAATTAGCAAATCTTGTCAAAAAATTTTTGGGATGATTTTTGCTAATTTTCGGTATCAACCCCCATGACTGTTTTCAGGCCCCTGTAGCCACCAGGACCCCATTATATATCTCAGGTGATATGACAAGAGTGGCTAGGGCTCATTTCCAGGCTCCAGGTACACGTCTGACTCGTATTTGTGACATTTCGAGGTGTTTCGTGTCAAACTCATTTTTTCCATGATAGGCCATCAAAAATGGTGGAAAATGGAAAAAACAGCAAGGAACAGTTGCCTAATACCATCCTAAACATAATGTATATCTCCATAAATGTTTAAATCATTTTAACCTTTTCATGCATCACTAGTGATGCACACTAAATCTGAGACGCAGCACTGGTGATGCATTTGCATCACTAGTGATGCAAATGCATCACTGGTGATGCATGGGAAAAGCTTGCTCAAAGTGCTCACTATTAGCGAGTTTTGCAAATTTTCAGTATCAACCCTAACGACTGTGGGTCTCTGTGGCCTCCAGGACCCTATATTATATCTCAGGTGATGAAGCAAGAGTGGCTAGGGCTCATTTCCAGCCTCCAGGTACATGTCTGACTCCCATTTCTGACATGTATTGGTGTTTGGTGTCAAACACATTTTTTCCATTATGGGCCATGGAGCTCAGAGTCACACCACATTTCTTGTTTTGGACCCAAGGACCCCATAGTATACCTCAGATGACATACCAGGATTGTCTAAGGGCCATTTCTGTCCTCCAGGGACGACTTTTTGAAGTTTTTGGATTTAAGGGGGCAAAGTCACTTCTTCCACCCAGCCCAAGGTGCTCAAAATCGGGTACGATATCAGGTTTTTCCCTTGGCTGGAAGCTAAAAAAAAACTTCAGATAATACCAAAGGTAGACAGATCAAATGAAAGCATCAGATCTGACCTTTCTAACAAGTGTATTTATGTCTTGAACACTCAAACAGTGTGTCTGATATCCAGCATGAGCTATTTGACAAATTAGCAAATCTTTTCAAAAAAATTTTTGGATGATTTTTGCTAATTTTTGGTATCAACCCCCATGACTGTTTTCAGGCCCCTGTAGCCACCAGGACCCCATTATATATCTCAGGTGATATGACAAGAGTGGCTAGGGCTCATTTCCAGGCTCCAGGTACACGTCTGACTCGTATTTGTGACATTTCGAGGTGTTTCGTGTCAAACTCATTTTTTCCATGATAGGCCATCAAAAATGGTGGAAAATGGAAAAAACAGCAAGGAACAGTTGCCTAATAACATCCTAAACATAATGTATATCTCCATAAATGTTTAAATCATTTTAACCTTTTCATGCATCACTAGTGAAGCACACTAAATCTGAGACGCAGCACTGGTGATGCATTTGCATCACTAGTGATGCAAATGCATCAGTGGTGATGCATGGGAAAAGCTTGCTCAAAGTGCTCACTATTAGCGAGTTTTGCAAATTTTCAGTATCAACCCTAACGACTGTGGGTCTCTGTGGCCTCCAGGACCCTATATTATATCTCAGGTGATGAAGCAAGAGTGGCTAGGGCTCATTTCCAGCCTCCAGGTACATGTCTGACTCCCATTTCTGACATGTATAGGTGTTTGGTGTCAAACAAATTTTTTCCATTATGGGCCATGGAGCTCAGAGTCACACCACATTTCTTGTTTTGGACCCAAGGACCCCATAGTATACCTCAGATGACATACCAGGATTGTCTAAGGGCCATTTCTGTCCTCCAGGGACGACTTTTTGAAGTTTTTGGATTTAAGGGGGCAAAGTCACTTCTTCCACCCAGCCCAAGGTGCTCAAAATCGGGTACGATATCAGGTTTTTCCCTTGGCTGGAAGCTAAAAAAAAACTTCAGATAATACCAAAGGTAGACAGATCAAATGAAAGCATAAGATCTGACCTTTCTAACAAGTGTATTTATGTCTTGATCACTCAAACGGTGTGTCTGATATCCAGCATGAGCTATTTGACAAATTAGCAAATCTTTTCCAAAAACTTTTTTTGACGATTTTTGCAAATTTTCGGTATCAACCCCCATGACTGTTTTCAGGCCCCTGTAGCCACCAGGACCCCATTATATATCTCAGGTGATATAACAAGAGTGGCTAGGGCTCATTTCCAGGCTCCAGGTACACGTCTGACTCCTATTTGTGACATTTCGAGGTGTTTGGTGTCAAACTCATTTTTTCCATGATAGGCCATCAAAAATGGTGGAAAATGGAAAACAAACAGCAAGGAACAGTTGCCTAATAACATCCTAAACATAATGTATATCTCCATTAATTTTTAAATCGTTTTAACTTTTTCATGCATCACTAGTGATGCACACTAAATCTGAGACGCAGCACTGGTGATGCATTTGCATCACTAGTGCAGCAAATGCATCACTGGTGATGCATGGGAAAAGCTTGCTAAAAGTGCTCACTATTAGCGAGTTTTGCAAATTTTCAGTATCAACCCTAATGACTGTTTGTGGGTCCCTTTGGCCACCAGGACCCTATATTATATCTCAGGTGATGAAGCAAGAGTGGCTAGGGCTCATTTCCAGCCTCCAGGTACATGTCTGACTCCCATTTCTGACATGTATAGGTGTTTGATGTCAAACTAATTTTTTCCATTATGTGCCATAGAGCTCGGAGTCACACCACATTTCTAGTTTTGGACCCAAGGACCCCATAGTATACCTCAGATGACATACCAGGAGTGTCTAAGACCCATTTCTGTCCTCCAGGGACGACTTTTTGAAGTTTTTGGATTTAAGGGGGCAAAGTCACTTCTTCCACCCAGCCCAAGGTGCGCAAAATCGGGTACGATATCAGGTTTTTCCCTTGGCTGGAAGCTAAAAAAAACTTCAGATAATACCAAAGGTAGACAGATCAAATGAAAGCATCAGATCTGACCTTTCTAACAAGTGTATTTATGTCTTGAACACTCAAACGGTGTCTCTGATATCCAATCTGAGCTATTTGACAAATTAGCAAATCTTGGCAAAAAAATGTTTTGACAATTTTTGCTAATTTTCGGTATCAACCCTCATGACTGTTTTCAGGCCCCTGTAGCCACCAGGACCCCATTATATATCTCAGGTGATATGACAAGAGTGGCTAGGGCTCATTTCCAGGCTCCAGGTACACGTCTGACTCGTATTTGTGACATTTCGAGGTGTTTCGTGTCAAACTCATTTTTTCCATGATAGGCCATCAAAAATGGTGGAAAATGGAAAAAACAGCAAGGAACAGTTGCCTAATAATATCCTAAACATAATGTATATCTCCATAAATGTTTAAATCATTTTAACCTTTTCATGCATCACTAGTGAAGCACACTAAATCTGAGACGCAGCACTGGTGATGCATTTGCATCACTAGTGATGCAAATGCATCAGTAGTGATGCATGGGAAAAGCTTGCTAAAAGTGCTCACTATTAGCGAGTTTTGCAAATTTTCATTATCAACCCTAATGACTGTTTGTGGGTCCCTTTGGCCACCAGGACCCTATATTATATCTCAGGTGATGAAGCAAGAGTGGCTAGGGCTCATTTCCAGGCTTCAGGTACATGTCTGACTCCCATTTCTGACATGTTGAGGTGTTTGGAGTCAAACTAATTTTTTCCATTATGTGCCATAGAGCTCAGAGTCACACCACATTTCTAGTTTTGGACCCAAGGACCCCATAGTATACCTCAGATGACATACCAGGAGTGTCTAAGACCCATTTCTGTCCTCCAGGGATGACTTTTTGAAGTTTTTGGATTTAAGGGGGCAAAGTCACTTCTTCCACCCAGCCCAAGGTGCGCAAAATCGGGTACGATATCAGGTTTTTCCCTTGGCTGGAAGCTAAAAAAAACTTCAGATAATACCAAAGGTAGACAGATCAAATGAAAGCATCAGATCTGACCTTTCTAACAAGTGTATTTATGTCTTGAACACTCAAACGGTGTCTCTGATATCCAATATGAGCTATTTGACAAATTAGCAAATCTTGTCAAAAAATTTTTTGGATGATTTTTGCTAATTTTCGGTATCAACCCCCATGACTGTTTTCAGGCCCCTGTAGCCACCAGGACCCCATTATATATCTCAGGTGATATGACAAGAGTGGCTAGGGCTCATTTCCAGGCTCCAGGTACACGTCTGACTCCTATTTGTGATATTTCGAGGTGTTTCGTGTCAAACTCATTTTTTCCATTATAGGCCATCAAAAATGGTGGAAAATGGAAAAAACAGCAAGGAACAGTTGCCTAATAACATCCTAAACATAATGTATATCTCCATAAATGTTTAAATCATTTTAACCTTTTCATGCATCACTAGTGATGCACACTAAATCTGAGACGCAGCACTGGTGATGCATTTGCATCACTAGTGATGCAAATGCATCACTGGTGATGCATGGGAAAAGCTTGCTCAAAGTGCTCACTATTAGCGAGTTTTGCAAATTTTCAGTATCAACCCTAACGACTGTGGGTCTCTGTGGCCTCCAGGACCCTATATTATATCTCAGGTGATGAAGCAAGAGTGGCTAGGGCTCATTTCCAGCCTCCAGGTACATGTCTGACTCCCATTTCTGACATGTATTGGTGTTTGGTGTCAAACACATTTTTTCCATTATGGCCCATGGAGCTCAGAGTCACACCACATTTCGTGTTTTGGACCCAAGGACCCCATAGTATACCTCAGATGACATACCAGGATTGTCTAAGGGCCATTTCTGTCCTCCAGGGACGACTTTTTGAAGTTTTTGGATTTAAGGGGGCAAAGTCACTTCTTCCACCCAGCCCAAGGTGCGCAAAATCGGGTACGATATCAGGTTTTTCCCTTGGCTGGAAGCTAAAAAAAACTTCAGATAATACCAAAGGTAGACAGATCAAATGAAAGCATCAGATCTGACCTTTCTAACAAGTGTATTTATGTCTTGAACACTCAAACGGTGTCTCTGATATCCAATCTGAGCTATTTGACAAATTAGCAAATCTTGGCAAAAAAATGTTTTGACAATTTTTGCTAATTTTCGGTATCAACCCTCATGACTGTTTTCAGGCCCCTGTAGCCACCAGGACCCCATTATATATCTCAGGTGATATGACAAGAGTGGCTAGGGCTCATTTCCAGGCTCCAGGTACACGTCTGACTCGTATTTGTGACATTTCGAGGTGTTTCGTGTCAAACTCATTTTTTCCATGATAGGCCATCAAAAATGGTGGAAAATGGAAAAAACAGCAAGGAACAGTTGCCTAATAACATCCTAAACATAATGTATATCTCCATAAATGTTTAAATCATTTTAACCTTTTCATGCATCACTAGTGAAGCACACTAAATCTGAGACGCAGCACTGGTGATGCATTTGCATCACTAGTGATGCAAATGCATCAGTGGTGATGCATGGGAAAAGCTTGCTAAAAGTGCTCACTATTAGCGAGTTTTGCAAATTTTCATTATCAACCCTAATGACTGTTTGTGGGTCCCTTTGGCCACCAGGACCCTATATTATATCTCAGGTGATGAAGCAAGAGTGGCTAGGGCTCATTTCCAGGCTCCAGGTACATGTCTGACTCCCATTTCTGACATGTTGAGGTGTTTGGAGTCAAACTAATTTTTTCCATTATGTGCCATAGAGCTCAGAGTCACACCACATTTCTAGTTTTGGACCCAAGGACCCCATAGTATACCTCAGATGACATACCAGGAGTGTCTAAGACCCATTTCTGTCCTCCAGGGACGACTTTTTGAAGTTTTTGGATTTAAGGGGGCAAAGTCACTTCTTCCACCCAGCCCAAGGTGCACAAAATCGGGTACGATATCAGGTTTTTCCCTTGGCTGGAAGCTAAAAAAAACTTCAGATAATACCAAAGGTAGACAGATCAAATGAAAGCATCAGATCTGACCTTTCTAACAAGTGTATTTATGTCTTGAACACTCAAACGGTGTCTCTGATATCCAATATGAGCTATTTGACAAATTAGCAAATCTTGTCAAAAAATTTTTTGGATGATTTTTGCTAATTTTCGGTATCAACCCCCATGACTGTTTTCAGGCCCCTGTAGCCACCAGGACCCCATTATATATCTCAGGTGATATGACAAGAGTGGCTAGGGCTCATTTCCAGGCTCCAGGTACACGTCTGACTCCTATTTGTGACATTTCGAGGTGTTTCGTGTCAAACTCATTTTTTCCATTATAGGCCATCAAAAATGGTGGAAAATGGAAAAAACAGCAAGGAACAGTTGCCTAATAACATCCTAAACATAATGTATATCTCCATAAATGTTTAAATCATTTTAACCTTTTCATGCATCACTAGTGATGCACACTAAATCTGAGACGCAGCACTGGTGATGCATTTGCATCACTAGTGATGCAAATGCATCACTGGTGATGCATGGGAAAAGCTTGCTCAAAGTGCTCACTATTAGCGAGTTTTGCAAATTTTCAGTATCAACCCTAACGACTGTGGGTCTCTGTGGCCTCCAGGACCCTATATTATATCTCAGGTGATGAAGCAAGAGTGGCTAGGGCTCATTTCCAGCCTCCAGGTACATGTCTGACTCCCATTTCTGACATGTATTGGTGTTTGGTGTCAAACACATTTTTTCCATTATGGGCCATGGAGCTCAGAGTCACACCACATTTCGTGTTTTGGACCCAAGGACCCCATAGTATACCTCAGATGACATACCAGGATTGTCTAAGGGCCATTTCTGTCCTCCAGGGACGACTTTTTGAAGTTTTTGGATTTAAGGGGGCAAAGTCACTTCTTCCACCCAGCCCAAGGTGCGCAAAATCGGGTACGATATCAGGTTTTTCCCTTGGCTGGAAGCTAAAAAAAACTTCAGATAATACCAAAGGTAGACAGATCAAATGAAAGCATCAGATCTGACCTTTCTAACAAGTGTATTTATGTCTTGAACACTCAAACGGTGTCTCTGATATCCAATCTGAGCTATTTGACAAATTAGCAAATCTTGGCAAAAAAATGTTTTGACAATTTTTGCTAATTTTCGGTATCAACCCTCATGACTGTTTTCAGGCCCCTGTAGCCACCAGGACCCCATTATATATCTCAGGTGATATGACAAGAGTGGCTAGGGCTCATTTCCAGGCTCCAGGTACACGTCTGACTCGTATTTGTGACATTTCGAGGTGTTTCGTGTCAAACTCATTTTTTCCATGATAGGCCATCAAAAATGGTGGAAAATGGAAAAAACAGCAAGGAACAGTTGCCTAATAACATCCTAAACATAATGTATATCTCCATAAATGTTTAAATCATTTTAACCTTTTCATGCATCACTAGTGAAGCACACTAAATCTGAGACGCAGCACTGGTGATGCATTTGCATCACTAGTGATGCAAATGCATCAGTGGTGATGCATGGGAAAAGCTTGCTAAAAGTGCTCACTATTAGCGAGTTTTGCAAATTTTCATTATCAACCCTAATGACTGTTTGTGGGTCCCTTTGGCCACCAGGACCCTATATTATATCTCAGGTGATGAAGCAAGAGTGGCTAGGGCTCATTTCCAGGCTCCAGGTACATGTCTGACTCCCATTTCTGACATGTTGAGGTGTTTGGAGTCAAACTAATTTTTTCCATTATGTGCCATAGAGCTCAGAGTCACACCACATTTCTAGTTTTGGACCCAAGGACCCCATAGTATACCTCAGATGACATACCAGGAGTGTCTAAGACCCATTTCTGTCCTCCAGGGACGACTTTTTGAAGTTTTTGGATTTAAGGGGGCAAAGTCACTTCTTCCACCCAGCCCAAGGTGCGCAAAATCGGGTACGATATCAGGTTTTTCCCTTGGCTGGAAGCTAAAAAAAACTTCAGATAATACCAAAGGTAGACAGATCAAATGAAAGCATCAGATCTGACCTTTCTAACAAGTGTATTTATGTCTTGAACACTCAAACGGTGTCTCTGATATCCAATATGAGCTATTTGACAAATTAGCAAATCTTGTCAAAAAATTTTTTGGATGATTTTTGCTAATTTTCGGTATCAACCCCCATGACTGTTTTCAGGCCCCTGTAGCCACCAGGACCCCATTATATATCTCAGGTGATATGACAAGAGTGGCTAGGGCTCATTTCCAGGCTCCAGGTACACGTCTGACTCCTATTTGTGACATTTCGAGGTGTTTCGTGTCAAACTCATTTTTTCCATTATAGGCCATCAAAAATGGTGGAAAATGGAAAAAACAGCAAGGAACAGTTGCCTAATATCATCCTAAACATAATGTATATCTCCATAAATGTTTAAATCATTTTAACCTTTTCATGCATCACTAGTGATGCACACTAAATCTGAGACGCAGCACTGGTGATGCATTTGCATCACTAGTGATGCAAATGCATCACTGGTGATGCATGGGAAAAGCTTGCTCAAAGTGCTCACTATTAGCGAGTTTTGCAAATTTTCAGTATCAACCCTAACGACTGTGGGTCTCTGTGGCCTCCAGGACCCTATATTATATCTCAGGTGATGAAGCAAGAGTGGCTAGGGCTCATTTCCAGCCTCCAGGTACATGTCTGACTCCCATTTCTGACATGTATTGGTGTTTGGTGTCAAACACATTTTTTCCATTATGGGCCATGGAGCTCAGAGTCACACCACATTTCTTGTTTTGGACCCAAGAACCCCATAGTATACCTCAGATGACATACCAGGATTGTCTAAGGGCCATTTCTGTCCTCCAGGGACGACTTTTTGAAGTTTTTGGATTTAAGGGGGCAAAGTCACTTCTTCCACCCAGCCCAAGGTGCTCAAAATCGGGTACGATATCAGGTTTTTCCCTTGGCTGGAAGCTAAAAAAAAACTTCAGATAATACCAAAGGTAGACAGATCAAATGAAAGCATCAGATCTGACCTTTCTAACAAGTGTATTTATGTCTTGAACACTCAAACGGTGTGTCTGATATCCAGCATGAGCTATTTGACAAATTAGCAAATCTTTTCAAAAAACTTTTTTTGACGATTTTTGCTAATTTTCGGTATCAACCCCCATGACTGTTTTCAGGCCCCTGTAGCCACCAGGACCCCATTATATATCTCAGGTGATATAACAAGAGTGGCTAGGGCTCATTTCCAGGCTCCAGGTACACGTCTGACTCCTATTTGTGACATTTCGAGGTGTTTGGTGTCAAACTCATTTTTTCCATGATAGGCCATCAAAAATGGTGGAAAATGGAAAACAAACAGCAAGGAACAGTTGCCTAATAACATCCTAAACATAATGTATATCTCCATTAATTTTTAAATCGTTTTAACTTTTTCATGCATCACTAGTGATGCACACTAAATCTGAGACGCAGCACTGGTGATGCATTTGCATCACTAGTGCAGCAAATGCATCACTGGTGATGCATGGGAAAAGCTTGCTAAAAGTGCTCACTATTAGCGAGTTTTGCAAATTTTCAGTATCAACCCTAATGACTGTTTGTGGGTCCCTTTGGCCACCAGGACCCTATATTATATCTCAGGTGATGAAGCAAGAGTGGCTAGGGCTCATTTCCAGCCTCCAGGTACATGTCTGACTCCCATTTCTGACATGTATAGGTGTTTGGTGTCAAACTAATTTTTTCCATTATGTGCCATAGAGCTCGGAGTCACACCACATTTCTAGTTTTGGACCCAAGGACCCCATAGTATACCTCAGATGACATACCAGGAGTGTCTAAGACCCATTTCTGTCCTCCAGGGACGACTTTTTGAAGTTTTTGGATTTAAGGGGGCAAAGTCACTTCTTCCACCCAGCCCAAGGTGCGCAAAATCGGGTACGATATCAGGTTTTTCCCTTGGCTGGAAGCTAAAAAAAACTTCAGATAATATCAAAGGTAGACAGATCAAATGAAAGCATCAGATCTGACCTTTCTAACAAGTGTATTTATGTCTTGAACACTCAAACGGTGTCTCTGATATCCAATCTGAGCTATTTGACAAATTAGCAAATCTTGGCAAAAAAATGTTTTGACAATTTTTGCTAATTTTCGGTATCAACCCTCATGACTGTTTTCAGGCCCCTGTAGCCACCAGGACCCCATTATATATCTCAGGTGATATGACAAGAGTGGCTAGGGCTCATTTCCAGGCTCCAGGTACACGTCTGACTCGTATTTGTGACATTTCGAGGTGTTTCGTGTCAAACTCATTTTTTCCATTATAGGCCATCAAAAATGGTGGAAAATGGAAAAAACAGCAAGGAACAGTTGCCTAATAACATCCTAAACATAATGTATATCTCCATAAATGTTTAAATCATTTTAACCTTTTCATGCATCACTAGTGAAGCACACTAAATCTGAGACGCAGCACTGGTGATGCATTTGCATCACTAGTGATGCAAATGCATCAGTGGTGATGCATGGGAAAAGCTTGCTAAAAGTGCTCACTATTAGCGAGTTTTGCAAATTTTCATTATCAACCCTAATGACTGTTTGTGGGTCCCTTTGGCCACCAGGACCCTATATTATATCTCAGGTGATGAAGCAAGAGTTGCTAGGGCTCATTTCCAG
Organism: Lissotriton vulgaris; assembly: GCF_964263255.1. NCBI lineage: Eukaryota > Metazoa > Chordata > Amphibia > Caudata > Salamandridae > Lissotriton > Lissotriton vulgaris. Next base: position 88,141,001 of record NC_141699.1, on the reverse strand, counting down.
GCTCCAGGTACATATCTGACTCCCATTTCTGACATGTTGAGGTGTTTGGAGTCAAACTAATTTTTTCCATTATGTGCCATAGAGCTCAGAGTCACACCACATTTCTAGTTTTGGACCCAAGGACCCCATAGTATACCTCAGATGACATACCAGGAGTGTCTAATACCCATTTCTGTCCTCCAGGGACGACTTTTTGAAGTTTTTGGATTTAAGGGGGCAAAGTCACTTCTTCCACCCAGCCCAAGGTGCGCAAAATCGGGTACGATATCAGGTTTTTCCCTTGGCTGGAAGCTAAAAAAAACTTCAGATAATACCAAAGGTAGACAGATCAAATGAAAGCATCAGATCTGACCTTTCTAACAAGTGTATTTATGTCTTGAACACTCAAACGGTATCTCTGATATCCAATATGAGCTATTTGACAAATTAGCATATCTTGTCAAAAAAATTTTTGGATGATTTTTGCTAATTTTCGGTATCAACCCCCATGACTGTTTTCAGGCCCCTGTAGCCACCAGGACCCCATTATATATCTCAGGTGATATGACAAGAGTGGCTAGGGCTCATTTCCAGGCTCCAGGTACACGTCTGACTCCTATTTGTGACATTTCGAGGTGTTTCGTGTCAAACTCATTTTTTCCATTATAGGCCATCAAAAATGGTGGAAAATGGAAAAAACAGCAAGGAACAGTTGCCTAATAACATCCTAAACATAATGTATATCTCCATAAATGTTTAAATCATTTTAACCTTTTCATGCATCACTAGTGATGCACACTAAATCTGAGACGCAGCACTGGTGATGCATTTGCATCACTAGTGATGCAAATGCATCACTGGTGATGCATGGGAAAAGCTTGCTCAAAGTGCTCACTATTAGCGAGTTTTGCAAATTTTCAGTATCAACCCTAACGACGGTGGGTCTCTGTGGCCTCCAGGACCCTATATTATATCTCAGGTGATGAAGCAAGAGTGGCTAGGGCTCATTTCCAGCCTCCAGGTACATGTCTGACTCCCATTTCTGACATGTATTGGTGTTTGGTGTCAAACACATTTTTTCCATTATGGGCCATGGAGCTCAGAGTCACACCACATTTCTTGTTTTGGACCCAAGGACCCCATAGTATACCTCAGATGACATACCAGGATTGTCTAAGGGCCATTTCTGTCCTCCAGGGACGACCTTTTGAAGTTTTTGGATTTAAGGGGGCAAAGTCACTTCTTCCACCCAGCCCAAGGTGCTCAAAATCGGGTACGATATCAGGTTTTTCCCTTGGCTGGAAGCTAAAAAAAAACTTCAGATAATACCAAAGGTAGACAGATCAAATGAAAGCATCAGATCTGACCTTTCTAACAAGTGTATTTATGTCTTGAACACTCAAACGGTGTCTCTGATATCCAGCATGAGCTATTTGACAAATTAGCAAATCTTTTCAAAAACATTTTTGGATGATTTTTGCTAATTTTCGGTATCAACCCCCATGACTGTTTTCAGGCCCCTGTAGCCACCAGGACCCCATTATATATCTCAGGTGATATAACAAGAGTGGCTAGGGCTCATTTCCAGGCTCCAGGTACACGTCTGACTCCTATTTGTGACATTTCGAGGTGTTTGGTGTCAAACTCATTTTTTCCATGATAGGCCATCAAAAATGGTGGAAAATGGAAAACAAACAGCAAGGAACAGTTGCCTAATAACATCCTAAACATAATGTATATCTCCATTAATTTTTAAATCGTTTTAACTTTTTCATGCATCACTAGTGATGCACACTAAATCTGAGACGCAGCAGTGGTGATGCATTTGCATCACTAGTGCAGCAAATGCATCACTGGTGATGCATGGGAAAAGCTTGCTAAAAGTGCTCACTATTAGCGAGTTTTGCAAATTTTCAGTATCAACCCTAATGACTGTTTGTGGGTCCCTTTGGCCACCAGGACCCTATATTATATCTCAGGTGATGAAGCAAGAGTGGCTAGGGCTCATTTCCAGCCTCCAGGTACATGTCTGACTCCCATTTCTGACATGTATAGGTGTTTGGTGTCAAACTAATTTTTTCCATTATGTGCCATAGAGCTCGGAGTCACACCACATTTCTAGTTTTGGACCCAAGGACCCCATAGTATACCTCAGATGACATACCAGGAGTGTCTAAGACCCATTTCTGTCCTCCAGGGACGACTTTTTGAAGTTTTTGGATTTAAGGGGGCAAAGTCACTTCTTCCACCCAGCCCAAGGTGCGCAAAATCGGGTACGATATCAGGTTTTTCCCTTGGCTGGAAGCTAAAAAAACTTCAGATAATACCAAAGGTAGACAGATCAAATGAAAGCATCAGATCTGACCTTTCTAACAAGTGTATTTATGTCTTGAACACTCAAACGGTGTCTCTGATATCCAATCTGAGCTATTTGACAAATTAGCAAATCTTGGCAAAAAAATGTTTTGACAATTTTTGCTAATTTTCGGTATCAACCCTCATGACTGTTTTCAGGCCCCTGTAGCCACCAGGACCCCATTATATATCTCAGGTGATATGACAAGAGTGGCTAGGGCTCATTTCCAGGCTCCAGGTACACGTCTGACTCGTATTTGTGACATTTCGAGGTGTTTCGTGTCAAACTCATTTTTTCCATGATAGGCCATCAAAAATGGTGGAAAATGGAAAAAACAGCAAGGAACAGTTGCCTAATAACATCCTAAACATAATGTATATCTCCATAAATGTTTAAATCATTTTAACCTTTTCATGCATCACTAGTGAAGCACACTAAATCTGAGACGCAGCACTGGTGATGCATTTGCATCACTAGTGATGCAAATGCATCAGTGGTGATGCATGGGAAAAGCTTGCTAAAAGTGCTCACTATTAGCGAGTTTTGCAAATTTTCATTATCAACCCTAATGACTGTTTGTGGGTCCCTTTGGCCACCAGGACCCTATATTATATCTCAGGTGATGAAGCAAGAGTGGCTAGGGCTCATTTCCAGGCTCCAGGTACATGTCTGACTCCCATTTCTGACATGTTGAGGTGTTTGGAGTCAAACTAATTTTTTCCATTATGTGCCATAGAGCTCAGAGTCACACCACATTTCTAGTTTTGGACCCAAGGACCCCATAGTATACCTCAGATGACATACCAGGAGTGTCTAAGACCCATTTCTGTCCTCCAGGGACGACTTTTTGAAGTTTTTGGATTTAAGGGGGCAAAGTCACTTCTTCCACCCAGCCCAAGGTGCGCAAAATCGGGTAAGATATCAGGTTTTTCACTTGGCTGGAAGCTAAAAAAAACTTCAGATAATACCAAAGGTAGACAGATCAAATGAAAGCATCAGATCTGACCTTTCTAACAAGTGTATTTATGTCTTGAACACTCAAACGGTGTCTCTGATATCCAATATGAGCTATTTGACAAATTAGCAAATCTTGTCAAAAAAATTTTTGGATGATTTTTGCTAATTTTCGGTATCAACCCCCATGACTGTTTTCAGGCCCCTGTAGCCACCAGGACCCCATTATATATCTCAGGTGATATGACAAGAGTGGCTAGGGCTCATTTCCAGGCTCCAGGTACACGTCTGACTCCTATTTGTGACATTTCGAGGTGTTTCGTGTCAAACTCATTTTTTCCATTATAGGCCATCAAAAATGGTGGAAAATGGAAAAAACAGCAAGGAACAGTTGCCTAATAACATCCTAAACATAATGTATATCTCCATAAATGTTTAAATCATTTTAACCTTTTCATGCATCACTAGTGATGCACACTAAATCTGAGACGCAGCACTGGTGATGCATTTGCATCACTAGTGATGCAAATGCATCACTGGTGATGCATGGGAAAAGCTTGCTCAAAGTGCTCACTATTAGCGAGTTTTGCAAATTTTCAGTATCAACCCTAACGACTGTGGGTCTCTGTGGCCTCCAGGACCCTATATTATATCTCAGGTGATGAAGCAAGAGTGGCTAGGGCTCATTTCCAGCCTCCAGGTACATGTCTGACTCCCATTTCTGACATGTATTGGTGTTTGGTGTCAAACACATTTTTTCCATTATGGGCCATGGAGCTCAGAGTCACACCACATTTCGTGTTTTGGACCCAAGGACCCCATAGTATACCTCAGATGACATACCAGGATTGTCTAAGGGCCATTTCTGTCCTCCAGGGGCGACTTTTTGAAGTTTTTGGATTTAAGGGGGCAAAGTCACTTCTTCCACCCAGCCCAAGGTGCGCAAAATCGGGTACGATATCAGGTTTTTCCCTTGGCTGGAAGCTAAAAAAAACTTCAGATAATACCAAAGGTAGACAGATCAAATGAAAGCATCAGATCTGACCTTTCTAACAAGTGTATTTATGTCTTGAACACTCAAACGGTGTCTCTGATATCCAATATGAGCTATTTGACAAATTAGCAAATCTTGGCAAAAAAATGTTTTGACAATTTTTGCTAATTTTCGGTATCAACCCTCATGACTGTTTTCAGGCCCCTGTAGCCACCAGGACCCCATTATATATCTCAGGTGATATGACAAGAGTGGCTAGGGCTCATTTCCAGGCTCCAGGTACACGTCTGACTCGTATTTGTGACATTTCGAGGTGTTTCGTGTCAAACTCATTTTTTCCATTATAGGCCATCAAAAATGGTGGAAAATGGAAAAAACAGCAAGGAACAGTTGCCTAATAACATCCTAAACATAATGTATATCTCCATAAATGTTTAAATCATTTTAACCTTTTCATGCATCACTAGTGAAGCACACTAAATCTGAGACGCAGCACTGGTGATGCATTTGCATCACTAGTGATGCAAATGCATCAGTGGTGATGCATGGGAAAAGCTTGCTAAAAGTGCTCACTATTAGCGAGTTTTGCAAATTTTCATTATCAACCCTAATGACTGTTTGTGGGTCCCTTTGGCCACCAGGACCCTATAATATATCTCAGGTGATGAAGCAAGAGTTGCTAGGGCTCATTTCCAGGCTCCAGGTACATATCTGACTCCCATTTCTGACATGTTGAGGTGTTTGGAGTCAAACTAATTTTTTCCATTATGTGCCATAGAGCTCAGAGTCACACCACATTTCTAGTTTTGGACCCAAGGACCCCATAGTATACCTCAGATGACATACCAGGAGTGTCTAATACCCATTTCTGTCCTCCAGGGACGACTTTTTGAAGTTTTTGGATTTAAGGGGGCAAAGTCACTTCTTCCACCCAGCCCAAGGTGCGCAAAATCGGGTACGATATCAGGTTTTTCCCTTGGCTGGAAGCTAAAAAAAACTTCAGATAATACCAAAGGTAGACAGATCAAATGAAAGCATCAGATCTGACCTTTCTAACAAGTGTATTTATGTCTTGAACACTCAAACGGTATCTCTGATATCCAATATGAGCTATTTGACAAATTAGCATATCTTGTCAAAAAAAACTTTGGATGATTTTTGCTAATTTTCGGTATCAACCCCCATGACTGTTTTCAGGCCCCTGTAGCCACCAGGACCCCATTATATATCTCAGGTGATATGACAAGAGTGGCTAGGGCTCATTTCCAGGCTCCAGGTACACGTCTGACTCCTATTTGTGACATTTCGAGGTGTTTCGTGTCAAACTCATTTTTTCCATTATAGGCCATCAAAAATGGTGGAAAATGGAAAAAACAGCAAGGAACAGTTGCCTAATAACATCCTAAACATAATGTATATCTCCATAAATGTTTAAATCATTTTAACCTTTTCATGCATCACTAGTGATGCACACTAAATCTGAGACGCAGCACTGGTGATGCATTTGCATCACTAGTGATGCAAATGCATCACTGGTGATGCATGGGAAAAGCTTGCTCAAAGTGCTCACTATTAGCGAGTTTTGCAAATTTTCAGTATCAACCCTAACGACTGTGGGTCTCTGTGGCCTCCAGGACCCTATATTATATCTCAGGTGATGAAGCAAGAGTGGCTAGGGCTCATTTCCAGCCTCCAGGTACATGTCTGACTCCCATTTCTGACATGTATTGGTGTTTGGTGTCAAACACATTTTTTCCATTATGGGCCATGGAGCTCAGAGTCACACCACATTTCTTGTTTTGGACCCAAGGACCCCATAGTATACCTCAGATGACATACCAGGATTGTCTAAGGGCCATTTCTGTCCTCCAGGGACGACTTTTTGAAGTTTTTGGATTTAAGGGGGCAAAGTCACTTCTTCCACCCAGCCCAAGGTGCTCAAAATCGGGTACGATATCAGGTTTTTCCCTTGGCTGGAAGCTAAAAAAAAACTTCAGATAATACCAAAGGTAGACAGATCAAATGAAAGCATCAGATCTGACCTTTCTAACAAGTGTATTTATGTCTTGAACACTCAAACGGTGTCTCTGATATCCAGCATGAGCTATTTGACAAATTAGCAAATCTTTTCAAAAACATTTTTGGATGATTTTTGCTAATTTTCGGTATCAACCCCCATGACTGTTTTCAGGCCCCTGTAGCCACCAGGACCGCATTATATATCTCAGGTGATATGACAAGAGTGGCTAGGGCTCATTTCCAGGCTCCAGGTACACGTCTGACTCGTATTTGTGACATTTCGAGGTGTTTCGTGTCAAACTCATTTTTTCCATTATAGGCCATCAAAAATGGTGGAAAATGGAAAAAACAGCAAGGAACAGTTGCCTAATAACATCCTAAACATAATGTATATCTCCATAAATGTTTAAATCATTTTAACCTTTTCATGCATCACTAGTGATGCACACTAAATCTGAGACTTAGCACAGGTGATGCATTTGCATCACTAGTGATGCAAATGCATCACTGGTGATGCATGGGAAAAGCTTGCTCAAAGTGCTCACTATTAGCGAGTTTTGCAAATTTTCAGTATCAACCCTAACGACTGTGGGTCTCTGTGGCCTCCAGGACCCTATATTATATCTCAGGTGATGAAGCAAGAGTGGCTAGGGCTCATTTCCAGCCTCCAGGTACATGTCTGACTTCCATTTCTGACATGTATAGGTGTTTGGTGTCAAACACATTTTTTCCATTATGGGCCATGGAGCTCAGAGTCACACCACATTTCTTGTTTTGGACCCAAGAACCCCATAGTATACCTCAGATGACATACCAGGATTGTCTAAGGGCCATTTCTGTCCTCCAGGGACGACTTTTTGAAGTTTTTGGATTTAAGGGGGCAAAGTCACTTCTTCCACCCAGCCCAAGGTGCTCAAAATCGGGTACGATATCAGGTTTTTCCCTTGGCTGGAAGCTAAAAAAAAACTTCAGATAATACCAAAGGTAGACAGATCAAATGAAAGCATCAGATCTGACCTTTCTAACAAGTGTATTTATGTCTTGAACACTCAAACGGTGTGTCTGATATCCAGCATGAGCTATTTGACAAATTAGCAAATCTTTTCAAAAAACTTTTTTTGACGATTTTTGCTAATTTTCGGTATCAACCCCCATGACTGTTTTCAGGCCCCTGTAGCCACCAGGACCCCATTATATATCTCAGGTGATATAACAAGAGTGGCTAGGGCTCATTTCCAGGCTCCAGGTACACGTCTGACTCCTATTTGTGACATTTCGAGGTGTTTGGTGTCAAACTCATTTTTTCCATGATAGGCCATCAAAAATGGTGGAAAATGGAAAACAAACAGCAAGGAACAGTTGCCTAATAACATCCTAAACATAATGTATATCTCCATTAATTTTTAAATCGTTTTAACTTTTTCATGCATCACTAGTGATGCACACTAAATCTGAGACGCAGCAGTGGTGATGCATTTGCATCACTAGTGCAGCAAATGCATCACTGGTGATGCATGGGAAAAGCTTGCTAAAAGTGCTCACTATTAGCGAGTTTTGCAAATTTTCAGTATCAACCCTAATGACTGTTTGTGGGTCCCTTTGGCCACCAGGACCCTATATTATATCTCAGGTGATGAAGCAAGAGTGGCTAGGGCTCATTTCCAGCCTCCAGGTACATGTCTGACTCCCATTTCTGACATGTATAGGTGTTTGGTGTCAAACTAATTTTTTCCATTATGTGCCATAGAGCTCGGAGTCACACCACATTTCTAGTTTTGGACCCAAGGACCCCATAGTATACCTCAGATGACATACCAGGAGTGTCTAAGACCCATTTCTGTCCTCCAGGGACGACTTTTTGAAGTTTTTGGATTTAAGGGGGCAAAGTCACTTCTTCCACCCAGCCCAAGGTGCGCAAAATCGGGTACGATATCAGGTTTTTCCCTTGGCTGGAAGCTAAAAAAACTTCAGATAATACCAAAGGTAGACAGATCAAATGAAAGCATCAGATCTGACCTTTCTAACAAGTGTATTTATGTCTTGAACACTCAAACGGTGTCTCTGATATCCAATCTGAGCTATTTGACAAATTAGCAAATCTTGGCAAAAAAATGTTTTGACAATTTTTGCTAATTTTCGGTATCAACCCTCATGACTGTTTTCAGGCCCCTGTAGCCACCAGGACCCCATTATATATCTCAGGTGATATGACAAGAGTGGCTAGGGCTCATTTCCAGGCTCCAGGTACACGTCTGACTCGTATTTGTGACATTTCGAGGTGTTTCGTGTCAAACTCATTTTTTCCATGATAGGCCATCAAAAATGGTGGAAAATGGAAAAAACAGCAAGGAACAGTTGCCTAATAACATCCTAAACATAATGTATATCTCCATAAATGTTTAAATCATTTTAACCTTTTCATGCATCACTAGTGAAGCACACTAAATCTGAGACGCAGCACTGGTGATGCATTTGCATCACTAGTGATGCAAATGCATCAGTGGTGATGCATGGGAAAAGCTTGCTAAAAGTGCTCACTATTAGCGAGTTTTGCAAATTTTCATTATCAACCCTAATGACTGTTTGTGGGTCCCTTTGGCCACCAGAACCCTATATTATATCTCAGGTGATGAAGCAAGAGTGGCTAGGGCTCATTTCCAGGCTCCAGGTACATGTCTGACTCCCATTTCTGACATGTTGAGGTGTTTGGAGTCAAACTAATTTTTTCCATTATGTGCCATAGAGCTCAGAGTCACACCACATTTCTAGTTTTGGACCCAAGGACCCCATAGTATACCTCAGATGACATACCAGGAGTGTCTAAGACCCATTTCTGTCCTCCAGGGACGACTTTTTGAAGTTTTTGGATTTAAGGGGGCAAAGTCACTTCTTCCACCCAGCCCAAGGTGCGCAAAATCGGGTAAGATATCAGGTTTTTCACTTGGCTGGAAGCTAAAAAAAACTTCAGATAATACCAAAGGTAGACAGATCAAATGAAAGCATCAGATCTGACCTTTCTAACAAGTGTATTTATGTCTTGAACACTCAAACGGTGTCTCTGATATCCAATATGAGCTATTTGACAAATTAGCAAATCTTGTCAAAAAAATTTTTGGATGATTTTTGCTAATTTTCGGTATCAACCCCCATGACTGTTTTCAGGCCCCTGTAGCCACCAGGACCCCATTATATATCTCAGGTGATATGACAAGAGTGGCTAGGGCTCATTTCCAGGCTCCAGGTACACGTCTGACTCCTATTTGTGACATTTCGAGGTGTTTCGTGTCAAACTCATTTTTTCCATTATAGGCCATCAAAAATGGTGGAAAATGGAAAAAACAGCAAGGAACAGTTGCCTAATAACATCCTAAACATAATGTATATCTCCATAAATGTTTAAATCATTTTAACCTTTTCATGCATCACTAGTGATGCACACTAAATCTGAGACGCAGCACTGGTGATGCATTTGCATCACTAGTGATGCAAATGCATCACTGGTGATGCATGGGAAAAGCTTGCTCAAAGTGCTCACTATTAGCGAGTTTTGCAAATTTTCAGTATCAACCCTAACGACTGTGGGTCTCTGTGGCCTCCAGGACCCTATATTATATCTCAGGTGATGAAGCAAGAGTGGCTAGGGCTCATTTCCAGCCTCCAGGTACATGTCTGACTCCCATTTCTGACATGTATTGGTGTTTGGTGTCAAACACATTTTTTCCATTATGGGCCATGGAGCTCAGAGTCACACCACATTTCGTGTTTTGGACCCAAGGACCCCATAGTATACCTCAGATGACATACCAGGATTGTCTAAGGGCCATTTCTGTCCTCCAGGGACGACTTTTTGAAGTTTTTGGATTTAAGGGGGCAAAGTCACTTCTTCCACCCAGCCCAAGGTGCGCAAAATCGGGTACGATATCAGGTTTTTCCCTTGGCTGGAAGCTAAAAAAAACTTCAGATAATACCAAAGGTAGACAGATCAAATGAAAGCATCAGATCTGACCTTTCTAACAAGTGTATTTATGTCTTGAACACTCAAACGGTGTCTCTGATATCCAATCTGAGCTATTTGACAAATTAGCAAATCTTGGCAAAAAAATGTTTTGACAATTTTTGCTAATTTTCGGTATCAACCCTCATGACTGTTTTCAGGCCCCTGTAGCCACCAGGACCCCATTATATATCTCAGGTGATATGACAAGAGTGGCTAGGGCTCATTTCCAGGCTCCAGGTACACGTCTGACTCGTATTTGTGACATTTCGAGGTGTTTCGTGTCAAACTCATTTTTTCCATGATAGGCCATCAAAAATGGTGGAAAATGGAAAAAACAGCAAGGAACAGTTGCCTAATAACATCCTAAACATAATGTATATCTCCATAAATGTTTAAATCATTTTAACCTTTTCATGCATCACTAGTGAAGCACACTAAATCTGAGACGCAGCACTGGTGATGCATTTGCATCACTAGTGATGCAAATGCATCAGTGGTGATGCATGGGAAAAGCTTGCTAAAAGTGCTCACTATTAGCGAGTTTTGCAAATTTTCATTATCAACCCTAATGACTGTTTGTGGGTCCCTTTGGCCACCAGGACCCTATATTATATCTCAGGTGATGAAGCAAGAGTGGCTAGGGCTCATTTCCAGGCTCCAGGTACATGTCTGACTCCCATTTCTGACATGTTGAGGTGTTTGGAGTCAAACTAATTTTTTCCATTATGTGCCATAGAGCTCAGAGTCACACCACATTTCTAGTTTTGGACCCAAGGACCCCATAGTATACCTCAGATGACATACCAGGAGTGTCTAAGACCCATTTCTGTCCTCCAGGGACGACTTTTTGAAGTTTTTGGATTTAAGGGGGCAAAGTCACTTTTTCCACCCAGCCCAAGGTGCGCAAAATCGGGTACGATATCAGGTTTTTCCCTTGGCTGGAAGCTAAAAAAAACTTCAGATAATACCAAAGGTAGACAGATCAAATGAAAGCATCAGATCTGACCTTTCTAACAAGTGTATTTATGTCTTGAACACTCAAACGGTGTCTCTGATATCCAATATGAGCTATTTGACAAATTAGCAAATCTTGTCAAAAAATTTTTTGGATGATTTTTGCTAATTTTCGGTATCAACCCCCATGACTGTTTTCAGGCCCCTGTAGCCACCAGGACCCCATTATATATCTCAGGTGATATGACAAGAGTGGCTAGGGCTCATTTCCAGGCTCCAGGTACACGTCTGACTCCTATTTGTGACATTTCGAGGTGTTTCGTGTCAAACTCATTTTTTCCATTATAGGCCATCAAAAATGGTGGAAAATGGAAAAAACAGCAAGGAACAGTTGCCTAATATCATCCTAAACATAATGTATATCTCCATAAATGTTTAAATCATTTTAACCTTTTCATGCATCACTAGTGATGCACACTAAATCTGAGACGCAGCACTGGTGATGCATTTGCATCACTAGTGATGCAAATGCATCACTGGTGATGCATGGGAAAAGCTTGCTCAAAGTGCTCACTATTAGCGAGTTTTGCAAATTTTCAGTATCAACCCTAACGACTGTGGGTCTCTGTGGCCTCCAGGACCCTATATTATATCTCAGGTGATGAAGCAAGAGTGGCTAGGGCTCATTTCCAGCCTCCAGGTACATGTCTGACTCCCATTTCTGACATGTATTGGTGTTTGGTGTCAAACACATTTTTTCCATTATGGGCCATGGAGCTCAGAGTCACACCACATTTCTTGTTTTGGACCCAAGGACCCCATAGTATACCTCAGATGACATACCAGGATTGTCTAAGGGCCATTTCTGTCCTCCAGGGACGACTTTTTGAAGTTTTTGGATTTAAGGGGGCAAAGTCACTTCTTCCACCCAGCCCAAGGTGCTCAAAATCGGGTACGATATCAGGTTTTTCCCTTGGCTGGAAGCTAAAAAAAAACTTCAGATAATACCAAAGGTAGACAGATCAAATGAAAGCATCAGATCTGACCTTTCTAACAAGTGTATTTATGTCTTGAACACTCAAACGGTGTGTCTGATATCCAGCATGAGCTATTTGACAAATTAGCAAATCTTTTCAAAAAACTTTTTTTGACGATTTTTGCTAATTTTCGGTATCAACCCCCATGACTGTTTTCAGGCCCCTGTAGCCACCAGGACCCCATTATATATCTCAGGTGATATAACAAGAGTGGCTAGGGCTCATTTCCAGGCTCCAGGTACACGTCTGACTCCTATTTGTGACATTTCGAGGTGTTTGGTGTCAAACTCATTTTTTCCATGATAGGCCATCAAAAATGGTGGAAAATGGAAAACAAACAGCAAGGAACAGTTGCCTAATAACATCCTAAACATAATGTATATCTCCATTAATTTTTAAATCGTTTTAACTTTTTCATGCATCACTAGTGATGCACACTAAATCTGAGACGCAGCACTGGTGATGCATTTGCATCACTAGTGCAGCAAATGCATCACTGGTGATGCATGGGAAAAGCTTGCTAAAAGTGCTCACTATTAGCGAGTTTTGCAAATTTTCAGTATCAACCCTAATGACTGTTTGTGGGTCCCTTTGGCCACCAGGACCCTATATTATATCTCAGGTGATGAAGCAAGAGTGGCTAGGGCTCATTTCCAGCCTCCAGGTACATGTCTGACTCCCATTTCTGACATGTATAGGTGTTTGGTGTCAAACTAATTTTTTCCATTATGTGCCATAGAGCTCGGAGTCACACCACATTTCTAGTTTTGGACCCAAGGACCCCATAGTATACCTCAGATGACATACCAGGAGTGTCTAAGACCCATTTCTGTCCTCCAGGGACGACTTTTTGAAGTTTTTGGATTTAAGGGGGCAAAGTCACTTCTTCCACCCAGCCCAAGGTGCGCAAAATCGGGTACGATATCAGGTTTTTCCCTTGGCTGGAAGCTAAAAAAAACTTCAGATAATACCAAAGGTAGACAGATCAAATGAAAGCATCAGATCTGACCTTTCTAACAAGTGTATTTATGTCTTGAACACTCAAACGGTGTCTCTGATATCCAATCTGAGCTATTTGACAAATTAGCAAATCTTGGCAAAAAAATGTTTTGACAATTTTTGCTAATTTTCGGTATCAACCCTCATGACTGTTTTCAGGCCCCTGTAGCCACCAGGACCCCATTATATATCTCAGGTGATATGACAAGAGTGGCTAGGGCTCATTTCCAGGCTCCAGGTACACGTCTGACTCGTATTTGTGACATTTTGAGGTGTTTCGTGTCAAACTCATTTTTTCCATTATAGGCCATCAAAAATGGTGGAAAATGGAAAAAACAGCAAGGAACAGTTGCCTAATAACATCCTAAACATAATGTATATCTCCATAAATGTTTAAATCATTTTAACCTTTTCATGCATCACTAGTGAAGCACACTAAATCTGAGACGCAGCACTGGTGATGCATTTGCATCACTAGTGATGCAAATGCATCAGTGGTGATGCATGGGAAAAGCTTGCTAAAAGTGCTCACTATTAGCGAGTTTTGCAAATTTTCATTATCAACCCTAATGACTGTTTGTGGGTCCCTTTGGCCACCAGGACCCTATATTATATCTCAGGTGATGAAGCAAGAGTTGCTAGGGCTCATTTCCAGGCTCCAGGTACATATCTGACTCCCATTTCTGACATGTTGAGGTGTTTGGAGTCAAACTAATTTTTTCCATTATGTGCCATAGAGCTCAGAGTCACACCACATTTCTAGTTTTGGACCCAAGGACCCCATAGTATACCTCAGATGACATACCAGGAGTGTCTAATACCCATTTCTGTCCTCCAGGGACGACTTTTTGAAGTTTTTGGATTTAAGGGGGCAAAGTCACTTCTTCCACCCAGCCCAAGGTGCGCAAAATCGGGTACGATATCAGGTTTTTCCCTTGGCTGGAAGCTAAAAAAAACTTCAGATAATACCAAAGGTAGACAGATCAAATGAAAGCATCAGATCTGACCTTTCTAACAAGTGTATTTATGTCTTGAACACTCAAACGGTATCTCTGATATCCAATATGAGCTATTTGACAAATTAGCATATCTTGTCAAAAAAATTTTTGGATGATTTTTGCTAATTTTCGGTATCAACCCCCATGACTGTTTTCAGGCCCCTGTAGCCACCAGGACCCCATTATATATCTCAGGTGATATGACAAGAGTGGCTAGGGCTCATTTCCAGGCTCCAGGTACACGTCTGACTCCTATTTGTGACATTTCGAGGTGTTTCGTGTCAAACTCATTTTTTCCATTATAGGCCATCAAAAATGGTGGAAAATGGAAAAAACAGCAAGGAACAGTTGCCTAATAACATCCTAAACATAATGTATATCTCCATAAATGTTTAAATCATTTTAACCTTTTCATGCATCACTAGTGATGCACACTAAATCTGAGACGCAGCACTGGTGATGCATTTGCATCACTAGTGATGCAAATGCATCACTGGTGATGCATGGGAAAAGCTTGCTCAAAGTGCTCACTATTAGCGAGTTTTGCAAATTTTCAGTATCAACCCTAACGACTGTGGGTCTCTGTGGCCTCCAGGACCCTATATTATATCTCAGGTGATGAAGCAAGAGTGGCTAGGGCTCATTTCCAGCCTCCAGGTACATGTCTGACTCCCATTTCTGACATGTATTGGTGTTTGGTGTCAAACACATTTTTTCCATTATGGGCCATGGAGCTCAGAGTCACACCACATTTCTTGTTTTGGACCCAAGGACCCCATAGTATACCTCAGATGACATACCAGGATTGTCTAAGGGCCATTTCTGTCCTCCAGGGACGACTTTTTGAAGTTTTTGGATTTAAGGGGGCAAAGTCACTTCTTCCACCCAGCCCAAGGTGCTCAAAATCGGGTACGATATCAGGTTTTTCCCTTGGCTGGAAGCTAAAAAAAAACTTCAGATAATACCAAAGGTAGACAGATCAAATGAAAGCATCAGATCTGACCTTTCTAACAAGTGTATTTATGTCTTGAACACTCAAACGGTGTGTCTGATATCCAGCATGAGCTATTTGACAAATTAGCAAATCTTTTCAAAAACATTTTTGGATGATTTTTGCTAATTTTCGGTATCAACCCCCATGACTGTTTTCAGGCCCCTGTAGCCACCAGGACCCCATTATATATCTCAGGTGATATGACAAGAGTGGCTAGGGCTCATTTCCAGGCTCCAGGTACACGTCTGACTCGTATTTGTGACATTTCGAGGTGTTTCGTGTCAAACTCATTTTTTCCATTATAGGCCATCAAAAATGGTGGAAAATGGAAAAAACAGCAAGGAACAGTTGCCTAATAACATCCTAAACATAATGTATATCTCCATAAATGTTTAAATCATTTTAACCTTTTCATGCATCACTAGTGATGCACACTAAATCTGAGACTTAGCACTGGTGATGCATTTGCATCACTAGTGATGCAAATGCATCACTGGTGATGCATGGGAAAAGCTTGCTCAAAGTGCTCACTATTAGCGAGTTTTGCAAATTTTCAGTATCAACCCTAACGACTGTGGGTCTCTGTGGCCTCCAGGACCCTATATTATATCTCAGGTGATGAAGCAAGAGTGGCTAGGGCTCATTTCCAGCCTCCAGGTACATGTCTGACTTCCATTTCTGACATGTATAGGTGTTTGGTGTCAAACACATTTTTTCCATTATGGGCCATGGAGCTCAGAGTCACACCACATTTCTTGTTTTGGACCCAAGAACCCCATAGTATACCTCAGATGACATACCAGGATTGTCTAAGGGCCATTTCTGTCCTCCAGGGACGACTTTTTGAAGTTTTTGGATTTAAGGGGGCAAAGTCACTTCTTCCACCCAGCCCAAGGTGCTCAAAATCGGGTACGATATCAGGTTTTTCCCTTGGCTGGAAGCTAAAAAAAAACTTCAGATAATACCAAAGGTAGACAGATCAAATGAAAGCATCAGATCTGACCTTTCTAACAAGTGTATTTATGTCTTGAACACTCAAACGGTGTGTCTGATATCCAGCATGAGCTATTTGACAAATTAGCAAATCTTTTCAAAAAACTTTTTTTGACGATTTTTGCTAATTTTCGGTATCAACCCCCATGACTGTTTTCAGGCCCCTGTAGCCACCAGGACCCCATTATATATCTCAGGTGATATAACAAGAGTGGCTAGGGCTCATTTCCAGGCTCCAGGTACACGTCTGACTCCTATTTGTGACATTTCGAGGTGTTTGGTGTCAAACTCATTTTTTCCATGATAGGCCATCAAAAATGGTGGAAAATGGAAAACAAACAGCAAGGAACAGTTGCCTAATAACATCCTAAACATAATGTATATCTCCATTAATTTTTAAATCGTTTTAACTTTTTCATGCATCACTAGTGATGCACACTAAATCTGAGACGCAGCACTGGTGATGCATTTGCATCACTAGTGCAGCAAATGCATCACTGGTGATGCATGGGAAAAGCTTGCTAAAAGTGCTCACTATTAGCGAGTTTTGCAAATTTTCAGTATCAACCCTAATGACTGTTTGTGGGTCCCTTTGGCCACCAGGACCCTATATTATATCTCAGGTGATGAAGCAAGAGTGGCTAGGGCTCATTTCCAGCCTCCAGGTACATGTCTGACTCCCATTTCTGACATGTATAGGTGTTTGGTGTCAAACTAATTTTTTCCATTATGTGCCATAGAGCTCGGAGTCACACCACATTTCTAGTTTTGGACCCAAGGACCCCATAGTATACCTCAGATGACATACCAGGAGTGTCTAAGACCCATTTCTGTCCTCCAGGGACGACTTTTTGAAGTTTTTGGATTTAAGGGGGCAAAGTCACTTCTTCCACCCAGCCCAAGGTGCGCAAAATCGGGTACGATATCAGGTTTTTCCCTTGGCTGGAAGCTAAAAAAAACTTCAGATAATACCAAAGGTAGACAGATCAAATGAAAGCATCAGATCTGACCTTTCTAACAAGTGTATTTATGTCTTGAACACTCAAACGGTGTCTCTGATATCCAATCTGAGCTATTTGACAAATTAGCAAATCTTGGCAAAAAAATGTTTTGACAATTTTTGCTAATTTTCGGTATCAACCCTCATGACTGTTTTCAGGCCCCTGTAGCCACCAGGACCCCATTATATATCTCAGGTGATATGACAAGAGTGGCTAGGGCTCATTTCCAGGCTCCAGGTACACGTCTGACTCGTATTTGTGACATTTCGAGGTGTTTCGTGTCAAACTCATTTTTTCCATTATAGGCCATCAAAAATGGTGGAAAATGGAAAAAACAGCAAGGAACAGTTGCCTAATAACATCCTAAACATAATGTATATCTCCATAAATGTTTAAATCATTTTAACCTTTTCATGCATCACTAGTGAAGCACACTAAATCTGAGACGCAGCACTGGTGATGCATTTGCATCACTAGTGATGCAAATGCATCAGTGGTGATGCATGGGAAAAGCTTGCTAAAAGTGCTCACTATTAGCGAGTTTTGCAAATTTTCATTATCAACCCTAATGACTGTTTGTGGGTCCCTTTGGCCACCAGGACCCTATATTATATCTCAGGTGATGAAGCAAGAGTTGCTAGGGCTCATTTCCAGGCTCCAGGTACATATCTGACTCCCATTTCTGACATGTTGAGGTGTTTGGAGTCAAACTAATTTTTTCCATTATGTGCCATAGAGCTCAGAGTCACACCACATTTCTAGTTTTGGACCCAAGGACCCCATAGTATACCTCAGATGACATACCAGGAGTGTCTAATACCCATTTCTGTCCTCCAGGGACGACTTTTTGAAGTTTTTGGATTTAAGGGGGCAAAGTCACTTCTTCCACCCAGCCCAAGGTGCGCAAAATCGGGTACGATATCAGGTTTTTCCCTTGGCTGGAAGCTAAAAAAAACTTCAGATAATACCAAAGGTAGACAGATCAAATGAAAGCATCAGATCTGACCTTTCTAACAAGTGTATTTATGTCTTGAACACTCAAACGGTATCTCTGATATCCAATATGAGCTATTTGACAAATTAGCATATCTTGTCAAAAAAATTTTTGGATGATTTTTGCTAATTTTCGGTATCAACCCCCATGACTGTTTTCAGGCCCCTGTAGCCACCAGGACCCCATTATATATCTCAGGTGATATGACAAGAGTGGCTAGGGCTCATTTCCAGGCTCCAGGTACACGTCTGACTCCTATTTGTGACATTTCGAGGTGTTTCGTGTCAAACTCATTTTTTCCATTATAGGCCATCAAAAATGGTGGAAAATGGAAAAAACAGCAAGGAACAGTTGCCTAATAACATCCTAAACATAATGTATATCTCCATAAATGTTTAAATCATTTTAACCTTTTCATGCATCACTAGTGATGCACACTAAATCTGAGACGCAGCACTGGTGATGCATTTGCATCACTAGTGATGCAAATGCATCACTGGTGATGCATGGGAAAAGCTTGCTCAAAGTGCTCACTTTTAGCGAGTTTTGCAAATTTTCAGTATCAACCCTAACGACTGTGGGTCTCTGTGGCCTCCAGGACCCTATATTATATCTCAGGTGATGAAGCAAGAGTGGCTAGGGCTCATTTCCAGCCTCCAGGTACATGTCTGACTCCCATTTCTGACATGTATTGGTGTTTGGTGTCAAACACATTTTTTCCATTATGGGCCATGGAGCTCAGAGTCACACCACATTTCTTGTTTTGGACCCAAGGACCCCATAGTATACCTCAGATGACATACCAGGATTGTCTAAGGGCCCTTTCTGTCCTCCAGGGACGACTTTTTGAAGTTTTTGGATTTAAGGGGGCAAAGTCACTTCTTCCACCCAGCCCAAGGTGCTCAAAATCGGGTACGATATCAGGTTTTTCCCTTGGCTGGAAGCTAAAAAAAAACTTCAGATAATACCAAAGGTAGACAGATCAAATGAAAGCATCAGATCTGACCTTTCTAACAAGTGTATTTATGTCTTGAACACTCAAACGGTGTGTCTGATATCCAGCATGAGCTATTTGACAAATTAGCAAATCTTTTCAAAAACATTTTTGGATGATTTTTGCTAATTTTCGGTATCAACCCCCATGACTGTTTTCAGGCCCCTGTAGCCACCAGGACCCCATTATATATCTCAGGTGATATGACAAGAGTGGCTAGGGCTCATTTCCAGGCTCCAGGTACACGTCTGACTCGTATTTGTGACATTTCGAGGTGTTTCGTGTCAAACTCATTTTTTCCATTATAGGCCATCAAAAATGGTGGAAAATGGAAAAAACAGCAAGGAACAGTTGCCTAATAACATCCTAAACATAATGTATATCTCCATAAATGTTTAAATCATTTTAACCTTTTCATGCATCACTAGTGATGCACACTAAATCTGAGACTTAGCACTGGTGATGCATTTGCATCACTAGTGATGCAAATGCATCACTGGTGATGCATGGGAAAAGCTTGCTCAAAGTGCTCACTATTAGCGAGTTTTGCAAATTTTCAGTATCAACCCTAACGACTGTGGGTCTCTGTGGCCTCCAGGACCCTATATTATATCTCAGGTGATGAAGCAAGAGTGGCTAGGGCTCATTTCCAGCCTCCAGGTACATGTCTGACTTCCATTTCTGACATGTATAGGTGTTTGGTGTCAAACACATTTTTTCCATTATGGGCCATGGAGCTCAGAGTCACACCACATTTCTTGTTTTGGACCCAAGAACCCCATAGTATACCTCAGATGACATACCAGGATTGTCTAAGGGCCATTTCTGTCCTCCAGGGACGACTTTTTGAAGTTTTTGGATTTAAGGGGGCAAAGTCACTTCTTCCACCCAGCCCAAGGTGCTCAAAATCGTGTACGATATCAGGTTTTTCCCTTGGCTGGAAGCTAAAAAAAAACTTCAGATAATACCAAAGGTAGACAGATCAAATGAAAGCATCAGATCTGACCTTTCTAACAAGTGTATTTATGTCTTGAACACTCAAACGGTGTGTCTGATATCCAGCATGAGCTATTTGACAAATTAGCAAATCTTTTCAAAAAACTTTTTTTGACGATTTTTGCTAATTTTCGGTATCAACCCCCATGACTGTTTTCAGGCCCCTGTAGCCACCAGGACCCCATTATATATCTCAGGTGATATAACAAGAGTGGCTAGGGCTCATTTCCAGGCTCCAGGTACACGTCTGACTCCTATTTGTGACATTTCGAGGTGTTTGGTGTCAAACTCATTTTTTCCATGATAGGCCATCAAAAATGGTGGAAAATGGAAAACAAACAGCAAGGAACAGTTGCCTAATAACATCCTAAACATAATGTATATCTCCATTAATTTTTAAATCGTTTTAACTTTTTCATGCATCACTAGTGATGCACACTAAATCTGAGACGCAGCAGTGGTGATGCATTTGCATCACTAGTGCAGCAAATGCATCACTGGTGATGCATGGGAAAAGCTTGCTAAAAGTGCTCACTATTAGCGAGTTTTGCAAATTTTCAGTATCAACCCTAATGACTGTTTGTGGGTCCCTTTGGCCACCAGGACCCTATATTATATCTCAGGTGATGAAGCAAGAGTGGCTAGGGCTCATTTCCAGCCTCCAGGTACATGTCTGACTCCCATTTCTGACATGTATAGGTGTTTGGTGTCAAACTAATTTTTTCCATTATGTGCCATAGAGCTCGGAGTCACACCACATTTCTAGTTTTGGACCCAAGGACCCCATAGTATACCTCAGATGACATACCAGGAGTGTCTAAGACCCATTTCTGTCCTCCAGGGACGACTTTTTGAAGTTTTTGGATTTAAGGGGGCAAAGTCACTTCTTCCACCCAGCCCAAGGTGCGCAAAATCGGGTACGATATCAGGTTTTTCCCTTGGCTGGAAGCTAAAAAAACTTCAGATAATACCAAAGGTAGACAGATCAAATGAAAGCATCACATCTGACCTTTCTAACAAGTGTATTTATGTCTTGAACACTCAAACGGTGTCTCTGATATCCAATCTGAGCTATTTGACAAATTAGCAAATCTTGGCAAAAAAATGTTTTGACAATTTTTGCTAATTTTCGGTATCAACCCCCATGACTGTTTTCAGGCCCCTGTAGCCACCAGGACCCCATTATATATCTCAGGTGATATGACAAGAGTGGCTAGGGCTCATTTCCAGGCTCCAGGTACACGTCTGACTCGTATTTGTGACATTTCGAGGTGTTTCGTGTCAAACTCATTTTTTCCATGATAGGCCATCAAAAATGGTGGAAAATGGAAAAAACAGCAAGGAACAGTTGCCTAATAACATCCTAAACATAATGTATATCTCCATAAATGTTTAAATCATTTTAACCTTTTCATGCATCACTAGTGAAGCACACTAAATCTGAGACGCAGCACTGGTGATGCATTTGCATCACTAGTGATGCAAATGCATCAGTGGTGATGCATGGGAAAAGCTTGCTAAAAGTGCTCACTATTAGCGAGTTTTGCAAATTTTCATTATCAACCCTAATGACTGTTTGTGGGTCCCTTTGGCCACCAGGACCCTATATTATATCTCAGGTGATGAAGCAAGAGTGGCTAGGGCTCATTTCCAGGCTCCAGGTACATGTCTGACTCCCATTTCTGACATGTTGAGGTGTTTGGAGTCAAACTAATTTTTTCCATTATGTGCCATAGAGCTCAGAGTCACACCACATTTCTAGTTTTGGACCCAAGGACCCCATAGTATACCTCAGATGACATACCAGGAGTGTCTAAGACCCATTTCTGTCCTCCAGGGACGACTTTTTGAAGTTTTTGGATTTAAGGGGGCAAAGTCACTTCTTCCACCCAGCCCAAGGTGCGCAAAATCGGGTAAGATATCAGGTTTTTCACTTGGCTGGAAGCTAAAAAAAACTTCAGATAATACCAAAGGTAGACAGATCAAATGAAAGCATCAGATCTGACCTTTCTAACAAGTGTATTTATGTCTTGAACACTCAAACGGTGTCTCTGATATCCAATATGAGCTATTTGACAAATTAGCAAATCTTGTCAAAAAAATTTTTGGATGATTTTTGCTAATTTTCGGTATCAACCCCCATGACTGTTTTCAGGCCCCTGTAGCCACCAGGACCCCATTATATATCTCAGGTGATATGACAAGAGTGGCTAGGGCTCATTTCCAGGCTCCAGGTACACGTCTGACTCCTATTTGTGACATTTCGAGGTGTTTCGTGTCAAACTCATTTTTTCCATTATAGGCCATCAAAAATGGTGGAAAATGGAAAAAACAGCAAGGAACAGTTGCCTAATAACATCCTAAACATAATGTATATCTCCATAAATGTTTAAATCATTTTAACCTTTTCATGCATCACTAGTGATGCACACTAAATCTGAGACGCAGCACTGGTGATGCATTTGCATCACTAGTGATGCAAATGCATCACTGGTGATGCATGGGAAAAGCTTGCTCAAAGTGCTCACTATTAGCGAGTTTTGCAAATTTTCAGTATCAACCCTAACGACTGTGGGTCTCTGTGGCCTCCAGGACCCTATATTATATCTCAGGTGATGAAGCAAGAGTGGCTAGGGCTCATTTCCAGCCTCCAGGTACATGTCTGACTCCCATTTCTGACATGTATTGGTGTTTGGTGTCAAACACATTTTTTCCATTATGGGCCATGGAGCTCAGAGTCACACCACATTTCGTGTTTTGGACCCAAGGACCCCATAGTATACCTCAGATGACATACCAGGATTGTCTAAGGGCCATTTCTGTCCTCCAGGGGCGACTTTTTGAAGTTTTTGGATTTAAGGGGGCAAAGTCACTTCTTCCACCCAGCCCAAGGTGCGCAAAATCGGGTACGATATCAGGTTTTTCCCTTGGCTGGAAGCTAAAAAAAAACTTCAGATAATACCAAAGGTAGACAGATCAAATGAAAGCATCAGATCTGACCTTTCTAACAAGTGTATTTATGTCTTGAACACTCAAACGGTGTCTCTGATATCCAATATGAGCTATTTGACAAATTAGCAAATCTTGGCAAAAAAATGTTTTGACAATTTTTGCTAATTTTCGGTATCAACCCTCATGACTGTTTTCAGGCCCCTGTAGCCACCAGGACCCCATTATATATCTCAGGTGATATGACAAGAGTGGCTAGGGCTCATTTCCAGGCTCCAGGTACACGTCTGACTCGTATTTGTGACATTTCGAGGTGTTTCGTGTCAAACTCATTTTTTCCATTATAGGCCATCAAAAATGGTGGAAAATGGAAAAAACAGCAAGGAACAGTTGCCTAATAACATCCTAAACATAATGTATATCTCCATAAATGTTTAAATCATTTTAACCTTTTCATGCATCACTAGTGAAGCACACTAAATCTGAGACGCAGCACTGGTGATGCATTTGCATCACTAGTGATGCAAATGCATCAGTGGTGATGCATGGGAAAAGCTTGCTAAAAGTGCTCACTATTAGCGAGTTTTGCAAATTTTCATTATCAACCCTAATGACTGTTTGTGGGTCCCTTTGGCCACCAGGACCCTATATTATATCTCAGGTGATGAAGCAAGAGTTGCTAGGGCTCATTTCCAGGCTCCAGGTACATATCTGACTCCCATTTCTGACATGTTGAGGTGTTTGGAGTCAAACTAATTTTTTCCATTATGTGCCATAGAGCTCAGAGTCACACCACATTTCTAGTTTTGGACCCAAGGACCCCATAGTATACCTCAGATGACATACCAGGAGTGTCTAATACCCATTTCTGTCCTCCAGGGACGACTTTTTGAAGTTTTTGGATTTAAGGGGGCAAAGTCACTTCTTCCACCCAGCCCAAGGTGCGCAAAATCGGGTACGATATCAGGTTTTTCCCTTGGCTGGAAGCTAAAAAAAACTTCAGATAATACCAAAGGTAGACAGATCAAATGAAAGCATCAGATCTGACCTTTCTAACAAGTGTATTTATGTCTTGAACACTCAAACGGTATCTCTGATATCCAATATGAGCTATTTGACAAATTAGCATATCTTGTCAAAAAAAATTTTGGATGATTTTTGCTAATTTTCGGTATCAACCCCCATGACTGTTTTCAGGCCCCTGTAGCCACCAGGACCCCATTATATATCTCAGGTGATATGACAAGAGTGGCTAGGGCTCATTTCCAGGCTCCAGGTACACGTCTGACTCCTATTTGTGACATTTCGAGGTGTTTCGTGTCAAACTCATTTTTTCCATTATAGGCCATCAAAAATGGTGGAAAATGGAAAAAACAGCAAGGAACAGTTGCCTAATAACATCCTAAACATAATGTATATCTCCATAAATGTTTAAATCATTTTAACCTTTTCATGCATCACTAGTGATGCACACTAAATCTGAGACGCAGCACTGGTGATGCATTTGCATCACTAGTGATGCAAATGCATCACTGGTGATGCATGGGAAAAGCTTGCTCAAAGTGCTCACTATTAGCGAGTTTTGCAAATTTTCAGTATCAACCCTAACGACTGTGGGTCTCTGTGGCCTCCAGGACCCTATATTATATCTCAGGTGATGAAGCAAGAGTGGCTAGGGCTCATTTCCAGCCTCCAGGTACATGTCTGACTCCCATTTCTGACATGTATTGGTGTTTGGTGTCAAACACATTTTTTCCATTATGGGCCATGGAGCTCAGAGTCACACCACATTTCTTGTTTTGGACCCAAGGACCCCATAGTATACCTCAGATGACATACCAGGATTGTCTAAGGGCCATTTCTGTCCTCCAGGGACGACTTTTTGAAGTTTTTGGATTTAAGGGGGCAAAGTCACTTCTTCCACCCAGCCCAAGGTGCTCAAAATCGGGTACGATATCAGGTTTTTCCCTTGGCTGGAAGCTAAAAAAAAACTTCAGATAATACCAAAGGTAGACAGATCAAATGAAAGCATCATATCTGACCTTTCTAACAAGTGTATTTATGTCTTGAACACTCAAACGGTGTCTCTGATATCCAGCATGAGCTATTTGACAAATTAGCAAATCTTTTCAAAAACATTTTTGGATGATTTTTGCTAATTTTCGGTATCAACCCCCATGACTGTTTTCAGGCCCCTGTAGCCACCAGGACCGCATTATATATCTCAGGTGATATGACAAGAGTGGCTAGGGCTCATTTCCAGGCTCCAGGTACACGTCTGACTCGTATTTGTGACATTTCGAGGTGTTTCGTGTCAAACTCATTTTTTCCATTATAGGCCATCAAAAATGGTGGAAAATGGAAAAAACAGCAAGGAACAGTTGCCTAATAACATCCTAAACATAATGTATATCTCCATAAATGTTTAAATCATTTTAACCTTTTCATGCATCACTAGTGATGCACACTAAATCTGAGACTTAGCACTGGTGATGCATTTGCATCACTAGTGATGCAAATGCATCACTGGTGATGCATGGGAAAAGCTTGCTCAAAGTGCTCACTATTAGCGAGTTTTGCAAATTTTCAGTATCAACCCTAACGACTGTGGGTCTCTGTGGCCTCCAGGACCCTATATTATATCTCAGGTGATGAAGCAAGAGTGGCTAGGGCTCATTTCCAGCCTCCAGGTACATGTCTGACTTCCATTTCTGACATGTATAGGTGTTTGGTGTCAAACACATTTTTTCCATTATGGGCCATGGAGCTCAGAGTCACACCACATTTCTTGTTTTGGACCCAAGAACCCCATAGTATACCTCAGATGACATACCAGGATTGTCTAAGGGCCATTTCTGTCCTCCAGGGACGACTTTTTGAAGTTTTTGGATTTAAGGGGGCAAAGTCACTTCTTCCACACAGCCCAAGGTGCTCAAAATCGGGTACGATATCAGGTTTTTCCCTTGGCTGGAAGCTAAAAAAAAACTTCAGATAATACCAAAGGTAGACAGATCAAATGAAAGCATCAGATCTGACCTTTCTAACAAGTGTATTTATGTCTTGAACACTCAAACGGTGTGTCTGATATCCAGCATGAGCTATTTGACAAATTAGCAAATCTTTTCAAAAAACTTTTTTTGACGATTTTTGCTAATTTTCGGTATCAACCCCCATGACTGTTTTCAGGCCCCTGTAGCCACCAGGACCCCATTATATATCTCAGGTGATATAACAAGAGTGGCTAGGGCTCATTTCCAGGCTCCAGGTACACGTCTGACTCCTATTTGTGACATTTCGAGGTGTTTGGTGTCAAACTCATTTTTTCCATGATAGGCCATCAAAAATGGTGGAAAATGGAAAACAAACAGCAAGGAACAGTTGCCTAATAACATCCTAAACATAATGTATATCTCCATTAATTTTTAAATCGTTTTAACTTTTTCATGCATCACTAGTGATGCACACTAAATCTGAGACGCAGCAGTGGTGATGCATTTGCATCACTAGTGCAGCAAATGCATCACTGGTGATGCATGGGAAAAGCTTGCTAAAAGTGCTCACTATTAGCGAGTTTTGCAAATTTTCAGTATCAACCCTAATGACTGTTTGTGGGTCCCTTTGGCCACCAGGACCCTATATTATATCTCAGGTGATGAAGCAAGAGTGGCTAGGGCTCATTTCCAGCCTCCAGGTACATGTCTGACTCCCATTTCTGACATGTATAGGTGTTTGGTGTCAAACTAATTTTTTCCATTATGTGCCATAGAGCTCGGAGTCACACCACATTTCTAGTTTTGGACCCAAGGACCCCATAGTATACCTCAGATGACATACCAGGAGTGTCTAAGACCCATTTCTGTCCTCCAGGGACGACTTTTTGAAGTTTTTGGATTTAAGGGGGCAAAGTCACTTCTTCCACCCAGCCCAAGGTGCGCAAAATCGGGTACGATATCAGGTTTTTCCCTTGGCTGGAAGCTAAAAAAACTTCAGATAATACCAAAGGTAGACAGATCAAATGAAAGCATCAGATCTGACCTTTCTAACAAGTGTATTTATGTCTTGAACACTCAAACGGTGTCTCTGATATCCAATCTGAGCTATTTGACAAATTAGCAAATCTTGGCAAAAAAATGTTTTGACAATTTTTGCTAATTTTCGGTATCAACCCTCATGACTGTTTTCAGGCCCCTGTAGCCACCAGGACCCCATTATATATCTCAGGTGATATGACAAGAGTGGCTAGGGCTCATTTCCAGGCTCCAGGTACACGTCTGACTCGTATTTGTGACATTTCGAGGTGTTTCGTGTCAAACTCATTTTTTCCATGATAGGCCATCAAAAATGGTGGAAAATGGAAAAAACAGCAAGGAACAGTTGCCTAATAACATCCTAAACATAATGTATATCTCCATAAATGTTTAAATCATTTTAACCTTTTCATGCATCACTAGTGAAGCACACTAAATCTGAGACGCAGCACTGGTGATGCATTTGCATCACTAGTGATGCAAATGCATCAGTGGTGATGCATGGGAAAAGCTTGCTAAAAGTGCTCACTATTAGCGAGTTTTGCAAATTTTCATTATCAACCCTAATGACTGTTTGTGGGTCCCTTTGGCCACCAGGACCCTATATTATATCTCAGGTGATGAAGCAAGAGTGGCTAGGGCTCATTTCCAGGCTCCAGGTACATGTCTGACTCCCATTTCTGACATGTTGAGGTGTTTGGAGTCAAACTAATTTTTTCCATTATGTGCCATAGAGCTCAGAGTCACACCACATTTCTAGTTTTGGACCCAAGGACCCCATAGTATACCTCAGATGACATACCAGGAGTGTCTAATACCCATTTCTGTCCTCCAGGGACGACTTTTTGAAGTTTTTGGATTTAAGGGGGCAAAGTCACTTCTTCCACCCAGCCCAAGGTGCGCAAAATCGGGTACGATATCAGGTTTTTCCCTTGGCTGGAAGCTAAAAAAAACTTCAGATAATACCAAAGGTAGACAGATCAAATGAAAGCATCAGATCTGACCTTTCTAACAAGTGTATTTATGTCTTGAACACTCAAACGGTATCTCTGATATCCAATATGAGCTATTTGACAAATTAGCATATCTTGTCAAAAAAAATTTTGGATGATTTTTGCTAATTTTCGGTATCAACCCCCATGACTGTTTTCAGGCCCCTGTAGCCACCAGGACCCCATTATATATCTCAGGTGATATGACAAGAGTGGCTAGGGCTCATTTCCAGGCTCCAGGTACACGTCTGACTCCTATTTGTGACATTTCGAGGTGTTTCGTGTCAAACTCATTTTTTCCATTATAGGCCATCAAAAATGGTGGAAAATGGAAAAAACAGCAAGGAACAGTTGCCTAATAACATCCTAAACATAATGTATATCTCCATAAATGTTTAAATCATTTTAACCTTTTCATGCATCACTAGTGATGCACACTAAATCTGAGACGCAGCACTGGTGATGCATTTGCATCACTAGTGATGCAAATGCATCACTGGTGATGCATGGGAAAAGCTTGCTCAAAGTGCTCACTATTAGCGAGTTTTGCAAATTTTCAGTATCAACCCTAACGACTGTGGGTCTCTGTGGCCTCCAGGACCCTATATTATATCTCAGGTGATGAAGCAAGAGTGGCTAGGGCTCATTTCCAGCCTCCAGGTACATGTCTGACTCCCATTTCTGACATGTATTGGTGTTTGGTGTCAAACACATTTTTTCCATTATGGGCCATGGAGCTCAGAGTCACACCACATTTCTTGTTTTGGACCCAAGGACCCCATAGTATACCTCAGATGACATACCAGGATTGTCTAAGGGCCATTTCTGTCCTCCAGGGACGACTTTTTGAAGTTTTTGGATTTAAGGGGGCAAAGTCACTTCTTCCACCCAGCCCAAGGTGCTCAAAATCGGGTACGATATCAGGTTTTTCCCTTGGCTGGAAGCTAAAAAAAAACTTCAGATAATACCAAAGGTAGACAGATCAAATGAAAGCATCATATCTGACCTTTCTAACAAGTGTATTTATGTCTTGAACACTCAAACGGTGTCTCTGATATCCAGCATGAGCTATTTGACAAATTAGCAAATCTTTTCAAAAACATTTTTGGATGATTTTTGCTAATTTTCGGTATCAACCCCCATGACTGTTTTCAGGCCCCTGTAGCCACCAGGACCGCATTATATATCTCAGGTGATATGACAAGAGTGGCTAGGGCTCATTTCCAGGCTCCAGGTACACGTCTGACTCGTATTTGTGACATTTCGAGGTGTTTCGTGTCAAACTCATTTTTTCCATTATAGGCCATCAAAAATGGTGGAAAATGGAAAAAACAGCAAGGAACAGTTGCCTAATAACATCCTAAACATAATGTATATCTCCATAAATGTTTAAATCATTTTAACCTTTTCATGCATCACTAGTGATGCACACTAAATCTGAGACTTAGCACTGGTGATGCATTTGCATCACTAGTGATGCAAATGCATCACTGGTGATGCATGGGAAAAGCTTGCTCAAAGTGCTCACTATTAGCGAGTTTTGCAAATTTTCAGTATCAACCCTAACGACTGTGGGTCTCTGTGGCCTCCAGGACCCTATATTATATCTCAGGTGATGAAGCAAGAGTGGCTAGGGCTCATTTCCAGCCTCCAGGTACATGTCTGACTTCCATTTCTGACATGTATAGGTGTTTGGTGTCAAACACATTTTTTCCATTATGGGCCATGGAGCTCAGAGTCACACCACATTTCTTGTTTTGGACCCAAGAACCCCATAGTATACCTCAGATGACATACCAGGATTGTCTAAGGGCCATTTCTGTCCTCCAGGGACGACTTTTTGAAGTTTTTGGATTTAAGGGGGCAAAGTCACTTCTTCCACCCAGCCCAAGGTGCTCAAAATCGGGTACGATATCAGGTTTTTCCCTTGGCTGGAAGCTAAAAAAAAACTTCAGATAATACCAAAGGTAGACAGATCAAATGAAAGCATCAGATCTGACCTTTCTAACAAGTGTATTTATGTCTTGAACACTCAAACGGTGTGTCTGATATCCAGCATGAGCTATTTGACAAATTAGCAAATCTTTTCAAAAAACTTTTTTTGACGATTTTTGCTAATTTTCGGTATCAACCCCCATGACTGTTTTCAGGCCCCTGTAGCCACCAGGACCCCATTATATATCTCAGGTGATATAACAAGAGTGGCTAGGGCTCATTTCCAGGCTCCAGGTACACGTCTGACTCCTATTTGTGACATTTCGAGGTGTTTGGTGTCAAACTCATTTTTTCCATGATAGGCCATCAAAAATGGTGGAAAATGGAAAACAAACAGCAAGGAACAGTTGCCTAATAACATCCTAAACATAATGTATATCTCCATTAATTTTTAAATCGTTTTAACTTTTTCATGCATCACTAGTGATGCACACTAAATCTGAGACGCAGCAGTGGTGATGCATTTGCATCACTAGTGCAGCAAATGCATCACTGGTGATGCATGGGAAAAGCTTGCTAAAAGTGCTCACTATTAGCGAGTTTTGCAAATTTTCAGTATCAACCCTAATGACTGTTTGTGGGTCCCTTTGGCCACCAGGACCCTATATTATATCTCAGGTGATGAAGCAAGAGTGGCTAGGGCTCATTTCCAGCCTCCAGGTACATGTCTGACTCCCATTTCTGACATGTATAGGTGTTTGGTGTCAAACTAATTTTTTCCATTATGTGCCATAGAGCTCGGAGTCACACCACATTTCTAGTTTTGGACCCAAGGACCCCATAGTATACCTCAGATGACATACCAGGAGTGTCTAAGACCCATTTCTGTCCTCCAGGGACGACTTTTTGAAGTTTTTGGATTTAAGGGGGCAAAGTCACTTCTTCCACCCAGCCCAAGGTGCGCAAAATCGGGTACGATATCAGGTTTT
This sequence comes from Lissotriton vulgaris, assembly GCF_964263255.1. Lineage (NCBI taxonomy): Eukaryota > Metazoa > Chordata > Amphibia > Caudata > Salamandridae > Lissotriton > Lissotriton vulgaris. The sequence goes on along the minus strand of NC_141699.1, from coordinate 88,109,849 downwards.
TCCCTTGGCTGGAAGCTAAAAAAACTTCAGATAATACCAAAGGTAGACAGATCAAATGAAAGCATCAGATCTGACCTTTCTAACAAGTGTATTTATGTCTTGAACACTCAAACGGTGTCTCTGATATCCAATCTGAGCTATTTGACAAATTAGCAAATCTTGGCAAAAAAATGTTTTGACAATTTTTGCTAATTTTCGGTATCAACCCTCATGACTGTTTTCAGGCCCCTGTAGCCACCAGGACCCCATTATATATCTCAGGTGATATGACAAGAGTGGCTAGGGCTCATTTCCAGGCTCCAGGTACACGTCTGACTCGTATTTGTGACATTTCGAGGTGTTTCGTGTCAAACTCATTTTTTCCATGATAGGCCATCAAAAATGGTGGAAAATGGAAAAAACAGCAAGGAACAGTTGCCTAATAACATCCTAAACATAATGTATATCTCCATAAATGTTTAAATCATTTTAACCTTTTCATGCATCACTAGTGAAGCACACTAAATCTGAGACGCAGCACTGGTGATGCATTTGCATCACTAGTGATGCAAATGCATCAGTGGTGATGCATGGGAAAAGCTTGCTAAAAGTGCTCACTATTAGCGAGTTTTGCAAATTTTCATTATCAACCCTAATGACTGTTTGTGGGTCCCTTTGGCCACCAGGACCCTATATTATATCTCAGGTGATGAAGCAAGAGTGGCTAGGGCTCATTTCCAGGCTCCAGGTACATGTCTGACTCCCATTTCTGACATGTTGAGGTGTTTGGAGTCAAACTAATTTTTTCCATTATGTGCCATAGAGCTCAGAGTCACACCACATTTCTAGTTTTGGACCCAAGGACCCCATAGTATACCTCAGATGACATACCAGGAGTGTCTAAGACCCATTTCTGTCCTCCAGGGACGACTTTTTGAAGTTTTTGGATTTAAGGGGGCAAAGTCACTTCTTCCACCCAGCCCAAGGTGCGCAAAATCGGGTAAGATATCAGGTTTTTCACTTGGCTGGAAGCTAAAAAAAACTTCAGATAATACCAAAGGTAGACAGATCAAATGAAAGCATCAGATCTGACCTTTCTAACAAGTGTATTTATGTCTTGAACACTCAAACGGTGTCTCTGATATCCAATATGAGCTATTTGACAAATTAGCAAATCTTGTCAAAAAAATTTTTGGATGATTTTTGCTAATTTTCGGTATCAACCCCCATGACTGTTTTCAGGCCCCTGTAGCCACCAGGACCCCATTATATATCTCAGGTGATATGACAAGAGTGGCTAGGGCTCATTTCCAGGCTCCAGGTACACGTCTGACTCCTATTTGTGACATTTCGAGGTGTTTCGTGTCAAACTCATTTTTTCCATTATAGGCCATCAAAAATGGTGGAAAATGGAAAAAACAGCAAGGAACAGTTGCCTAATAACATCCTAAACATAATGTATATCTCCATAAATGTTTAAATCATTTTAACCTTTTCATGCATCACTAGTGATGCACACTAAATCTGAGACGCAGCACTGGTGATGCATTTGCATCACTAGTGATGCAAATGCATCACTGGTGATGCATGGGAAAAGCTTGCTCAAAGTGCTCACTATTAGCGAGTTTTGCAAATTTTCAGTATCAACCCTAACGACTGTGGGTCTCTGTGGCCTCCAGGACCCTATATTATATCTCAGGTGATGAAGCAAGAGTGGCTAGGGCTCATTTCCAGCCTCCAGGTACATGTCTGACTCCCATTTCTGACATGTATTGGTGTTTGGTGTCAAACACATTTTTTCCATTATGGGCCATGGAGCTCAGAGTCACACCACATTTCGTGTTTTGGACCCAAGGACCCCATAGTATACCTCAGATGACATACCAGGATTGTCTAAGGGCCATTTCTGTCCTCCAGGGGCGACTTTTTGAAGTTTTTGGATTTAAGGGGGCAAAGTCACTTCTTCCACCCAGCCCAAGGTGCGCAAAATCGGGTACGATATCAGGTTTTTCCCTTGGCTGGAAGCTAAAAAAAACTTCAGATAATACCAAAGGTAGACAGATCAAATGAAAGCATCAGATCTGACCTTTCTAACAAGTGTATTTATGTCTTGAACACTCAAACGGTGTCTCTGATATCCAATATGAGCTATTTGACAAATTAGCAAATCTTGTCAAAAAATTTTTTGGATGATTTTTGCTAATTTTCGGTATCAACCCCCATGACTGTTTTCAGGCCCCTGTAGCCACCAGGACCCCATTATATATCTCAGGTGATATGACAAGAGTGGCTAGTGCTCATTTCCAGGCTCCAGGTACACGTCTGACTCCTATTTGTGACATTTCGAGGTGTTTCGTGTCAAACTCATTTTTTCCATTATAGGCCATCAAAAATGGTGGAAAATGGAAAAAACAGCAAGGAACAGTTGCCTAATAACATCCTAAACATAATGTATATCTCCATAAATGTTTAAATCATTTTAACCTTTTCATGCATCACTAGTGATGCACACTAAATCTGAGACGCAGCACTGGTGATGCATTTGCATCACTAGTGATGCAAATGCATCACTGGTGATGCATGGGAAAAGCTTGCTCAAAGTGCTCACTATTAGCGAGTTTTGCAAATTTTCAGTATCAACCCTAACGACTGTGGGTCTCTGTGGCCTCCAGGACCCTATATTATATCTCAGGTGATGAAGCAAGAGTGGCTAGGGCTCATTTCCAGCCTCCAGGTACATGTCTGACTCCCATTTCTGACATGTATTGGTGTTTGGTGTCAAACACATTTTTTCCATTATGGGCCATGGAGCTCAGAGTCACACCACATTTCGTGTTTTGGACCCAAGGACCCCATAGTATACCTCAGATGACATACCAGGATTGTCTAAGGGCCATTTCTGTCCTCCAGGGACGACTTTTTGAAGTTTTTGGATTTAAGGGGGCAAAGTCACTTCTTCCACCCAGCCCAAGGTGCGCAAAATCGGGTACGATATCAGGTTTTTCCCTTGGCTGGAAGCTAAAAAAAACTTCAGATAATACCAAAGGTAGACAGATCAAATGAAAGCATCAGATCTGACCTTTCTAACAAGTGTATTTATGTCTTGAACACTCAAACGGTGTCTCTGATATCCAATCTGAGCTATTTGACAAATTAGCAAATCTTGGCAAAAAAATGTTTTGACAATTTTTGCTAATTTTCGGTATCAACCCTCATGACTGTTTTCAGGCCCCTGTAGCAACCAGGACCCCATTATATATCTCAGGTGATATGACAAGAGTGGCTAGGGCTCATTTCCAGGCTCCAGGTACACGTCTGACTCGTATTTGTGACATTTCGAGGTGTTTCGTGTCAAACTCATTTTTTCCATGATAGGCCATCAAAAATGGTGGAAAATGGAAAAAACAGCAAGGAACAGTTGCCTAATAACATCCTAAACATAATGTATATCTCCATAAATGTTTAAATCATTTTAACCTTTTCATGCATCACTAGTGAAGCACACTAAATCTGAGACGCAGCACTGGTGATGCATTTGCATCACTAGTGATGCAAATGCATCAGTGGTGATGCATGGGAAAAGCTTGCTAAAAGTGCTCACTATTAGCGAGTTTTGCAAATTTTCATTATCAACCCTAATGACTGTTTGTGGGTCCCTTTGGCCACCAGGACCCTATATTATATCTCAGGTGATGAAGCAAGAGTGGCTAGGGCTCATTTCCAGGCTCCAGGTACATGTCTGACTCCCATTTCTGACATGTTGAGGTGTTTGGAGTCAAACTAATTTTTTCCATTATGTGCCATAGAGCTCAGAGTCACACCACATTTCTAGTTTTGGACCCAAGTGTGGAAAAAGGTAGGGCTAGGACCTTTCTCAAGATTTGCCCGGCGCTAACCGCCCTTGTACCATTCAAATTTACCAAGCAATGAGGCAGGCGCCGGAGACCAGAAGGCAGGAAACAGAAGTTTATTCCGACGGAGCAGAACACATCAGATCAGACAACAAGGTATCGTCTCGAGGTGCTCTAACAAGTGAGCTGAGACTCTGGCTTTTATATCTTACAAAACACTTGAGAGTACAATCAGGACAGTATGACGCAAAGGAAAAGACATCCCTATAATCCTCGTGTCAATCCTACTTCACATGCGTTCACAATAGGGACCCTTGACCTGCTGATAAGAGGGGAGGGGTCGTCACGCAGTTGAGTGTTCTGCCGAGTCTTAGGATGTGTGCGCCTGATCATATCACAGGGGGTGGGGAGGCCTTGGATCAATAGAGGGTCCTTTGAAGAGGAGTGACTTCATACAATAAAGTGCAGTAAATGGTATCCTCTGGCTTAGGCGATGGCCTCGGACATGTGTGGTCAGTCGGACTCGGGGGAAGGGGTCATCAAAGGAGTGGTATTCATGCCGCGTGGACAATCGAGCGCGGAGGGAAGGCTTGTCAACAGAGGGGCATTCATGGAAGGAAAGGAGGTGTTGGTCAGGCGCGGCCGTGACTCCCAAGGACAGGGTTTTGCAGAAGGTTTATGACTTGTCCATGTGAGGGAGAAGGAGGGGGTCAGGGTGCGCGCAGGGTCAGAGTCGCACAGAGAGAGAGAGAGGTCTTATGACCCGTACATGAGAGAACAGGGGCAGTCAGATACAGCTGGGGGGCTATGTCAGCTGAGGCGAAGGATGCCTCTTCAAGAGGGAGATGGGGGGGGTGCCTGGGTCAAGCAGGAGGGTTGCCTTTCATAGCAGGGTCGCGCAGAGTGCTGGGTTTCATGGTCTATGCATGTGAGAGTGGGAGGGGGGGTGCTCAAATGCGCGCAGGAGGGAAGCCAGTGATTCTAATGAGTGGGCAAGAGGCCAAGGTGCCTAAAATGGCCGTCATGTACATATGGGCATGGGCTTTTACTGGCGGAGTGATACGGTCAATATTTTATGGTATTCATGGTGCATACAGGGAGAGGAGTGGGAAAAAGGGAAATGAACGCTGCTTATGTACATCAATTTTTCTATTTTCCACAGTCGCCCCTTTTTACATAACAGAGTTCATTTTTGTTGTTGATGGGGGTACATATAAACAATGAAGTTCATTTTCCTATCCTTCCTAGGTAAGGGGCGTACATATAAACATGTGGTTGATGAAATAGCATTTGTCAATACTAACATATTGCATAAAAATCATGAACAGTTGGTGCGATTTGGCAAAATGCAGTACATAGGAAATTGCATTTGTAAACGTACTACATAGCATAAATGCTTCTGACTTTCAAAAGCGAATGTGACCAATGAACATTTTGACCAAGTAGTTGAGGGAGGAATTCAGTCCAATAAGATCTCTTCGTCACAGTGTCTTTTTAGTAGTGAGCCATCACTGGTAGGCTCTAGTCCGTGTCCTTTCGTTGGCGCTGTTGAGCACCGGCGGTGGAGCTATAGGTCCAGCTCGGTTCTATCCTTACGCGTTGCAGGGTGCGGTCAGTCCTCTGCTGTTAGACCACAGTCCTGTTCCCTAAACAATCCTTTTAGTGGCGCCTTAAGCTTGGCACCTATATTTCCGTGGCGTAACCCCATTTCCATCTAGATGCTGTTCTTCCTTTCAGCAGAGAGTCGCGTGAAAAAGAGGGTGTGTTGTTGCGATAGTCGATGGGAGTGAGAGGGCGGAGTGGGGGCAGATTTCCTGGGACACACCAAAGGGACCAAGGGAGCAGTGGATAACAAGCAAGCAGGCCCATCAATCGGGCTTGAAAAGGGGGACGGAGGCTCCAGGCACACGTGGGTTGGCGGACAGAGAGCTTCAGGACAGCCCTTCATCCTTTCTTTTACCGCCTTTGAAAGTGCTGCCTCGTCTCGTTTCTTGTTGTGCTGCGGCTCCACCTTTGGTCGAGGTCGCATGTGTCTCATGATCTGCAACCAGGCTGTGCGTCACGTCCGGCCCTTCTCCTCCGGTGATTGAGTATCTTTAAATGGGTAAAAACAAGTTTTAGAGAACTGGCAGGAGAAGAGATTTTTACATTTGAATTCTACTCGCAATCCTAGCACCTGGCGTTATGCTCATTGGTCATAGTCAGAAGTCTATTAGCATGAAGTAAGTAGGTGGGTATTTCTACTGCGTTCGCACCAAGTCTAATCGGCGTTCGTTCATGACATATATGGACAGAGGTCAGACTCCTGTCACTTGCGTATTTCATCAAAAACCCCAAGATTGACAACATTCAGGGGAGACTCGTCCTTCTAACCCGAGCTTTAACAGTCTTACATTTCCCTTTAGAGCTTGCTAACTCTTTCAAACAGAGTGGGGTGTGCTATCATTGAAAGACACGGTCAAACAGGTTTTTCTCGATGGGCTGCAGTTACTCATGGTCATCATATATATATATCGGGGACAGTAGCTAGGGTCAATCAAGTGGGGCGGGGACGCTTCGGGCATTCGTGCTTGGGTGCAAAGGGGTGGGGCAATCTGGGCATTGGGGGTCAATCTGGACCTCGGCGCTTGTCTCTAATGAACAAAAAATAAGGTGCCATTGACATACAGTTCCCCTATAAAAGGCCAAATTGGGGGACCTTAGTCGTCTTACCTGTCCTTTCCTTCTCAGCCAATTCGAGTTCATTCATTTTGTAGAAAGGAGAGGTAGTAATATGGCGAGATACAGTCATTTTAGTTTCGGTCAATTTCGCTGAACACCTTCGCGTTCAATAAGTATCCAATCAGACTGGTGCCGACGGGGCACAATATTACCATACAAAAGGGGGTGGGACAGGGGGACTCTCGTAGGGAGTGAGAGTAGTCTGCAACCTAAACGAGCCATTCGGTACACGTATGACATGTAGAGAGAGGGAGAGAGAGAGAGAGAGAGAGAGAGAGAGAGAGAGAGAGAGAGAGAGAGAGAGAGAGACGTGTACAAAAATAGGTCATTTAGTGTGCTCACAACACAGAACGACAGAGGTCAGGTAACACGCAAACGCAGACAGAGGGAAGACATAAACCCGTACATTACATACACACAAACTCAGACAAGGGAAGACAGTACATGTGTTACATACAAAAGAGTTCACGACAAAACATAAAACAATTATTGGCCAAACAGAACTTCTGCATGCTGCGCATCTTTAGTATCCTATTTATCTACGTGCTGAGCTCTTTTTACCTTTTTCCTCCTTTTCCTCTCATTTCCCTTTTCGTTTGTTATTTCTTCGAGCCTTCTCATTTGCCAATACTTACACCTCGATTAGTTGATCAGAAATTAACCTGGTCGTGCTATTTACCCATGGTTGGATCTTAAATCATTTTTCAGTTTCTTCCTATGGTAGGAAGTTCTCCAGGCTGAGGCAACGGCAAGTATTGATCGGGAGAACAGTCGGACAGCTTGGCTAGATCTATAATGTGAGAAGGGGCGGGGGAGCAGTATTTTTGAACATCAGCAACATTTCTAACTTCCCAGACGGCAGCAGCCTTGGTAACCCTAACTCTTGCATTTTTCTTCTGTCCTTTCCCTACCTAGTCAAACGTCTAGTTACATTCTTCAACGTGTTATCTCAAGTCAATTTTCGTCATACAGTACCCGTCAAGTCTCTATGTCAGTCCATCCTCCCAGCTGTTCTAACGTGCTAATTTCCAGTCAATTTCCGTCATACAGTACCCGTCGAGTTTCTATGTCAGTCCATTTTCTCAGTCGCTATGCTCTAATGGAGGAACAGTCATATTCAAGTCTATGTCTCTAAAAACTTATCGTCATAAGGTCTATGCTCATATTCCCTCCTTCCCTTTTTCGTCGGTTGTTCGATCATCGTTCTCCCATACTTCAGCCGATGTTCCAACGCGACCTGCAGAAGGGGGGAGAAAGAAGGGGTGGGGGGCAGCATTCAAACCTCATCAGCATGCAGTAATCCGGAAATGTTTTTACCTACCACATACTCGACCTATCTCCACGTAGTGCATTTCTTTGCCATCTCGGCGTTTAAGCCCAGAGGGACCAGTAGCGTCAGATAGATAATCATTGACGATCTGCATATCTACATGAGTTACTTGGTCGCGACCCCTTTAGGTTGCGTGCAAGGGTGGCGGTCAGGTGGCATTTCTGTGGTGTCGTTTAAAAGCGTCTAAAACACTTTTCCGGCTGCCTGTCACACATAATGTAGCTGCTAAATATCGGGTCCTTTTTAACCTTCAGCCTTCATCATACTTTCTCATTGCTCACAGTAGTAATACATTCAAAACTCATTAATGCAACCACTACAACTATGCTTTCTTTTTCAAAATACTTTTAATAAAAAGTGCTGGTGTATAAAATACAGGCCTACAACCCAGTGGACCAGCCACGGAGCAGATTGGAACTGTACATAGGAAGAAAGAAGTTGATGGCAGTTCATTGCATAAAGTGCGGCAGTGCAATAAAATCGTATCGAACTTTACTACAGAGCAGGCATGATGCATATCAAGAATTCAGTTTTTCAATTAATTCATTAATTCATTATCCAGATGCTCGTTCACTGTCTAAATTACACCAATTCATTGTTCCCATTCATAATTAGTACCCACCCTAAATCAGTTCATTGTCCAAACACATGATCAATATAGGTATTGCTTTTCTTCTCTAAGCACATAATCACTATCCATCTTATCGACTTTCATTGTCCAAAAATGCATACATATCTCAGAGCATCAATATTCGAGCAATCCGGGTGAACAGGGAGTTCGAAAGTTTCGTTTCGTGTAGCGGCGCCATTTTGGGCGAGGTCAGGCGGGTTCCGGTATAGTCAGAATGTCTTCAATGACTCATGGTTGGACCAGAACCTTCCGTTGGCAGTTCAAAAAGTTTTTGTGCAATGTGGTAACAGTCTAACAATATGGACCATTTAGTCAAAGAGTGGGGAGGGCGGCAACAATTTTCCTACCGGGTCACTCTGGTGTTCCACCGGAACTGAACAAGTCTGTACCTTGGCAGTGTTTTAGCCATTTCCAAACTGAGGCTGGCGCTGGCAGGAGTGCGCCGATGTCGCGGTTCCAGTGAGGGGGACGGGAGCACCCATGCGGAGGGGTCAGGGCGCCCCCCGGCTCTCAGAGAATCTTCAAAGTTGAGGAGAGGAGGCATGGGGCGTGTGCCCGTCCCGGGCAAGAGACCGCTTTTCGATGTGGACCCTCTTTAAGCAAGAGCATTGGGGTGTCGCTGGAAGCCTCCACCTGAAGGGAGGTGGGGGAGGCTCGTTCGCGCCGCCTCCCCCTTCCAGCGACCCCGCGCCGTTCCTCGGCTCCGCCTCTTCGGTATTGGCCGTGCCGGCTATTGAAGATGGGGGGGGGGTGGTCGGCGGCTGAGGCAAGACAGCCCCCCCCCTTCCCTTTGACATGTGGCGGGACTACCTGTAACTATCCAGGCATTGACATGTGGCGGGACTACCTGTAAGCGCCGCTGTCCTTGCTTCGGCTTCGGCCTTCTTTGCGGGCCGGATCAGGCGGGAGAAAGAGAGAGGGGGGGGGTGGTCGGTGGCTGAGGCAAGACAGCCCCCCCCCCGTGGCCTGCAGGGCAGTAGAAGAGGAAAGAAGGAGAGGCCATCACTGTTTTCTGGGCCGTCCGCCCAACAGCCTCTCCTTCCGACTCCGGCCAGGCGAGCCCCGCATGCCTCGAGGCCTCGCCTTTCGGATGGGCGTAACCGCGGACTTGTGGCACTTCCGGAGTTTCCGGAATGGGGGTAGGTACCTATTGAATTGTTTCTATTTCATGTGACCGTTATTTGGGCGTGGTGGGCAATGAGGCAGACATGTTTAGGGCAGAAATAGGCAACGGAACCTAGCTACCTCGTGGCTGCCTTGGTGTCAAGCTTGTCTTCCCTCGCCATTTTTTATGTTTCTTATTGCGAGTTATTTCTAACGTTTTTTTTTTGTATTTTATTTTTAGCGAAGTTGATGGCTCCTCAGTGGCCTACTGATTTCGCTCAACTCCTTTTCTTGTATTTTTATGCCATAACCTATTATAAGCTATAGCGACTAGTCCATACTTAGTGAACATGTCCTTATTAGGGGTGCCCTCCAGTGGAGCTGGATGGTTCATCTCTAATAAGCGGTCCGGGCTAAACAGGCTACCAACCAGTGGGGAGAAGACAGGCATGACGGATTACAACGGGGACAAAAGTCTGCACTACCTATCTTATCACGGCGGACAAAGACTAGACAGAATATTTCTATTCTACGTTGTTTGGAGGCCGTGAATACCTCAAAAGAACCAATACCGAATAATCGGCCAATCAAACAATCCAGTGGGGAGAATAAGTGGGCACGAAAAATTATCGTTACCCACTCTTTCTCTGCCTGCAAAGAGAGACCTTGTTCTTCCCTGTTTGCAGACAAAGAATCTCCAGACAATAATCCACGAACGACAGTTCGGGAAACAGTGGGGGAGGAAGATAGGCACGACGGATTACAATGGGGACAAAAGTCTGCGTTACCTATCCTTCACTGCTTGCAAAGAGAGAGCCTGTTTGTTTTTCCCCGTTTGCAGACAGTGAATCTCCAGAGGGTTTCAACAAAGCGTAATACTAGTATTATCCAAACAAAACAATCTTTTCTCAATTTGTCGTGTTTACACGACCTTACCCGGACCGCATGGACGGTTTCCTGTCTCCTGGATCCAGCGCCCGATCGTCCTCTCTTCTTCGTGATGCCCGTGGCACTCCTGATGGTTCCCAGTCAGGACCGTAGATCACTCGAGAGAGGTCTGTTCAGAACTAGTGAAGGTCGGATGATCGGCTGTCAGACGAGGGTCTATCGGACACGAGCTCTTCCCGATCGTTGCAGTCGTTCACTCTGTCATCGGGACCTCTCCCACTGGATCCACGTGTCGCTGATGGGCCCCACGCTTTGGGACGCCAATTGTGGAAAAAGGTAGGGCTAGGACCTTTCTCAAGATTTGCCCGGCGCTAACCGCCCTTGTACCATTCAAATTTACCAAGCAATGAGGCAGGCGCCGGAGACCAGAAGGCAGGAAACAGAAGTTTATTCCGACGGAGCAGAACACATCAGATCAGACAACAAGGTATCGTCTCGAGGTGCTCTAACAAGTGAGCTGAGACTCTGGCTTTTATATCTTACAAAACACTTGAGAGTACAATCAGGACAGTATGACGCAAAGGAAAAGACATCCCTATAATCCTCGTGTCAATCCTACTTCACATGCGTTCACAATAGGGACCCTTGACCTGCTGATAAGAGGGGAGGGGTCGTCACGCAGTTGAGTGTTCTGCCGAGTCTTAGGATGTGTGCGCCTGATCATATCACAGGGGGTGGGGAGGCCTTGGATCAATAGAGGGTCCTTTGAAGAGGAGTGACTTCATACAATAAAGTGCAGTAAATGGTATCCTCTGGCTTAGGCGATGGCCTCGGACATGTGTGGTCAGTCGGACTCGGGGGAAGGGGTCATCAAAGGAGTGGTATTCATGCCGCGTGGACAATCGAGCGCGGAGGGAAGGCTTGTCAACAGAGGGGCATTCATGGAAGGAAAGGAGGTGTTGGTCAGGCGCGGCCGTGACTCCCAAGGACAGGGTTTTGCAGAAGGAGAAGGTTTATGACTTGTCCATGTGAGGGAGAAGGAGGGGGTCAGGGTGCGCGCAGGGTCAGAGTCGCACAGAGAGAGAGAGAGGTCTTATGACCCGTACATGAGAGAACAGGGGCAGTCAGATACAGCTGGGGGGCTATGTCAGCTGAGGCGAAGGATGCCTCTTCAAGAGGGAGATGGGGGGGGTGCCTGGGTCAAGCAGGAGGGTTGCCTTTCATAGCAGGGTCGCGCAGAGTGCTGGGTTTCATGGTCTATGCATGTGAGAGTGGGAGGGGGGGTGCTCAAATGCGCGCAGGAGGGAAGCCAGTGATTCTAATGAGTGGGCAAGAGGCCAAGGTGCCTAAAATGGCCGTCATGTACATATGGGCATGGGCTTTTACTGGCGGAGTGATACGGTCAATATTTTATGGTATTCATGGTGCATACAGGGAGAGGAGTGGGAAAAAGGGAAATGAACGCTGCTTATGTACATCAATTTTTCTATTTTCCACACAAGGACCCCATAGTATACCTCAGATGACATACCAGGAGTGTCTAAGACCCATTTCTGTCCTCCAGGGACGACTTTTTGAAGTTTTTGGATTTAAGGGGGCAAAGTCACTTCTTCCACCCAGCCCAAGGTGCGCAAAATCGGGTACGATATCAGGTTTTTCCCTTGGCTGGAAGCTAAAAAAAACTTCAGATAATACCAAAGGTAGACAGATCAAATGAAAGCATCAGATCTGACCTTTCTAACAAGTGTATTTATGTCTTGAACACTCAAACGGTGTCTCTGATATCCAATATGAGCTATTTGACAAATTAGCAAATCTTGTCAAAAAATTTTTTGGATGATTTTTGCTAATTTTCGGTATCAACCCCCATGACTGTTTTCAGGCCCCTGTAGCCACCAGGACCCCATTATATATCTCAGGTGATATGACAAGAGTGGCTAGGGCTCATTTCCAGGCTCCAGGTACACGTCTGACTCCTATTTGTGACATTTCGAGGTGTTTCGTGTCAAACTCATTTTTTCCATTATAGGCCATCAAAAATGGTGGAAAATGGAAAAAACAGCAAGGAACAGTTGCCTAATAACATCCTAAACATAATGTATATCTCCATAAATGTTTAAATCATTTTAACCTTTTCATGCATCACTAGTGATGCACACTAAATCTGAGACGCAGCACTGGTGATGCATTTGCATCACTAGTGATGCAAATGCATCACTGGTGATGCATGGGAAAAGCTTGCTCAAAGTGCTCACTATTAGCGAGTTTTGCAAATTTTCAGTATCAACCCTAACAACTGTGGGTCTCTGTGGCCTCCAGGACCCTATATTATATCTCAGGTGATGAAGCAAGAGTGGCTAGGGCTCATTTCCAGCCTCCAGGTACATGTCTGACTCCCATTTCTGACATGTATTGGTGTTTGGTGTCAAACACATTTTTTCCATTATGGGCCATGGAGCTCAGAGTCACACCACATTTCGTGTTTTGGACCCAAGGACCCCATAGTATACCTCAGATGACATACCAGGATTGTCTAAGGGCCATTTCTGTCCTCCAGGGACGACTTTTTGAAGTTTTTGGATTTAAGGGGGCAAAGTCACTTCTTCCACCCAGCCCAAGGTGCGCAAAATCGGGTACGATATCAGGTTTTTCCCTTGGCTGGAAGCTAAAAAAACTTCAGATAATACCAAAGGTAGACAGATCAAATGAAAGCATCAGATCTGACCTTTCTAACAAGTGTATTTATGTCTTGAACACTCAAACAGTGTCTCTGATATCCAATATGAGCTATTTGACAAATTAGCAAATCTTGTCAAAAAAATTTTTGGATGATTTTTGCTAATTTTCGGTATCAACCCCCATGACTGTTTTCAGGCCCCTGTAGCCACCAGGACCCCATTATATATCTCAGGTGATATGACAAGAGTGGCTAGGGCTCATTTCCAGGCTCCAGGTACACGTCTAACTCCTATTTGTGACATTTCGAGGTGTTTCGTGTCAAACTCATTTTTTCCATTATAGGCCATCAAAAATGGTGGAAAATGGAAAAAACAGCAAGGAACAGTTGCCTAATAACATCCTAAACATAATGTATATCTCCATAAATGTTTAAATCATTTTAACCTTTTCATGCATCACTAGTGATGCACACTAAATCTGAGACGCAGCACTGGTGATGCATTTGCATCACTAGTGATGCAAATGCATCACTGTTGATGCATGGGAAAAGCTTGCTCAAAGTGCTCACTATTAGCGAGTTTTGCAAATTTTCAGTATCAACCCTAACGACTGTGGGTCTCTGTGGCCTCCAGGACCCTATATTATATCTCAGGTGATGAAGCAAGAGTGGCTAGGGCTCATTTCCAGCCTCCAGGTACATGTCTGACTCCCATTTCTGACATGTATTGGTGTTTGGTGTCAAACACATTTTTTCCATTATGGGCCATGGAGCTCAGAGTCACACCACATTTCTTGTTTTGGACCCAAGGACCCCATAGTATACCTCAGATGACATACCAGGATTGTCTAAGGGCCATTTCTGTCCTCCAGGGACGACTTTTTGAAGTTTTTGGATTTAAGGGGGCAAAGTCACTTCTTCCACCCAGCCCAAGGTGCTCAAAATCGGGTACGATATCAGGTTTTTCCCTTGGCTGGAAGCTAAAAAAAAACTTCAGATAATACCAAAGGTAGACAGATCAAATGAAAGCATCAGATCTGACCTTTCTAACAAGTGTATTTATGTCTTGAACACTCAAACGGTGTGTCTGATATCCAGCATGAGCTATTTGACAAATTAGCAAATCTTTTCAAAAAACTTTTTTTGACGATTTTTGCTAATTTTCGGTATCAACCCCCATGACTGTTTTCAGGCCCCTGTAGCCACCAGGACCCCATTATATATCTCAGGTGATATAACAAGAGTGGCTAGGGCTCATTTCCAGGCTCCAGGTACACGTCTGACTCCTATTTGTGACATTTCGAGGTGTTTGGTGTCAAACTCATTTTTTCCATGATAGGCCATCAAAAATGGTGGAAAATGGAAAACAAACAGCAAGGAACAGTTGCCTAATAACATCCTAAACATAATGTATATCTCCATTAATTTTTAAATCGTTTTAACTTTTTCATGCATCACTAGTGATGCACACTAAATCTGAGACGCAGCACTGGTGATGCATTTGCATCACTAGTGCAGCAAATGCATCACTGGTGATGCATGGGAAAAGCTTGCTAAAAGTGCTCACTATTAGCGAGTTTTGCAAATTTTCAGTATCAACCCTAATGACTGTTTGTGGGTCCCTTTGGCCACCAGGACCCTATATTATATCTCAGGTGATGAAGCAAGAGTGGCTAGGGCTCATTTCCAGCCTACAGGTACATGTCTGACTCCCATTTCTGACATGTATAGGTGTTTGGTGTCAAACTAATTTTTTCCATTATGTGCCATAGAGCTCGGAGTCACACCACATTTCTAGTTTTGGACCCAAGGACCCCATAGTATACCTCAGATGACATACCAGGAGTGTCTAAGACCCATTTCTGTCCTCCAGGGATGACTTTTTGAAGTTTTTGGATTTAAGGGGGCAAAGTCACTTCTTCCACCCAGCCCAAGGTGCGCAAAATCGGGTACGATATCAGGTTTTTCCCTTGGCTGGAAGCTAAAAAAAAACTTCAGATAATACCAAAGGTAGACAGATCAAATGAAAGCATAAGATCTGACCTTTCTAACAAGTGTATTTATGTCTTGAACACTCAAACGGTGTCTCTGATATCCAATATGAGCTATTTGACAAATTAGCAAATCTTGTCAAAAAAATTTTTGGATGATTTTTGCTAATTTTCGGTATCAACCCCCATGACTGTTTTCAGGCCCCTGTAGCCACTAGGACCCCATTATATATCTCAGGTGATATGACAAGAGTGGCTAGGGCTCATTTCCAGGCTCCAGGTACACGTCTGACTCCTATTTGTGACATTTCGAGGTGTTTCGTGTCAAACTCATTTTTTCCATTATAGGCCATCAAAAATGGTGGAAAATGGAAAAAACAGCAAGGAACAGTTGCCTAATAACATCCTAAACATAATGTATATCTCCATAAATGTTTAAATCATTTTAACCTTTTCATGCATCACTAGTGATGCACACTAAATCTGAGACGCAGCACTGGTGATGCATTTGCATCACTAGTGATGCAAATGCATCACTGGTGATGCATGGGAAAAGCTTGCTCAAAGTGCTCACTATTAGCGAGTTTTGCAAATTTTCAGTATCAACCCTAATGACTGTTTGTGGGTCCCTTTGGCCACCAGGACCCTATATTATATCTCAGGTGATGAAGCAAGAGTGGCTAGGGCTCATTTCCAGGCTCCAGGTACATGTCTGACTCCCATTTCTGACATGTTGAGGTGTTTGGAGTCAAACTAATTTTTTCCATTATGTGCCATAGAGCTCAGAGTCACACCACATTTCTAGTTTTGGACCCAAGGACCCCATAGTATACCTCAGATGACATACCAGGAGTGTCTAAGACCCATTTCTGTCCTCCAGGGACGACTTTTTGAAGTTTTTGGATTTAAGGGGGCAAAGTCACTTCTTCCACCCAGCCCAAGGTGCGCAAAATCGGGTACGATATCAGGTTTTTCCCTTGGCTGGAAGCTAAAAAAAACTTCAGATAATACCAAAGGTAGACAGATCAAATGAAAGCATCAGATCTGACCTTTCTAACAAGTGTATTTATGTCTTGAACACTCAAACGGTGTCTCTGATATCCAATATGAGCTATTTGACAAATTAGCAAATCTTGTCAAAAAATTTTTTGGATGATTTTTGCTAATTTTCGGTATCAACCCCCATGACTGTTTTCAGGCCCCTGTAGCCACCAGGACCCCATTATATATCTCAGGTGATATAACAAGAGTGGCTAGGGCTCATTTCCAGGCCCCAGGTACACGTCTGACTCCTATTTGTGACATTTCGAGGTGTTTGGTGTCAAACTCATTTTTTCCATGATAGGCCATCAAAAATGGTGGAAAATGGAAAACAAACAGCAAGGAACAGTTGCCTAATAACATCCTAAACATAATGTATATCTCCATTAATTTTTAAATCGTTTTAACTTTTTCATGCATCACTAGTGATGAACACTAAATCTGAGACGCAGCACTGGTGATGCATTTGCATCACTAGTGCAGCAAATGCATCACTGGTGATGCATAGGAAAAGCTTGCTAAAAGTGCTCACTATTAGCGAGTTTTGCAAATTTTCAGTATCAACCCTAATGACTGTTTGTG
The DNA here is from genome assembly GCF_964263255.1 of Lissotriton vulgaris. Taxonomy (NCBI): domain Eukaryota; kingdom Metazoa; phylum Chordata; class Amphibia; order Caudata; family Salamandridae; genus Lissotriton; species Lissotriton vulgaris. Next base: position 88,093,054 of record NC_141699.1, on the reverse strand, counting down.
GGTCCTTTTGGCCACCAGGACCCTATATTATATCTCAGGTGATGAAGCAAGAGTGGCTAGGGCTCATTTCCAGCCTCCAGGTACATGTCTGACTCCCATTTCTGACATGTATAGGTGTTTGGTGTCAAACTAATTTTTTCCATTATGTGCCATAGAGCTCGGAGTCACACCACATTTCTAGTTTTGGACCCAAGGACCCCATAGTATACCTCAGATGACATACCAGGAGTGTCTAAGACCCATTTCTGTCCTCCAGGGACGACTTTTTGAAGTTTTTGGATTTAAGGGGGCAAAGTCACTTCTTCCACCCAGCCCAAGGTGCGCAAAATCGGGTACGATATCAGGTTTTTCCCTTGGCTGGAAGCTAAAAAAAACTTCAGATAATACCAAAGGTAGACAGATCAAATGAAAGCATCAGATCTGACCTTTCTAACAAGTGTATTTATGTCTTGAACACTCAAACGGTGTCTCTGATATCCAATCTGAGCTATTTGACAAATTAGCAAATCTTGGCAAAAAAATGTTTTGACAATTTTTGCTAATTTTCGGTATCAACCCTCATGACTGTTTTCAGGCCCCTGTAGCCACCAGGACCCCATTATATATCTCAGGTGATATGACAAGAGTGGCCAGGGCTCATTTCTAGGCTCCAGGTACACGTCTGACTCGTATTTGTGACATTTCGAGGTGTTTCGTGTCAAACTCATTTTTTCCATGATAGGCCATCAAAAATGGTGGAAAATGGAAAAAACAGCAAGGAACAGTTGCCTAATAACATCCTAAACATAATGTATATCTCCATAAATGTTTAAATCATTTTAACCTTTTCATGCATCACTAGTGAAGCACACTAAATCTGAGACGCAGCACTGGTGATGCATTTGCATCACTAGTGATGCAAATGCATCAGTGGTGATGCATGGGAAAAGCTTGCTCAAAGTGCTCACTATTAGCGAGTTTTGCAAATTTTCAGTATCAACCCTAACGACTGTGGGTCTCTGTGGCCTCCAGGACCCTATATTATATCTCAGGTGATGAAGCAAGAGTGGCTAGGGCTCATTTCCAGGCTCCAGGTACATGTCTGACTCCCATTTCTGACATGTTGAGGTGTTTGGAGTCAAACTAATTTTTTCCATTATGTGCCATAGAGCTCAGAGTCACACCACATTTCTAGTTTTGGACCCAAGGACCCCATAGTATACCTCAGATGACATACCAGGAGTGTCTAAGACCCATTTCTGTCCTCCAGGGACGACTTTTTGAAGTTTTTGGATTTAAGGGGGCAAAGTCACTTCTTCCACCCAGCCCAAGGTGCGCAAAATCGGGTACGATATCAGGTTTTTCCCTTGGCTGGAAGCTAAAAAAAACTTCAGATAATACCAAAGGTAGACAGATCAAATGAAAGCATCAGGTCTGACCTTTCTAACAAGTGTATTTATGTCTTGAACACTCAAACGGTGTCTCTGATATCCAATATGAGCTATTTGACAAATTAGCAAATCTTGTCAAAAAATTTTTTGGATGATTTTTGCTAATTTTCGGTATCAACCCTCATGACTGTTTTCAGGCCCCTGTAGCCACCAGGACCCCATTATATATCTCAGGTGATATGACAAGAGTGGCTAGGGCTCATTTCCAGGCTCCAGGTACACGTCTGACTCCTATTTGTGACATTTCGAGGTGTTTCGTGTCAAACTCATTTTTTCCATTATAGGCCATCAAAAATGGTGGAAAATGGAAAAAACAGCAAGGAACAGTTGCCTAATAACATCCTAAACATAATGTATATCTCCATAAATGTTTAAATCATTTTAACCTTTTCATGCATCACTAGTGATGCACACTAAATCTGAGACGCAGCACTGGTGATGCATTTGCATCACTAGTGATGCAAATGCATCACTGGTGATGCATGGGAAAAGCTTGCTCAAAGTGCTCACTATTAGCGAGTTTTGCAAATTTTCAGTATCAACCCTAACGACTGTGGGTCTCTGTGGCCTCCAGGACCCTATATTATATCTCAGGTGATGAAGCAAGAGTGGCTAGGGCTCATTTCCAGCCTCCAGGTACATGTCTGACTCCCATTTCTGACATGTATTGGTGTTTGGTGTCAAACACATTTTTTCCATTATGGGCCATGGAGCTCAGAGTCACACCACATTTCGTGTTTTGGACCCAAGGACCCCATAGTATACCTCAGATGACATACCAGGATTGTCTAAGGGCCATTTCTGTCCTCCAGGGACGACTTTTTGAAGTTTTTGGATTTAAGGGGGCAAAGTCACTTCTTCCACCCAGCCCAAGGTGCGCAAAATCGGGTACGATATCAGGTTTTTCCCTTGGCTGGAAGCTAAAAAAAACTTCAGATAATACCAAAGGTAGACAGATCAAATGAAAGCATCAGATCTGACCTTTCTAACAAGTGTATTTATGTCTTGAACACTCAAACGGTGTCTCTGATATCCAATCTGAGCTATTTGACATATTAGCAAATCTTGGCAAAAAAATGTTTTGACAATTTTTGCTAATTTTCGGTATCAACCCTCATGACTGTTTTCAGGCCCCTGTAGCCACCAGGACCCCATTATATATCTCAGGTGATATGACAAGAGTGGCTAGGGCTCATTTCCAGGCTCCAGGTACACGTCTGACTCGTATTTGTGACATTTCGAGGTGTTTCGTGTCAAACTCATTTTTTCCATGATAGGCCATCAAAAATGGTGGAAAATGGAAAAAACAGCAAGGAACAGTTGCCTAATAACATCCTAAACATAATGTATATCTCCATAAATGTTTAAATCATTTTAACCTTTTCATGCATCACTAGTGAAGCACACTAAATCTGAGACGCAGCACTGGTGATGCATTTGCATCACTAGTGATGCAAATGCATCAGTGGTGATGCATGGGAAAAGCTTGCTAAAAGTGCTCACTATTAGCGAGTTTTGCAAATTTTCATTATCAACCCTAATGACTGTTTGTGGGTCCCTTTGGCCACCAGGACCCTATATTATATCTCAGGTGATGAAGCAAGAGTGGCTAGGGCTCATTTCCAGGCTCCAGGTACATGTCTGACTCCCATTTCTGACATGTTGAGGTGTTTGGAGTCAAACTAATTTTTTCCATTATGTGCCATAGAGCTCAGAGTCACACCACATTTCTAGTTTTGGACCCAAGGACCCCATAGTATACCTCAGATGACATACCAGGAGTGTCTAAGACCCATTTCTGTCCTCCAGGGACGACTTTTTGAAGTTTTTGGATTTAAGGGGGCAAAGTCACTTCTTCCACCCAGCCCAAGGTGCGCAAAATCGGGTACGATATCAGGTTTTTCCCTTGGCTGGAAGCTAAAAAAAACTTCAGATAATACCAAAAGTAGACAGATCAAATGAAAGCATCAGATCTGACCTTTCTAACAAGTGTATTTATGTCTTGAACACTCAAATGGTGTCTCTGATATCCAATATGAGCTATTTGACAAATTAGCAAATCTTGTCAAAAAAATTTTTGGATGATTTTTGCTAATTTTCGGTATCAACCCCCATGACTGTTTTCAGGCCCCTGTAGCCACCAGGACCCCATTATATATCTCAGGTGATATGACAAGAGTGGCTAGGGCTCATTTCCAGGCTCCAGGTACACGTCTGACTCCTATTTGTGACATTTCGAGGTGTTTCGTGTCAAACTCATTTTTTCCATTATAGGCCATCAAAAATGGTGGAAAATGGAAAACAAACAGCAAGGAACAGTTGCCTAATAACATCCTAAACATAATGTATATCTCCATAAATGTTTAAATCATTTTAACCTTTTCATGCATCACTAGTGATGCACACTAAATCTGAGACGCAGCACTGGTGATGCATTTGCATCACTAGTGATGCAAATGCATCACTGGTGATGCATGGGAAAAGCTTGCTCAAAGTGCTCACTATTAGCGAGTTTTGCAAATTTTCAGTATCAACCCTAACGACTGTGGGTCTCTGTGGCCTCCAGGACCCTATATTATATCTCAGGTGATGAAGCAAGAGTGGCTAGGGCTCATTTCCAGCCTCCAGGTACATGTCTGACTCCCATTTCTGACATGTATTGGTGTTTGGTGTCAAACACATTTTTTCCATTATGGGCCATGGAGCTCAGAGTCACACCACATTTCGTGTTTTGGACCCAAGGACCCCATAGTATACCTCAGATGACATACCAGGATTGTCTAAGGGCCATTTCTGTCCTCCAGGGACGACTTTTTGAAGTTTTTGGATTTAAGGGGGCAAAGTCACTTCTTCCACCCAGCCCAAGGTGCGCAAAATCGGGTACGATATCAGGTTTTTCCCTTGGCTGGAAGCTAAAAAAAACTTCAGATAATACCAAAGGTAGACAGATCAAATGAAAGCATCAGATCTGACCTTTCTAACAAGTGTATTTATGTCTTGAACACTCAAATGGTGTCTCTGATATCCAATCTGAGCTATTTGACAAATTAGCAAATCTTGGCAAAAAAATGTTTTGACAATTTTTGCTAATTTTCGGTATCAACCCTCATGACTGTTTTCAGGCCCCTGTAGCCACCAGGACCCCATTATATATCTCAGGTGATATGACAAGAGTGGCTAGGGCTCATTTCCAGGCTCCAGGTACACGTCTGACTCGTATTTGTGACATTTCGAGGTGTTTCGTGTCAAACTCATTTTTTCCATGATAGGCCATCAAAAATGGTGGAAAATGGAAAAAAACAGCAAGGAACAGTTGCCTAATAACATCCTAAACATAATGTATATCTCCATAAATGTTTAAATCATTTTAACCTTTTCATGCATCACTAGTGAAGCACACTAAATCTGAGACGCAGCACTGGTGATGCATTTGCATCACTAGTGATGCAAATGCATCAGTGGTGATGCATGGGAAAAGCCTGCTAAAAGTGCTCACTATTAGCGAGTTTTGCAAATTTTCATTATCAACCCTAATGACTGTTTGTGGGTCCCTTTGGCCACCAGGACCCTATATTATATCTCAGGTGATGAAGCAAGAGTGGCTAGGGCTCATTTCCAGGCTCCAGGTACATGTCTGACTCCCATTTCTGACATGTTGAGGTGTTTGGAGTCAAACTAATTTTTTCCATTATGTGCCATAGAGCTCAGAGTCACACCACATTTCTAGTTTTGGACCCAAGGACCCCATAGTATACCTCAGATGACAAACCAGGAGTGTCTAAGACCCATTTCTGTCCTCCAGGGACGACTTTTTGAAGTTTTTGGATTTAAGGGGGCAAAGTCACTTCTTCCACCCAGCCCAAGGTGCGCAAAATCGGGTACGATATCAGGTTTTTCCCTTGGCTGGAAGCTAAAAAAAACTTCAGATAATACCAAAGGTAGACAGATCAAATGAAAGCATCAGATCTGACCTTTCTAACAAGTGTATTTATGTCTTGAACACTCAAACGGTGTCTCTGATATCCAATATGAGCTATTTGACAAATTAGCAAATCTTGTCAAAAAAATTTTTGGATGATTTTTGCTAATTTTCGGTATCAACCCCCATGACTGTTTTCAGGCCCCTGTAGCCACCAGGACCCCATTATATATCTCAGGTGATATGACAAGAGTGGCTAGGGCTCATTTCCAGGCTCCAGGTACACGTCTGACTCCTATTTGTGACATTTCGAGGTGTTTCGTGTCAAACTCATTTTTTCCATTATAGGCCATCAAAAATGGTGGAAAATGGAAAAAAACAGCAAGGAACAGTTGCCTAATAACATCCTAAACATAATGTATATCTCCATAAATGTTGAAATCATTTTAACCTTTTCATGCATCACTAGTGATGCACACTAAATCTGAGACGCAGCACTGGTGATGCATTTGCATCACTAGTGATGCAAATGCATCACTGGTGATGCATGGGAAAAGCTTGCTCAAAGTGCTCACTATTAGCGAGTTTTGCAAATTTTCAGTATCAACCCTAACGACTGTGGGTCTCTGTGGCCTCCAGGACCCTATATTATATCTCAGGTGATGAAGCAAGAGTGGCTAGGGCTCATTTCCAGCCTCCAGGTACATGTCTGACTCCCATTTCTGACATGTATTGGTGTTTGGTGTCAAACACATTTTTTCCATTATGGGCCATGGAGCTCAGAGTCACACCACATTTCGTGTTTTGGACCCAAGGACCCCATAGTATACCTCAGATGACATACCAGGATTGTCTAAGGGCCATTTCTGTCCTCCAGGGACGACTTTTTGAAGTTTTTGGATTTAAGGGGGCAAAGTCACTTCTTCCACCCAGCCCAAGGTGCGCAAAATCGGGTACGATATCAGGTTTTTCCCTTGGCTGGAAGCTAAAAAAAACTTCAGATAATACCAAAGGTAGACAGATCAAATGAAAGCATCAGATCTGACCTTTCTAACAAGTGTATTTATGTCTTGAACACTCAAACGGTGTCTCTGATATCCAATCTGAGCTATTTGACAAATTAGCAAATCTTGGCAAAAACATTTTTTGACAATTTTTGCTAATTTTCGGTATCAACCCTCATGACTGTTTTCAGGCCCCTGTAGCCACCAGGACCCCATTATATATCTCAGGTGATATGACAAGAGTGGCTAGGGCTCATTTCCAGGCTCCAGGTACACGTCTGACTCGTATTTGTGACATTTCGAGGTGTTTCGTGTCAAACTCATTTTTTCCATGATAGGCCATCAAAAATGGTGGAAAATGGAAAAAACAGCAAGGAACAGTTGCCTAATAACATCCTAAACATAATGTATATCTCCATAAATGTTTAAATCATTTTAACCTTTTCATGCATCACTAGTGAAGCACACTAAATCTGAGACGCAGCACTGGTGATGCATTTGCATCACTAGTGATGCAAATGCATCAGTGGTGATGCATGGGAAAAGCTTGCTAAAAGTGCTCACTATTAGCGAGTTTTGCAAATTTTCATTATCAACCCTAATGACTGTTTGTGGGTCCCTTTGGCCACCAGGACCCTATATTATATCTCAGGTGATGAAGCAAGAGTGGCTAGGGCTCATTTCCAGGCTCCAGGTACACGTCTGACTCCTATTTGTGACATTTCGAGGTGTTTCGTGTCAAACTCATTTTTTCCATTATAGGCCATCAAAAATGGTGGAAAATGGAAAAAACAGCAAGGAACAGTTGCCTAATAACATCCTAAACATAATGTATATCTCCATAAATGTTTAAATCATTTTAATCTTTTCATGCATCACTAGTGATGCACACTAAATCTGAGACGCAGCACTGGTGATGCATTTGCATCACTAGTGATGCAAATGCATCACTGGTGATGCATGGGAAAAGCTTGCTCAAAGTGCTCACTATTAGCGAGTTTTGCAAATTTTCAGTATCAACCCTAACGACTGTGGGTCTCTGTGGCCTCCAGGACCCTATATTATATCTCAGGTGATGAAGCAAGAGTGGCTAGGGCTCATTTCCAGCCTCCAGGTACATGTCTGACTCCCATTTCTGACATGTATTGGTGTTTGGTGTCAAACACATTTTTTCCATTATGGGCCATGGAGCTCAGAGTCACACCACATTTCGTGTTTTGGACCCAAGGACCCCATAGTATACCTCAGATGACATACCAGGATTGTCTAAGGGCCATTTCTGTCCTCCAGGGACGACTTTTTGAAGTTTTTGGATTTAAGGGGGCAAAGTCACTTCTTCCACCCAGCCCAAGGTGCGCAAAATCGGGTACGATATCAGGTTTTTCCCTTGGCTGGAAGCTAAAAAAAACTTCAGATAATACCAAAGGTAGACAGATCAAATGAAAGCATCAGATCTGACCTTTCTAACAAGTGTATTTATGTCTTGAACACTCAAACGGTGTCTCTGATATCCAATCTGAGCTATTTGACAAATTAGCAAATCTTGGCAAAAAAATGTTTTGACAATTTTTGCTAATTTTCGGTATCAACCCTCATGACTGTTTTCAGGCCCCTGTAGCCACCAGGACCCCATTATATATCTCAGGTGATATGACAAGAGTGGCTAGGGCTCATTTCCAGGCTCCAGGTACACGTCTGACTCGTATTTGTGACATTTCGAGGTGTTTCGTGTCAAACTCATTTTTTCCATGATAGGCCATCAAAAATGGTGGAAAATGGAAAAAACAGCAAGGAACAGTTGCCTAATAACATCCTAAACATAATGTATATCTCCATAAATGTTTAAATCATTTTAACCTTTTCATGCATCACTAGTGAAGCACACTAAATCTGAGACGCAGCACTGGTGATGCATTTGCATCACTAGTGATGCAAATGCATCAGTGGTGATGCATGGGAAAAGCTTGCTAAAAGTGCTCACTATTAGCGAGTTTTGCAAATTTTCATTATCAACCCTAATGACTGTTTGTGGGTCCCTTTGGCCACCAGGACCCTATATTATATCTCAGGTGATGAAGCAAGAGTGGCTAGGGCTCATTTCCAGGCTCCAGGTACATATCTGACTCCCATTTCTGACATGTTGAGGTGTTTGGAGTCAAACTAATTTTTTCCATTATGTGCCATAGAGCTCAGAGTCACACCACATTTCTAGTTTTGGACCCAAGGACCCCATAGTATACCTCAGATGACAAACCAGGAGTGTCTAAGACCCATTTCTGTCCTCCAGGGACGACTTTTTGAAGTTTTTGGATTTAAGGGGGCAAAGTCACTTCTTCCACCCAGCCCAAGGTGCGCAAAATCGGGTACGATATCAGGTTTTTCCCTTGGCTGGAAGCTAAAAAAAACTTCAGATAATACCAAAGGTAGACAGATCAAATGAAAGCATCAGATCTGACCTTTCTAACAAGTGTATTTATGTCTTGAACACTCAAACGGTGTCTCTGATATCCAATATGAGCTATTTGACAAATTAGCAAATCTTGTCAAAAAATTTTTTGGATGATTTTTGCTAATTTTCGGTATCAACCCCCATGACTGTTTTCAGGCCCCTGTAGCCACCAGGACCCCATTATATATCTCAGGTGATATGACAAGAGTGGCTAGGGCTCATTTCCAGGCTCCAGGTACACGTCTGACTCCTATTTGTGACATTTCGAGGTGTTTCGTGTCAAACTCATTTTTTCCATTGTAGGCCATCAAAAATGGTGGAAAATGGAAAAAAACAGCAAGGAACAGTTGCCTAATAACATCCTAAACATAATGTATATCTCCATAAATGTTGAAATCATTTTAACCTTTTCATGCATCACTAGTGATGCACACTAAATCTGAGACGCAGCACTGGTGATGCATTTGCATCACTAGTGATGCAAATGCATCACTGGTGATGCATGGGAAAAGCTTGCTCAAAGTGCTCACTATTAGCGAGTTTTGCAAATTTTCAGTATCAACCCTAACGACTGTGGGTCTCTGTGGCCTCCAGGACCCTATATTATATCTCAGGTGATGAAGCAAGAGTGGCTAGGGCTCATTTCCAGCCTCCAGGTACATGTCTGACTCCCATTTCTGACATGTATTGGTGTTTGGTGTCAAACACATTTTTTCCATTATGGGCCATGGAGCTCAGAGTCACACCACATTTCGTGTTTTGGACCCAAGGACCCCATAGTATACCTCAGATGACATACCAGGATTGTCTAAGGGCCATTTCTGTCCTCCAGGGACGACTTTTTGAAGTTTTTGGATTTAAGGGGGCAAAGTCACTTCTTCCACCCAGCCCAAGGTGCGCAAAATCGGGTACGATATCAGGTTTTTCCCTTGGCTGGAAGCTAAAAAAAACTTCAGATAATACCAAAGGTAGACAGATCAAATGAAAGCATCAGATCTGACCTTTCTAACAAGTGTATTTATGTCTTGAACACTCAAACGGTGTCTCTGATATCCAATCTGAGCTATTTGACAAATTAGCAAATCTTGGCAAAAAAATTTTTTGACAATTTTTGCTAATTTTCGGTATCAACCCTCATGACTGTTTTCAGGCCCCTGTAGCCACCAGGACCCCATTATATATCTCAGGTGATATGACAAGAGTGGCTAGGGCTCATTTCCAGGCTCCAGGTACACGTCTGACTCGTATTTGTGACATTTCGAGGTGTTTCGTGTCAAACTCATTTTTTCCATGATAGGCCATCAAAAATGGTGGAAAATGGAAAAAACAGCAAGGAACAGTTGCCTAATAACATCCTAAACATAATGTATATCTCCATAAATGTTTAAATCATTTTAACCTTTTCATGCATCACTAGTGAAGCACACTAAATCTGAGACGCAGCACTGGTGATGCATTTGCATCACTAGTGATGCAAATGCATCAGTGGTGATGCATGGGAAAAGCTTGCTAAAAGTGCTCACTATTAGCGAGTTTTGCAAATTTTCATTATCAACCCTAATGACTGTTTGTGGGTCCCTTTGGCCACCAGGACCCTATATTATATCTCAGGTGATGAAGCAAGAGTGGCTAGGGCTCATTTCCAGGCTCCAGGTACATGTCTGACTCCCATTTCTGACATGTTGAGGTGTTTGGAGTCAAACTAATTTTTTCCATTATGTGCCATAGAGCTCAGAGTCACACCACATTTCTAGTTTTGGACCCAAGGACCCCATAGTATACCTCAGATGACATACCAGGAGTGTCTAAGACCCATTTCTGTCCTCCAGGGACGACTTTTTGAAGTTTTTGGATTTAAGGGGGCAAAGTCACTTCTTCCACCCAGCCCAAGGTGCGCAAAATCGGGTACGATATCAGGTTTTTCCCTTGGCTGGAAGCTAATAAAAACTTCAGATAATACCAAAGGTAGACAGATCAAATGAAAGCATCAGATCTGACCTTTCTAACAAGTGTATTTATGTCTTGAACACTCAAACGGTGTCTCTGATATCCAATCTGAGCTATTTGACAAATTAGCAAATCTTGGCAAAAAAATGTTTTGACAATTTTTGCTAATTTTCGGTATCAACCCTCATGACTGTTTTCAGGCCCCTGTAGCCACCAGGACCCCATTATATATCTCAGGTGATATGACAAGAGTGGCTAGGGCTCATTTCCAGGCTCCAGGTACACGTCTGACTCGTATTTGTGACATTTCGAGGTGTTTCGTGTCAAACTCATTTTTTCCATGATAGGCCATCAAAAATGGTGGAAAATGGAAAAAACAGCAAGGAACAGTTGCCTAATAACATCCTAAACATAATGTATATCTCCATAAATGTTAAAATCATTTTAACCTTTTCATGCATCACTAGTGAAGCACACTAAATCTGAGACGCAGCACTGGTGATGCATTTGCATCACTAGTGATGCAAATGCATCACTGGTGATGCATGGGAAAAGCTTGCTCAAAGTGCTCACTATTAGCGAGTTTTGCAAATTTTCAGTATCAACCCTAACGACTGTGGGTCTCTGTGGCCTCCAGGACCCTATATTATATCTCAGGTGATGAAGCAAGAGTGGCTAGGGCTCATTTCCAGCCTCCAGGTACATGTCTGACTCCCATTTCTGACATGTATTGGTGTTTGGTGTCAAACACATTTTTTCCATTATGGGCCATGGAGCTCAGAGTCACACCACATTTCGTGTTTTGGACCCAAGGACCCCATAGTATACCTCAGATGACATACCAGGATTGTCTAAGGGCCATTTCTGTCCTCCAGGGACGACTTTTTGAAGTTTTTGGATTTAAGGGGGCAAAGTCACTTCTTCCACCCAGCCCAAGGTGCGCAAAATCGGGTACGATATCAGGTTTTTCCCTTGGCTGGAAGCTAAAAAAAACTTCAGATAATACCAAAGGTAGACAGATCAAATGAAAGCATCAGATCTGACCTTTCTAACAAGTGTATTTATGTCTTGAACACTCAAACGGTGTCTCTGATATCCAATCTGAGCTATTTGACAAATTAGCAAATCTTGGCAAAAAAATGTTTTGACAATTTTTGCTAATTTTCGGTATCAACCCTCATGACTGTTTTCAGGCCCCTGTAGCCACCAGGACCCCATTATGTATCTCAGGTGATATGACAAGAGTGGCTAGGGCTCATTTCCAGGCTCCAGGTACACGTCTGACTCGTATTTGTGACATTTCGAGGTGTTTCGTGTCAAACTCATTTTTTCCATGATAGGCCATCAAAAATGGTGGAAAATGGAAAAAACAGCAAGGAACAGTTGCCTAATAACATCCTAAACATAATGTATATCTCCATAAATGTTTAAATCATTTTAACCTTTTCATGCATCACTAGTGAAGCACACTAAATCTGAGACGCAGCACTGGTGATGCATTTGCATCACTAGTGATGCAAATGCATCAGTGGTGATGCATGGGAAAAGCTTGCTAAAAGTGCTCACTATTAGCGAGTTTTGCAAATTTTCATTATCAACCCTAATGACTGTTTGTGGGTCCCTTTGGCCACCAGGACCCTATATTATATCTCAGGTGATGAAGCAAGAGTGGCTAGGGCTCATTTCCAGGCTCCAGGTACATGTCTGACTCCCATTTCTGACATGTTGAGGTGTTTGGAGTCAAACTAATTTTTTCCATTATGTGCCATAGAGCTCAGAGTCACACCACATTTCTAGTTTTGGACCCAAGGACCCCATAGTATACCTCAGATGACATACCAGGAGTGTCTAAGACCCATTTCTGTCCTCCAGGGACGACTTTTTGAAGTTTTTGGATTTAAGGGGGCAAAGTCACTTCTTCCACCCAGCCCAAGGTGCGCAAAATCGGGTACGATATCAGGTTTTTCCCTTGGCTGGAAGCTAAAAAAAACTTCAGATAATACCAAAGGTAGACAGATCAAATGAAAGCATCAGATCTGACCTTTCTAACAAGTGTATTTATGTCTTGAACACTCAAACGGTGTCTCTGATATCCAATATGAGCTATTTGACAAATTAGCAAATCTTGTCAAAAAAATTTTTGGATGATTTTTGCTAATTTTCGGTATCAACCCCCATGACTGTTTTCAGGCCCCTGTAGCCACCAGGACCCCATTATATATCTCAGGTGATATGACAAGAGTGGCTAGGGCTCATTTCCAGGCTCCAGGTACACGTCTGACTCCTATTTGTGACATTTCGAGGTGTTTCGTGTCAAACTCATTTTTTCCATTATAGGCCATCAAAAATGGTGGAAAATGGAAAAAACAGCAAGGAACAGTTGCCTAATAACATCATAAACATAATGTATATCTCCATAAATGTTTAAATCATTTTAACCTTTTCATGCATCACTAGTGATGCACACTAAATCTGAGACGCAGCACTGGTGATGCATTTGCATCACTAGTGATGCAAATGCATCACTGGTGATGCATGGGAAAAGCTTGCTCAAAGTGCTCACTATTAGCGAGTTTTGCAAATTTTCAGTATCAACCCTAACGACTGTGGGTCTCTGTGGCCTCCAGGACCCTATATTATATCTCAGGTGATGAAGCAAGAGTGGCTAGGGCTCATTTTCAGCCTCCAGGTACATGTCTGACTCCCATTTCTGACATGTATTGGTGTTTGGTGTCAAACACATTTTTTCCATTATGGGCCATGGAGCTCAGAGTCACACCACATTTCGTGTTTTGGACCCAAGGACCCCATAGTATACCTCAGATGACATACCAGGATTGTCTAAGGGCCATTTCTGTCCTCCAGGGACGACTTTTTGAAGTTTTTGGATTTAAGGGGGCAAAGTCACTTCTTCCACCCAGCCCAAGGTGCGCAAAATCGGGTACGATATCAGGTTTTTCCCTTGGCTGGAAGCTAAAAAAAACTTCAGATAATACCAAAGGTAGACAGATCAAATGAAAGCATCAGATCTGACCTTTCTAACAAGTGTATTTATGTCTTGAACACTCAAACGGTGTCTCTGATATCCAATCTGAGCTATTTGACAAATTAGCAAATCTTGGCAAAAAAATGTTTTGACAATTTTTGCTAATTTTCGGTATCAACCCTCATGACTGTTTTCAGGCCCCTGTAGCCACCAGGACCCCATTATGTATCTCAGGTGATATGACAAGAGTGGCTAGGGCTCATTTCCAGGCTCCAGGTACACGTCTGACTCGTATTTGTGACATTTCGAGGTGTTTCGTGTCAAACTCATTTTTTCCATGATAGGCCATCAAAAATGGTGGAAAATGGAAAAAACAGCAAGGAACAGTTGCCTAATAACATCCTAAACATAATGTATATCTCCATAAATGTTTAAATCATTTTAACCTTTTCATGCATCACTAGTGAAGCACACTAAATCTGAGACGCAGCACTGGTGATGCATTTGCATCACTAGTGATGCAAATGCATCAGTGGTGATGCATGGGAAAAGCTTGCTAAAAGTGCTCACTATTCGCGAGTTTTGCAAATTTTCATTATCAACCCTAATGACTGCTTGTGGGTCCCTTTGGCAACCAGGACCCTATATTATATCTCAGGTGATGAAGCAAGAGTGGCTAGGGCTCATTTCCAGGCTCCAGGTACATGTCTGACTCCCATTTCTGACATGTTGAGGTGTTTGGAGTCAAACTAATTTTTTCCATTATGTGCCATAGAGCTCAGAGTCACACCACATTTCTAGTTTTGGACCCAAGGACCCCATAGTATACCTCAGATGACAAACCAGGAGTGTCTAAGACCCATTTCTGTCCTCCAGGGACGACTTTTTGAAGTTTTTGGATTTAAGGGGGCAAAGTCACTTCTTCCACCCAGCCCAAGGTGCGCAAAATCGGGTACGATATCAGGTTTTTCCCTTGGCTGGAAGCTAAAAAAAACTTCAGATAATACCAAAGGTAGACAGATCAAATGAAAGCATCAGATCTGACCTTTCTAACAAGTGTATTTATGTCTTGAACACTCAAACGGTGTCTCTGATATCCAATATGAGCTATTTGACAAATTAGCAAATCTTGTCAAAAAAATTTTTGGATGATTTTTGCTAATTTTCGGTATCAACCCCCATGACTGTTTTCAGGCCCCTGTAGCCACCAGGACCCCATTATATATCTCAGGTGATATGACAAGAGTGGCTAGGGCTCATTTCCAGGCTCCAGGTACACGTCTGACTCCTATTTGTGACATTTCGAGGTGTTTCGTGTCAAACTCATTTTTTCCATTATAGGCCATCAAAAATGGTGGAAAATGGAAAAAAACAGCAAGGAACAGTTGCCTAATAACATCCTAAACATAATGTATATCTCCATAAATGTTGAAATCATTTTAACCTTTTCATGCATCACTAGTGATGCACACTAAATCTGAGACGCAGCACTGGTGATGCATTTGCATCACTAGTGATGCAAATGCATCACTGGTGATGCATGGGAAAAGCTTGCTCAAAGTGCTCACTATTAGCGAGTTTTGCAAATTTTCAGTATCAACCCTAACGACTGTGGGTCTCTGTGGCCTCCAGGACCCTATATTATATCTCAGGTGATGAAGCAAGAGTGGCTAGGGCTCATTTCCAGCCTCCAGGTTCATGTCTGACTCCCATTTCTGACATGTATTGGTGTTTGGTGTCAAACACATTTTTTCCATTATGGGCCATGGAGCTCAGAGTCACACCACATTTCGTGTTTTGGACCCAAGGACCCCATAGTATACCTCAGATGACATACCAGGATTGTCTAAGGGCCATTTCTGTCCTCCAGGGACGACTTTTTGAAGTTTTTGGATTTAAGGGGGCAAAGTCACTTCTTCCACCCAGCCCAAGGTGCGCAAAATCGGGTACGATATCAGGTTTTTCCCTTGGCTGGAAGCTAAAAAAAACTTCAGATAATACCAAAGGTAGACAGATCAAATGAAAGCATCAGATCTGACCTTTCTAACAAGTGTATTTATGTCTTGAACACTCAAACGGTGTCTCTGATATCCAATCTGAGCTATTTGACAAATTAGCAAATCTTGTCAAAAAAAATTTTGGATGATTTTTGCTAATTTTCGGTATCAACCCTCATGACTGTTTTCAGGCCCCTGTAGCCACCAGGACCCCCTTATATATCTCAGGTGATATGACAAGAGTGGCTAGGGCTCATTTCCAGGCTCCAGGTACACGTCTGACTCCTATTTGTGACATTTCGAGGTGTTTCGTGTCAAACTCATTTTTTCCATTATAGGCCATCAAAAATGGTGGAAAATGGAAAAAACAGCAAGGAACAGTTGCCTAATAACATCCTAAACATAATGTATATCTCCATAAATGTTTAAATCATTTTAACCTTTTCATGCATCACTAGTGATGCACACTAAATCTGAGACGCAGCACTGGTGATGCATTTGCATCACTAGTGATGCAAATGCATCACTGGTGATGCATGGGAAAAGCTTGCTCAAAGTGCTCACTATTAGCGAGTTTTGCAAATTTTCAGTATCAACCCTAACGACTGTGGGTCTCTGTGGCCTCCAGGACCCTATATTATATCTCAGGTGATGAAGCAAGAGTGGCTAGGGCTCATTTCCAGCCTCCAGGTACATGTCTGACTCCCATTTCTGACATGTATTGGTGTTTGGTGTCAAACACATTTTTTCCATTATGGGCCATGGAGCTCAGAGTCACACCACATTTCGTGTTTTGGACCCAAGGACCCCATAGTATACCTCAGATGACATACCAGGATTGTCTAAGGGCCATTTCTGTCCTCCAGGGACGACTTTTTGAAGTTTTTGGATTTAAGGGGGCAAAGTCACTTCTTCCACCCAGCCCAAGGTGTGCAAAATCGGGTACGATATCAGGTTTTTCCCTTGGCTGGAAGCTAAAAAAAACTTCAGATAATACCAAAGGTAGACAGATCAAATGAAAGCATCAGATCTGACCTTTCTAACAAGTGTATTTATGTCTTGAACACTCAAACGGTGTCTCTGATATCCAATCTGAGCTATTTGACAAATTAGCAAATCTTGGCAAAAAAATGTTTTGACAATTTTTGCTAATTTTCGGTATCAACCCTCATGACTGTTTTCAGGCCCCTGTAGCCACCAGGACCCCATTATGTATCTCAGGTGATATGACAAGAGTGGCTAGGGCTCATTTCCAGGCTCCAGGTACACGTCTGACGCGTATTTGTGACATTTCGAGGTGTTTCGTGTCAAACTCATTTTTTCCATGATAGGCCATCAAAAATGGTGGAAAATGGAAAAAACAGCAAGGAACAGTTGCCTAATAACATCCTAAACATAATGTATATCTCCATAAATGTTTAAATCATTTTAACCTTTTCATGCATCACTAGTGAAGCACACTAAATCTGAGACGCAGCACTGGTGATGCATTTGCATCACTAGTGATGCAAATGCATCAGTGGTGATGCATGGGAAAAGCTTGCTAAAAGTGCTCACTATTAGCGAGTTTTGCAAATTTTCATTATCAACCCTAATGACTGTTTGTGGGTCCCTTTGGCCACCAGGACCCTATATTATATCTCAGGTGATGAAGCAAGAGTGGCTAGGGCTCATTTCCAGGCTCCAGGTACATGTCTGACTCCCATTTCTGACATGTTGAGGTGTTTGGAGTCAAACTAATTTTTTCCATTATGTGCCATAGAGCTCAGAGTCACACCACATTTCTAGTTTTGGACCCAAGGACCCCATAGTATACCTCAGATGACATACCAGGAGTGTCTAAGACCCATTTCTGTCCTCCAGGGACGACTTTTTGAAGTTTTTGGATTTAAGGGGGCAAAGTCACTTCTTCCACCCAGCCCAAGGTGCGCAAAATCGGGTACGATATCAGGTTTTTCCCTTGGCTGGAAGCTAAAAAAAACTTCAGATAATACCAAAGGTAGACAGATCAAATGAAAGCATCAGATCTGACCTTTCTAACAAGTGTATTTATGTCTTGAACACTCAAACGGTGTCTCTGATATCCAATATGAGCTATTTGACAAATTAGCAAATCTTGTCAAAAAAATTTTTGGATGATTTTTGCTAATTTTCGGTATCAACCCCCATGACTGTTTTCAGGCCCCTGTAGCCACCAGGACCCCCTTATATATCTCAGGTGATATGACAAGAGTGGCTAGGGCTCATTTCCAGGCTCCAGGTACACGTCTGACTCCTATTTGTGACATTTCGAGGTGTTTCGTGTCAAACTCATTTTTTCCATTATAGGCCATCAAAAATGGTGGAAAATGGAAAAAACAGCAAGGAACAGTTGCCTAATAACATCCTAAACATAATGTATATCTCCATAAATGTTTAAATCATTTTAACCTTTTCATGCATCACTAGTGATGCACACTAAATCTGAGACGCATCACTGGTGATGCATGGGAAAAGCTTGCTCAAAGTGCTCACTATTAGCGAGTTTTGCAAATTTTCAGTATCAACCCTAATGACTGTGGGTCTCTGTGGCCTCCAGGACCCTATATTATATCTCAGGTGATGAAGCAAGAGTGGCTAGGGCTCATTTCCAGCCTCCAGGTACATGTCTGACTCCCATTTCTGACATGTATTGGTGTTTGGTGTCAAACACATTTTTTCCATTATGGGCCATGGAGCTCAGAGTCACACCACATTTCGTGTTTTGGACCCAAGGACCCCATAGTATACCTCAGATGACATACCAGGATTGTCTAAGGGCCATTTCTGTCCTCCAGGGACGACTTTTTGAAGTTTTTGGATTTAAGGGGGCAAAGTCACTTCTTCCACCCAGCCCAAGGTGCGCAAAATCGGGTACGATATCAGGTTTTTCCCTTGGCTGGAAGCTAAAAAAAACTTCAGATAATACCAAAGGTAGACAGATCAAATGAAAGCATCAGATCTGACCTTTCTAACAAGTGTATTTATGTCTTGAACACTCAAACAGTGTCTCTGATATCCAATATGAGCTATTTGACAAATTAGCAAATCTTGTCAAAAAAAATTTTGGATGATTTTTGCTAATTTTCGGTATCAACCCCCATGACTGTTTTCAGGCCCCTGTAGCCACCAGGACCCCATTATATATCTCAGGTGATATGACAAGAGTGGCTAGGGCTCATTTCCAGGCTCCAGGTACACGTCTGACTCCTATTTGTGACATTTCGAGGTGTTTCGTGTCAAACTCATTTTTTCCATTATAGGCCATCAAAAATGGTGGAAAATGGAAAAAACAGCAAGGAACAGTTGCCTAATAACATCCTAAACATAATGTATATCTCCATAAATGTTTAAATCATTTTAACCTTTTCATGCATCACTAGTGATGCACACTAAATCTGAGACGCATCACTGGTGATGCATGGGAAAAGCTTGCTCAAAGTGCTCACTATTAGCGAGTTTTGCAAATTTTCAGTATCAACCCTAACGACTGTGGGTCTCTGTGGCCTCCAGGACCCTATATTATATCTCAGGTGATGAAGCAAGAGTGGCTAGGGCTCATTTCCAGCCTCCAGGTACATGTCTGACTCCCATTTCTGACATGTATTGGTGTTTGGTGTCAAACACATTTTTTCCATTATGGGCCATGGAGCTCAGAGTCACACCACATTTCGTGTTTTGGACCCAAGGACCCCATAGTATACCTCAGATGACATACCAGGATTGTCTAAGGGCCATTTCTGTCCTCCAGGGACGACTTTTTGAAGTTTTTGGATTTAAGGGGGCAAAGTCACTTCTTCCACCCAGCCCAAGGTGCGCAAAATCGGGTACGATATCAGGTTTTTCCCTTGGCTGGAAGCTAAAAAAAACTTCAGATAATACCAAAGGTAGACAGATCAAATGAAAGCATCAGATCTGACCTTTCTAACAAGTGTATTTATGTCTTGAACACTCAAACAGTGTCTCTGATATCCAATATGAGCTATTTGACAAATTAGCAAATCTTGTCAAAAAATTTTTTGGATGATTTTTGCTAATTTTCGGTATCAACCCCCATGACTGTTTTCAGGCCCCTGTAGCCACCAGGACCCCATTATATATCTCAGGTGATATGACAAGAGTGGCTAGGGCTCATTTCCAGGCTCCAGGTACACGTCTGACTCCTATTTGTGACATTTCGAGGTGTTTCGTGTCAAACTCATTTTTTCCATTATAGGCCATCAAAAATGGTGGAAAATGGAAAAAACAGCAAGGAACAGTTGCCTAATAACATCCTAAACATAATGTATATCTCCATAAATGTTTAAATCATTTTAACCTTTTCATGCATCACTAGTGATGCACACTAAATCTGAGACGCATCACTGGTGATGCATGGGAAAAGCTTGCTCAAAGTGCTCACTATTAGCGAGTTTTGCAAATTTTCAGTATCAACCCTAACGACTGTGGGTCTCTGTGGCCTCCAGGACCCTATATTATATCTCAGGTGATGAAGCAAGAGTGGCTAGGGCTCATTTCCAGCCTCCAGGTACATGTCTGACTCCCATTTCTGACATGTATTGGTGTTTGGTGTCAAACACATTTTTTCCATTATGGGCCATGGAGCTCAGAGTCACACCACATTTCGTGTTTTGGACCCAAGGACCCCATAGTATACCTCAGATGACATACCAGGATTGTCTAAGGGCCATTTCTGTCCTCCAGGGACGACTTTTTGAAGCTTTTGGATTTAAGGGGGCAAAGTCACTTCTTCCACCCAGCCCAAGGTGCGCAAAATCGGGTACGATATCAGGTTTTTCCCTTGGCTGGAAGCTAAAAAAAACTTCAGATAATACCAAAGGTAGACAGATCAAATGAAAGCATCAGATCTGACCTTTCTAACAAGTGTATTTATGTCTTGAACACTCAAACAGTGTCTCTGATATCCAATATGAGCTATTTGACAAATTAGCAAATCTTGTCAAAAAATTTTTTGGATGATTTTTGCTAATTTTCGGTATCAACCCCCATGACTGTTTTCAGGCCCCTGTAGCCACCAGGACCCCATTATATATCTCAGGTGATATGACAAGAGTGGCTAGGGCTCATTTCCAGGCTCCAGGTACACGTCTGACTCCTATTTGTGACATTTCGAGGTGTTTCGTGTCAAACTCATTTTTTCCATTATAGGCCATCAAAAATGGTGGAAAATGGAAAAAACAGCAAGGAACAGTTGCCTAATAACATCCTAAACATAATGTATATCTCCATAAATGTTTAAATCATTTTAACCTTTTCATGCATCACTAGTGATGCACACTAAATCTGAGACGCAGCACTGGTGATGCATTTGCATCACTAGTGATGCAAATGCATCACTGGTGATGCATGGGAAAAGCTTGCTCAAAGTGCTCACTATTAGCGAGTTTTGCAAATTTTCAGTATCAACCCTAACGACTGTGGGTCTCTGTGGCCTCCAGGACCCTATATTATATCTCAGGTGATGAAGCAAGAGTGGCTAGGGCTCATTTCCAGCCTCCAGGTACATGTCTGACTCCCATTTCTGACATGTATTGGTGTTTGGTGTCAAACACATTTTTTCCATTATGGGCCATGGAGCTCAGAGTCACACCACATTTCTTGTTTTGGACCCAAGGACCCCATAGTATACCTCAGATGACATACCAGGATTGTCTAAGGGCCATTTCTGTCCTCCAGGGACGACTTTTTGAAGTTTTTGGATTTAAGGGGGCAAAGTCACTTCTTCCACCCAGCCCAAGGTGCTCAAAATCGGGTACGATATCAGGTTTTTCCCTTGGCTGGAAGCTAAAAAAAAACTTCAGATAATACCAAAGGTAGACAGATCAAATGAAAGCATCAGATCTGACCTTTCTAACAAGTGTATTTATGTCTTGAACACTCAAACGGTGTCTCTGATATCCAATCTGAGCTATTTGACAAATTAGCAAATCTTTTCAAAAAACTTTTTTTGACGATTTTTGCTAATTTTCGGTATCAACCCCCATGACTGTTTTCAGGCCCCTGTAGCCACCAGGACCCCATTATGTATCTCAGGTGATATGACAAGAGTGGCTAGGGCTCATTTCCAGGCTCCAGGTACACGTCTGACTCGTATTTGTGACATTTCGAGGTGTTTCGTGTCAAACTCATTTTTTCCATGATAGGCCATCAAAAATGGTGGAAAATGGAAAAAACAGCAAGGAACAGTTGCCTAATAACATCCTAAACATAATGTATATCTCCATAAATGTTTAAATCATTTTAACCTTTTCATGCATCACTAGTGAAGCACACTAAATCTGAGACGCAGCACTGGTGATGCATTCGCATCACTAGTGATGCAAATGCATCAGTGGTGATGCATGGGAAAAGCTTGCTAAAAGTGCTCACTATTAGCGAGTTTTGCAAATTTTCATTATCAACCCTAATGACTGTTTGTGGGTCCCTTTGGCCACCAGGACCCTATATTATATCTCAGGTGATGAAGCAAGAGTGGCTAGGGCTCATTTCCAGGCTCCAGGTACATGTCTGACTCCCATTTCTGACATGTTGAGGTGTTTGGAGTCAAACTAATTTTTTCCATTATGTGCCATAGAGCTCAGAGTCACACCACATTTCTAGTTTTGGACCCAAGGACCCCATAGTATACCTCAGATGACATACCAGGAGTGTCTAAGACCCATTTCTGTCCTCCAGGGACGACTTTTTGAAGTTTTTGGATTTAAGGGGGCAAAGTCACTTCTTCCACCCAGCCCAAGGTGCGCAAAATCGGGTACGATATCAGGTTTTTCCCTTGGCTGGAAGCTAAAAAAAACTTCAGATAATACCAAAGGTAGACAGATCAAATGAAAGCATCAGATCTGACCTTTCTAACAAGTGTATTTATGTCTTGAACACTCAAACGGTGTCTCTGATATCCAATATGAGCTATTTGACAAATTAGCAAATCTTGTCAAAAAAATTTTTGGATGATTTTTGCTAATTTTCGGTATCAACCCCCATGACTGTTTTCAGGCCCCTGTAGCCACCAGGACCCCATTATATATCTCAGGTGATATGACAAGAGTGGCTAGGGCTCATTTCCAGGCTCCAGGTACACGTCTGACTCCTATTTGTGACATTTCGAGGTGTTTCGTGTCAAACTCATTTTTTCCATTATAGGCCATCAAAAATGGTGGAAAATGGAAAAAACAGCAAGGAACAGTTGCCTAATAACATCCTAAACATAATGTATATCTCCATAAATGTTTAAATCATTTTAACCTTTTCATGCATCACTAGTGATGCACACTAAATCTGAGACGCAGCACTGGTGATGCATTTGCATCACTAGTGATGCAAATGCATCACTGGTGATGCATGGGAAAAGCTTGCTCAAAGTGCTCACTATTAGCGAGTTTTGCAAATTTTCAGTATCAACCCTAACGACTGTGGGTCTCTGTGGCCTCCAGGACCCTATATTATATCTCAGGTGATGAAGCAAGAGTGGCTAGGGCTCATTTCCAGCCTCCAGGTACATGTCTGACTCCCATTTCTGACATGTATTGGTGTTTGGTGTCAAACACATTTTTTCCATTATGGGCCATGGAGCTCAGAGTCACACCACATTTCGTGTTTTGGACCCAAGGACCCCATAGTATACCTCAGATGACATACCAGGATTGTCTAAGGGCCATTTCTGTCCTCCAGGGACGACTTTTTGAAGTTTTTGGATTTAAGGGGGCAAAGTCACTTCTTCCACCCAGCCCAAGGTGCGCAAAATCGGGTACGATATCAGGTTTTTCCCTTGGCTGGAAGCTAAAAAAAACTTCAGATAATACCAAAGGTAGACAGATCAAATGAAAGCATCAGATCTGACCTTTCTAACAAGTGTATTTATGTCTTGAACACTCAAACGGTGTCTCTGATATCCAATCTGAGCTATTTGACAAATTAGCAAATCTTGGCAAAAAAATGTTTTGACAATTTTTGCTAATTTTCGGTATCAACCCTCATGACTGTTTTCAGGCCCCTGTAGCCACCAGGACCCCATTATGTATCTCAGGTGATATGACAAGAGTGGCTAGGGCTCATTTCCAGGCTCCAGGTACACGTCTGACTCGTATTTGTGACATTTCGAGGTGTTTCGTGTCAAACTCATTTTTTCCATGATAGGCCATCAAAAATGGTGGAAAATGGAAAAAACAGCAAGGAACAGTTGCCTAATAACATCCTAAACATAATGTATATCTCCATAAATGTTTAAATCATTTTAACCTTTTCATGCATCACTAGTGAAGCACACTAAATCTGAGACGCAGCACTGGTGATGCATTTGCATCACTAGTGATGCAAATGCATCAGTGGTGATGCATGGGAAAAGCTTGCTAAAAGTGCTCACTATTAGCGAGTTTTGCAAATTTTCATTATCAACCCTAATGACTGTTTGTGGGTCCCTTTGGCCACCAGGACCCTATATTATATCTCAGGTGATGAAGCAAGAGTGGCTAGGGCTCATTTCCAGGCTCCAGGTACATGTCTGACTCCCATTTCTGACATGTTGAGGTGTTTGGAGTCAAACTAATTTTTTCCATTATGTGCCATAGAGCTCAGAGTCACACCACATTTCTAGTTTTGGACCTAAGGACCCCATAGTATACCTCAGATGACATACCAGGAGTGTCTAAGACCCATTTCTGTCCTCCAGGGACGACTTTTTGAAGTTTTTGGATTTAAGGGGGCAAAGTCACTTCTTCCACCCAGCCCAAGGTGCGCAAAATCGGGTACGATATCAGGTTTTTCCCTTGGCTGGAAGCTAAAAAAAACTTCAGATAATACCAAAGGTAGACAGATCAAATGAAAGCATCAGATCTGACCTTTCTAACAAGTGTATTTATGTCTTGAACACTCAAACAGTGTCTCTGATATCCAATATGAGCTATTTGACAAATTAGCAAATCTTGTCAAAAAACTTTTTGGATGATTTTTGCTAATTTTCGGTATCAACCCCCATGACTGTTTTCAGGCCCCTGTAGCCACCAGGACCCCATTATATATCTCAGGCGATATGACAAGAGTGGCTAGGGCTCATTTTCAGGCTCCAGGTACACGTCTGACTCCTATTTGTGACATTTCGAGGTGTTTCGTGTCAAACTCATTTTTTCCATTATAGGCCATCAAAAATGGTGGAAAATGGAAAAAACAGCAAGGAACAGTTGCCTAATAACATCCTAAACATAATGTATATCTCCATAAATGTTTAAATCATTTTAACCTTTTCATGCATCACTAGTGATGCACACTAAATCTGAGACGCATCACTGGTGATGCATGGGAAAAGCTTGCTCAAAGTGCTCACTATTAGCGAGTTTTGCAAATTTTCAGTATCAACCCTAACGACTGTGGGTCTCTGTGGCCTCCAGGACCCTATATTATATCTCAGGTGATGAAGCAAGAGTGGCTAGGGCTCATTTCCAGCCTCCAGGTACATGTCTGACTCCCATTTCTGACATGTATTGGTGTTTGGTGTCAAACACATTTTTTCCATTATGGGCCATGGAGCTCAGAGTCACACCACATTTCGTGTTTTGGACCCAAGGACCCCATAGTATACCTCAGATGACATACCAGGATTGTCTAAGGGCCATTTCTGTCCTCCAGGGACGACTTTTTGAAGTTTTTGGATTTAAGGGGGCAAAGTCACTTCTTCCACCCAGCCCAAGGTGCGCAAAATCGGGTACGATATCAGGTTTTTCCCTTGGCTGGAAGCTAAAAAAAACTTCAGATAATACCAAAGGTAGACAGATCAAATGAAAGCATCAGATCTGACCTTTCTAACAAGTGTATTTATGTTTTGAACACTCAAACAGTGTCTCTGATATCCAATATGAGCTATTTGACAAATTAGCAAATCTTGTCAAAAAAATTTTTGGATGATTTTTGCTAATTTTCGGTATCAACCCCCATGACTGTTTTCAGGCCCCTGTAGCCACCAGGACCCCATTATATATCTCAGGTGATATGACAAGAGTGGCTAGGGCTCATTTCCAGGCTCCAGGTACACGTCTGACTCCTATTTGTGACATTTCGAGGTGTTTCGTGTCAAACTCATTTTTTCCATTATAGGCCATCAAAAATGGTGGAAAATGGAAAAAACAGCAAGGAACAGTTGCCTAATAACATCCTAAACATAATGTATATCTCCATAAATGTTTAAATCATTTTAACCTTTTCATGCATCACTAGTGATGCACACTAAATCTGAGACGCAGCACTGGTGATGCATTTGCATCACTAGTGATGCAAATGCATCACTGGTGATGCATGGGAAAAGCTTGCTCAAAGTGCTCACTATTAGCGAGTTTTGCAAATTTTCAGTATCAACCCTAACGACTGTGGGTCTCTGTGGCCTCCAGGACCCTATATTATATCTCAGGTGATGAAGCAAGAGTGGCTAGGGCTCATTTCCAGCCTCCAGGTACATGTCTGACTCCCATTTCTGACATGTATTGGTGTTTGGTGTCAAACACATTTTTTCCATTATGGGCCATGGAGCTCAGAGTCACACCACATTTCTTGTTTTGGACCCAAGGACCCCATAGTATACCTCAGATGACATACCAGGATTGTCTAAGGGCCATTTCTGTCCTCCAGGGACGACTTTTTGAAGTTTTTGGATTTAAGGGGGCAAAGTCACTTCTTCCACCCAGCCCAAGGTGCGCAAAATCGGGTACGATATCAGGTTTTTCCCTTGGCTGGAAGCTAAAAAAAACTTCAGATAATACCAAAGGTAGACAGATCAAATGAAAGCATCAGATCTGACCTTTCTAACAAGTGTATTTATGTCTTGAACACTCAAACGGTGTCTCTGATATCCAATCTGAGCTATTTGACAAATTAGCAAATCTTGGCAAAAAAATGTTTTGACAATTTTTGCTAATTTTCGGTATCAACCCTCATGACTGTTTTCAGGCCCCTGTAGCCACCAGGACCCCATTATGTATCTCAGGTGATATGACAAGAGTGGCTAGGGCTCATTTCCAGGCTCCAGGTACACGTCTGACTCGTATTTGTGACATTTCGAGGTGTTTCGTGTCAAACTCATTTTTTCCATGATAGGCCATCAAAAATGGTGGAAAATGGAAAAACAGCAAGGAACAGTTGCCTAATAACATCCTAAACATAATGTATATCTCCATAAATGTTTAAATCATTTTAACCTTTTCATGCATCACTAGTGAAGCACACTAAATCTGAGACGCAGCACTGGTGATGCATTTGCATCACTAGTGATGCAAATGCATCAGTGGTGATGCATGGGAAAAGCTTGCTAAAAGTGCTCACTATTCGCGAGTTTTGCAAATTTTCATTATCAACCCTAATGACTGCTTGTGGGTCCCTTTGGCCACCAGGACCCTATATTATATCTCAGGTGATGAAGCAAGAGTGGCTAGGGCTCATTTCCAGGCTCCAGGTACATGTCTGACTCCCATTTCTGACATGTTGAGGTGTTTGGAGTCAAACTAATTTTTTCCATTATGTGCCATAGAGCTCAGAGTCACACCACATTTCTAGTTTTGGACCCAAGGACCCCATAGTATACCTCAGATGACATACCAGGAGTGTCTAAGACCCATTTCTGTCCTCCAGGGACGACTTTTTGAAGTTTTTGGATTTAAGGGGGCAAAGTCACTTCTTCCACCCAGCCCAAGG
This sequence comes from Lissotriton vulgaris, assembly GCF_964263255.1. Lineage (NCBI taxonomy): Eukaryota > Metazoa > Chordata > Amphibia > Caudata > Salamandridae > Lissotriton > Lissotriton vulgaris. The sequence goes on along the minus strand of NC_141699.1, from coordinate 88,065,613 downwards.
TGCGCAAAATCGAGTACGATATCAGGTTTTTCCCTTGGCTGGAAGCTAAAAAAAACTTCAGATAATACCAAAGGTAGACAGATCAAATGAAAGCATCAGATCTGACCTTTCTAACAAGTGTATTTATGTCTTGAACACTCAAACGGTGTCTCTGATATCCAATATGAGCTATTTGACAAATTAGCAAATCTTGTCAAAAAAATTTTTGGATGATTTTTGCTAATTTTCGGTATCAACCCCCATGACTGTTTTCAGGCCCCTGTAGCCACCAGGACCCCCTTATATATCTCAGGTGATATGACAAGAGTGGCTAGGGCTCATTTCCAGGCTCCAGGTACACGTCTGACTCCTATTTGTGACATTTCGAGGTGTTTCGTGTCAAACTCATTTTTTCCATTATAGGCCATCAAAAATGGTGGAAAATGGAAAAAACAGCAAGGAACAGTTGCCTAATAACATCCTAAACATAATGTATATCTCCATAAATGTTTAAATCATTTTAACCTTTTCATGCATCACTAGTGATGCACACTAAATCTGAGACGCAGCACTGGTGATGCATTTGCATCACTAGTGATGCAAATGCATCACTGGTGATGCATGGGAAAAGCTTGCTCAAAGTGCTCACTATTAGCGAGTTTTGCAAATTTTCAGTATCAACCCTAACGACTGTGGGTCTCTGTGGCCTCCAGGACCCTATATTATATCTCAGGTGATGAAGCAAGAGTGGCTAGGGCTCATTTCCAGCCTCCAGGTACATGTCTGACTCCCATTTCTGACATGTATTGGTGTTTGGTGTCAAACACATTTTTTCCATTATGGGCCATGGAGCTCAGAGTCACACCACATTTCGTGTTTTGGACCCAAGGACCCCATAGTATACCTCAGATGACATACCAGGATTGTCTAAGGGCCATTTCTGTCCTCCAGGGACGACTTTTTGAAGTTTTTGGATTTAAGGGGGCAAAGTCACTTCTTCCACCCAGCCCAAGGTGCGCAAAATCGGGTACGATATCAGGTTTTTCCCTTGGCTGGAAGCTAAAAAAAACTTCAGATAATACCAAAGGTAGACAGATCAAATGAAAGCATCAGATCTGACCTTTCTAACAAGTGTATTTATGTCTTGAACACTCAAACGGTGTCTCTGATATCCAATCTGAGCTATTTGACAAATTAGCAAATCTTGGCAAAAAAATGTTTTGACAATTTTTGCTAATTTTCGGTATCAACCCTCATGACTGTTTTCAGGCCCCTGTAGCCACCAGGACCCCATTATGTATCTCAGGTGATATGACAAGAGTGGCTAGGGCTCATTTCCAGGCTCCAGGTACACGTCTGACTCGTATTTGTGACATTTCGAGGTGTTTCGTGTCAAACTCATTTTTTCCATGATAGGCCATCAAAAATGGTGGAAAATGGAAAAAACAGCAAGGAACAGTTGCCTAATAACATCCTAAACATAATGTATATCTCCATAAATGTTTAAATCATTTTAACCTTTTCATGCATCACTAGTGAAGCACACTAAATCTGAGACGCAGCACTGGTGATGCATTTGCATCACTAGTGATGCAAATGCATCAGTGGTGATGCATGGGAAAAGCTTGCTAAAAGTGCTCACTATTAGCGAGTTTTGCAAATTTTCATTATCAACCCTAATGACTGTTTGTGGGTCCCTTTGGCCACCAGGACCCTATATTATATCTCAGGTGATGAAGCAAGAGTGGCTAGGGCTCATTTCCAGGCTCCAGGTACATGTCTGACTCCCATTTCTGACATGTTGAGGTGTTTGGAGTCAAACTAATTTTTTCCATTATGTGCCATAGAGCTCAGAGTCACACCACATTTCTAGTTTTGGACCCAAGGACCCCATAGTATACCTCAGATGACATACCAGGAGTGTCTAAGACCCATTTCTGTCCTCCAGGGACGACTTTTTGAAGTTTTTGGATTTAAGGGGGCAAAGTCACTTCTTCCACCCAGCCCAAGGTGCGCAAAATCGGGTACGATATCAGGTTTTTCCCTTGGCTGGAAGCTAAAAAAAACTTCAGATAATACCAAAGGTAGACAGATCAAATGAAAGCATCAGATCTGACCTTTCTAACAAGTGTATTTATGTCTTGAACACTCAAACGGTGTCTCTGATATCCAATATGAGCTATTTGACAAATTAGCAAATCTTGTCAAAAAAATTTTTGGATGATTTTTGCTAATTTTCGGTATCAACCCCCATGACTGTTTTCAGGCCCCTGTAGCCACCAGGACCCCCTTATATATCTCAGGTGATATGACAAGAGTGGCTAGGGCTCATTTCCAGGCTCCAGGTACACGTCTGACTCCTATTTGTGACATTTCGAGGTGTTTCGTGTCAAACTCATTTTTTCCATTATAGGCCATCAAAAATGGTGGAAAATGGAAAAAACAGCAAGGAACAGTTGCCTAATAACATCCTAAACATAATGTATATCTCCATAAATGTTTAAATCATTTTAACCTTTTCATGCATCACTAGTGATGCACACTAAATCTGAGACGCATCACTGGTGATGCATGGGAAAAGCTTTCTCAAAGTGCTCACTATTAGCGAGTTTTGCAAATTTTCAGTATCAACCCTAATGACTGTGGGTCTCTGTGGCCTCCAGGACCCTATATTATATCTCAGGTGATGAAGCAAGAGTGGCTAGGGCTCATTTCCAGCCTCCAGGTACATGTCTGACTCCCATTTCTGACATGTATTGGTGTTTGGTGTCAAACACATTTTTTCCATTATGGGCCATGGAGCTCAGAGTCACACCACATTTCGTGTTTTGGACCCAAGGACCCCATAGTATACCTCAGATGACATACCAGGATTGTCTAAGGGCCATTTCTGTCCTCCAGGGACGACTTTTTGAAGTTTTTGGATTTAAGGGGGCAAAGTCACTTCTTCCACCCAGCCCAAGGTGCGCAAAATCGGGTACGATATCAGGTTTTTCCCTTGGCTGGAAGCTAAAAAAAACTTCAGATAATACCAAAGGTAGACAGATCAAATGAAAGCATCAGATCTGACCTTTCTAACAAGTGTATTTATGTCTTGAACACTCAAACAGTGTCTCTGATATCCAATATGAGCTATTTGACAAATTAGCAAATCTTGTCAAAAAAAATTTTGGATGATTTTTGCTAATTTTCGGTATCAACCCCCATGACTGTTTTCAGGCCCCTGTAGCCACCAGGACCCCATTATATATCTCAGGTGATATGACAAGAGTGGCTAGGGCTCATTTCCAGGCTCCAGGTACACGTCTGACTCCTATTTGTGACATTTCGAGGTGTTTCGTGTCAAACTCATTTTTTCCATTATAGGCCATCAAAAATGGTGGAAAATGGAAAAAACAGCAAGGAACAGTTGCCTAATAACATCCTAAACATAATGTATATCTCCATAAATGTTTAAATCATTTTAACCTTTTCATGCATCACTAGTGATGCACACTAAATCTGAGACGCATCACTGGTGATGCATGGGAAAAGCTTGCTCAAAGTGCTCACTATTAGCGAGTTTTGCAAATTTTCAGTATCAACCCTAACGACTGTGGGTCTCTGTGGCCTCCAGGACCCTATATTATATCTCAGGTGATGAAGCAAGAGTGGCTAGGGCTCATTTCCAGCCTCCAGGTACATGTCTGACTCCCATTTCTGACATGTATTGGTGTTTGGTGTCAAACACATTTTTTCCATTATGGGCCATGGAGCTCAGAGTCACACCACATTTCGTGTTTTGGACCCAAGGACCCCATAGTATACCTCAGATGACATACCAGGATTGTCTAAGGGCCATTTCTGTCCTCCAGGGACGACTTTTTGAAGTTTTTGGATTTAAGGGGGCAAAGTCACTTCTTCCACCCAGCCCAAGGTGCGCAAAATCGGGTACGATATCAGGTTTTTCCCTTGGCTGGAAGCTAAAAAAAACTTCAGATAATACCAAAGGTAGACAGATCAAATGAAAGCATCAGATCTGACCTTTCTAACAAGTGTATTTATGTCTTGAACACTCAAACAGTGTCTCTGATATCCAATATGAGCTATTTGACAAATTAGCAAATCTTGTCAAAAAATTTTTTGGATGATTTTTGCTAATTTTCGGTATCAACCCCCATGACTGTTTTCAGGCCCCTGTAGCCACCAGGACCCCATTATATATCTCAGGTGATATGACAAGAGTGGCTAGGGCTCATTTCCAGGCTCCAGGTACACGTCTGACTCCTATTTGTGACATTTCGAGGTGTTTCGTGTCAAACTCATTTTTTCCATTATAGGCCATCAAAAATGGTGGAAAATGGAAAAAACAGCAAGGAACAGTTGCCTAATAACATCCTAAACATAATGTATATCTCCATAAATGTTTAAATCATTTTAACCTTTTCATGCATCACTAGTGATGCACACTAAATCTGAGACGCATCACTGGTGATGCATGGGAAAAGCTTGCTCAAAGTGCTCACTATTAGCGAGTTTTGCAAATTTTCAGTATCAACCCTAACGACTGTGGGTCTCTGTGGCCTCCAGGACCCTATATTATATCTCAGGTGATGAAGCAAGAGTGGCTAGGGCTCATTTCCAGCCTCCAGGTACATGTCTGACTCCCATTTCTGACATGTATTGGTGTTTGGTGTCAAACACATTTTTTCCATTATGGGCCATGGAGCTCAGAGTCACACCACATTTCGTGTTTTGGACCCAAGGACCCCATAGTATACCTCAGATGACATACCAGGATTGTCTAAGGGCCATTTCTGTCCTCCAGGGACGACTTTTTGAAGCTTTTGGATTTAAGGGGGCAAAGTCACTTCTTCCACCCAGCCCAAGGTGCGCAAAATCGGGTACGATATCAGGTTTTTCCCTTGGCTGGAAGCTAAAAAAAACTTCAGATAATACCAAAGGTAGACAGATCAAATGAAAGCATCAGATCTGACCTTTCTAACAAGTGTATTTATGTCTTGAACACTCAAACAGTGTCTCTGATATCCAATATGAGCTATTTGACAAATTAGCAAATCTTGTCAAAAAAATTTTTGGATGATTTTTGCTAATTTTCGGTATCAACCCCCATGACTGTTTTCAGGCCCCTGTAGCCACCAGGACCCCATTATATATCTCAGGTGATATGACAAGAGTGGCTAGGGCTCATTTCCAGGCTCCAGGTACACGTCTGACTCCTATTTGTGACATTTCGAGGTGTTTCGTGTCAAACTCATTTTTTCCATTATAGGCCATCAAAAATGGTGGAAAATGGAAAAAACAGCAAGGAACAGTTGCCTAATAACATCCTAAACATAATGTATATCTCCATAAATGTTTAAATCATTTTAACCTTTTCATGCATCACTAGTGATGCACACTAAATCTGAGACGCAGCACTGGTGATGCATTTGCATCACTAGTGATGCAAATGCATCACTGGTGATGCATGGGAAAAGCTTGCTCAAAGTGCTCACTATTAGCGAGTTTTGCAAATTTTCAGTATCAACCCTAACGACTGTGGGTCTCTGTGGCCTCCAGGACCCTATATTATATCTCAGGTGATGAAGCAAGAGTGGCTAGGGCTCATTTCCAGCCTCCAGGTACATGTCTGACTCCCATTTCTGACATGTATTGGTGTTTGGTGTCAAACACATTTTTTCCATTATGGGCCATGGAGCTCAGAGTCACACCACATTTCTTGTTTTGGACCCAAGGACCCCATAGTATACCTCAGATGACATACCAGGATTGTCTAAGGGCCATTTCTGTCCTCCAGGGACGACTTTTTGAAGTTTTTGGATTTAAGGGGGCAAAGTCACTTCTTCCACCCAGCCCAAGGTGCTCAAAATCGGGTACGATATCAGGTTTTTCCCTTGGCTGGAAGCTAAAAAAAAACTTCAGATAATACCAAAGGTAGACAGATCAAATGAAAGCATCAGATCTGACCTTTCTAACAAGTGTATTTATGTCTTGAACACTCAAACGGTGTCTCTGATATCCAATCTGAGCTATTTGACAAATTAGCAAATCTTTTCAAAAAACTTTTTTTGACGATTTTTGCTAATTTTCGGTATCAACCCCCATGACTGTTTTCAGGCCCCTGTAGCCACCAGGACCCCATTATGTATCTCAGGTGATATGACAAGAGTGGCTAGGGCTCATTTCCAGGCTCCAGGTACACGTCTGACTCGTATTTGTGACATTTCGAGGTGTTTCGTGTCAAACTCATTTTTTCCATGATAGGCCATCAAAAATGGTGGAAAATGGAAAAAACAGCAAGGAACAGTTGCCTAATAACATCCTAAACATAATGTATATCTCCATAAATGTTTAAATCATTTTAACCTTTTCATGCATCACTAGTGAAGCACACTAAATCTGAGACGCAGCACTGGTGATGCATTCGCATCACTAGTGATGCAAATGCATCAGTGGTGATGCATGGGAAAAGCTTGCTAAAAGTGCTCACTATTAGCGAGTTTTGCAAATTTTCATTATCAACCCTAATGACTGTTTGTGGGTCCCTTTGGCCACCAGGACCCTATATTATATCTCAGGTGATGAAGCAAGAGTGGCTAGGGCTCATTTCCAGGCTCCAGGTACATGTCTGACTCCCATTTCTGACATGTTGAGGTGTTTGGAGTCAAACTAATTTTTTCCATTATGTGCCATAGAGCTCAGAGTCACACCACATTTCTAGTTTTGGACCCAAGGACCCCATAGTATACCTCAGATGACATACCAGGAGTGTCTAAGACCCATTTCTGTCCTCCAGGGACGACTTTTTGAAGTTTTTGGATTTAAGGGGGCAAAGTCACTTCTTCCACCCAGCCCAAGGTGCGCAAAATCGGGTACGATATCAGGTTTTTCCCTTGGCTGGAAGCTAAAAAAAACTTCAGATAATACCAAAGGTAGACAGATCAAATGAAAGCATCAGATCTGACTTTTCTAACAAGTGTATTTATGTCTTGAACACTCAAACGGTGTCTCTGATATCCAATATGAGCTATTTGACAAATTAGCAAATCTTGTCAAAAAAATTTTTGGATGATTTTTGCTAATTTTCGGTATCAACCCCCATGACTGTTTTCAGGCCCCTGTAGCCACCAGGACCCCATTATATATCTCAGGTGATATGACAAGAGTGGCTAGGGCTCATTTCCAGGCTCCAGGTACACGTCTGACTCCTATTTGTGACATTTCGAGGTGTTTCGTGTCAAACTCATTTTTTCCATTATAGGCCATCAAAAATGGTGGAAAATGGAAAAAACAGCAAGGAACAGTTGCCTAATAACATCCTAAACATAATGTATATCTCCATAAATGTTTAAATCATTTTAACCTTTTCATGCATCACTAGTGATGCACACTAAATCTGAGACGCAGCACTGGTGATGCATTTGCATCACTAGTGATGCAAATGCATCACTGGTGATGCATGGGAAAAGCTTGCTCAAAGTGCTCACTATTAGCGAGTTTTGCAAATTTTCAGTATCAACCCTAACGACTGTGGGTCTCTGTGGCCTCCAGGACCCTATATTATATCTCAGGTGATGAAGCAAGAGTGGCTAGGGCTCATTTCCAGCCTCCAGGTACATGTCTGACTCCCATTTCTGACATGTATTGGTGTTTGGTGTCAAACACATTTTTTCCATTATGGGCCATGGAGCTCAGAGTCACACCACATTTCGTGTTTTGGACCCAAGGACCCCATAGTATACCTCAGATGACATACCAGGATTGTCTAAGGGCCATTTCTGTCCTCCAGGGACGACTTTTTGAAGTTTTTGGATTTAAGGGGGCAAAGTCACTTCTTCCACCCAGCCCAAGGTGCGCAAAATCGGGTACGATATCAGGTTTTTCCCTTGGCTGGAAGCTAAAAAAAACTTCAGATAATACCAAAGGTAGACAGATCAAATGAAAGCATCAGATCTGACCTTTCTAACAAGTGTATTCATGTCTTGAACACTCAAACGGTGTCTCTGATATCCAATCTGAGCTATTTGACAAATTAGCAAATCTTGGCAAAAAAATGTTTTGACAATTTTTGCTAATTTTCGGTATCAACCCTCATGACTGTTTTCAGGCCCCTGTAGCCACCAGGACCCCATTATGTATCTCAGGTGATATGACAAGAGTGGCTAGGGCTCATTTCCAGGCTCCAGGTACACGTCTGACTCGTATTTGTGACATTTCGAGGTGTTTCGTGTCAAACTCATTTTTTCCATGATAGGCCATCAAAAATGGTGGAAAATGGAAAAAACAGCAAGGAACAGTTGCCTAATAACATCCTAAACATAATGTATATCTCCATAAATGTTTAAATCATTTTAACCTTTTCATGCATCACTAGTGAAGCACACTAAATCTGAGACGCAGCACTGGTGATGCATTTGCATCACTAGTGATGCAAATGCATCAGTGGTGATGCATGGGAAAAGCTTGCTAAAAGTGCTCACTATTAGCGAGTTTTGCAAATTTTCATTATCAACCCTAATGACTGTTTGTGGGTCCCTTTGGCCACCAGGACCCTATATTATATCTCAGGTGATGAAGCAAGAGTGGCTAGGGCTCATTTCCAGGCTCCAGGTACATGTCTGACTCCCATTTCTGACATGTTGAGGTGTTTGGAGTCAAACTAATTTTTTCCATTATGTGCCATAGAGCTCAGAGTCACACCACATTTCTAGTTTTGGACCTAAGGACCCCATAGTATACCTCAGATGACATACCAGGAGTGTCTAAGACCCATTTCTGTCCTCCAGGGACGACTTTTTGAAGTTTTTGGATTTAAGGGGGCAAAGTCACTTCTTCCACCCAGCCCAAGGTGCGCAAAATCGGGTACGATATCAGGTTTTTCCCTTGGCTGGAAGCTAAAAAAAACTTCAGATAATACCAAAGGTAGACAGATCAAATGAAAGCATCAGATCTGACCTTTCTAACAAGTGTATTTATGTCTTGAACACTCAAACAGTGTCTCTGATATCCAATATGAGCTATTTGACAAATTAGCAAATCTTGTCAAAAAACTTTTTGGATGATTTTTGCTAATTTTCGGTATCAACCCCCATGACTGTTTTCAGGCCCCTGTAGCCACCAGGACCCCATTATATATCTCAGGTGATATGACAAGAGTGGCTAGGGCTCATTTCCAGGCTCCAGGTACACGTCTGACTCCTATTTGTGACATTTCGAGGTGTTTCGTGTCAAACTCATTTTTTCCATTATAGGCCATCAAAAATGGTGGAAAATGGAAAAAACAGCAAGGAACAGTTGCCTAATAACATCCTAAACATAATGTATATCTCCATAAATGTTTAAATCATTTTAACCTTTTCATGCATCACTAGTGATGCACACTAAATCTGAGACGCATCACTGGTGATGCATGGGAAAAGCTTGCTCAAAGTGCTCACTATTAGCGAGTTTTGCAAATTTTCAGTATCAACCCTAACGACTGTGGGTCTCTGTGGCCTCCAGGACCCTATATTATATCTCAGGTGATGAAGCAAGAGTGGCTAGGGCTCATTTCCAGCCTCCAGGTACATGTCTGACTCCCATTTCTGACATGTATTGGTGTTTGGTGTCAAACACATTTTTTCCATTATGGGCCATGGAGCTCAGAGTCACACCACATTTCGTGTTTTGGACCCAAGGACCCCATAGTATACCTCAGATGACATACCAGGATTGTCTAAGGGCCATTTCTGTCCTCCAGGGACGACTTTTTGAAGTTTTTGGATTTAAGGGGGCAAAGTCACTTCTTCCACCCAGCCCAAGGTGCGCAAAATCGGGTACGATATCAGGTTTTTCCCTTGGCTGGAAGCTAAAAAAAACTTCAGATAATACCAAAGGTAGACAGATCAAATGAAAGCATCAGATCTGACCTTTCTAACAAGTGTATTTATGTCTTGAACACTCAAACAGTGTCTCTGATATCCAATATGAGCTATTTGACAAATTAGCAAATCTTGTCAAAAAATTTTTTGGATGATTTTTGCTAATTTTCGGTATCAACCCCCATGACTGTTTTCAGGCCCCTGTAGCCACCAGGACCCCATTATATATCTCAGGTGATATGACAAGAGTGGCTAGGGCTCATTTCCAGGCTCCAGGTACACGTCTGACTCCTATTTGTGACATTTCGAGGTGTTTCGTGTCAAACTCATTTTTTCCATTATAGGCCATCAAAAATGGTGGAAAATGGAAAAAACAGCAAGGAACAGTTGCCTAATAACATCCTAAACATAATGTATATCTCCATAAATGTTTAAATCATTTTAACCTTTTCATGCATCACTCGTGATGCACACTAAATCTGAGACGCAGCACTGGTGATGCATTTGCATCACTAGTGATGCAAATGCATCACTGGTGATGCATGGGAAAAGCTTGCTCAAAGTGCTCACTATTAGCGAGTTTTGCAAATTTTCAGTATCAACCCTAACGACTGTGGGTCTCTGTGGCCTCCAGGACCCTATATTATATCTCAGGTGATGAAGCAAGAGTGGCTAGGGCTCATTTCCAGCCTCCAGGTACATGTCTGACTCCCATTTCTGACATGTATTGGTGTTTGGTGTCAAACACATTTTTTCCATTATGGGCCATGGAGCTCAGAGTCACACCACATTTCTTGTTTTGGACCCAAGGACCCCATAGTATACCTCAGATGACATACCAGGATTGTCTAAGGGCCATTTCTGTCCTCCAGGGACGACTTTTTGAAGTTTTTGGATTTAAGGGGGCAAAGTCACTTCTTCCACCCAGCCCAAGGTGCGCAAAATCGGGTACGATATCAGGTTTTTCCCTTGGCTGGAAGCTAAAAAAAACTTCAGATAATACCAAAGGTAGACAGATCAAATGAAAGCATCAGATCTGACCTTTCTAACAAGTGTATTTATGTCTTGAACACTCAAACGGTGTCTCTGATATCCAATCTGAGCTATTTGACAAATTAGCAAATCTTGGCAAAAAAATGTTTTGACAATTTTTGCTAATTTTCGGTATCAACCCTCATGACTGTTTTCAGGCCCCTGTAGCCACCAGGACCCCATTATGTATCTCAGGTGATATGACAAGAGTGGCTAGGGCTCATTTCCAGGCTCCAGGTACACGTCTGACTCGTATTTGTGACATTTCGAGGTGTTTCGTGTCAAACTCATTTTTTCCATGATAGGCCATCAAAAATGGTGGAAAATGGAAAAAACAGCAAGGAACAGTTGCCTAATAACATCCTAAACATAATGTATATCTCCATAAATGTTTAAATCATTTTAACCTTTTCATGCATCACTAGTGAAGCACACTAAATCTGAGACGCAGCACTGGTGATGCATTTGCATCACTAGTGATGCAAATGCATCAGTGGTGATGCATGGGAAAAGCTTGCTAAAAGTGCTCACTATTAGCGAGTTTTGCAAATTTTCATTATCAACCCTAATGACTGTTTGTGGGTCCCTTTGGCCACCAGGACCCTATATTATATCTCAGGTGATGAAGCAAGAGTGGCTAGGGCTCATTTCCAGGCTCCAGGTACATGTCTGACTCCCATTTCTGACATGTTGAGGTGTTTGGAGTCAAACTAATTTTTTCCATTATGTGCCATAGAGCTCAGAGTCACACCACATTTCTAGTTTTGGACCCAAGGACCCCATAGTATACCTCAGATGACATACCAGGAGTGTCTAAGACCCATTTCTGTCCTCCAGGGACGACTTTTTGAAGTTTTTGGATTTAAGGGGGCAAAGTCACTTCTTCCACCCAGCCCAAGGTGCGCAAAATCGGGTACGATATCAGGTTTTTCCCTTGGCTGGAAGCTAAAAAAAACTTCAGATAATACCAAAGGTAGACAGATCAAATGAAAGCATCAGATCTGACCTTTCTAACAAGTGTATTTATGTCTTGAACACTCAAACGGTGTCTCTGATATCCAATATGAGCTATTTGACAAATTAGCAAATCTTGTCAAAAAAATTTTTGGATGATTTTTGCTAATTTTCGGTATCAACCCCCATGACTGTTTTCAGGCCCCTGTAGCCACCAGGACCCCCTTATATATCTCAGGTGATATGACAAGAGTGGCTAGGGCTCATTTCCAGGCTCCAGGTACACGTCTGACTCCTATTTGTGACATTTCGAGGTGTTTCGTGTCAAACTCATTTTTTCCATTATAGGCCATCAAAAATGGTGGAAAATGGAAAAAACAGCAAGGAACAGTTGCCTAATAACATCCTAAACATAATGTATATCTCCATAAATGTTTAAATCATTTTAACCTTTTCATGCATCACTAGTGATGCACACTAAATCTGAGACGCATCACTGGTGATGCATGGGAAAAGCTTGCTCAAAGTGCTCACTATTAGCGAGTTTTGCAAATTTTCAGTATCAACCCTAATGACTGTGGGTCTCTGTGGCCTCCAGGACCCTATATTATATCTCAGGTGATGAAGCAAGAGTGGCTAGGGCTCATTTCCAGCCTCCAGGTACATGTCTGACTCCCATTTCTGACATGTATTGGTGTTTGGTGTCAAACACATTTTTTCCATTATGGGCCATGGAGCTCAGAGTCACACCACATTTCGTGTTTTGGACCCAAGGACCCCATAGTATACCTCAGATGACATACCAGGATTGTCTAAGGGCCATTTCTGTCCTCCAGGGACGACTTTTTGAAGTTTTTGGATTTAAGGGGGCAAAGTCACTTCTTCCACCCAGCCCAAGGTGCGCAAAATCGGGTACGATATCAGGTTTTTCCCTTGGCTGGAAGCTAAAAAAAACTTCAGATAATACCAAAGGTAGACAGATCAAATGAAAGCATCAGATCTGACCTTTCTAACAAGTGTATTTATGTCTTGAACACTCAAACAGTGTCTCTGATATCCAATATGAGCTATTTGACAAATTAGCAAATCTTGTCAAAAAATTTTTTGGATGATTTTTGCTAATTTTCGGTATCAACCCCCATGACTGTTTTCAGGCCCCTGTAGCCACCAGGACCCCATTATATATCTCAGGTGATATGACAAGAGTGGCTAGGGCTCATTTCCAGGCTCCAGGTACACGTCTGACTCCTATTTGTGACATTTCGAGGTGTTTCGTGTCAAACTCATTTTTTCCATTATAGGCCATCAAAAATGGTGGAAAATGGAAAAAACAGCAAGGAACAGTTGCCTAATAACATCCTAAACATAATGTATATCTCCATAAATGTTTAAATCATTTTAACCTTTTCATGCATCACTAGTGATGCACACTAAATCTGAGACGCATCACTGGTGATGCATGGGAAAAGCTTGCTCAAAGTGCTCACTATTAGCGAGTTTTGCAAATTTTCAGTATCAACCCTAACGACTGTGGGTCTCTGTGGCCTCCAGGACCCTATATTATATCTCAGGTGATGAAGCAAGAGTGGCTAGGGCTCATTTCCAGCCTCCAGGTACATGTCTGACTCCCATTTCTGACATGTATTGGTGTTTGGTGTCAAACACATTTTTTCCATTATGGGCCATGGAGCTCAGAGTCACACCACATTTCGTGTTTTGGACCCAAGGACCCCATAGTATACCTCAGATGACATACCAGGATTGTCTAAGGGCCATTTCTGTCCTCCAGGGACGACTTTTTGAAGTTTTTGGATTTAAGGGGGCAAAGTCACTTCTTCCACCCAGCCCAAGGTGCGCAAAATCGGGTACGATATCAGGTTTTTCCCTTGGCTGGAAGCTAAAAAAAACTTCAGATAATACCAAAGGTAGACAGATCAAATGAAAGCATCAGATCTGACCTTTCTAACAAGTGTATTTATGTCTTGAACACTCAAACAGTGTCTCTGATATCCAATATGAGCTATTTGACAAATTAGCAAATCTTGTCAAAAAAAGTTTTGGATGATTTTTGCTAATTTTCGGTATCAACCCCCATGACTGTTTTCAGGCCCCTGTAGCCACCAGGACCCCATTATATATCTCAGGTGATATGACAAGAGTGGCTAGGGCTCATTTCCAGGCTCCAGGTACACGTCTGACTCCTATTTGTGACATTTCGAGGTGTTTCGTGTCAAACTCATTTTTTCCATTATAGGCCATCAAAAATGGTGGAAAATGGAAAAAACAGCAAGGAACAGTTGCCTAATAACATCCTAAACATAATGTATATCTCCATAAATGTTTAAATCATTTTAACCTTTTCATGCATCACTAGTGATGCACACTAAATCTGAGACGCATCACTGGTGATGCATGGGAAAAGCTTGCTCAAAGTGCTCACTATTAGCGAGTTTTGCAAATTTTCAGTATCAACCCTAACGACTGTGGGTCTCTGTGGCCTCCAGGACCCTATATTATATCTCAGGTGATGAAGCAAGAGTGGCTAGGGCTCATTTCCAGCCTCCAGGTACATGTCTGACTCCCATTTCTGACATGTATTGGTGTTTGGTGTCAAACACATTTTTTCCATTATGGGCCATGGAGCTCAGAGTCACACCACATTTCGTGTTTTGGACCCAAGGACCCCATAGTATACCTCAGATGACATACCAGGATTGTCTAAGGGCCATTTCTGTCCTCCAGGGACGACTTTTTGAAGTTTTTGGATTTAAGGGGGCAAAGTCACTTCTTCCACCCAGCCCAAGGTGCGCAAAATCGGGTACGATATCAGGTTTTTCCCTTGGCTGGAAGCTAAAAAAAACTTCAGATAATACCAAAGGTAGACCGATCAAATGAAAGCATCAGATCTGACCTTTCTAACAAGTGTATTTATGTCTTGAACACTCAAACAGTGTCTCTGATATCCAATATGAGCTATTTGACAAATTAGCAAATCTTGTCAAAAAATTTTTTGGATGATTTTTGCTAATTTTCGGTATCAACCCCCATGACTGTTTTCAGGCCCCTGTAGCCACCAGGACCCCATTATATATCTCAGGTGATATGACAAGAGTGGCTAGGGCTCATTTCCAGGCTCCAGGTACACGTCTGACTCCTATTTGTGACATTTCGAGGTGTTTCGTGTCAAACTCATTTTTTCCATTATAGGCCATCAAAAATGGTGGAAAATGGAAAAAACAGCAAGGAACAGTTGCCTAATAACATCCTAAACATAATGTATATCTCCATAAATGTTTAAATCATTTTAACCTTTTCATGCATCACTAGTGATGCACACTAAATCTGAGACGCATCACTGGTGATGCATGGGAAAAGCTTGCTCAAAGTGCTCACTATTAGCGAGTTTTGCAAATTTTCAGTATCAACCCTAACGACTGTGGGTCTCTGTGGCCTCCAGGACCCTATATTATATCTCAGGTGATGAAGCAAGAGTGGCTAGGGCTCATTTCCAGCCTCCAGGTACATGTCTGACTCCCATTTCTGACATGTATTGGTGTTTGGTGTCAAACACATTTTTTCCATTATGGGCCATGGAGCTCAGAGTCACACCACATTTCGTGTTTTGGACCCAAGGACCCCATAGTATACCTCAGATGACATACCAGGATTGTCTAAGGGCCATTTCTGTCCTCCAGGGACGACTTTTTGAAGTTTTTGGATTTAAGGGGGCAAAGTCACTTCTTCCACCCAGCCCAAGGTGCGCAAAATCGGGTACGATATCAGGTTTTTCCCTTGGCTGGAAGCTAAAAAAAACTTCAGATAATACCAAAGGTAGACAGATCAAATGAAAGCATCAGATCTGACCTTTCTAACAAGTGTATTTATGTCTTGAACACTCAAACAGTGTCTCTGATATCCAATATGAGCTATTTGACAAATTAGCAAATCTTGTCAAAAAAATGTTTGGATGATTTTTGCTAATTTTCGGTATCAACCCCCATGACTGTTTTCAGGCCCCTGTAGCCACCAGGACCCCATTATATATCTCAGGTGATATGACAAGAGTGGCTAGGGCTCATTTCCAGGCTCCAGGTACACGTCTGACTCCTATTTGTGACATTTCGAGGTGTTTCGTGTCAAACTCATTTTTTCCATTATAGGCCATCAAAAATGGTGGAAAATGGAAAAAACAGCAAGGAACAGTTGCCTAATAACATCCTAAACATAATGTATATCTCCATAAATGTTTAAATCATTTTAACCTTTTCATGCATCACTAGTGATGCACACTAAATCTGAGACGCATCACTGGTGATGCATGGGAAAAGCTTGCTCAAAGTGCTCACTATTAGCGAGTTTTGCAAATTTTCAGTATCAACCCTAACGACTGTGGGTCTCTGTGGCCTCCAGGACCCTATATTATATCTCAGGTGATGAAGCAAGAGTGGCTAGGGCTCATTTCCAGCCTCCAGGTACATGTCTGACTCCCATTTCTGACATGTATTGGTGTTTGGTGTCAAACACATTTTTTCCATTATGGGCCATGGAGCTCAGAGTCACACCACATTTCGTGTTTTGGACCCAAGGACCCCATAGTATACCTCAGATGACATACCAGGATTGTCTAAGGGCCATTTCTGTCCTCCAGGGACGACTTTTTGAAGTTTTTGGATTTAAGGGGGCAAAGTCACTTCTTCCACCCAGCCCAAGGTGCGCAAAATCGGGTACGATATCAGGTTTTTCCCTTGGCTGGAAGCTAAAAAAAACTTCAGATAATACCAAAGGTAGACAGATCAAATGAAAGCATCAGATCTGACCTTTCTAACAAGTGTATTTATGTCTTGAACACTCAAACAGTGTCTCTGATATCCAATATGAGCTATTTGACAAATTAGCAAATCTTGTCAAAAAAATTTTTGGATGATTTTTGCTAATTTTCGGTATCAACCCCCATGACTGTTTTCAGGCCCCTGTAGCCACCAGGACCCCATTATATATCTCAGGTGATATGACAAGAGTGGCTAGGGCTCATTTCCAGGCTCCAGGTACACGTCTGACTCCTATTTGTGACATTTCGAGGTGTTTCGTGTCAAACTCATTTTTTCCATTATAGGCCATCAAAAATGGTGGAAAATGGAAAAAACAGCAAGGAACAGTTGCCTAATAACATCCTAAACATAATGTATATCTCCATAAATGTTTAAATCATTTTAACCTTTTCATGCATCACTAGTGATGCACACTAAATCTGAGACGCATCACTGGTGATGCATGGGAAAAGCTTGCTCAAAGTGCTCACTATTAGCGAGTTTTGCAAATTTTCAGTATCAACCCTAACGACTGTGGGTCTCTGTGGCCTCCAGGACCCTATATTATATCTCAGGTGATGAAGCAAGAGTGGCTAGGGCTCATTTCCAGCCTCCAGGTACATGTCTGACTCCCATTTCTGACATGTATTGGTGTTTGGTGTCAAACACATTTTTTCCATTATGGGCCATGGAGCTCAGAGTCACACCACATTTCGTGTTTTGGACCCAAGGACCCCATAGTATACCTCAGATGACATACCAGGATTGTCTAAGGGCCATTTCTGTCCTCCAGGGACGACTTTTTGAAGTTTTTGGATTTAAGGGGGCAAAGTCACTTCTTCCACCCAGCCCAAGGTGCGCAAAATCGGGTACGATATCAGGTTTTTCCCTTGGCTGGAAGCTAAAAAAAACTTCAGATAATACCAAAGGTAGACAGATCAAATGAAAGCATCAGATCTGACCTTTCTAACAAGTGTATTTATGTCTTGAACACTCAAACAGTGTCTCTGATATCCAATATGAGCTATTTGACAAATTAGCAAATCTTGTCAAAAAAATTTTTGGATGATTTTTGCTAATTTTCGGTATCAACCCCCATGACTGTTTTCAGGCCCCTGTAGCCACCAGGACCCCATTATATATCTCAGGTGATATGACAAGAGTGGCTAGGGCTCATTTCCAGGCTCCAGGTACACGTCTGACTCCTATTTGTGACATTTCGAGGTGTTTCGTGTCAAACTCATTTTTTCCATTATAGGCCATCAAAAATGGTGGAAAATGGAAAAAACAGCAAGGAACAGTTGCCTAATAACATCCTAAACATAATGTATATCTCCATAAATGTTTAAATCATTTTAACCTTTTCATGCATCACTAGTGATGCACACTAAATCTGAGACGCATCACTGGTGATGCATGGGAAAAGCTTGCTCAAAGTGCTCACTATTAGCGAGTTTTGCAAATTTTCAGTATCAACCCTAACGACTGTGGGTCTCTGTGGCCTCCAGGACCCTATATTATATCTCAGGTGATGAAGCAAGAGTGGCTAGGGCTCATTTCCAGCCTCCAGGTACATGTCTGACTCCCATTTCTGACATGTATTGGTGTTTGGTGTCAAACACATTTTTTCCATTATGGGCCATGGAGCTCAGAGTCACACCACATTTCGTGTTTTGGACCCAAGGACCCCATAGTATACCTCAGATGACATACCAGGATTGTCTAAGGGCCATTTCTGTCCTCCAGGGACGACTTTTTGAAGCTTTTGGATTTAAGGGGGCAAAGTCACTTCTTCCACCCAGCCCAAGGTGCGCAAAATCGGGTACGATATCAGGTTTTTCCCTTGGCTGGAAGCTAAAAAAAACTTCAGATAATACCAAAGGTAGACAGATCAAATGAAAGCATCAGATCTGACCTTTCTAACAAGTGTATTTATGTCTTGAACACTCAAACAGTGTCTCTGATATCCAATATGAGCTATTTGACAAATTAGCAAATCTTGTCAAAAAAATTTTTGGATGATTTTTGCTAATTTTCGGTATCAACCCCCATGACTGTTTTCAGGCCCCTGTAGCCACCAGGACCCCATTATATATCTCAGGTGATATGACAAGAGTGGCTAGGGCTCATTTCCAGGCTCCAGGTACACGTCTGACTCCTATTTGTGACATTTCGAGGTGTTTCGTGTCAAACTCATTTTTTCCATTATAGGCCATCAAAAATGGTGGAAAATGGAAAAAACAGCAAGGAACAGTTGCCTAATAACATCCTAAACATAATGTATATCTCCATAAATGTTTAAATCATTTTAACCTTTTCATGCATCACTAGTGATGCACACTAAATCTGAGACGCAGCACTGGTGATGCATTTGCATCACTAGTGATGCAAATGCATCACTGGTGATGCATGGGAAAAGCTTGCTCAAAGTGCTCACTATTAGCGAGTTTTGCAAATTTTCAGTATCAACCCTAACGACTGTGGGTCTCTGTGGCCTCCAGGACCCTATATTATATCTCAGGTGATGAAGCAAGAGTGGCTAGGGCTCATTTCCAGCCTCCAGGTACATGTCTGACTCCCATTTCTGACATGTATTGGTGTTTGGTGTCAAACACATTTTTTCCATTATGGGCCATGGAGCTCAGAGTCACACCACATTTCTTGTTTTGGACCCAAGGACCCCATAGTATACCTCAGATGACATACCAGGATTGTCTAAGGGCCATTTCTGTCCTCCAGGGACGACTTTTTGAAGTTTTTGGATTTAAGGGGGCAAAGTCACTTCTTCCACCCAGCCCAAGGTGCTCAAAATCGGGTACGATATCAGGTTTTTCCCTTGGCTGGAAGCTAAAAAAAAACTTCAGATAATACCAAAGGTATACAGATCAAATGAAAGCATCAGATCTGACCTTTCTAACAAGTGTATTTATGTCTTGAACACTCAAACGGTGTCTCTGATATCCAATCTGAGCTATTTGACAAATTAGCAAATCTTTTCAAAAAACTTTTTTTGACGATTTTTGCTAATTTTCGGTATCAACCCCCATGACTGTTTTCAGGCCCCTGTAGCCACCAGGACCCCATTATGTATCTCAGGTGATATGACAAGAGTGGCTAGGGCTCATTTCCAGGCTCCAGGTACACGTCTGACTCGTATTTGTGACATTTCGAGGTGTTTCGTGTCAAACTCATTTTTTCCATGATAGGCCATCAAAAATGGTGGAAAATGGAAAAAACAGCAAGGAACAGTTGCCTAATAACATCCTAAACATAATGTATATCTCCATAAATGTTTAAATCATTTTAACCTTTTCATGCATCACTAGTGAAGCACACTAAATCTGAGACGCAGCACTGGTGATGCATTCGCATCACTAGTGATGCAAATGCATCAGTGGTGATGCATGGGAAAAGCTTGCTAAAAGTGCTCACTATTAGCGAGTTTTGCAAATTTTCATTATCAACCCTAATGACTGTTTGTGGGTCCCTTTGGCCACCAGGACCCTATATTATATCTCAGGTGATGAAGCAAGAGTGGCTAGGGCTCATTTCCAGGCTCCAGGTACATGTCTGACTCCCATTTCTGACATGTTGAGGTGTTTGGAGTCAAACTAATTTTTTCCATTATGTGCCATAGAGCTCAGAGTCACACCACATTTCTAGTTTTGGACCCAAGGACCCCATAGTATACCTCAGATGACATACCAGGAGTGTCTAAGACCCATTTCTGTCCTCCAGGGACGACTTTTTGAAGTTTTTGGATTTAAGGGGGCAAAGTCACTTCTTCCACCCAGCCCAAGGTGCGCAAAATCGGGTACGATATCAGGTTTTTCCCTTGGCTGGAAGCTAAAAAAAACTTCAGATAATACCAAAGGTAGACAGATCAAATGAAAGCATCAGATCTGACCTTTCTAACAAGTGTATTTATGTCTTGAACACTCAAACGGTGTCTCTGATATCCAATATGAGCTATTTGACAAATTAGCAAATCTTGTCAAAAAAATTTTTGGATGATTTTTGCTAATTTTCGGTATCAACCCCCATGACTGTTTTCAGGCCCCTGTAGCCACCAGGACCCCATTATATATCTCAGGTGATATGACAAGAGTGGCTAGGGCTCATTTCCAGGCTCCAGGTACCAGTCTGACTCCTATTTGTGACATTTCGAGGTGTTTCGTGTCAAACTCATTTTTTCCATTATAGGCCATCAAAAATGGTGGAAAATGGAAAAAACAGCAAGGAACAGTTGCCTAATAACATCCTAAACATAATGTATATCTCCATAAATGTTTAAATCATTTTAACCTTTTCATGCATCACTAGTGATGCACACTAAATCTGATACGCAGCACTGGTGATGCATTTGCATCACTAGTGATGCAAATGCATCACTGGTGATGCATGGGAAAAGCTTGCTCAAAGTGCTCACTATTAGCGAGTTTTGCAAATTTTCAGTATCAACCCTAACAACTGTGGGTCTCTGTGGCCTCCAGGACCCTATATTATATCTCAGGTGATGAAGCAAGAGTGGCTAGGGCTCATTTCCAGCCTCCAGGTACATGTCTGACTCCCATTTCTGACATGTATTGGTGTTTGGTGTCAAACACATTTTTTCCATTATGGGCCATGGAGCTCAGAGTCACACCACATTTCGTGTTTTGGACCCAAGGACCCCATAGTATACCTCAGATGACATACCAGGATTGTCTAAGGGCCATTTCTGTCCTCCAGGGACGACTTTTTGAAGTTTTTGGATTTAAGGGGGCAAAGTCACTTCTTCCACCCAGCCCAAGGTGCGCAAAATCGGGTACGATATCAGGTTTTTCCCTTGGCTGGAAGCTAAAAAAAACTTCAGATAATACCAAAGGTAGACAGATCAAATGAAAGCATCAGATCTGACCTTTCTAACAAGTGTATTTATGTCTTGAACACTCAAACGGTGTCTCTGATATCCAATCTGAGCTATTTGACAAATTAGCAAATCTTGGCAAAAAAATGTTTTGACAATTTTTGCTAATTTTCGGTATCAACCCTCATGACTGTTTTCAGGCCCCTGTAGCCACCAGGACCCCATTATGTATCTCAGGTGATATGACAAGAGTGGCTAGGGCTCATTTCCAGGCTCCAGGTACACGTCTGACTCGTATTTGTGACATTTCGAGGTGTTTCGTGTCAAACTCATTTTTTCCATGATAGGCCATCAAAAATGGTGGAAAATGGAAAAAACAGCAAGGAACAGTTGCCTAATAACATCCTAAACATAATGTATATCTCCATAAATGTTTAAATCATTTTAACCTTTTCATGCATCACTAGTGAAGCACACTAAATCTGAGACGCAGCACTGGTGATGCATTTGCATCACTAGTGATGCAAATGCATCAGTGGTGATGCATGGGAAAAGCTTGCTAAAAGTGCTCACTATTAGCGAGTTTTGCAAATTTTCATTATCAACCCTAATGACTGTTTGTGGGTCCCTTTGGCCACCAGGACCCTATATTATATCTCAGGTGATGAAGCAAGAGTGGCTAGGGCTCATTTCCAGGCTCCAGGTACATGTCTGACTCCCATTTCTGACATGTTGAGGTGTTTGGAGTCAAACTAATTTTTTCCATTATGTGCCATAGAGCTCAGAGTCACACCACATTTCTAGTTTTGGACCTAAGGACCCCATAGTATACCTCAGATGACATACCAGGAGTGTCTAAGACCCATTTCTGTCCTCCAGGGACGACTTTTTGAAGTTTTTGGATTTAAGGGGGCAAAGTCACTTCTTCCACCCAGCCCAAGGTGCGCAAAATCGGGTACGATATCAGGTTTTTCCCTTGGCTGGAAGCTAAAAAAAACTTCAGATAATACCAAAGGTAGACAGATCAAATGAAAGCATCAGATCTGACCTTTCTAACAAGTGTATTTATGTCTTGAACACTCAAACAGTGTCTCTGATATCCAATATGAGCTATTTGACAAATTAGCAAATCTTGTCAAAAAACTTTTTGGATGATTTTTGCTAATTTTCGGTATCAACCCCCATGACTGTTTTCAGGCCCCTGTAGCCACCAGGACCCCATTATATATCTCAGGTGATATGACAAGAGTGGCTAGGGCTCATTTCCAGGCTCCAGGTACACGTCTGACTCCTATTTGTGACATTTCGAGGTGTTTCGTGTCAAACTCATTTTTTCCATTATAGGCCATCAAAAATGGTGGAAAATGGAAAAAACAGCAAGGAACAGTTGCCTAATAACATCCTAAACATAATGTATATCTCCATAAATGTTTAAATCATTTTAACCTTTTCATGCATCACTAGTGATGCACACTAAATCTGAGACGCATCACTGGTGATGCATGGGAAAAGCTTGCTCAAAGTGCTCACTATTAGCGAGTTTTGCAAATTTTCAGTATCAACCCTAACGACTGTGGGTCTCTGTGGCCTCCAGGACCCTATATTATATCTCAGGTGATGAAGCAAGAGTGGCTAGGGCTCATTTCCAGCCTCCAGGTACATGTCTGACTCCCATTTCTGACATGTATTGGTGTTTGGTGTCAAACACATTTTTTCCATTATGGGCCATGGAGCTCAGAGTCACACCACATTTCGTGTTTTGGACCCAAGGACCCCATAGTATACCTCAGATGACATACCAGGATTGTCTAAGGGCCATTTCTGTCCTCCAGGGACGACTTTTTGAAGTTTTTGGATTTAAGGGGGCAAAGTCACTTCTTCCACCCAGCCCAAGGTGCGCAAAATCGGGTACGATATCAGGTTTTTCCCTTGGCTGGAAGCTAAAAAAAACTTCAGATAATACCAAAGGTAGACAGATCAAATGAAAGCATCAGATCTGACCTTTCTAACAAGTGTATTTATGTCTTGAACACTCAAACAGTGTCTCTGATATCCAATATGAGCTATTTGACAAATTAGCAAATCTTGTCAAAAAAATTTTTGGATGATTTTTGCTAATTTTCGGTATCAACCCCCATGACTGTTTTCAGGCCCCTGTAGCCACCAGGACCCCATTATATATCTCAGGTGATATGACAAGAGTGGCTAGGGCTCATTTCCAGGCTCCAGGTACACGTCTGACTCCTATTTGTGACATTTCGAGGTGTTTCGTGTCAAACTCATTTTTTCCATTATAGGCCATCAAAAATGGTGGAAAATGGAAAAAACAGCAAGGAACAGTTGCCTAATAACATCCTAAACATAATGTATATCTCCATAAATGTTTAAATCATTTTAACCTTTTCATGCATCACTAGTGATGCACACTAAATCTGAGACGCAGCACTGGTGATGCATTTGCATCACTAGTGATGCAAATGCATCACTGGTGATGCATGGGAAAAGCTTGCTCAAAGTGCTCACTATTAGCGAGTTTTGCAAATTTTCAGTATCAACCCTAACGACTGTGGGTCTCTGTGGCCTCCAGGACCCTATATTATATCTCAGGTGATGAAGCAAGAGTGGCTAGGGCTCATTTCCAGCCTCCAGGTACATGTCTGACTCCCATTTCTGACATGTATTGGTGTTTGGTGTCAAACACATTTTTTCCATTATGGGCCATGGAGCTCAGAGTCACACCACATTTCTTGTTTTGGACCCAAGGACCCCATAGTATACCTCAGATGACATACCAGGATTGTCTAAGGGCCATTTCTGTCCTCCAGGGACGACTTTTTGAAGTTTTTGGATTTAAGGGGGCAAAGTCACTTCTTCCACCCAGCCCAAGGTGCGCAAAATCGGGTACGATATCAGGTTTTTCCCTTGGCTGGAAGCTAAAAAAAACTTCAGATAATACCAAAGGTAGACAGATCAAATGAAAGCATCAGATCTGACCTTTCTAACAAGTGTATTTATGTCTTGAACACTCAAACGGTGTCTCTGATATCCAATCTGAGCTATTTGACAAATTAGCAAATCTTGGCAAAAAAATGTTTTGACAATTTTTGCTAATTTTCGGTATCAACCCTCATGACTGTTTTCAGGCCCCTGTAGCCACCAGGACCCCATTATGTATCTCAGGTGATATGACAAGAGTGGCTAGGGCTCATTTCCAGGCTCCAGGTACACGTCTGACTCGTATTTGTGACATTTCGAGGTGTTTCGTGTCAAACTCATTTTTTCCATGATAGGCCATCAAAAATGGTGGAAAATGGAAAAAACAGCAAGGAACAGTTGCCTAATAACATCCTAAACATAATGTATATCTCCATAAATGTTTAAATCATTTTAACCTTTTCATGCATCACTAGTGAAGCACACTAAATCTGAGACGCAGCACTGGTGATGCATTTGCATCACTAGTGATGCAAATGCATCAGTGGTGATGCATGGGAAAAGCTTGCTAAAAGTGCTCACTATTAGCGAGTTTTGCAAATTTTCATTATCAACCCTAATGACTGTTTGTGGGTCCCTTTGGCCACCAGGACCCTATATTATATCTCAGGTGATGAAGCAAGAGTGGCTAGGGCTCATTTCCAGGCTCCAGGTACATGTCTGACTCCCATTTCTGACATGTTGAGGTGTTTGGAGTCAAACTAATTTTTTCCATTATGTGCCATAGAGCTCAGAGTCACACCACATTTCTAGTTTTGGACCCAAGGACCCCATAGTATACCTCAGATGACATACCAGGAGTGTCTAAGACCCATTTCTGTCCTCCAGGGACGACTTTTTGAAGTTTTTGGATTTAAGGGGGCAAAGTCACTTCTTCCACCCAGCCCAAGGTGCGCAAAATCGGGTACGATATCAGGTTTTTCCCTTGGCTGGAAGCTAAAAAAAACTTCAGATAATACCAAAGGTAGACAGATCAAATGAAAGCATCAGATCTGACCTTTCTAACAAGTGTATTTATGTCTTGAACACTCAAACGGTGTCTCTGATATCCAATATGAGCTATTTGACAAATTAGCAAATCTTGTCAAAAAAATTTTTGGATGATTTTTGCTAATTTTCGGTATCAACCCCCATGACTGTTTTCAGGCCCCTGTAGCCACCAGGACCCCATTATATATCTCAGGTGATATGACAAGAGTGGCTAGGGCTCATTTCCAGGCTCCAGGTACACGTCTGACTCCTATTTGTGACATTTCGAGGTGTTTCGTGTCAAACTCATTTTTTCCATTATAGGCCATCAAAAATGGTGGAAAATGGAAAAAACAGCAAGGAACAGTTGCCTAATAACATCCTAAACATAATGTATATCTCCATAAATGTTTAAATCATTTTAACCTTTTCATGCATCACTAGTGATGCACACTAAATCTGAGACGCATCACTGGTGATGCATGGGAAAAGCTTGCTCAAAGTGCTCACTATTAGCGAGTTTTGCAAATTTTCAGTATCAACCCTAACGACTGTGGGTCTCTGTGGCCTCCAGGACCCTATATTATATCTCAGGTGATGAAGCAAGAGTGGCTAGGGCTCATTTCCAGCCTCCAGGTACATGTCTGACTCCCATTTCTGACATGTATTGGTGTTTGGTGTCAAACACATTTTTTCCATTATGGGCCATGGAGCTCAGAGTCACACCACATTTCGTGTTTTGGACCCAAGGACCCCATAGTATACCTCAGATGACATACCAGGATTGTCTAAGGGCCATTTCTGTCCTCCAGGGACGACTTTTTGAAGTTTTTGGATTTAAGGGGGCAAAGTCACTTCTTCCACCCAGCCCAAGGTGCGCAAAATCGGGTACGATATCAGGTTTTTCCCTTGGCTGGAAGCTAAAAAAAACTTCAGATAATACCAAAGGTAGACAGATCAAATGAAAGCATCAGATCTGACCTTTCTAACAAGTGTATTTATGTCTTGAACACTCAAACAGTGTCTCTGATATCCAATATGAGCTATTTGACAAATTAGCAAATCTTGTCAAAAAATTTTTTGGATGATTTTTGCTAATTTTCGGTATCAACCCCCATGACTGTTTTCAGGCCCCTGTAGCCACCAGGACCCCATTATATATCTCAGGTGATATGACAAGAGTGGCTAGGGCTCATTTCCAGGCTCCAGGTACACGTCTGACTCCTATTTGTGACATTTCGAGGTGTTTCGTGTCAAACTCATTTTTTCCATTATAGGCCATCAAAAATGGTGGAAAATGGAAAAAACAGCAAGGAACAGTTGCCTAATAACATCCTAAACATAATGTATATCTCCATAAATGTTTAAATCATTTTAACCTTTTCATGCATCACTAGTGATGCACACTAAATCTGAGACGCAGCACTGGTGATGCATTTGCATCACTAGTGATGCAAATGCATCACTGGTGATGCATGGGAAAAGCTTGCTCAAAGTGCTCACTATTAGCGAGTTTTGCAAATTTTCAGTATCAACCCTAACGACTGTGGGTCTCTGTGGCCTCCAGGACCCTATATTATATCTCAGGTGATGAAGCAAGAGTGGCTAGGGCTCATTTCCAGCCTCCAGGTACATGTCTGACTCCCATTTCTGACATGTATTGGTGTTTGGTGTCAAACACATTTTTTCAATTATGGGCCATGGAGCTCAGAGTCACACCACATTTCTTGTTTTGGACCCAAGGACCCCATAGTATACCTCAGATGACATACCAGGATTGTCTAAGGGCCATTTCTGTCCTCCAGGGACGACTTTTTGAAGTTTTTGGATTTAAGGGGGCAAAGTCACTTCTTCCACCCAGCCCAAGGTGCGCAAAATCGGGTACGATATCAGGTTTTTCCCTTGGCTGGAAGCTAAAAAAAACTTCAGATAATACCAAAGGTAGACAGATCAAATGAAAGCATCAGATCTGACCTTTCTAACAAGTGTATTTATGTCTTGAACACTCAAACGGTGTCTCTGATATCCAATCTGAGCTATTTGACAAATTAGCAAATCTTGGCAAAAAAATGTTTTGACAATTTTTGCTAATTTTCGGTATCAACCCTCATGACTGTTTTCAGGCCCCTGTAGCCACCAGGACCCCATTATGTATCTCAGGTGATATGACAAGAGTGGCTAGGGCTCATTTCCAGGCTCCAGGTACACGTCTGACTCGTATTTGTGACATTTCGAGGTGTTTCGTGTCAAACTCTTTTTTTCCATGATAGGCCATCAAAAATTGTGGAAAATGGAAAAAACAGCAAGGAACAGTTGCCTAATAACATCCTAAACATAATGTATATCTCCATAAATGTTTAAATCATTTTAACCTTTTCATGCATCACTAGTGAAGCACACTAAATCTGAGACGCAGCACTGGTGATGCATTTGCATCACTAGTGATGCAAATGCATCAGTGGTGATGCATGGGAAAAGCTTGCTAAAAGTGCTCACTATTCGCGAGTTTTGCAAATTTTCATTATCAACCCTAATGACTGCTTGTGGGTCCCTTTGGCCACCAGGACCCTATATTATATCTCAGGTGATGAAGCAAGAGTGGCTAGGGCTCATTTCCAGGCTCCAGGTACATGTCTGACTCCCATTTCTGACATGTTGAGGTGTTTGGAGTCAAACTAATTTTTTCCATTATGTGCCATAGAGCTCAGAGTCACACCACATTTCTAGTTTTGGACCCAAGGACCCCATAGTATACCTCAGATGACATACCAGGAGTGTCTAAGACCCATTTCTGTCCTCCAGGGACGACTTTTTGAAGTTTTTGGATTTAAGGGGGCAAAGTCACTTCTTCCACCCAGCCCAAGGTGCGCAAAATCGGGTACGATATCAGGTTTTTCCCTTGGCTGGAAGCTAAAAAAAACTTCAGATAATACCAAAGGTAGACAGATCAAATGAAAGCATCAGATCTGACCTTTCTAACAAGTGTATTTATGTCTTGAACACTCAAACGGTGTCTCTGATATCCAATATGAGCTATTTGACAAATTAGCAAATCTTGTCAAAAAAATTTTTGGATGATTTTTGCTAATTTTCGGTATCAACCCCCATGACTGTTTTCAGGCCCCTGTAGCCACCAGGACCCCCTTATATATCTCAGGTGATATGACAAGAGTGGCTAGGGCTCATTTCCAGGCTCCAGGTACACGTCTGACTCCTATTTGTGACATTTCGAGGTGTTTCGTGTCAAACTCATTTTTTCCATTATAGGCCATCAAAAATGGTGGAAAATGGAAAAAACAGCAAGGAACAGTTGCCTAATAACATCCTAAACATAATGTATATCTCCATAAATGTTTAAATCATTTTAACCTTTTCATGCATCACTAGTGATGCACACTAAATCTGAGACGCAGCACTGGTGATGCATTTGCATCACTAGTGATGCAAATGCATCACTGGTGATGCATGGGAAAAGCTTGCTCAAAGTGCTCACTATTAGCGAGTTTTGCAAATTTTCAGTATCAACCCTAACGACTGTGGGTCTCTGTGGCCTCCAGGACCCTATATTATATCTCAGGTGATGAAGCAAGAGTGGCTAGGGCTCATTTCCAGCCTCCAGGTACATGTCTGACTCCCATTTCTGACATGTATTGGTGTTTGGTGTCAAACACATTTTTTCCATTATGGGCCATGGAGCTCAGAGTCACACCACATTTCGTGTTTTGGACCCAAGGACCCCATAGTATACCTCAGATGACATACCAGGATTGTCTAAGGGCCATTTCTGTCCTCCAGGGACGACTTTTTGAAGTTTTTGGATTTAAGGGGGCAAAGTCACTTCTTCCACCCAGCCCAAGGTGCGCAAAATCGGGTACGATATCAGGTTTTTCCCTTGGCTGGAAGCTAAAAAAAACTTCAGATAATACCAAAGGTAGACAGATCAAATGAAAGCATCAGATCTGACCTTTCTAACAAGTGTATTTATGTCTTGAACACTCAAACGGTGTCTCTGATATCCAATCTGAGCTATTTGACAAATTAGCAAATCTTGGCAAAAAAATGTTTTGACAATTTTTGCTAATTTTCGGTATCAACCCTCATGACTGTTTTCAGGCCCCTGTAGCCACCAGGACCCCATTATGTATCTCAGGTGATATGACAAGAGTGGCTAGGGCTCATTTCCAGGCTCCAGGTACACGTCTGACTCGTATTTGTGACATTTCGAGGTGTTTCGTGTCAAACTCATTTTTTCCATGATAGGCCATCAAAAATGGTGGAAAATGGAAAAAACAGCAAGGAACAGTTGCCTAATAACATCCTAAACATAATGTATATCTCCATAAATGTTTAAATCATTTTAACCTTTTCATGCATCACTAGTGAAGCACACTAAATCTGAGACGCAGCACTGGTGATGCATTTGCATCACTAGTGATGCAAATGCATCAGTGGTGATGCATGGGAAAAGCTTGCTAAAAGTGCTCACTATTAGCGAGTTTTGCAAATTTTCATTATCAACCCTAATGACTGTTTGTGGGTCCCTTTGGCCACCAGGACCCTATATTATATCTCAGGTGATGAAGCAAGAGTGGCTAGGGCTCATTTCCAGGCTCCAGGTACATGTCTGACTCCCATTTCTGACATGTTGAGGTGTTTGGAGTCAAACTAATTTTTTCCATTATGTGCCATAGAGCTCAGAGTCACACCACATTTCTAGTTTTGGACCCAAGGACCCCATAGTATACCTCAGATGACATACCAGGAGTGTCTAAGACCCATTTCTGTCCTCCAGGGACGACTTTTTGAAGTTTTTGGATTTAAGGGGGCAAAGTCACTTCTTCCACCCAGCCCAAGGTGCGCAAAATCGGGTACGATATCAGGTTTTTCCCTTGGCTGGAAGCTAAAAAAAACTTCAGATAATACCAAAGGTAGACAGATCAAATGAAAGCATCAGATCTGACCTTTCTAACAAGTGTATTTATGTCTTGAACACTCAAACGGTGTCTCTGATA
Organism: Lissotriton vulgaris; assembly: GCF_964263255.1. Taxonomy (NCBI): domain Eukaryota; kingdom Metazoa; phylum Chordata; class Amphibia; order Caudata; family Salamandridae; genus Lissotriton; species Lissotriton vulgaris. The sequence continues at coordinate 88,035,153 of NC_141699.1, read as the reverse complement.
TCCAATATGAGCTATTTGACAAATTAGCAAATCTTGTCAAAAAAATTTTTGGATGATTTTTGCTAATTTTCGGTATCAACCCCCATGACTGTTTTCAGGCCCCTGTAGCCACCAGGACCCCCTTATATATCTCAGGTGATATGACAAGAGTGGCTAGGGCTCATTTCCAGGCTCCAGGTACACGTCTGACTCCTATTTGTGACATTTCGAGGTGTTTCGTGTCAAACTCATTTTTTCCATTATAGGCCATCAAAAATGGTGGAAAATGGAAAAAACAGCAAGGAACAGTTGCCTAATAACATCCTAAACATAATGTATATCTCCATAAATGTTTAAATCATTTTAACCTTTTCATGCATCACTAGTGATGCACACTAAATCTGAGACGCATCACTGGTGATGCATGGGAAAAGCTTGCTCAAAGTGCTCACTATTAGCGAGTTTTGCAAATTTTCAGTATCAACCCTAATGACTGTGGGTCTCTGTGGCCTCCAGGACCCTATATTATATCTCAGGTGATGAAGCAAGAGTGGCTAGGGCTCATTTCCAGCCTCCAGGTACATGTCTGACTCCCATTTCTGACATGTATTGGTGTTTGGTGTCAAACACATTTTTTCCATTATGGGCCATGGAGCTCAGAGTCACACCACATTTCGTGTTTTGGACCCAAGGACCCCATAGTATACCTCAGATGACATACCAGGATTGTCTAAGGGCCATTTCTGTCCTCCAGGGACGACTTTTTGAAGTTTTTGGATTTAAGGGGGCAAAGTCACTTCTTCCACCCAGCCCAAGGTGCGCAAAATCGGGTACGATATCAGGTTTTTCCCTTGGCTGGAAGCTAAAAAAAACTTCAGATAATACCAAAGGTAGACAGATCAAATGAAAGCATCAGATCTGACCTTTCTAACAAGTGTATTTATGTCTTGAACACTCAAACAGTGTCTCTGATATCCAATATGAGCTATTTGACAAATTAGCAAATCTTGTCAAAAAATTTTTTGGATGATTTTTGCTAATTTTCGGTATCAACCCCCATGACTGTTTTCAGGCCCCTGTAGCCACCAGGACCCCATTATATATCTCAGGTGATATGACAAGAGTGGCTAGGGCTCATTTCCAGGCTCCAGGTACACGTCTGACTCCTATTTGTGACATTTCGAGGTGTTTCGTGTCAAACTCATTTTTTCCATTATAGGCCATCAAAAATGGTGGAAAATGGAAAAAACAGCAAGGAACAGTTGCCTAATAACATCCTAAACATAATGTATATCTCCATAAATGTTTAAATCATTTTAACCTTTTCATGCATCACTAGTGATGCACACTAAATCTGAGACGCATCACTGGTGATGCATGGGAAAAGCTTGCTCAAAGTGCTCACTATTAGCGAGTTTTGCAAATTTTCAGTATCAACCCTAACGACTGTGGGTCTCTGTGGCCTCCAGGACCCTATATTATATCTCAGGTGATGAAGCAAGAGTGGCTAGGGCTCATTTCCAGCCTCCAGGTACATGTCTGACTCCCATTTCTGACATGTATTGGTGTTTGGTGTCAAACACATTTTTTCCATTATGGGCCATGGAGCTCAGAGTCACACCACATTTCGTGTTTTGGACCCAAGGACCCCATAGTATACCTCAGATGACATACCAGGATTGTCTAAGGGCCATTTCTGTCCTCCAGGGACGACTTTTTGAAGCTTTTGGATTTAAGGGGGCAAAGTCACTTCTTCCACCCAGCCCAAGGTGCGCAAAATCGGGTACGATATCAGGTTTTTCCCTTGGCTGGAAGCTAAAAAAAACTTCAGATAATACCAAAGGTAGACAGATCAAATGAAAGCATCAGATCTGACCTTTCTAACAAGTGTATTTATGTCTTGAACACTCAAACAGTGTCTCTGATATCCAATATGAGCTATTTGACAAATTAGCAAATCTTGTCAAAAAAATTTTTGGATGATTTTTGCTAATTTTCGGTATCAACCCCCATGACTGTTTTCAGGCCCCTGTAGCCACCAGGACCCCATTATATATCTCAGGTGATATGACAAGAGTGGCTAGGGCTCATTTCCAGGCTCCAGGTACACGTCTGACTCCTATTTGTGACATTTCGAGGTGTTTCGTGTCAAACTCATTTTTTCCATTATAGGCCATCAAAAATGGTGGAAAATGGAAAAAACAGCAAGGAACAGTTGCCTAATAACATCCTAAACATAATGTATATCTCCATAAATGTTTAAATCATTTTAACCTTTTCATGCATCACTAGTGATGCACACTAAATCTGAGACGCAGCACTGGTGATGCATTTGCATCACTAGTGATGCAAATGCATCACTGGTGATGCATGGGAAAAGCTTGCTCAAAGTGCTCACTATTAGCGAGTTTTGCAAATTTTCAGTATCAACCCTAACGACTGTGGGTCTCTGTGGCCTCCAGGACCCTATATTATATCTCAGGTGATGAAGCAAGAGTGGCTAGGGCTCATTTCCAGCCTCCAGGTACATGTCTGACTCCCATTTCTGACATGTATTGGTGTTTGGTGTCAAACACATTTTTTCCATTATGGGCCATGGAGCTCAGAGTCACACCACATTTCTTGTTTTGGACCCAAGGACCCCATAGTATACCTCAGATGACATACCAGGATTGTCTAAGGGCCATTTCTGTCCTCCAGGGACGACTTTTTGAAGTTTTTGGATTTAAGGGGGCAAAGTCACTTCTTCCACCCAGCCCAAGGTGCTCAAAATCGGGTACGATATCAGGTTTTTCCCTTGGCTGGAAGCTAAAAAAAAACTTCAGATAATACCAAAGGTAGACAGATCAAATGAAAGCATCAGATCTGACCTTTCTAACAAGTGTATTTATGTCTTGAACACTCAAACGGTGTCTCTGATATCCAATCTGAGCTATTTGACAAATTAGCAAATCTTTTCAAAAAACTTTTTTTGACGATTTTTGCTAATTTTCGGTATCAACCCCCATGACTGTTTTCAGGCCCCTGTAGCCACCAGGACCCCATTATGTATCTCAGGTGATATGACAAGAGTGGCTAGGGCTCATTTCCAGGCTCCAGGTACACGTCTGACTCGTATTTGTGACATTTCGAGGTGTTTCGTGTCAAACTCATTTTTTCCATGATAGGCCATCAAAAATGGTGGAAAATGGAAAAAACAGCAAGGAACAGTTGCCTAATAACATCCTAAACATAATGTATATCTCCATAAATGTTTAAATCATTTTAACCTTTTCATGCATCACTAGTGAAGCACACTAAATCTGAGACGCAGCACTGGTGATGCATTCGCATCACTAGTGATGCAAATGCATCAGTGGTGATGCATGGGAAAAGCTTGCTAAAAGTGCTCACTATTAGCGAGTTTTGCAAATTTTCATTATCAACCCTAATGACTGTTTGTGGGTCCCTTTGGCCACCAGGACCCTATATTATATCTCAGGTGATGAAGCAAGAGTGGCTAGGGCTCATTTCCAGGCTCCAGGTACATGTCTGACTCCCATTTCTGACATGTTGAGGTGTTTGGAGTCAAACTAATTTTTTCCATTATGTGCCATAGAGCTCAGAGCCACACCACATTTCTAGTTTTGGACCCAAGGACCCCATAGTATACCTCAGATGACATACCAGGAGTGTCTAAGACCCATTTCTGTCCTCCAGGGACGACTTTTTGAAGTTTTTGGATTTAAGGGGGCAAAGTCACTTCTTCCACCCAGCCCAAGGTGCGCAAAATCGGGTACGATATCAGGTTTTTCCCTTGGCTGGAAGCTAAAAAAAACTTCAGATAATACCAAAGGTAGACAGATCAAATGAAAGCATCAGATCTGACCTTTCTAACAAGTGTATTTATGTCTTGAACACTCAAACGGTGTCTCTGATATCCAATATGAGCTATTTGACAAATTAGCAAATCTTGTCAAAAAAATTTTTGGATGATTTTTGCTAATTTTCGGTATCAACCCCCATGACTGTTTTCAGGCCCCTGTAGCCACCAGGACCCCATTATATATCTCAGGTGATATGACAAGAGTGGCTAGGGCTCATTTCCAGGCTCCAGGTACACGTCTGACTCCTATTTGTGACATTTCGAGGTGTTTCGTGTCAAACTCATTTTTTCCATTATAGGCCATCAAAAATGGTGGAAAATGGAAAAAACAGCAAGGAACAGTTGCCTAATAACATCCTAAACATAATGTATATCTCCATAAATGTTTAAATCATTTTAACCTTTTCATGCATCACTAGTGATGCACACTAAATCTGAGACGCAGCACTGGTGATGCATTTGCATCACTAGTGATGCAAATGCATCACTGGTGATGCATGGGAAAAGCTTGCTCAAAGTGCTCACTATTAGCGAGTTTTGCAAATTTTCAGTATCAACCCTAACGACTGTGGGTCTCTGTGGCCTCCAGGACCCTATATTATATCTCAGGTGATGAAGCAAGAGTGGCTAGGGCTCATTTCCAGCCTCCAGGTACATGTCTGACTCCCATTTCTGACATGTATTGGTGTTTGGTGTCAAACACATTTTTTCCATTATGGGCCATGGAGCTCAGAGTCACACCACATTTCGTGTTTTGGACCCAAGGACCCCATAGTATACCTCAGATGACATACCAGGATTGTCTAAGGGCCATTTCTGTCCTCCAGGGACGACTTTTTGAAGTTTTTGGATTTAAGGGGGCAAAGTCACTTCTTCCACCCAGCCCAAGGTGCGCAAAATCGGGTACGATATCAGGTTTTTCCCTTGGCTGGAAGCTAAAAAAAACTTCAGATAATACCAAAGGTAGACAGATCAAATGAAAGCATCAGATCTGACCTTTCTAACAAGTGTATTTATGTCTTGAACACTCAAACGGTGTCTCTGATATCCAATCTGAGCTATTTGACAAATTAGCAAATCTTGGCAAAAAAATGTTTTGACAATTTTTGCTAATTTTCGGTATCAACCCTCATGACTGTTTTCAGGCCCCTGTAGCCACCAGGACCCCATTATGTATCTCAGGTGATATGACAAGAGTGGCTAGGGCTCATTTCCAGGCTCCAGGTACACGTCTGACTCGTATTTGTGACATTTCGAGGTGTTTCGTGTCAAACTCATTTTTTCCATGATAGGCCATCAAAAATGGTGGAAAATGGAAAAAACAGCAAGGAACAGTTGCCTAATAACATCCTAAACATAATGTATATCTCCATAAATGTTTAAATCATTTTAACCTTTTCATGCATCACTAGTGAAGCACACTAAATCTGAGACGCAGCACTGGTGATGCATTTGCATCACTAGTGATGCAAATGCATCAGTGGTGATGCATGGGAAAAGCTTGCTAAAAGTGCTCACTATTAGCGAGTTTTGCAAATTTTCATTATCAACCCTAATGACTGTTTGTGGGTCCCTTTGGCCACCAGGACCCTATATTATATCTCAGGTGATGAAGCAAGAGTGGCTAGGGCTCATTTCCAGGCTCCAGGTACATGTCTGACTCCCATTTCTGACATGTTGAGGTGTTTGGAGTCAAACTAATTTTTTCCATTATGTGCCATAGAGCTCAGAGTCACACCACATTTCTAGTTTTGGACCTAAGGACCCCATAGTATACCTCAGATGACATACCAGGAGTGTCTAAGACCCATTTCTGTCCTCCAGGGACGACTTTTTGAAGTTTTTGGATTTAAGGGGGCAAAGTCACTTCTTCCACCCAGCCCAAGGTGCGCAAAATCGGGTACGATATCAGGTTTTTCCCTTGGCTGGAAGCTAAAAAAAACTTCAGATAATACCAAAGGTAGACAGATCAAATGAAAGCATCAGATCTGACCTTTCTAACAAGTGTATTTATGTCTTGAACACTCAAACAGTGTCTCTGATATCCAATATGAGCTATTTGACAAATTAGCAAATCTTGTCAAAAAACTTTTTGGATGATTTTTGCTAATTTTCGGTATCAACCCCCATGACTGTTTTCAGGCCCCTGTAGCCACCAGGACCCCATTATATATCTCAGGTGATATGACAAGAGTGGCTAGGGCTCATTTCCAGGCTCCAGGTACACGTCTGACTCCTATTTGTGACATTTCGAGGTGTTTCGTGTCAAACTCATTTTTTCCATTATAGGCCATCAAAAATGGTGGAAAATGGAAAAAACAGCAAGGAACAGTTGCCTAATAACATCCTAAACATAATGTATATCTCCATAAATGTTTAAATCATTTTAACCTTTTCATGCATCACTAGTGATGCACACTAAATCTGAGACGCATCACTGGTGATGCATGGGAAAAGCTTGCTCAAAGTGCTCACTATTAGCGAGTTTTGCAAATTTTCAGTATCAACCCTAACGACTGTGGGTCTCTGTGGCCTCCAGGACCCTATATTATATCTCAGGTGATGAAGCAAGAGTGGCTAGGGCTCATTTCCAGCCTCCAGGTACATGTCTGACTCCCATTTCTGACATGTATTGGTGTTTGGTGTCAAACACATTTTTTCCATTATGGGCCATGGAGCTCAGAGTCACACCACATTTCGTGTTTTGGACCCAAGGACCCCATAGTATACCTCAGATGACATACCAGGATTGTCTAAGGGCCATTTCTGTCCTCCAGGGACGACTTTTTGAAGTTTTTGGATTTAAGGGGGCAAAGTCACTTCTTCCACCCAGCCCAAGGTGCGCAAAATCGGGTACGATATCAGGTTTTTCCCTTGGCTGGAAGCTAAAAAAAACTTCAGATAATACCAAAGGTAGACAGATCAAATGAAAGCATCAGATCTGACCTTTCTAACAAGTGTATTTATGTCTTGAACACTCAAACAGTGTCTCTGATATCCAATATGAGCTATTTGACAAATTAGCAAATCTTGTCAAAAAAATTTTTGGATGATTTTTGCTAATTTTCGGTATCAACCCCCATGACTGTTTTCAGGCCCCTGTAGCCACCAGGACCCCATTATATATCTCAGGTGATATGACAAGAGTGGCTAGGGCTCATTTCCAGGCTCCAGGTACACGTCTGACTCCTATTTGTGACATTTCGAGGTGTTTCGTGTCAAACTCATTTTTTCCATTATAGGCCATCAAAAATGGTGGAAAATGGAAAAAACAGCAAGGAACAGTTGCCTAATAACATCCTAAACATAATGTATATCTCCATAAATGTTTAAATCATTTTAACCTTTTCATGCATCACTAGTGATGCACACTAAATCTGAGACGCAGCACTGGTGATGCATTTGCATCACTAGTGATGCAAATGCATCACTGGTGATGCATGGGAAAAGCTTGCTCAAAGTGCTCACTATTAGCAAATTTTGCAAATTTTCAGTATCAACCCTAACGACTGTGGGTCTCTGTGGCCTCCAGGACCCTATATTATATCTCAGGTGATGAAGCAAGAGTGGCTAGGGCTCATTTCCAGCCTCCAGGTACATGTCTGACTCCCATTTCTGACATGTATTGGTGTTTGGTGTCAAACACATTTTTTCCATTATGGGCCATGGAGCTCAGAGTCACACCACATTTCTTGTTTTGGACCCAAGGACCCCATAGTATACCTCAGATGACATACCAGGATTGTCTAAGGGCCATTTCTGTCCTCCAGGGACGACTTTTTGAAGTTTTTGGATTTAAGGGGGCAAAGTCACTTCTTCCACCCAGCCCAAGGTGCGCAAAATCGGGTACGATATCAGGTTTTTCCCTTGGCTGGAAGCTAAAAAAAACTTCAGATAATACCAAAGGTAGACAGATCAAATGAAAGCATCAGATCTGACCTTTCTAACAAGTGTATTTATGTCTTGAACACTCAAACGGTGTCTCTGATATCCAATCTGAGCTATTTGACAAATTAGCAAATCTTGGCAAAAAAATGTTTTGACAATTTTTGCTAATTTTCGGTATCAACCCTCATGACTGTTTTCAGGCCCCTGTAGCCACCAGGACCCCATTATGTATCTCAGGTGATATGACAAGAGTGGCTAGGGCTCATTTCCAGGCTCCAGGTACACGTCTGACTCGTATTTGTGACATTTCGAGGTGTTTCGTGTCAAACTCATTTTTTCCATGATAGGCCATCAAAAATGGTGGAAAATGGAAAAAACAGCAAGGAACAGTTGCCTAATAACATCCTAAACATAATGTATATCTCCATAAATGTTTAAATCATTTTAACCTTTTCATGCATCACTAGTGAAGCACACTAAATCTGAGACGCAGCACTGGTGATGCATTTGCATCACTAGTGATGCAAATGCATCAGTGGTGATGCATGGGAAAAGCTTGCTAAAAGTGCTCACTATTAGCGAGTTTTGCAAATTTTCATTATCAACCCTAATGACTGTTTGTGGGTCCCTTTGGCCACCAGGACCCTATATTATATCTCAGGTGATGAAGCAAGAGTGGCTAGGGCTCATTTCCAGGCTCCAGGTACATGTCTGACTCCCATTTCTGACATGTTGAGGTGTTTGGAGTCAAACTAATTTTTTCCATTATGTGCCATAGAGCTCAGAGTCACACCACATTTCTAGTTTTGGACCCAAGGACCCCATAGTATACCTCAGATGACATACCAGGAGTGTCTAAGACCCATTTCTGTCCTCCAGGGACGACTTTTTGAAGTTTTTGGATTTAAGGGGGCAAAGTCACTTCTTCCACCCAGCCCAAGGTGCGCAAAATCGGGTACGATATCAGGTTTTTCCCTTGGCTGGAAGCTAAAAAAAACTTCAGATAATACCAAAGGTAGACAGATCAAATGAAAGCATCAGATCTGACCTTTCTAACAAGTGTATTTATGTCTTGAACACTCAAACGGTGTCTCTGATATCCAATCTGAGCTATTTGACAAATTAGCAAATCTTGGCAAAAAAATGTTTTGACAATTTTTGCTAATTTTCGGTATCAACCCTCATGACTGTTTTCAGGCCCCTGTAGCCACCAGGACCCCATTATGTATCTCAGGTGATATGACAAGAGTGGCTAGGGCTCATTTCCAGGCTCCAGGTACACGTCTGACTCGTATTTGTGACATTTCGAGGTGTTTCGTGTCAAACTCATTTTTTCCATGATAGGCCATCAAAAATGGTGGAAAATGGAAAAAACAGCAAGGAACAGTTGCCTAATAACATCCTAAACATAATGTATATCTCCATAAATGTTTAAATCATTTTAACCTTTTCATGCATCACTAGTGAAGCACACTAAATCTGAGACGCAGCACTGGTGATGCATTTGCATCACTAGTGATGCAAATGCATCAGTGGTGATGCATGGGAAAAGCTTGCTAAAAGTGCTCACTATTAGCGAGTTTTGCAAATTTTCATTATCAACCCTAATGACTGTTTGTGGGTCCCTTTGGCCACCAGGACCCTATATTATATCTCAGGTGATGAAGCAAGAGTGGCTAGGGCTCATTTCCAGGCTCCAGGTACATGTCTGACTCCCATTTCTGACATGTTGAGGTGTTTGGAGTCAAACTAATTTTTTCCATTATGTGCCATAGAGCTCAGAGTCACACCACATTTCTAGTTTTGGACCTAAGGACCCCATAGTATACCTCAGATGACATACCAGGAGTGTCTAAGACCCATTTCTGTCCTCCAGGGACGACTTTTTGAAGTTTTTGGATTTAAGGGGGCAAAGTCACTTCTTCCACCCAGCCCAAGGTGCGCAAAATCGGGTACGATATCAGGTTTTTCCCTTGGCTGGAAGCTAAAAAAAACTTCAGATAATACCAAAGGTAGACAGATCAAATGAAAGCATCAGATCTGACCTTTCTAACAAGTGTATTTATGTCTTGAACACTCAAACAGTGTCTCTGATATCCAATATGAGCTATTTGACAAATTAGCAAATCTTGTCAAAAAACTTTTTGGATGATTTTTGCTAATTTTCGGTATCAACCCCCATGACTGTTTTCAGGCCCCTGTAGCCACCAGGACCCCATTATATATCTCAGGTGATATGACAAGAGTGGCTAGGGCTCATTTCCAGGCTCCAGGTACACGTCTGACTCCTATTTGTGACATTTCGAGGTGTTTCGTGTCAAACTCATTTTTTCCATTATAGGCCATCAAAAATGGTGGAAAATGGAAAAAACAGCAAGGAACAGTTGCCTAATAACATCCTAAACATAATGTATATCTCCATAAATGTTTAAATCATTTTAACCTTTTCATGCATCACTAGTGATGCACACTAAATCTGAGACGCATCACTGGTGATGCATGGGAAAAGCTTGCTCAAAGTGCTCACTATTAGCGAGTTTTGCAAATTTTCAGTATCAACCCTAACGACTGTGGGTCTCTGTGGCCTCCAGGACCCTATATTATATCTCAGGTGATGAAGCAAGAGTGGCTAGGGCTCATTTCCAGCCTCCAGGTACATGTCTGACTCCCATTTCTGACATGTATTGGTGTTTGGTGTCAAACACATTTTTTCCATTATGGGCCATGGAGCTCAGAGTCACACCACATTTCGTGTTTTGGACCCAAGGACCCCATAGTATACCTCAGATGACATACCAGGATTGTCTAAGGGCCATTTCTGTCCTCCAGGGACGACTTTTTGAAGTTTTTGGATTTAAGGGGGCAAAGTCACTTCTTCCACCCAGCCCAAGGTGCGCAAAATCGGGTACGATATCAGGTTTTTCCCTTGGCTGGAAGCTAAAAAAAACTTCAGATAATACCAAAGGTAGACAGATCAAATGAAAGCATCAGATCTGACCTTTCTAACAAGTGTATTTATGTCTTGAACACTCAAACAGTGTCTCTGATATCCAATATGAGCTATTTGACAAATTAGCAAATCTTGTCAAAAAAATTTTTGGATGATTTTTGCTAATTTTCGGTATCAACCCCCATGACTGTTTTCAGGCCCCTGTAGCCACCAGGACCCCATTATATATCTCAGGTGATATGACAAGAGTGGCTAGGGCTCATTTCCAGGCTCCAGGTACACGTCTGACTCCTATTTGTGACATTTCGAGGTGTTTCGTGTCAAACTCATTTTTTCCATTATAGGCCATCAAAAATGGTGGAAAATGGAAAAAACAGCAAGGAACAGTTGCCTAATAACATCCTAAACATAATGTATATCTCCATAAATGTTTAAATCATTTTAACCTTTTCATGCATCACTAGTGATGCACACTAAATCTGAGACGCAGCACTGGTGATGCATTTGCATCACTAGTGATGCAAATGCATCACTGGTGATGCATGGGAAAAGCTTGCTCAAAGTGCTCACTATTAGCGAGTTTTGCAAATTTTCAGTATCAACCCTAACGACTGTGGGTCTCTGTGGCCTCCAGGACCCTATATTATATCTCAGGTGATGAAGCAAGAGTGGCTAGGGCTCATTTCCAGCCTCCAGGTACATGTCTGACTCCCATTTCTGACATGTATTGGTGTTTGGTGTCAAACACATTTTTTCCATTATGGGCCATGGAGCTCAGAGTCACACCACATTTCTTGTTTTGGACCCAAGGACCCCATAGTATACCTCAGATGACATACCAGGATTGTCTAAGGGCCATTTCTGTCCTCCAGGGACGACTTTTTGAAGTTTTTGGATTTAAGGGGGCAAAGTCACTTCTTCCACCCAGCCCAAGGTGCGCAAAATCGGGTACGATATCAGGTTTTTCCCTTGGCTGGAAGCTAAAAAAAACTTCAGATAATACCAAAGGTAGACAGATCAAATGAAAGCATCAGATCTGACCTTTCTAACAAGTGTATTTATGTCTTGAACACTCAAACGGTGTCTCTGATATCCAATCTGAGCTATTTGACAAATTAGCAAATCTTGGCAAAAAAATGTTTTGACAATTTTTGCTAATTTTCGGTATCAACCCTCATGACTGTTTTCAGGCCCCTGTAGCCACCAGGACCCCATTATGTATCTCAGGTGATATGACAAGAGTGGCTAGGGCTCATTTCCAGGCTCCAGGTACACGTCTGACTCGTATTTGTGACATTTCGAGGTGTTTCGTGTCAAACTCATTTTTTCCATGATAGGCCATCAAAAATGGTGGAAAATGGAAAAAACAGCAAGGAACAGTTGCCTAATAACATCCTAAACATAATGTATATCTCCATAAATGTTTAAATCATTTTAACCTTTTCATGCATCACTAGTGAAGCACACTAAATCTGAGACGCAGCACTGGTGATGCATTTGCATCACTAGTGATGCAAATGCATCAGTGGTGATGCATGGGAAAAGCTTGCTAAAAGTGCTCACTATTAGCGAGTTTTGCAAATTTTCATTATCAACCCTAATGACTGTTTGTGGGTCCCTTTGGCCACCAGGACCCTATATTATATCTCAGGTGATGAAGCAAGAGTGGCTAGGGCTCATTTCCAGGCTCCAGGTACATGTCTGACTCCCATTTCTGACATGTTGAGGTGTTTGGAGTCAAACTAATTTTTTCCATTATGTGCCATAGAGCTCAGAGTCACACCACATTTCTAGTTTTGGACCCAAGGACCCCATAGTATACCTCAGATGACATACCAGGAGTGTCTAAGACCCATTTCTGTCCTCCAGGGACGACTTTTTGAAGTTTTTGGATTTAAGGGGGCAAAGTCACTTCTTCCACCCAGCCCAAGGTGCGCAAAATCGGGTACGATATCAGGTTTTTCCCTTGGCTGGAAGCTAAAAAAAACTTCAGATAATACCAAAGGTAGACAGATCAAATGAAAGCATCAGATCTGACCTTTCTAACAAGTGTATTTATGTCTTGAACACTCAAACGGTGTCTCTGATATCCAATATGAGCTATTTGACAAATTAGCAAATCTTGTCAAAAAATTTTTTGGATGATTTTTGCTAATTTTCGGTATCAACCCCCATGACTGTTTTCAGGCCCCTGTAGCCACCAGGACCCCCTTATATATCTCAGGTGATATGACAAGAGTGGCTAGGGCTCATTTCCAGGCTCCAGGTACACGTCTGACTCCTATTTGTGACATTTCGAGGTGTTTCGTGTCAAACTCATTTTTTCCATTATAGGCCATCAAAAATGGTGGAAAATGGAAAAAACAGCAAGGAACAGTTGCCTAATAACATCCTAAACATAATGTATATCTCCATAAATGTTTAAATCATTTTAACCTTTTCATGCATCACTAGTGATGCACACTAAATCTGAGACGCATCACTGGTGATGCATGGGAAAAGCTTGCTCAAAGTGCTCACTATTAGCGAGTTTTGCAAATTTTCAGTATCAACCCTAATGACTGTGGGTCTCTGTGGCCTCCAGGACCCTATATTATATCTCAGGTGATGAAGCAAGAGTGGCTAGGGCTCATTTCCAGCCTCCAGGTACATGTCTGACTCCCATTTCTGACATGTATTGGTGTTTGGTGTCAAACACATTTTTTCCATTATGGGCCATGGAGCTCAGAGTCACACCACATTTCGTGTTTTGGACCCAAGGACCCCATAGTATACCTCAGATGACATACCAGGATTGTCTAAGGGCCATTTCTGTCCTCCAGGGACGACTTTTTGAAGTTTTTGGATTTAAGGGGGCAAAGTCACTTCTTCCACCCAGCCCAAGGTGCGCAAAATCGGGTACGATATCAGGTTTTTCCCTTGGCTGGAAGCTAAAAAAAACTTCAGATAATACCAAAGGTAGACAGATCAAATGAAAGCATCAGATCTGACCTTTCTAACAAGTGTATTTATGTCTTGAACACTCAAACAGTGTCTCTGATATCCAATATGAGCTATTTGACAAATTAGCAAATCTTGTCAAAAAATTTTTTGGATGATTTTTGCTAATTTTCGGTATCAACCCCCATGACTGTTTTCAGGCCCCTGTAGCCACCAGGACCCCATTATATATCTCAGGTGATATGACAAGAGTGGCTAGGGCTCATTTCCAGGCTCCAGGTACACGTCTGACTCCTATTTGTGACATTTCGAGGTGTTTCGTGTCAAACTCATTTTTTCCATTATAGGCCATCAAAAATGGTGGAAAATGGAAAAAACAGCAAGGAACAGTTGCCTAATAACATCCTAAACATAATGTATATCTCCATAAATGTTTAAATCATTTTAACCTTTTCATGCATCACTAGTGATGCACACTAAATCTGAGACGCATCACTGGTGATGCATGGGAAAAGCTTGCTCAAAGTGCTCACTATTAGCGAGTTTTGCAAATTTTCAGTATCAACCCTAACGACTGTGGGTCTCTGTGGCCTCCAGGACCCTATATTATATCTCAGGTGATGAAGCAAGAGTGGCTAGGGCTCATTTCCAGCCTCCAGGTACATGTCTGACTCCCATTTCTGACATGTATTGGTGTTTGGTGTCAAACACATTTTTTCCATTATGGGCCATGGAGCTCAGAGTCACACCACATTTCGTGTTTTGGACCCAAGGACCCCATAGTATACCTCAGATGACATACCAGGATTGTCTAAGGGCCATTTCTGTCCTCCAGGGACGACTTTTTGAAGTTTTTGGATTTAAGGGGGCAAAGTCACTTCTTCCACCCAGCCCAAGGTGCGCAAAATCGGGTACGATATCAGGTTTTTCCCTTGGCTGGAAGCTAAAAAAAACTTCAGATAATACCAAAGGTAGACAGATCAAATGAAAGCATCAGATCTGACCTTTCTAACAAGTGTATTTATGTCTTGAACACTCAAACAGTGTCTCTGATATCCAATATGAGCTATTTGACAAATTAGCAAATCTTGTCAAAAAAATTTTTGGATGATTTTTGCTAATTTTCGGTATCAACCCCCATGACTGTTTTCAGGCCCCTGTAGCCACCAGGACCCCATTATATATCTCAGGTGATATGACAAGAGTGGCTAGGGCTCATTTCCAGGCTCCAGGTACACGTCTGACTCCTATTTGTGACATTTCGAGGTGTTTCGTGTCAAACTCATTTTTTCCATTATAGGCCATCAAAAATGGTGGAAAATGGAAAAAACAGCAAGGAACAGTTGCCTAATAACATCCTAAACATAATGTATATCTCCATAAATGTTTAAATCATTTTAACCTTTTCATGCATCACTAGTGATGCACACTAAATCTGAGACGCATCACTGGTGATGCATGGGAAAAGCTTGCTCAAAGTGCTCACTATTAGCGAGTTTTGCAAATTTTCAGTATCAACCCTAACGACTGTGGGTCTCTGTGGCCTCCAGGACCCTATATTATATCTCAGGTGATGAAGCAAGAGTGGCTAGGGCTCATTTCCAGCCTCCAGGTACATGTCTGACTCCCATTTCTGACATGTATTGGTGTTTGGTGTCAAACACATTTTTTCCATTATGGGCCATGGAGCTCAGAGTCACACCACATTTCGTGTTTTGGACCCAAGGACCCCATAGTATACCTCAGATGACATACCAGGATTGTCTAAGGGCCATTTCTGTCCTCCAGGGACGACTTTTTGAAGTTTTTGGATTTAAGGGGGCAAAGTCACTTCTTCCACCCAGCCCAAGGTGCGCAAAATCGGGTACGATATCAGGTTTTTCCCTTGGCTGGAAGCTAAAAAAAACTTCAGATAATACCAAAGGTAGACAGATCAAATGAAAGCATCAGATCTGACCTTTCTAACAAGTGTATTTATGTCTTGAACACTCAAACAGTGTCTCTGATATCCAATATGAGCTATTTGACAAATTAGCAAATCTTGTCAAAAAAATTTTTGGATGATTTTTGCTAATTTTCGGTATCAACCCCCATGACTGTTTTCAGGCCCCTGTAGCCACCAGGACCCCATTATATATCTCAGGTGATATGACAAGAGTGGCTAGGGCTCATTTCCAGGCTCCAGGTACACGTCTGACTCCTATTTGTGACATTTCGAGGTGTTTCGTGTCAAACTCATTTTTTCCATTATAGGCCATCAAAAATGGTGGAAAATGGAAAAAACAGCAAGGAACAGTTGCCTAATAACATCCTAAACATAATGTATATCTCCATAAATGTTTAAATCATTTTAACCTTTTCATGCATCACTAGTGATGCACACTAAATCTGAGACGCATCACTGGTGATGCATGGGAAAAGCTTGCTCAAAGTGCTCACTATTAGCGAGTTTTGCAAATTTTCAGTATCAACCCTAACGACTGTGGGTCTCTGTGGCCTCCAGGACCCTATATTATATCTCAGGTGATGAAGCAAGAGTGGCTAGGGCTCATTTCCAGCCTCCAGGTACATGTCTGACTCCCATTTCTGACATGTATTGGTGTTTGGTGTCAAACACATTTTTTCCATTATGGGCCATGGAGCTCAGAGTCACACCACATTTCGTGTTTTGGACCCAAGGACCCCATAGTATACCTCAGATGACATACCAGGATTGTCTAAGGGCCATTTCTGTCCTCCAGGGACGACTTTTTGAAGTTTTTGGATTTAAGGGGGCAAAGTCACTTCTTCCACCCAGCCCAAGGTACGCAAAATCGGGTACGATATCAGGTTTTTCCCTTGGCTGGAAGCTAAAAAAAACTTCAGATAATACCAAAGGTAGACAGATCAAATGAAAGCATCAGATCTGACCTTTCTAACAAGTGTATTTATGTCTTGAACACTCAAATAGTGTCTCTGATATCCAATATGAGCTATTTGACAAATTAGCAAATCTTGTCAAAAAAATTTTTGGATGATTTTTGCTAATTTTCGGTATCAACCCCCATGACTGTTTTCAGGCCCCTGTAGCCACCAGGACCCCATTATATATCTCAGGTGATATGACAAGAGTGGCTAGGGCTCATTTCCAGGCTCCAGGTACACGTCTGACTCCTATTTGTGACATTTCGAGGTGTTTCATGTCAAACTCATTTTTTCCATTATAGGCCATCAAAAATGGTGGAAAATGGAAAAAACAGCAAGGAACAGTTGCCTAATAACATCCTAAACATAATGTATATCTCCATAAATGTTTAAATCATTTTAACCTTTTCATGCATCACTAGTGATGCACAATAAATCTGAGACGCATCACTGGTGATGCATGGGAAAAGCTTGCTCAAAGTGCTCACTATTAGCGAGTTTTGCAAATTTTCAGTATCAACCCTAACGACTGTGGGTCTCTGTGGCCTCCAGGACCCTATATTATATCTCAGGTGATGAAGCAAGAGTGGCTAGGGCTCATTTCCAGCCTCCAGGTACATGTCTGACTCCCATTTCTGACATGTATTGGTGTTTGGTGTCAAACACATTTTTTCCATTATGGGCCATGGAGCTCAGAGTCACACCACATTTCGTGTTTTGGACCCAAGGACCCCATAGTATACCTCAGATGACATACCAGGATTGTCTAAGGGCCATTTCTGTCCTCCAGGGACGACTTTTTGAAGCTTTTGGATTTAAGGGGGCAAAGTCACTTCTTCCACCCAGCCCAAGGTGCGCAAAATCGGGTACGATATCAGGTTTTTCCCTTGGCTGGAAGCTAAAAAAAACTTCAGATAATACCAAAGGTAGACAGATCAAATGAAAGCATCAGATCTGACCTTTCTAACAAGTGTATTTATGTCTTGAACACTCAAACAGTGTCTCTGATATCCAATATGAGCTATTTGACAAATTAGCAAATCTTGTCAAAAAAATTTTTGGATGATTTTTGCTAATTTTCGGTATCAACCCCCATGACTGTTTTCAGGCCCCTGTAGCCACCAGGACCCCATTATATATCTCAGGTGATATGACAAGAGTGGCTAGGGCTCATTTCCAGGCTCCAGGTACACATCTGACTCCTATTTGTGACATTTCGAGGTGTTTCGTGTCAAACTCATTTTTTCCATTATAGGCCATCAAAAATGGTGGAAAATGGAAAAAACAGCAAGGAACAGTTGCCTAATAACATCCTAAACATAATGTATATCTCCATAAATGTTTAAATCATTTTAACCTTTTCATGCATCACTAGTGATGCACACTAAATCTGAGACGCAGCACTGGTGATGCATTTGCATCACTAGTGATGCAAATGCATCACTGGTGATGCATGGGAAAAGCTTGCTCAAAGTGCTCACTATTAGCGAGTTTTGCAAATTTTCAGTATCAACCCTAACGACTGTGGGTCTCTGTGGCCTCCAGGACCCTATATTATATCTCAGGTGATGAAGCAAGAGTGGCTAGGGCTCATTTCCAGCCTCCAGGTACATGTCTGACTCCCATTTCTGACATGTATTGGTGTTTGGTGTCAAACACATTTTTTCCATTATGGGCCATGGAGCTCAGAGTCACACCACATTTCTTGTTTTGGACCCAAGGACCCCATAGTATACCTCAGATGACATACCAGGATTGTCTAAGGGCCATTTCTGTCCTCCAGGGACGACTTTTTGAAGTTTTTGGATTTAAGGGGGCACAGTCACTTCTTCCACCCAGCCCAAGGTGCTCAAAATCGGGTACGATATCAGGTTTTTCCCTTGGCTGGAAGCTAAAAAAAAACTTCAGATAATACCAAAGGTAGACAGATCAAATGAAAGCATCAGATCTGACCTTTCTAACAAGTGTATTTATGTCTTGAACACTCAAACGGTGTCTCTGATATCCAATCTGAGCTATTTGACAAATTAGCAAATCTTTTCAAAAAACTTTTTTTGACGATTTTTGCTAATTTTCGGTATCAACCCCCATGACTGTTTTCAGGCCCCTGTAGCCACCAGGACCCCATTATGTATCTCAGGTGATATGACAAGAGTGGCTAGGGCTCATTTCCAGGCTCCAGGTACACGTCTGACTCGTATTTGTGACATTTCGAGGTGTTTCGTGTCAAACTCATTTTTTCCATGATAGGCCATCAAAAATGGTGGAAAATGGAAAAAACAGCAAGGAACAGTTGCCTAATAACATCCTAAACATAATGTATATCTCCATAAATGTTTAAATCATTTTAACCTTTTCATGCATCACTAGTGAAGCACACTAAATCTGAGACGCAGCACTGGTGATGCATTCGCATCACTAGTGATGCAAATGCATCAGTGGTGATGCATGGGAAAAGCTTGCTAAAAGTGCTCACTATTAGCGAGTTTTGCAAATTTTCATTATCAACCCTAATGACTGTTTGTGGGTCCCTTTGGCCACCAGGACCCTATATTATATCTCAGGTGATGAAGCAAGAGTGGCTAGGGCTCATTTCCAGGCTCCAGGTACATGTCTGACTCCCATTTCTGACATGTTGAGGTGTTTGGAGTCAAACTAATTTTTTCCATTATGTGCCATAGAGCTCAGAGTCACACCACATTTCTAGTTTTGGACCCAAGGACCCCATAGTATACCTCAGATGACATACCAGGAGTGTCTAAGACCCATTTCTGTCCTCCAGGGACGACTTTTTGAAGTTTTTGGATTTAAGGGGGCAAAGTCACTTCTTCCACCCAGCCCAAGGTGCGCAAAATCGGGTACGATATCAGGTTTTTCCCTTGGCTGGAAGCTAAAAAAAACTTCAGATAATACCAAAGGTAGACAGATCAAATGAAAGCATCAGATCTGACCTTTCTAACAAGTGTATTTATGTCTTGAACACTCAAACGGTGTCTCTGATATCCAATATGAGCTATTTGACAAATTAGCAAATCTTGTCAAAAAAATTTTTGGATGATTTTTGCAAATTTTCGGTATCAACCCCCATGACTGTTTTCAGGCCCCTGTAGCCACCAGGACCCCATTATATATCTCAGGTGATATGACAAGAGTGGCTAGGGCTCATTTCCAGGCTCCAGGTACACGTCTGACTCCTATTTGTGACATTTCGAGGTGTTTCGTGTCAAACTCATTTTTTCCATTATAGGCCATCAAAAATGGTGGAAAATGGAAAAAACAGCAAGGAACAGTTGCCTAATAACATCCTAAACATAATGTATATCTCCATAAATGTTTAAATCATTTTAACCTTTTCATGCATCACTAGTGATGCACACTAAATCTGAGACGCAGCACTGGTGATGCATTTGCATCACTAGTGATGCAAATGCATCACTGGTGATGCATGGGAAAAGCTTGCTCAAAGTGCTCACTATTAGCGAGTTTTGCAAATTTTCAGTATCAACCCTAACGACTGTGGGTCTCTGTGGCCTCCAGGACCCTATATTATATCTCAGGTGATGAAGCAAGAGTGGCTAGGGCTCATTTCCAGCCTCCAGGTACATGTCTGACTCCCATTTCTGACATGTATTGGTGTTTGGTGTCAAACACATTTTTTCCATTATGGGCCATGGAGCTCAGAGTCACACCACATTTCGTGTTTTGGACCCAAGGACCCCATAGTATACCTCAGATGACATACCAGGATTGTCTAAGGGCCATTTCTGTCCTCCAGGGACGACTTTTTGAAGTTTTTGGATTTAAGGGGGCAAAGTCACTTCTTCCACCCAGCCCAAGGTGCGCAAAATCGGGTACGATATCAGGTTTTTCCCTTGGCTGGAAGCTAAAAAAAACTTCAGATAATACCAAAGGTAGACAGATCAAATGAAAGCATCAGATCTGACCTTTCTAACAAGTGTATTTATGTCTTGAACACTCAAACGGTGTCTCTGATATCCAATCTGAGCTATTTGACAAATTAGCAAATCTTGGCAAAAAAATGTTTTGACAATTTTTGCTAATTTTCGGTATCAACCCTCATGACTGTTTTCAGGCCCCTGTAGCCACCAGGACCCCATTATGTATCTCAGGTGATATGACAAGAGTGGCTAGGGCTCATTTCCAGGCTCCAGGTACACGTCTGACTCGTATTTGTGACATTTCGAGGTGTTTCGTGTCAAACTCATTTTTTCCATGATAGGCCATCAAAAATGGTGGAAAATGGAAAAAACAGCAAGGAACAGTTGCCTAATAACATCCTAAACATAATGTATATCTCCATAAATGTTTAAATCATTTTAACCTTTTCATGCATCACTAGTGAAGCACACTAAATCTGAGACGCAGCACTGGTGATGCATTTGCATCACTAGTGATGCAAATGCATCAGTGGTGATGCATGGGAAAAGCTTGCTAAAAGTGCTCACTATTAGCGAGTTTTGCAAATTTTCATTATCAACCCTAATGACTGTTTGTGGGTCCCTTTGGCCACCAGGACCCTATATTATATCTCAGGTGATGAAGCAAGAGTGGCTAGGGCTCATTTCCAGGCTCCAGGTACATGTCTGACTCCCATTTCTGACATGTTGAGGTGTTTGGAGTCAAACTAATTTTTTCCATTATGTGCCATAGAGCTCAGAGTCACACCACATTTCTAGTTTTGGACCTAAGGACCCCATAGTATACCTCAGATGACATACCAGGAGTGTCTAAGACCCATTTCTGTCCTCCAGGGACGACTTTTTGAAGTTTTTGGATTTAAGGGGGCAAAGTCACTTCTTCCACCCAGCCCAAGGTGCGCAAAATCGGGTACGATATCAGGTTTTTCCCTTGGCTGGAAGCTAAAAAAAACTTCAGATAATACCAAAGGTAGACAGATCAAATGAAAGCATCAGATCTGACCTTTCTAACAAGTGTATTTATGTCTTGAACACTCAAACAGTGTCTCTGATATCCAATATGAGCTATTTGACAAATTAGCAAATCTTGTCAAAAAACTTTTTGGATGATTTTTGCTAATTTTCGGTATCAACCCCCATGACTGTTTTCAGGCCCCTGTAGCCACCAGGACCCCATTATATATCTCAGGTGATATGACAAGAGTGGCTAGGGCTCATTTCCAGGCTCCAGGTACACGTCTGACTCGTATTTGTGACATTTCGAGGTGTTTCGTGTCAAACTCATTTTTTCCATGATAGGCCATCAAAAATGGTGGAAAATGGAAAAAACAGCAAGGAACAGTTGCCTAATAACATCCTAAACATAATGTATATCTCCATAAATGTTTAAATCATTTTAACCTTTTCATGCATCACTAGTGAAGCACACTAAATCTGAGACGCAGCACTGGTGATGCATTTGCATCACTAGTGATGCAAATGCATCAGTGGTGATGCATGGGAAAAGCTTGCTAAAAGTGCTCACTATTAGCGAGTTTTGCAAATTTTCATTATCAACCCTAATGACTGTTTGTGGGTCCCTTTGGCCACCAGGACCCTATATTATATCTCAGGTGATGAAGCAAGAGTGGCTAGGGCTCATTTCCAGGCTCCAGGTACATGTCTGACTCCCATTTCTGACATGTTGAGGTGTTTGGAGTCAAACTAATTTTTTCCATTATGTGCCATAGAGCTCAGAGTCACACCACATTTCTAGTTTTGGACCTAAGGACCCCATAGTATACCTCAGATGACATACCAGGAGTGTCTAAGACCCATTTCTGTCCTCCAGGGACGACTTTTTGAAGTTTTTGGATTTAAGGGGGCAAAGTCACTTCTTCCACCCAGCCCAAGGTGCGCAAAATCGGGTACGATATCAGGTTTTTCCATTGGCTGGAAGCTAAAAAAAACTTCAGATAATACCAAAGGTAGACAGATCAAATGAAAGCATCAGATCTGACCTTTCTAACAAGTGTATTTATGTCTTGAACACTCAAACAGTGTCTCTGATATCCAATATGAGCTATTTGACAAATTAGCAAATCTTGTCAAAAAAATTTTTGGATGATTTTTGCAAATTTTCGGTATCAACCCCCATGACTGTTTTCAGGCCCCTGTAGCCACCAGGACCCCATTATATATCTCAGGTGATATGACAAGAGTGGCTAGGGCTCATTTCCAGGCTCCAGGTACACGTCTGACTCCTATTTGTGACATTTCGAGGTGTTTCGTGTCAAACTCATTTTTTCCATTATAGGCCATCAAAAATGGTGGAAAATGGAAAAAACAGCAAGGAACAGTTGCCTAATAACATCCTAAACATAATGTATATCTCCATAAATGTTTAAATCATTTTAACCTTTTCATGCATCACTAGTGATGCACACTAAATCTGAGACGCAGCACTGGTGATGCATTTGCATCACTAGTGATGCAAATGCATCACTGGTGATGCATGGGAAAAGCTTGCTCAAAGTGCTCACTATTAGCGAGTTTTGCAAATTTTCAGTATCAACCCTAACGACTGTGGGTCTCTGTGGCCTCCAGGACCCTATATTATATCTCAGGTGATGAAGCAAGAGTGGCTAGGGCTCATTTCCAGCCTCCAGGTACATGTCTGACTCCCATTTCTGACATGTATTGGTGTTTGGTGTCAAACACATTTTTTCCATTATGGGCCATGGAGCTCAGAGTCACACCACATTTCGTGTTTTGGACCCAAGGACCCCATAGTATACCTCAGATGACATACCAGGATTGTCTAAGGGCCATTTCTGTCCTCCAGGGACGACTTTTTGAAGTTTTTGGATTTAAGGGGGCAAAGTCACTTCTTCCACCCAGCCCAAGGTGCGCAAAATCGGGTACGATATCAGGTTTTTCCCTTGGCTGGAAGCTAAAAAAAACTTCAGATAATACCAAAGGTAGACAGATCAAATGAAAGCATCAGATCTGACCTTTCTAACAAGTGTATTTATGTCTTGAACACTCAAACGGTGTCTCTGATATCCAATCTGAGCTATTTGACAAATTAGCAAATCTTGGCAAAAAAATGTTTTGACAATTTTTGCTAATTTTCGGTATCAACCCTCATGACTGTTTTCAGGCCCCTGTAGCCACCAGGACCCCATTATGTATCTCAGGTGATATGACAAGAGTGGCTAGGGCTCATTTCCAGGCTCCAGGTACACGTCTGACTCGTATTTGTGACATTTCGAGGTGTTTCGTGTCAAACTCATTTTTTCCATGATAGGCCATCAAAAATGGTGGAAAATGGAAAAAACAGCAAGGAACAGTTGCCTAATAACATCCTAAACATAATGTATATCTCCATAAATGTTTAAATCATTTTAACCTTTTCATGCATCACTAGTGAAGCACACTAAATCTGAGACGCAGCACTGGTGATGCATTTGCATCACTAGTGATGCAAATGCATCAGTGGTGATGCATGGGAAAAGCTTGCTAAAAGTGCTCACTATTAGCGAGTTTTGCAAATTTTCATTATCAACCCTAATGACTGTTTGTGGGTCCCTTTGGCCACCAGGACCCTATATTATATCTCAGGTGATGAAGCAAGAGTGGCTAGGGCTCATTTCCAGGCTCCAGGTACATGTCTGACTCCCATTTCTGACATGTTGAGGTGTTTGGAGTCAAACTAATTTTTTCCATTATGTGCCATAGAGCTCAGAGTCACACCACATTTCTAGTTTTGGACCTAAGGACCCCATAGTATACCTCAGATGACATACCAGGAGTGTCTAAGACCCATTTCTGTCCTCCAGGGACGACTTTTTGAAGTTTTTGGATTTAAGGGGGCAAAGTCACTTCTTCCACCCAGCCCAAGGTGCGCAAAATCGGGTACGATATCAGGTTTTTCCATTGGCTGGAAGCTAAAAAAAACTTCAGATAATACCAAAGGTAGACAGATCAAATGAAAGCATCAGATCTGACCTTTCTAACAAGTGTATTTATGTCTTGAACACTCAAACAGTGTCTCTGATATCCAATATGAGCTATTTGACAAATTAGCAAATCTTGTCAAAAAACTTTTTGGATGATTTTTGCTAATTTTCGGTATCAACCCCCATGACTGTTTTCAGGCCCCTGTAGCCACCAGGACCCCATTATATATCTCAGGTGATATGACAAGAGTGGCTAGGGCTCATTTCCAGGCTCCAGGTACACGTCTGACTCCTATTTGTGACATTTCGAGGTGTTTCGTGTCAAACTCATTTTTTCCATTATAGGCCATCAAAAATGGTGGAAAATGGAAAAAACAGCAAGGAACAGTTGCCTAATAACATCCTAAACATAATGTATATCTCCATAAATGTTTAAATCATTTTAACCTTTTCATGCATCACTAGTGATGCACACTAAATCTGAGACGCATCACTGGTGATGCATGGGAAAAGCTTGCTCAAAGTGCTCACTATTAGCGAGTTTTGCAAATTTTCAGTATCAACCCTAACGACTGTGGGTCTCTGTGGCCTCCAGGACCCTATATTATATCTCAGGTGATGAAGCAAGAGTGGCTAGGGCTCATTTCCAGCCTCCAGGTACATGTCTGACTCCCATTTCTGACATGTATTGGTGTTTGGTGTCAAACACATTTTTTCCATTATGGGCCATGGAGCTCAGAGTCACACCACATTTCGTGTTTTGGACCCAAGGACCCCATAGTATACCTCAGATGACATACCAGGATTGTCTAAGGGCCATTTCTGTCCTCCAGGGACGACTTTTTGAAGTTTTTGGATTTAAGGGGGCAAAGTCACTTCTTCCACCCAGCCCAAGGTGCGCAAAATCGGGTACGATATCAGGTTTTTCCCTTGGCTGGAAGCTAAAAAAAACTTCAGATAATACCAAAGGTAGACAGATCAAATGAAAGCATCAGATCTGACCTTTCTAACAAGTGTATTTATGTCTTGAACACTCAAACAGTGTCTCTGATATCCAATATGAGCTATTTGACAAATTAGCAAATCTTGTCAAAAAAATTTTTGGATGATTTTTGCTAATTTTCGGTATCAACCCCCATGACTGTTTTCAGGCCCCTGTAGCCACCAGGACCCCATTATATATCTCAGGTGATATGACAAGAGTGGCTAGGGCTCATTTCCAGGCTCCAGGTACACGTCTGACTCCTATTTGTGACATTTCGAGGTGTTTCGTGTCAAACTCATTTTTTCCATTATAGGCCATCAAAAATGGTGGAAAATGGAAAAAACAGCAAGGAACAGTTGCCTAATAACATCCTAAACATAATGTATATCTCCATAAATGTTTAAATCATTTTAACCTTTTCATGCATCACTAGTGATGCACACTAAATCTGAGACGCAGCACTGGTGATGCATTTGCATCACTAGTGATGCAAATGCATCACTGGTGATGCATGGGAAAAGCTTGCTCAAAGTGCTCACTATTAGCGAGTTTTGCAAATTTTCAGTATCAACCCTAACGACTGTGGGTCTCTGTGGCCTCCAGGACCCTATATTATATCTCAGGTGATGAAGCAAGAGTGGCTAGGGCTCATTTCCAGCCTCCAGGTACATGTCTGACTCCCATTTCTGACATGTATTGGTGTTTGGTGTCAAACACATTTTTTCCATTATGGGCCATGGAGCTCAGAGTCACACCACATTTCTTGTTTTGGACCCAAGGACCCCATAGTATACCTCAGATGACATACCAGGATTGTCTAAGGGCCATTTCTGTCCTCCAGGGACGACTTTTTGAAGTTTTTGGATTTAAGGGGGCAAAGTCACTTCTTCCACCCAGCCCAAGGTGCGCAAAATCGGGTACGATATCAGGTTTTTCCCTTGGCTGGAAGCTAAAAAAAACTTCAGATAATACCAAAGGTAGACAGATCAAATGAAAGCATCAGATCTGACCTTTCTAACAAGTGTATTTATGTCTTGAACACTCAAACGGTGTCTCTGATATCCAATCTGAGCTATTTGACAAATTAGCAAATCTTGGCAAAAAAATGTTTTGACAATTTTTGCTAATTTTCGGTATCAACCCTCATGACTGTTTTCAGGCCCCTGTAGCCACCAGGACCCCATTATGTATCTCAGGTGATATGACAAGAGTGGCTAGGGCTCATTTCCAGGCTCCAGGTACACGTCTGACTCGTATTTGTGACATTTCGAGGTGTTTCGTGTCAAACTCATTTTTTCCATGATAGGCCATCAAAAATGGTGGAAAATGGAAAAAACAGCAAGGAACAGTTGCCTAATAACATCCTAAACATAATGTATATCTCCATAAATGTTTAAATCATTTTAACCTTTTCATGCATCACTAGTGAAGCACACTAAATCTGAGACGCAGCACTGGTGATGCATTTGCATCACTAGTGATGCAAATGCATCAGTGGTGATGCATGGGAAAAGCTTGCTAAAAGTGCTCACTATTAGCGAGTTTTGCAAATTTTCATTATCAACCCTAATGACTGTTTGTGGGTCCCTTTGGCCACCAGGACCCTATATTATATCTCAGGTGATGAAGCAAGAGTGGCTAGGGCTCATTTCCAGGCTCCAGGTACATGTCTGACTCCCATTTCTGACATGTTGAGGTGTTTGGAGTCAAACTAATTTTTTCCATTATGTGCCATAGAGCTCAGAGTCACACCACATTTCTAGTTTTGGACCCAAGGACCCCATAGTATACCTCAGATGACATACCAGGAGTGTCTAAGACCCATTTCTGTCCTCCAGGGACGACTTTTTGAAGTTTTTGGATTTAAGGGGGCAAAGTCACTTCTTCCACCCAGCCCAAGGTGCGCAAAATCGGGTACGATATCAGGTTTTTCCCTTGGCTGGAAGCTAAAAAAAACTTCAGATAATACCAAAGGTAGACAGATCAAATGAAAGCATCAGATCTGACCTTTCTAACAAGTGTATTTATGTCTTGAACACTCAAACGGTGTCTCTGATATCCAATATGAGCTATTTGACAAATTAGCAAATCTTGTCAAAAAAATTTTTGGATGATTTTTGCTAATTTTCGGTATCAACCCCCATGACTGTTTTCAGGCCCCTGTAGCCACCAGGACCCCCTTATATATCTCAGGTGATATGACAAGAGTGGCTAGGGCTCATTTCCAGGCTCCAGGTACACGTCTGACTCCTATTTGTGACATTTCGAGGTGTTTTGTGTCAAACTCATTTTTTCCATTATAGGCCATCAAAAATGGTGGAAAATGGAAAAAACAGCAAGGAACAGTTGCCTAATAACATCCTAAACATAATGTATATCTCCATAAATGTTTAAATCATTTTAACCTTTTCATGCATCACTAGTGAAGCACACTAAATCTGAGACGCAGCACTGGTGATGCATTTGCATCACTAGTGATGCAAATGCATCAGTGGTGATGCATGGGAAAAGCTTGCTAAAAGTGCTCACTATTAGCGAGTTTTGCAAATTTTCATTATCAACCCTAATGACTGTTTGTGGGTCCCTTTGGCCACCAGGACCCTATATTATATCTCAGGTGATGAAGCAAGAGTGGCTAGGGCTCATTTCCAGGCTCCAGGTACATGTCTGACTCCCATTTCTGACATGTTGAGGTGTTTGGAGTCAAACTAATTTTTTCCATTATGTGCCATAGAGCTCAGAGTCACACCACATTTCTAGTTTTGGACCCAAGGACCCCATAGTATACCTCAGATGACATACCAGGAGTGTCTAAGACCCATTTCTGTCCTCCAGGGACGACTTTTTGAAGTTTTTGGATTTAAGGGGGCAAAGTCACTTCTTCCACCCAGCCCAAGGTGCGCAAAATCGGGTACGATATCAGGTTTTTCCCTTGGCTGGAAGCTAAAAAAAACTTCAGATAATACCAAAGGTAGACAGATCAAATGAAAGCATCAGATCTGACCTTTCTAACAAGTGTATTTATGTCTTGAACACTCAAACGGTGTCTCTGATATCCAATATGAGCTATTTGACAAATTAGCAAATCTTGTCAAAAAAATTTTTGGATGATTTTTGCTAATTTTCGGTATCAACCCCCATGACTGTTTTCAGGCCCCTGTAGCCACCAGGACCCCCTTATATATCTCAGGTGATATGACAAGAGTGGCTAGGGCTCATTTCCAGGCTCCAGGTACACGTCTGACTCCTATTTGTGACATTTCGAGGTGTTTCGTGTCAAACTCATTTTTTCCATTATAGGCCATCAAAAATGGTGGAAAATGGAAAAAACAGCAAGGAACAGTTGCCTAATAACATCCTAAACATAATGTATATCTCCATAAATGTTTAAATCATTTTAACCTTTTCATGCATCACTAGTGATGCACACTAAATCTGAGACGCATCACTGGTGATGCATGGGAAAAGCTTGCTCAAAGTGCTCACTATTAGCGAGTTTTGCAAATTTTCAGTATCAACCCTAATGACTGTGGGTCTCTGTGGCCTCCAGGACCCTATATTATATCTCAGGTGATGAAGCAAGAGTGGCTAGGGCTCATTTCCAGCCTCCAGGTACATGTCTGACTCCCATTTCTGACATGTATTGGTGTTTGGTGTCAAACACATTTTTTCCATTATGGGCCATGGAGCTCAGAGTCACACCACATTTCGTGTTTTGGACCCAAGGACCCCATAGTATACCTCAGATGACATACCAGGATTGTCTAAGGGCCATTTCTGTCCTCCAGGGACGACTTTTTGAAGTTTTTGGATTTAAGGGGGCAAAGTCACTTCTTCCACCCAGCCCAAGGTGCGCAAAATCGGGTACGATATCAGGTTTTTCCCTTGGCTGGAAGCTAAAAAAAACTTCAGATAATACCAAAGGTAGACAGATCAAATGAAAGCATCAGATCTGACCTTTCTAACAAGTGTATTTATGTCTTGAACACTCAAACAGTGTCTCTGATATCCAATATGAGCTATTTGACAAATTAGCAAATCTTGTCAAAAAATGTTTTGGATGATTTTTGCTAATTTTCGGTATCAACCCCCATGACTGTTTTCAGGCCCCTGTAGCCACCAGGACCCCATTATATATCTCAGGTGATATGACAAGAGTGGCTAGGGCTCATTTCCAGGCTCCAGGTACACGTCTGACTCCTATTTGTGACATTTCGAGGTGTTTCGTGTCAAACTCATTTTTTCCATTATAGGCCATCAAAAATGGTGGAAAATGGAAAAAAACAGCAAGGAACAGTTGCCTAATAACATCCTAAACATAATGTATATCTCCATAAATGTTTAAATCATTTTAACCTTTTCATGCATCACTAGTGATGCACACTAAATCTGAGACGCATCACTGGTGATGCATGGGAAAAGCTTGCTCAAAGTGCTCACTATTAGCGAGTTTTGCAAATCTTCAGTATCAACCCTAACGACTGTGGGTCTCTGTGGCCTCCAGGACCCTATATTATATCTCAGGTGATGAAGCAAGAGTGGCTAGGGCTCATTTCCAGCCTCCAGGTACATGTCTGACTCCCATTTCTGACATGTATTGGTGTTTGGTGTCAAACACATTTTTTCCATTATGGGCCATGGAGCTCAGAGTCACACCACATTTCGTGTTTTGGACCCAAGGACCCCATAGTATACCTCAGATGACATACCAGGATTGTCTAAGGGCCATTTCTGTCCTCCAGGGACGACTTTTTGAAGTTTTTGGATTTAAGGGGGCAAAGTCACTTCTTCCACCCAGCCCAAGGTGCGCAAAATCGGGTACGATATCAGGTTTTTCCCTTGGCTGGAAGCTAAAAAAAACTTCAGATAATACCAAAGGTAGACAGATCAAATGAAAGCATCAGATCTGACCTTTCTAACAAGTGTATTTATGTCTTGAACACTCAAACAGTGTCTCTGATATCCAATATGAGCTATTTGACAAATTAGCAAATCTTGTCAAAAAATTTTTTGGATGATTTTTGCTAATTTTCGGTATCAACCCCCATGACTGTTTTCAGGCCCCT
This sequence comes from Lissotriton vulgaris, assembly GCF_964263255.1. Taxonomy (NCBI): domain Eukaryota; kingdom Metazoa; phylum Chordata; class Amphibia; order Caudata; family Salamandridae; genus Lissotriton; species Lissotriton vulgaris. The sequence continues at coordinate 88,004,697 of NC_141699.1, read as the reverse complement.
GTAGCCACCAGGACCCCATTATATATCTCAGGTGATATGACAAGAGTGGCTAGGGCTCATTTCCAGGCTCCAGGTACACGTCTGACTCCTATTTGTGACATTTCGAGGTGTTTCGTGTCAAACTCATTTTTTCCATTATAGGCCATCAAAAATGGTGGAAAATGGAAAAAACAGCAAGGAACAGTTGCCTAATAACATCCTAAACATAATGTATATCTCCATAAATGTTTAAATCATTTTAACCTTTTCATGCATCACTAGTGATGCACACTAAATCTGAGACGCATCACTGGTGATGCATGGGAAAAGCTTGCTCAAAGTGCTCACTATTAGCGAGTTTTGCAAATTTTCAGTATCAACCCTAACGACTGTGGGTCTCTGTGGCCTCCAGGACCCTATATTATATCTCAGGTGATGAAGCAAGAGTGGCTAGGGCTCATTTCCAGCCTCCAGGTACATGTCTGACTCCCATTTCTGACATGTATTGGTGTTTGGTGTCAAACACATTTTTTCCATTATGGGCCATGGAGCTCAGAGTCACACCACATTTCGTGTTTTGGACCCAAGGACCCCATAGTATACCTCAGATGACATACCAGGATTGTCTAAGGGCCATTTCTGTCCTCCAGGGACGACTTTTTGAAGTTTTTGGATTTAAGGGGGCAAAGTCACTTCTTCCACCCAGCCCAAGGTGCGCAAAATCGGGTACGATATCAGGTTTTTCCCTTGGCTGGAAGCTAAAAAAAACTTCAGATAATACCAAAGGTAGACAGATCAAATGAAAGCATCAGATCTGACCTTTCTAACAAGTGTATTTATGTCTTGAACACTCAAACAGTGTCTCTGATATCCAATATGAGCTATTTGACAAATTAGCAAATCTTGTCAAAAAATTTTTTGGATGATTTTTGCTAATTTTCGGTATCAACCCCCATGACTGTTTTCAGGCCCCTGTAGCCACCAGGACCCCATTATATATCTCAGGTGATATGACAAGAGTGGCTAGGGCTCATTTCCAGGCTCCAGGTACACGTCTGACTCCTATTTGTGACATTTCGAGGTGTTTCGTGTCAAACTCATTTTTTCCATTATAGGCCATCAAAAATGGTGGAAAATGGAAAAAACAGCAAGGAACAGTTGCCTAATAACATCCTAAACATAATGTATATCTCCATAAATGTTTAAATCATTTTAACCTTTTCATGCATCACTAGTGATGCACACTAAATCTGAGACGCATCACTGGTGATGCATGGGAAAAGCTTGCTCAAAGTGCTCACTATTAGCGAGTTTTGCAAATGTTCAGTATCAACCCTAACGACTGTGGGTCTCTGTGGCCTCCAGGACCCTATATTATATCTCAGGTGATGAAGCAAGAGTGGCTAGGGCTCATTTCCAGCCTCCAGGTACATGTCTGACTCCCATTTCTGACATGTATTGGTGTTTGGTGTCAAACACATTTTTTCCATTATGGGCCATGGAGCTCAGAGTCACACCACATTTCGTGTTTTGGACCCAAGGACCCCATAGTATACCTCAGATGACATACCAGGATTGTCTAAGGGCCATTTCTGTCCTCCAGGGACGACTTTTTGAAGTTTTTGGATTTAAGGGGGCAAAGTCACTTCTTCCACCCAGCCCAAGGTGCGCAAAATCGGGTACGATATCAGGTTTTTCCCTTGGCTGGAAGCTAAAAAAAACTTCAGATAATACCAAAGGTAGACAGATCAAATGAAAGCATCAGATCTGACCTTTCTAACAAGTGTATTTATGTCTTGAACACTCAAACAGTGTCTCTGATATCCAATATGAGCTATTTGACAAATTAGCAAATCTTGTCAAAAAATTTTTTGGATGATTTTTGCTAATTTTCGGTATCAACCCCCATGACTGTTTTCAGGCCCCTGTAGCCACCAGGACCCCATTATATATCTCAGGTGATATGACAAGAGTGGCTAGGGCTCATTTCCAGGCTCCAGGTACACGTCTGACTCCTATTTGTGACATTTCGAGGTGTTTCGTGTCAAACTCATTTTTTCCATTATAGGCCATCAAAAATGGTGGAAAATGGAAAAAACAGCAAGGAACAGTTGCCTAATAACATCCTAAACATAATGTATATCTCCATAAATGTTTAAATCATTTTAACCTTTTCATGCATCACTAGTGATGCACACTAAATCTGAGACGCATCACTGGTGATGCATGGGAAAAGCTTGCTCAAAGTGCTCACTATTAGCGAGTTTTGCAAATTTTCAGTATCAACCCTAATGACTGTGGGTCTCTGTGGCCTCCAGGACCCTATATTATATCTCAGGTGATGAAGCAAGAGTGGCTAGGGCTCATTTCCAGCCTCCAGGTACATGTCTGACTCCCATTTCTGACATGTATTGGTGTTTGGTGTCAAACACATTTTTTCCATTATGGGCCATGGAGCTCAGAGTCACACCACATTTCGTGTTTTGGACCCAAGGACCCCATAGTATACCTCAGATGACATACCAGGATTGTCTAAGGGCCATTTCTGTCCTCCAGGGACGACTTTTTGAAGTTTTTGGATTTAAGGGGGCAAAGTCACTTCTTCCACCCAGCCCAAGGTGCGCAAAATCGGGTACGATATCAGGTTTTTCCCTTGGCTGGAAGCTAAAAAAAACTTCAGATAATACCAAAGGTAGACAGATCAAATGAAAGCATCAGATCTGACCTTTCTAACAAGTGTATTTATGTCTTGAACACTCAAACAGTGTCTCTGATATCCAATATGAGCTATTTGACAAATTAGCAAATCTTGTCAAAAAATGTTTTGGATGATTTTTGCTAATTTTCGGTATCAACCCCCATGACTGTTTTCAGGCCCCTGTAGCCACCAGGACCCCATTATATATCTCAGGTGATATGACAAGAGTGGCTAGGGCTCATTTCCAGGCTCCAGGTACACGTCTGACTCCTATTTGTGACATTTCGAGGTGTTTCGTGTCAAACTCATTTTTTCCATTATAGGCCATCAAAAATGGTGGAAAATGGAAAAAAACAGCAAGGAACAGTTGCCTAATAACATCCTAAACATAATGTATATCTCCATAAATGTTTAAATCATTTTAACCTTTTCATGCATCACTAGTGATGCACACTAAATCTGAGACGCATCACTGGTGATGCATGGGAAAAGCTTGCTCAAAGTGCTCACTATTAGCGAGTTTTGCAAATCTTCAGTATCAACCCTAACGACTGTGGGTCTCTGTGGCCTCCAGGACCCTATATTATATCTCAGGTGATGAAGCAAGAGTGGCTAGGGCTCATTTCCAGCCTCCAGGTACATGTCTGACTCCCATTTCTGACATGTATTGGTGTTTGGTGTCAAACACATTTTTTCCATTATGGGCCATGGAGCTCAGAGTCACACCACATTTCGTGTTTTGGACCCAAGGACCCCATAGTATACCTCAGATGACATACCAGGATTGTCTAAGGGCCATTTCTGTCCTCCAGGGACGACTTTTTGAAGTTTTTGGATTTAAGGGGGCAAAGTCACTTCTTCCACCCAGCCCAAGGTGCGCAAAATCGGGTACGATATCAGGTTTTTCCCTTGGCTGGAAGCTAAAAAAAACTTCAGATAATACCAAAGGTAGACAGATCAAATGAAAGCATCAGATCTGACCTTTCTAACAAGTGTATTTATGTCTTGAACACTCAAACAGTGTCTCTGATATCCAATATGAGCTATTTGACAAATTAGCAAATCTTGTCAAAAAATTTTTTGGATGATTTTTGCTAATTTTCGGTATCAACCCCCATGACTGTTTTCAGGCCCCTGTAGCCACCAGGACCCCATTATATATCTCAGGTGATATGACAAGAGTGGCTAGGGCTCATTTCCAGGCTCCAGGTACACGTCTGACTCCTATTTGTGACATTTCGAGGTGTTTCGTGTCAAACTCATTTTTTCCATTATAGGCCATCAAAAATGGTGGAAAATGGAAAAAACAGCAAGGAACAGTTGCCTAATAACATCCTAAACATAATGTATATCTCCATAAATGTTTAAATCATTTTAACCTTTTCATGCATCACTAGTGATGCACACTAAATCTGAGACGCATCACTGGTGATGCATGGGAAAAGCTTGCTCAAAGTGCTCACTATTAGCGAGTTTTGCAAATTTTCAGTATCAACCCTAACGACTGTGGGTCTCTGTGGCCTCCAGGACCCTATATTATATCTCAGGTGATGAAGCAAGAGTGGCTAGGGCTCATTTCCAGCCTCCAGGTACATGTCTGACTCCCATTTCTGACATGTATTGGTGTTTGGTGTCAAACACATTTTTTCCATTATGGGCCATGGAGCTCAGAGTCACACCACATTTCGTGTTTTGGACCCAAGGACCCCATAGTATACCTCAGATGACATACCAGGATTGTCTAAGGGCCATTTCTGTCCTCCAGGGACGACTTTTTGAAGTTTTTGGATTTAAGGGGGCAAAGTCACTTCTTCCACCCAGCCCAAGGTGCGCAAAATCGGGTACGATATCAGGTTTTTCCCTTGGCTGGAAGCTAAAAAAAACTTCAGATAATACCAAAGGTAGACAGATCAAATGAAAGCATCAGATCTGACCTTTCTAACAAGTGTATTTATGTCTTGAACACTCAAACAGTGTCTCTGATATCCAATATGAGCTATTTGACAAATTAGCAAATCTTGTCAAAAAATTTTTTGGATGATTTTTGCTAATTTTCGGTATCAACCCCCATGACTGTTTTCAGGCCCCTGTAGCCACCAGGACCCCATTATATATCTCAGGTGATATGACAAGAGTGGCTAGGGCTCATTTCCAGGCTCCAGGTACACGTCTGACTCCTATTTGTGACATTTCGAGGTGTTTCGTGTCAAACTCATTTTTTCCATTATAGGCCATCAAAAATGGTGGAAAATGGAAAAAACAGCAAGGAACAGTTGCCTAATAACATCCTAAACATAATGTATATCTCCATAAATGTTTAAATCATTTTAACCTTTTCATGCATCACTAGTGATGCACACTAAATCTGAGACGCATCACTGGTGATGCATGGGAAAAGCTTGCTCAAAGTGCTCACTATTAGCGAGTTTTGCAAATGTTCAGTATCAACCCTAACGACTGTGGGTCTCTGTGGCCTCCAGGACCCTATATTATATCTCAGGTGATGAAGCAAGAGTGGCTAGGGCTCATTTCCAGCCTCCAGGTACATGTCTGACTCCCATTTCTGACATGTATTGGTGTTTGGTGTCAAACACATTTTTTCCATTATGGGCCATGGAGCTCAGAGTCACACCACATTTCGTGTTTTGGACCCAAGGACCCCATAGTATACCTCAGATGACATACCAGGATTGTCTAAGGGCCATTTCTGTCCTCCAGGGACGACTTTTTGAAGTTTTTGGATTTAAGGGGGCAAAGTCACTTCTTCCACCCAGCCCAAGGTGCGCAAAATCGGGTACGATATCAGGTTTTTCCCTTGGCTGGAAGCTAAAAAAAACTTCAGATAATACCAAAGGTAGACAGATCAAATGAAAGCATCAGATCTGACCTTTCTAACAAGTGTATTTATGTCTTGAACACTCAAACAGTGTCTCTGATATCCAATATGAGCTATTTGACAAATTAGCAAATCTTGTCAAAAAAAATTTTGGATGATTTTTGCTAATTTTCGGTATCAACCCCCATGACTGTTTTCAGGCCCCTGTAGCCACCAGGACCCCATTATATATCTCAGGTGATATGACAAGAGTGGCTAGGGCTCATTTCCAGGCTCCAGGTACACGTCTGACTCCTATTTGTGACATTTCGAGGTGTTTCGTGTCAAACTCATTTTTTCCATTATAGGCCATCAAAAATGGTGGAAAATGGAAAAAACAGCAAGGAACAGTTGCCTAATAACATCCTAAACATAATGTATATCTCCATAAATGTTTAAATCATTTTAACCTTTTCATGCATCACTAGTGATGCACACTAAATCTGAGACGCATCACTGGTGATGCATGGGAAAAGCTTGCTCAAAGTGCTCACTATTAGCGAGTTTTGCAAATTTTCAGTATCAACCCTAACGACTGTGGGTCTCTGTGGCCTCCAGGACCCTATATTATATCTCAGGTGATGAAGCAAGAGTGGCTAGGGCTCATTTCCAGCCTCCAGGTACATGTCTGACTCCCATTTCTGACATGTATTGGTGTTTGGTGTCAAACACATTTTTTCCATTATGGGCCATGGAGCTCAGAGTCACACCACATTTCGTGTTTTGGACCCAAGGACCCCATAGTATACCTCAGATGACATACCAGGATTGTCTAAGGGCCATTTCTGTCCTCCAGGGACGACTTTTTGAAGCTTTTGGATTTAAGGGGGCAAAGTCACTTCTTCCACCCAGCCCAAGGTGCGCAAAATCGGGTACGATATCAGGTTTTTCCCTTGGCTGGAAGCTAAAAAAAACTTCAGATAATACCAAAGGTAGACAGATCAAATGAAAGCATCAGATCTGACCTTTCTAACAAGTGTATTTATGTCTTGAACACTCAAACAGTGTCTCTGATATCCAATATGAGCTATTTGACAAATTAGCAAATCTTGTCAAAAAAATTTTTGGATGATTTTTGCTAATTTTCGGTATCAACCCCCATGACTGTTTTCAGGCCCCTGTAGCCACCAGGACCCCATTATATATCTCAGGTGATATGACAAGAGTGGCTAGGGCTCATTTCCAGGCTCCAGGTACACGTCTGACTCCTATTTGTGACATTTCGAGGTGTTTCGTGTCAAACTCATTTTTTCCATTATAGGCCATCAAAAATGGTGGAAAATGGAAAAAACAGCAAGGAACAGTTGCCTAATAACATCCTAAACATAATGTATATCTCCATAAATGTTTAAATCATTTTAACCTTTTCATGCATCACTAGTGATGCACACTAAATCTGAGACGCAGCACTGGTGATGCATTTGCATCACTAGTGATGCAAATGCATCACTGGTGATGCATGGGAAAAGCTTGCTCAAAGTGCTCACTATTAGCGAGTTTTGCAAATTTTCAGTATCAACCCTAACGACTGTGGGTCTCTGTGGCCTCCAGGACCCTATATTATATCTCAGGTGATGAAGCAAGAGTGGCTAGGGCTCATTTCCAGCCTCCAGGTACATGTCTGACTCCCATTTCTGACATGTATTGGTGTTTGGTGTCAAACACATTTTTTCCATTATGGGCCATGGAGCTCAGAGTCACACCACATTTCTTGTTTTGGACCCAAGGACCCCATAGTATACCTCATATGACATACCAGGATTGTCTAAGGGCCATTTCTGTCCTCCAGGGACGACTTTTTGAAGTTTTTGGATTTAAGGGGGCAAAGTCACTTCTTCCACCCAGCCCAAGGTGCTCAAAATCGGGTACGATATCAGGTTTTTCCCTTGGCTGGAAGCTAAAAAAAAACTTCAGATAATACCAAAGGTAGACAGATCAAATGAAAGCATCAGATCTGACCTTTCTAACAAGTGTATTTATGTCTTGAACACTCAAACGGTGTCTCTGATATCCAATCTGAGCTATTTGACAAATTAGCAAATCTTTTCAAAAAACTTTTTTTGACGATTTTTGCTAATTTTCGGTATCAACCCCCATGACTGTTTTCAGGCCCCTGTAGCCACCAGGACCCCATTATGTATCTCAGGTGATATGACAAGAGTGGCTAGGGCTCATTTCCAGGCTCCAGGTACACGTCTGACTCGTATTTGTGACATTTCGAGGTGTTTCGTGTCAAACTCATTTTTTCCATGATAGGCCATCAAAAATGGTGGAAAATGGAAAAAACAGCAAGGAACAGTTGCCTAATAACATCCTAAACATAATGTATATCTCCATAAATGTTTAAATCATTTTAACCTTTTCATGCATCACTAGTGAAGCACACTAAATCTGAGACGCAGCACTGGTGATGCATTCGCATCACTAGTGATGCAAATGCATCAGTGGTGATGCATGGGAAAAGCTTGCTAAAAGTGCTCACTATTAGCGAGTTTTGCAAATTTTCATTATCAACCCTAATGACTGTTTGTGGGTCCCTTTGGCCACCAGGACCCTATATTATATCTCAGGTGATGAAGCAAGAGTGGCTAGGGCTCATTTCCAGGCTCCAGGTACATGTCTGACTCCCATTTCTGACATGTTGAGGTGTTTGGAGTCAAACTAATTTTTTCCATTATGTGCCATAGAGCTCAGAGTCACACCACATTTCTAGTTTTGGACCCAAGGACCCCATAGTATACCTCAGATGACATACCAGGAGTGTCTAAGACCCATTTCTGTCCTCCAGGGACGACTTTTTGAAGTTTTTGGATTTAAGGGGGCAAAGTCACTTCTTCCACCCAGCCCAAGGTGCGCAAAATCGGGTACGATATCAGGTTTTTCCCTTGGCTGGAAGCTAAAAAAAACTTCAGATAATACCAAAGGTAGACAGATCAAATGAAAGCATCAGATCTGACCTTTCTAACAAGTGTATTTATGTCTTGAACACTCAAACGGTGTCTCTGATATCCAATATGAGCTATTTGACAAATTAGCAAATCTTGTCAAAAAAATTTTTGGATGATTTTTGCTAATTTTCGGTATCAACCCCCATGACTGTTTTCAGGCCCCTGTAGCCACCAGGACCCCATTATATATCTCAGGTGATATGACAAGAGTGGCTAGGGCTCATTTCCAGGCTCCAGGTACACGTCTGACTCCTATTTGTGACATTTCGAGGTGTTTCGTGTCAAACTCATTTTTTCCATTATAGGCCATCAAAAATGGTGGAAAATGGAAAAAACAGCAAGGAACAGTTGCCTAATAACATCCTAAACATAATGTATATCTCCATAAATGTTTAAATCATTTTAACCTTTTCATGCATCACTAGTGATGCACACTAAATCTGAGACGCATCACTGGTGATGCATGGGAAAAGCTTGCTCAAAGTGCTCACTATTAGCGAGTTTTGCAAATTTTCAGTATCAACCCTAACGACTGTGGGTCTCTGTGGCCTCCAGGACCCTATATTATATCTCAGGTGATGAAGCAAGAGTGGCTAGGGCTCATTTCCAGCCTCCAGGTACATGTCTGACTCCCATTTCTGACATGTATTGGTGTTTGGTGTCAAACACATTTTTTCCATTATGGGCCATGGAGCTCAGAGTCACACCACATTTCGTGTTTTGGACCCAAGGACCCCATAGTATACCTCAGATGACATACCAGGATTGTCTAAGGGCCATTTCTGTCCTCCAGGGACGACTTTTTGAAGTTTTTGGATTTAAGGGGGCAAAGTCACTTCTTCCACCCAGCCCAAGGTGCGCAAAATCGGGTACGATATCAGGTTTTTCCCTTGGCTGGAAGCTAAAAAAAACTTCAGATAATACCAAAGGTAGACAGATCAAATGAAAGCATCAGATCTGACCTTTCTAACAAGTGTATTTATGTCTTGAACACTCAAACAGTGTCTCTGATATCCAATATGAGCTATTTGACAAATTAGCAAATCTTGTCAAAAAAATTTTTGGATGATTTTTGCTAATTTTCGGTATCAACCCCCATGACTGTTTTCAGGCCCCTGTAGCCACCAGGACCCCATTATATATCTCAGGTGATATGACAAGAGTGGCTAGGGCTCATTTCCAGGCTCCAGGTACACGTCTGACTCCTATTTGTGACATTTCGAGGTGTTTCGTGTCAAACTCATTTTTTCCATTATAGGACATCAAAAATGGTGGAAAATGGAAAAAACAGCAAGGAACAGTTGCCTAATAACATCCTAAACATCATGTATATCTCCATAAATGTTTAAATCATTTTAACCTTTTCATGCATCACTAGTGATGCACACTAAATCTGAGACGCAGCACTGGTGATGCATTTGCATCACTAGTGATGCAAATGCATCACTGGTGATGCATGGGAAAAGCTTGCTCAAAGTGCTCACTATTAGCGAGTTTTGCAAATTTTCAGTATCAACCCTAACGACTGTGGGTCTCTGTGGCCTCCAGGACCCTATATTATATCTCAGGTGATGAAGCAAGAGTGGCTAGGGCTCATTTCCAGCCTCCAGGTACATGTCTGACTCCCATTTCTGACATGTATTGGTGTTTGGTGTCAAACACATTTTTTCCATTATGGGCCATGGAGCTCAGAGTCACACCACATTTCTTGTTTTGGACCCAAGGACCCCATAGTATACCTCAGATGACATACCAGGATTGTCTAAGGGCCATTTCTGTCCTCCAGGGACGACTTTTTGAAGTTTTTGGATTTAAGGGGGCAAAGTCACTTCTTCCACCCAGCCCAAGGTGCGCAAAATCGGGTACGATATCAGGTTTTTCCCTTGGCTGGAAGCTAAAAAAAACTTCAGATAATACCAAAGGTAGACAGATCAAATGAAAGCATCAGATCTGACCTTTCTAACAAGTGTATTTATGTCTTGAACACTCAAACGGTGTCTCTGATATCCAATCTGAGCTATTTGACAAATTAGCAAATCTTGGCAAAAAAATGTTTTGACAATTTTTGCTAATTTTCGGTATCAACCCTCATGACTGTTTTCAGGCCCCTGTAGCCACCAGGACCCCATTATGTATCTCAGGTGATATGACAAGAGTGGCTAGGGCTCATTTCCAGGCTCCAGGTACACGTCTGACTCGTATTTGTGACATTTCGAGGTGTTTCGTGTCAAACTCATTTTTTCCATGATAGGCCATCAAAAATGGTGGAAAATGGAAAAAACAGCAAGGAACAGTTGCCTAATAACATCCTAAACATAATGTATATCTCCATAAATGTTTAAATCATTTTAACCTTTTCATGCATCACTAGTGAAGCACACTAAATCTGAGACGCAGCACTGGTGATGCATTTGCATCACTAGTGATGCAAATGCATCAGTGGTGATGCATGGGAAAAGCTTGCTAAAAGTGCTCACTATTAGCGAGTTTTGCAAATTTTCATTATCAACCCTAATGACTGTTTGTGGGTCCCTTTGGCCACCAGGACCCTATATTATATCTCAGGTGATGAAGCAAGAGTGGCTAGGGCTCATTTCCAGGCTCCAGGTACATGTCTGACTCCCATTTCTGACATGTTGAGGTGTTTGGAGTCAAACTAATTTTTTCCATTATGTGCCATAGAGCTCAGAGTCACACCACATTTCTAGTTTTGGACCCAAGGACCCCATAGTATACCTCAGATGACATACCAGGAGTGTCTAAGACCCATTTCTGTCCTCCAGGGACGACTTTTTGAAGTTTTTGGATTTAAGGGGGCAAAGTCACTTCTTCCACCCAGCCCAAGGTGCGCAAAATCGGGTACGATATCAGGTTTTTCCCTTGGCTGGAAGCTAAAAAAAACTTCAGATAATACCAAAGGTAGACAGATCAAATGAAAGCATCAGATCTGACCTTTCTAACAAGTGTATTTATGTCTTGAACACTCAAACGGTGTCTCTGATATCCAATATGAGCTATTTGACAAATTAGCAAATCTTGTCAAAAAATTTTTTGGATGATTTTTGCTAATTTTCGGTATCAACCCCCATGACTGTTTTCAGGCCCCTGTAGCCACCAGGACCCCCTTATATATCTCAGGTGATATGACAAGAGTGGCTAGGGCTCATTTCCAGGCTCCAGGTACACGTCTGACTCCTATTTGTGACATTTCGAGGTGTTTCGTGTCAAACTCATTTTTTCCATTATAGGCCATCAAAAATGGTGGAAAATGGAAAAAACAGCAAGGAACAGTTGCCTAATAACATCCTAAACATAATGTATATCTCCATAAATGTTTAAATCATTTTAACCTTTTCATGCATCACTAGTGATGCACACTAAATCTGAGACGCATCACTGGTGATGCATGGGAAAAGCTTGCTCAAAGTGCTCACTATTAGCGAGTTTTGCAAATTTTCAGTATCAACCCTAATGACTGTGGGTCTCTGTGGCCTCCAGGACCCTATATTATATCTCAGGTGATGAAGCAAGAGTGGCTAGGGCTCATTTCCAGCCTCCAGGTACATGTCTGACTCCCATTTCTGACATGTATTGGTGTTTGGTGTCAAACACATTTTTTCCATTATGGGCCATGGAGCTCAGAGTCACACCACATTTCGTGTTTTGGACCCAAGGACCCCATAGTATACCTCAGATGACATACCAGGATTGTCTAAGGGCCATTTCTGTCCTCCAGGGACGACTTTTTGAAGTTTTTGGATTTAAGGGGGCAAAGTCACTTCTTCCACCCAGCCCAAGGTGCGCAAAATCGGGTACGATATCAGGTTTTTCCCTTGGCTGGAAGCTAAAAAAAACTTCAGATAATACCAAAGGTAGACAGATCAAATGAAAGCATCAGATCTGACCTTTCTAACAAGTGTATTTATGTCTTGAACACTCAAACAGTGTCTCTGATATCCAATATGAGCTATTTGACAAATTAGCAAATCTTGTCAAAAAATTTTTTGGATGATTTTTGCTAATTTTCGGTATCAACCCCCATGACTGTTTTCAGGCCCCTGTAGCCACCAGGACCCCATTATATATCTCAGGTGATATGACAAGAGTGGCTAGGGCTCATTTCCAGGCTCCAGGTACACGTCTGACTCCTATTTGTGACATTTCGAGGTGTTTCGTGTCAAACTCATTTTTTCCATTATAGGCCATCAAAAATGGTGGAAAATGGAAAAAACAGCAAGGAACAGTTGCCTAATAACATCCTAAACATAATGTATATCTCCATAAATGTTTAAATCATTTTAACCTTTTCATGCATCACTAGTGATGCACACTAAATCTGAGACGCATCACTGGTGATGCATGGGAAAAGCTTGCTCAAAGTGCTCACTATTAGCGAGTTTTGCAAATTTTCAGTATCAACCCTAACGACTGTGGGTCTCTGTGGCCTCCAGGACCCTATATTATATCTCAGGTGATGAAGCAAGAGTGGCTAGGGCTCATTTCCAGCCTCCAGGTACATGTCTGACTCCCATTTCTGACATGTATTGGTGTTTGGTGTCAAACACATTTTTTCCATTATGGGCCATGGAGCTCAGAGTCACACCACATTTCGTGTTTTGGACCCAAGGACCCCATAGTATACCTCAGATGACATACCAGGATTGTCTAAGGGCCATTTCTGTCCTCCAGGGACGACTTTTTGAAGTTTTTGGATTTAAGGGGGCAAAGTCACTTCTTCCACCCAGCCCAAGGTGCGCAAAATCGGGTACGATATCAGGTTTTTCCCTTGGCTGGAAGCTAAAAAAAACTTCAGATAATACCAAAGGTAGACAGATCAAATGAAAGCATCAGATCTGACCTTTCTAACAAGTGTATTTATGTCTTGAACACTCAAACAGTGTCTCTGATATCCAATATGAGCTATTTGACAAATTAGCAAATCTTGTCAAAAAATTTTTTGGATGATTTTTGCTAATTTTCGGTATCAACCCCCATGACTGTTTTCAGGCCCCTGTAGCCACCAGGACCCCATTATATATCTCAGGTGATATGACAAGAGTGGCTAGGGCTCATTTCCAGGCTCCAGGTACACGTCTGACTCCTATTTGTGACATTTCGAGGTGTTTCGTGTCAAACTCATTTTTTCCATTATAGGCCATCAAAAATGGTGGAAAATGGAAAAAACAGCAAGGAACAGTTGCCTAATAACATCCTAAACATAATGTATATCTCCATAAATGTTTAAATCATTTTAACCTTTTCATGCATCACTAGTGATGCACACTAAATCTGAGACGCATCACTGGTGATGCATGGGAAAAGCTTGCTCAAAGTGCTCACTATTAGCGAGTTTTGCAAATTTTCAGTATCAACCCTAACGACTGTGGGTCTCTGTGGCCTCCAGGACCCTATATTATATCTCAGGTGATGAAGCAAGAGTGGCTAGGGCTCATTTCCAGCCTCCAGGTACATGTCTGACTCCCATTTCTGACATGTATTGGTGTTTGGTGTCAAACACATTTTTTCCATTATGGGCCATGGAGCTCAGAGTCACACCACATTTCGTGTTTTGGACCCAAGGACCCCATAGTATACCTCAGATGACATACCAGGATTGTCTAAGGGCCATTTCTGTCCTCCAGGGACGACTTTTTGAAGTTTTTGGATTTAAGGGGGCAAAGTCACTTCTTCCACCCAGCCCAAGGTGCGCAAAATCGGGTACGATATCAGGTTTTTCCCTTGGCTGGAAGCTAAAAAAAACTTCAGATAATACCAAAGGTAGACAGATCAAATGAAAGCATCAGATCTGACCTTTCTAACAAGTGTATTTATGTCTTGAACACTCAAACAGTGTCTCTGATATCCAATATGAGCTATTTGACAAATTAGCAAATCTTGTCAAAAAAATTTTTGGATGATTTTTGCTAATTTTCGGTATCAACCCCCATGACTGTTTTCAGGCCCCTGTAGCCACCAGGACCCCATTATATATCTCAGGTGATATGACAAGAGTGGCTAGGGCTCATTTCCAGGCTCCAGGTACACGTCTGACTCCTATTTGTGACATTTCGAGGTGTTTCGTGTCAAACTCATTTTTTCCATTATAGGCCATCAAAAATGGTGGAAAATGGAAAAAACAGCAAGGAACAGTTGCCTAATAACATCCTAAACATAATGTATATCTCCATAAATGTTTAAATCATTTTAACCTTTTCATGCATCACTAGTGATGCACACTAAATCTGAGACGCAGCACTGGTGATGCATTTGCATCACTAGTGATGCAAATGCATCACTGGTGATGCATGGGAAAAGCTTGCTCAAAGTGCTCACTATTAGCGAGTTTTGCAAATTTTCAGTATCAACCCTAACGACTGTGGGTCTCTGTGGCCTCCAGGACCCTATATTATATCTCAGGTGATGAAGCAAGAGTGGCTAGGGCTCATTTCCAGCCTCCAGGTACATGTCTGACTCCCATTTCTGACATGTATTGGTGTTTGGTGTCAAACACATTTTTTCCATTATGGGCCATGGAGCTCAGAGTCACACCACATTTCTTGTTTTGGACCCAAGGACCCCATAGTATACCTCAGATGACATACCAGGATTGTCTAAGGGCCATTTCTGTCCTCCAGGGACGACTTTTTGAAGTTTTTGGATTTAAGGGGGCAAAGTCACTTCTTCCACCCAGCCCAAGGTGCGCAAAATCGGGTACGATATCAGGTTTTTCCCTTGGCTGGAAGCTAAAAAAAACTTCAGATAATACCAAAGGTAGACAGATCAAATGAAAGCATCAGATCTGACCTTTCTAACAAGTGTATTTATGTCTTGAACACTCAAACGGTGTCTCTGATATCCAATCTGAGCTATTTGACAAATTAGCAAATCTTGGCAAAAAAATGTTTTGACAATTTTTGCTAATTTTCGGTATCAACCCTCATGACTGTTTTCAGGCCCCTGTAGCCACCAGGACCCCATTATGTATCTCAGGTGATATGACAAGAGTGGCTAGGGCTCATTTCCAGGCTCCAGGTACACGTCTGACTCGTATTTGTGACATTTCGAGGTGTTTCGTGTCAAACTCATTTTTTCCATGATAGGCCATCAAAAATGGTGGAAAATGGAAAAAACAGCAAGGAACAGTTGCCTAATAACATCCTAAACATAATGTATATCTCCATAAATGTTTAAATCATTTTAACCTTTTCATGCATCACTAGTGAAGCACACTAAATCTGAGACGCAGCACTGGTGATGCATTTGCATCACTAGTGATGCAAATGCATCAGTGGTGATGCATGGGAAAAGCTTGCTAAAAGTGCTCACTATTAGCGAGTTTTGCAAATTTTCATTATCAACCCTAATGACTGTTTGTGGGTCCCTTTGGCCACCAGGACCCTATATTATATCTCAGGTGATGAAGCAAGAGTGGCTAGGGCTCATTTCCAGGCTCCAGGTACATGTCTGACTCCCATTTCTGACATGTTGAGGTGTTTGGAGTCAAACTAATTTTTTCCATTATGTGCCATAGAGCTCAGAGTCACACCACATTTCTAGTTTTGGACCCAAGGACCCCATAGTATACCTCAGATGACATACCAGGAGTGTCTAAGACCCATTTCTGTCCTCCAGGGACGACTTTTTGAAGTTTTTGGATTTAAGGGGGCAAAGTCACTTCTTCCACCCAGCCCAAGGTGCGCAAAATCGGGTACGATATCAGGTTTTTCCCTTGGCTGGAAGCTAAAAAAAACTTCAGATAATACCAAAGGTAGACAGATCAAATGAAAGCATCAGATCTGACCTTTCTAACAAGTGTATTTATGTCTTGAACACTCAAACGGTGTCTCTGATATCCAATATGAGCTATTTGACAAATTAGCAAATCTTGTCAAAAAAATTTTTGGATGATTTTTGCTAATTTTCGGTATCAACCCCCATGACTGTTTTCAGGCCCCTGTAGCCACCAGGACCCCCTTATATATCTCAGGTGATATGACAAGAGTGGCTAGGGCTCATTTCCAGGCTCCAGGTACACGTCTGACTCCTATTTGTGACATTTCGAGGTGTTTCGTGTCAAACTCATTTTTTCCATTATAGGCCATCAAAAATGGTGGAAAATGGAAAAAACAGCAAGGAACAGTTGCCTAATAACATCCTAAACATAATGTATATCTCCATAAATGTTTAAATCATTTTAACCTTTTCATGCATCACTAGTGATGCACACTAAATCTGAGACGCATCACTGGTGATGCATGGGAAAAGCTTGCTCAAAGTGCTCACTATTAGCGAGTTTTGCAAATTTTCAGTATCAACCCTAACGACTGTGGGTCTCTGTGGCCTCCAGGACCCTATATTATATCTCAGGTGATGAAGCAAGAGTGGCTAGGGCTCATTTCCAGCCTCCAGGTACATGTCTGACTCCCATTTCTGACATGTATTGGTGTTTGGTGTCAAACACATTTTTTCCATTATGGGCCATGGAGCTCAGAGTCACACCACATTTCGTGTTTTGGACCCAAGGACCCCATAGTATACCTCAGATGACATACCAGGATTGTCTAAGGGCCATTTCTGTCCTCCAGGGACGACTTTTTGAAGTTTTTGGATTTAAGGGGGCAAAGTCACTTCTTCCACCCAGCCCAAGGTGCGCAAAATCGGGTACGATATCAGGTTTTTCCCTTGGCTGGAAGCTAAAAAAAACTTCAGATAATACCAAAGGTAGACAGATCAAATGAAAGCATCAGATCTGACCTTTCTAACAAGTGTATTTATGTCTTGAACACTCAAACAGTGTCTCTGATATCCAATATGAGCTATTTGACAAATTAGCAAATCTTGTCAAAAAAATTTTTGGATGATTTTTGCTAATTTTCGGTATCAACCCCCATGACTGTTTTCAGGCCCCTGTAGCCACCAGGACCCCATTATATATCTCAGGTGATATGACAAGAGTGGCTAGGGCTCATTTCCAGGCTCCAGGTACACGTCTGACTCCTATTTGTGACATTTCGAGGTGTTTCGTGTCAAACTCATTTTTTCCATTATAGGCCATCAAAAATGGTGGAAAATGGAAAAAACAGCAAGGAACAGTTGCCTAATAACATCCTAAACATAATGTATATCTCCATAAATGTTTAAATCATTTTAACCTTTTCATGCATCACTAGTGATGCACACTAAATCTGAGACGCATCACTGGTGATGCATGGGAAAAGCTTGCTCAAAGTGCTCACTATTAGCGAGTTTTGCAAATTTTCAGTATCAACCCTAACGACTGTGGGTCTCTGTGGCCTCCAGGACCCTATATTATATCTCAGGTGATGAAGCAAGAGTGGCTAGGGCTCATTTCCAGCCTCCAGGTACATGTCTGACTCCCATTTCTGACATGTATTGGTGTTTGGTGTCAAACACATTTTTTCCATTATGGGCCATGGAGCTCAGAGTCACACCACATTTCGTGTTTTGGACCCAAGGACCCCATAGTATACCTCAGATGACATACCAGGATTGTCTAAGGGCCATTTCTGTCCTCCAGGGACGACTTTTTGAAGTTTTTGGATTTAAGGGGGCAAAGTCACTTCTTCCACCCAGCCCAAGGTGCGCAAAATCGGGTACGATATCAGGTTTTTCCCTTGGCTGGAAGCTAAAAAAAACTTCAGATAATACCAAAGGTAGACAGATCAAATGAAAGCATCAGATCTGACCTTTCTAACAAGTGTATTTATGTCTTGAACACTCAAACAGTGTCTCTGATATCCAATATGAGCTATTTGACAAATTAGCAAATCTTGTCAAAAAAATTTTTGGATGATTTTTGCTAATTTTCGGTATCAACCCCCATGACTGTTTTCAGGCCCCTGTAGCCACCAGGACCCCATTATATATCTCAGGTGATATGACAAGAGTGGCTAGGGCTCATTTCCAGGCTCCAGGTACACGTCTGACTCCTATTTGTGACATTTCGAGGTGTTTCGTGTCAAACTCATTTTTTCCATTATAGGCCATCAAAAATGGTGGAAAATGGAAAAAACAGCAAGGAACAGTTGCCTAATAACATCCTAAACATAATGTATATCTCCATAAATGTTTAAATCATTTTAACCTTTTCATGCATCACTAGTGATGCACACTAAATCTGAGACGCAGCACTGGTGATGCATGGGAAAAGCTTGCTCAAAGTGCTCACTATTAGCGAGTTTTGCAAATTTTCAGTATCAACCCTAACGACTGTGGGTCTCTGTGGCCTCCAGGACCCTATATTATATCTCAGGTGATGAAGCAAGAGTGGCTAGGGCTCATTTCCAGCCTCCAGGTACATGTCTGACTCCCATTTCTGACATGTATTGGTGTTTGGTGTCAAACACATTTTTTCCATTATGGGCCATGGAGCTCAGAGTCACACCACATTTCGTGTTTTGGACCCAAGGACCCCATAGTATACCTCAGATGACATACCAGGATTGTCTAAGGGCCATTTCTGTCCTCCAGGGACGACTTTTTGAAGTTTTTGGATTTAAGGGGGCAAAGTCACTTCTTCCACCCAGCCCAAGGTGCGCAAAATCGGGTACGATATCAGGTTTTTCCCTTGGCTGGAAGCTAAAAAAAACTTCAGATAATACCAAAGGTAGACAGATCAAATGAAAGCATCAGATCTGACCTTTCTAACAAGTGTATTTATGTCTTGAACACTCAAACAGTGTCTCTGATATCCAATATGAGCTATTTGACAAATTAGCAAATCTTGTCAAAAAATTTTTTGGATGATTTTTGCTAATTTTCGGTATCAACCCCCATGACTGTTTTCAGGCCCCTGTAGCCACCAGGACCCCATTATATATCTCAGGTGATATGACAAGAGTGGCTAGGGCTCATTTCCAGGCTCCAGGTACACGTCTGACTCCTATTTGTGACATTTCGAGGTGTTTCGTGTCAAACTCATTTTTTCCATTATAGGCCATCAAAAATGGTGGAAAATGGAAAAAACAGCAAGGAACAGTTGCCTAATAACATCCTAAACATAATGTATATCTCCATAAATGTTTAAATCATTTTAACCTTTTCATGCATCACTAGTGATGCACACTAAATCTGAGACGCATCACTGGTGATGCATGGGAAAAGCTTGCTCAAAGTGCTCACTATTAGCGAGTTTTGCAAATTTTCAGTATCAACCCTAACGACTGTGGGTCTCTGTGGCCTCCAGGACCCTATATTATATCTCAGGTGATGAAGCAAGAGTGGCTAGGGCTCATTTCCAGCCTCCAGGTACATGTCTGACTCCCATTTCTGACATGTATTGGTGTTTGGTGTCAAACACATTTTTTCCATTATGGGCCATGGAGCTCAGAGTCACACCACATTTCGTGTTTTGGACCCAAGGACCCCATAGTATACCTCAGATGACATACCAGGATTGTCTAAGGGCCATTTCTGTCCTCCAGGGACGACTTTTTGAAGTTTTTGGATTTAAGGGGGCAAAGTCACTTCTTCCACCCAGCCCAAGGTGCGCAAAATCGGGTACGATATCAGGTTTTTCCCTTGGCTGGAAGCTAAAAAAAACTTCAGATAATACCAAAGGTAGACAGATCAAATGAAAGCATCAGATCTGACCTTTCTAACAAGTGTATTTATGTCTTGAACACTCAAACAGTGTCTCTGATATCCAATATGAGCTATTTGACAAATTAGCAAATCTTGTCAAAAAAATTTTTGGATGATTTTTGCTAATTTTCGGTATCAACCCCCATGACTGTTTTCAGGCCCCTGTAGCCACCAGGACCCCATTATATATCTCAGGTGATATGACAAGAGTGGCTAGGGCTCATTTCCAGGCTCCAGGTACACGTCTGACTCCTATTTGTGACATTTCGAGGTGTTTCGTGTCAAACTCATTTTTTCCATTATAGGCCATCAAAAATGGTGGAAAATGGAAAAAACAGCAAGGAACAGTTGCCTAATAACATCCTAAACATAATGTATATCTCCATAAATGTTTAAATCATTTTAACCTTTTCATGCATCACTAGTGATGCACACTAAATCTGAGACGCAGCACTGGTGATGCATTTGCATCACTAGTGATGCAAATGCATCACTGGTGATGCATGGGAAAAGCTTGCTCAAAGTGCTCACTATTAGCGAGTTTTGCAAATTTTCAGTATCAACCCTAACGACTGTGGGTCTCTGTGGCCTCCAGGACCCTATATTATATCTCAGGTGATGAAGCAAGAGTGGCTAGGGCTCATTTCCAGCCTCCAGGTACATGTCTGACTCCCATTTCTGACATGTATTGGTGTTTGGTGTCAAACACATTTTTTCCATTATGGGCCATGGAGCTCAGAGTCACACCACATTTCGTGTTTTGGACCCAAGGACCCCATAGTATACCTCAGATGACATACCAGGATTGTCTAAGGGCCATTTCTGTCCTCCAGGGACGACTTTTTGAAGTTTTTGGATTTAAGGGGGCAAAGTCACTTCTTCCACCCAGCCCAAGGTGCGCAAAATCGGGTACGATATCAGGTTTTTCCCTTGGCTGGAAGCTAAAAAAAACTTCAGATAATACCAAAGGTAGACAGATCAAATGAAAGCATCAGATCTGACCTTTCTAACAAGTGTATTTATGTCTTGAACACTCAAACAGTGTCTCTGATATCCAATATGAGCTATTTGACAAATTAGCAAATCTTGTCAAAAAAATTTTTGGATGATTTTTGCTAATTTTCGGTATCAACCCCCATGACTGTTTTCAGGCCCCTGTAGCCACCAGGACCCCATTATATATCTCAGGTGATATGACAAGAGTGGCTAGGGCTCATTTCCAGGCTCCAGGTACACGTCTGACTCCTATTTGTGACATTTCGAGGTGTTTCGTGTCAAACTCATTTTTTCCATTATAGGCCATCAAAAATGGTGGAAAATGGAAAAAACAGCAAGGAACAGTTGCCTAATAACATCCTAAACATAATGTATATCTCCATAAATGTTTAAATCATTTTAACCTTTTCATGCATCACTAGTGATGCACACTAAATCTGAGACGCAGCACTGGTGATGCATTTGCATCACTAGTGATGCAAATGCATCACTGGTGATGCATGGGAAAAGCTTGCTCAAAGTGCTCACTATTAGCGAGTTTTGCAAATTTTCAGTATCAACCCTAACGACTGTGGGTCTCTGTGGCCTCCAGGACCCTATATTATATCTCAGGTGATGAAGCAAGAGTGGCTAGGGCTCATTTCCAGCCTCCAGGTACATGTCTGACTCCCATTTCTGACATGTATTGGTGTTTGGTGTCAAACACATTTTTTCCATTATGGGCCATGGAGCTCAGAGTCACACCACATTTCTTGTTTTGGACCCAAGGACCCCATAGTATACCTCAGATGACATACCAGGATTGTCTAAGGGCCATTTCTGTCCTCCAGGGACGACTTTTTGAAGTTTTTGGATTTAAGGGGGCAAAGTCACTTCTTCCACCCAGCCCAAGGTGCGCAAAATCGGGTACGATATCAGGTTTTTCCCTTGGCTGGAAGCTAAAAAAAACTTCAGATAATACCAAAGGTAGACAGATCAAATGAAAGCATCAGATCTGACCTTTCTAACAAGTGTATTTATGTCTTGAACACTCAAACGGTGTCTCTGATATCCAATCTGAGCTATTTGACAAATTAGCAAATCTTGGCAAAAAAATGTTTTGACAATTTTTGCTAATTTTCGGTATCAACCCTCATGACTGTTTTCAGGCCCCTGTAGCCACCAGGACCCCATTATGTATCTCAGGTGATATGACAAGAGTGGCTAGGGCTCATTTCCAGGCTCCAGGTACACGTCTGACTCGTATTTGTGACATTTCGAGGTGTTTCGTGTCAAACTCATTTTTTCCATGATAGGCCATCAAAAATGGTGGAAAATGGAAAAAACAGCAAGGAACAGTTGCCTAATAACATCCTAAACATAATGTATATCTCCATAAATGTTTAAATCATTTTAACCTTTTCATGCATCACTAGTGAAGCACACTAAATCTGAGACGCAGCACTGGTGATGCATTTGCATCACTAGTGATGAAAATGCATCAGTGGTGATGCATGGGAAAAGCTTGCTAAAAGTGCTCACTATTAGCGAGTTTTGCAAATTTTCATTATCAACCCTAATGACTGTTTGTGGGTCCCTTTGGCCACCAGGACCCTATATTATATCTCAGGTGATGAAGCAAGAGTGGCTAGGGCTCATTTCCAGGCTCCAGGTACATGTCTGACTCCCATTTCTGACATGTTGAGGTGTTTGGAGTCAAACTAATTTTTTCCATTATGTGCCATAGAGCTCAGAGTCACACCACATTTCTAGTTTTGGACCCAAGGACCCCATAGTATACCTCAGATGACATACCAGGAGTGTCTAAGACCCATTTCTGTCCTCCAGGGACGACTTTTTGAAGTTTTTGGATTTAAGGGGGCAAAGTCACTTCTTCCACCCAGCCCAAGGTGCGCAAAATCGGGTACGATATCAGGTTTTTCCCTTGGCTGGAAGCTAAAAAAAACTTCAGATAATACCAAAGGTAGACAGATCAAATGAAAGCATCAGATCTGACCTTTCTAACAAGTGTATTTATGTCTTGAACACTCAAACGGTGTCTCTGATATCCAATATGAGCTATTTGACAAATTAGCAAATCTTGTCAAAAAAATTTTTGGATGATTTTTGCTAATTTTCGGTATCAACCCCCATGACTGTTTTCAGGCCCCTGTAGCCACCAGGACCCCATTATATATCTCAGGTGATATGACAAGAGTGGCTAGGGCTCATTTCCAGGCTCCAGGTACACGTCTGACTCCTATTTGTGACATTTCGAGGTGTTTCGTGTCAAACTCATTTTTTCCATTATAGGCCATCAAAAATGGTGGAAAATGGAAAAAACAGCAAGGAACAGTTGCCTAATAACATCCTAAACATAATGTATATCTCCATAAATGTTTAAATCATTTTAACCTTTTCATGCATCACTAGTGATGCACACTAAATCTGAGACGCATCACTGGTGATGCATGGGAAAAGCTTGCTCAAAGTGCTCACTATTAGCGAGTTTTGCAAATTTTCAGTATCAACCCTAACGACTGTGGGTCTCTGTGGCCTCCAGGACCCTATATTATATCTCAGGTGATGAAGCAAGAGTGGCTAGGGCTCATTTCCAGCCTCCAGGTACATGTCTGACTCCCATTTCTGACATGTATTGGTGTTTGGTGTCAAACACATTTTTTCCATTATGGGCCATGGAGCTCAGAGTCACACCACATTTCGTGTTTTGGACCCAAGGACCCCATAGTATACCTCAGATGACATACCAGGATTGTCTAAGGGCCATTTCTGTCCTCCAGGGACGACTTTTTGAAGTTTTTGGATTTAAGGGGGCAAAGTCACTTCTTCCACCCAGCCCAAGGTGCGCAAAATCGGGTACGATATCAGGTTTTTCCCTTGGCTGGAAGCTAAAAAAAACTTCAGATAATACCAAAGGTAGACAGATCAAATGAAAGCATCAGATCTGACCTTTCTAACAAGTGTATTTATGTCTTGAACACTCAAACAGTGTCTCTGATATCCAATATGAGCTATTTGACAAATTAGCAAATCTTGTCAAAAAACTTTTTGGATGATTTTTGCTAATTTTCGGTATCAACCCCCATGACTGTTTTCAGGCCCCTGTAGCCACCAGGACCCCATTATATATCTCAGGTGATATGACAAGAGTGGCTAGGGCTCATTTCCAGGCTCCAGGTACACGTCTGACTCCTATTTGTGACATTTCGAGGTGTTTCGTGTCAAACTCATTTTTTCCATTATAGGCCATCAAAAATGGTGGAAAATGGAAAAAACAGCAAGGAACAGTTGCCTAATAACATCCTAAACATAATGTATATCTCCATAAATGTTTAAATCATTTTAACCTTTTCATGCATCACTAGTGATGCACACTAAATCTGAGACGCATCACTGGTGATGCATGGGAAAAGCTTGCTCAAAGTGCTCACTATTAGCGAGTTTTGCAAATTTTCAGTATCAACCCTAACGACTGTGGGTCTCTGTGGCCTCCAGGACCCTATATTATATCTCAGGTGATGAAGCAAGAGTGGCTAGGGCTCATTTCCAGCCTCCAGGTACATGTCTGACTCCCATTTCTGACATGTATTGGTGTTTGGTGTCAAACACATTTTTTCCATTATGGGCCATGGAGCTCAGAGTCACACCACATTTCGTGTTTTGGACCCAAGGACCCCATAGTATACCTCAGATGACATACCAGGATTGTCTAAGGGCCATTTCTGTCCTCCAGGGACGACTTTTTGAAGTTTTTGGATTTAAGGGGGCAAAGTCACTTCTTCCACCCAGCCCAAGGTGCGCAAAATCGGGTACGATATCAGGTTTTTCCCTTGGCTGGAAGCTAAAAAAAACTTCAGATAATACCAAAGGTAGACAGATCAAATGAAAGCATCAGATCTGACCTTTCTAACAAGTGTATTTATGTCTTGAACACTCAAACGGTGTCTCTGATATCCAATCTGAGCTATTTGACAAATTAGCAAATCTTGGCAAAAAAATGTTTTGACAATTTTTGCTAATTTTCGGTATCAACCCTCATGACTGTTTTCAGGCCCCTGTAGCCACCAGGACCCCATTATGTATCTCAGGTGATATGACAAGAGTGGCTAGGGCTCATTTCCAGGCTCCAGGTACACGTCTGACTCGTATTTGTGACATTTCGAGGTGTTTCGTGTCAAACTCATTTTTTCCATGATAGGCCATCAAAAATGGTGGAAAATGGAAAAAACAGCAAGGAACAGTTGCCTAATAACATCCTAAACATAATGTATATCTCCATAAATGTTTAAATCATTTTAACCTTTTCATGCATCACTAGTGAAGCACACTAAATCTGAGACGCAGCACTGGTGATGCATTTGCATCACTAGTGATGCAAATGCATCAGTGGTGATGCATGGGAAAAGCTTGCTAAAAGTGCTCACTATTAGCGAGTTTTGCAAATTTTCATTATCAACCCTAATGACTGTTTGTGGGTCCCTTTGGCCACCAGGACCCTATATTATATCTCAGGTGATGAAGCAAGAGTGGCTAGGGCTCATTTCCAGGCTCCAGGTACATGTCTGACTCCCATTTCTGACATGTTGAGGTGTTTGGAGTCAAACTAATTTTTTCCATTATGTGCCATAGAGCTCAGAGTCACACCACATTTCTAGTTTTGGACCCAAGGACCCCATAGTATACCTCAGATGACATACCAGGAGTGTCTAAGACCCATTTCTGTCCTCCAGGGACGACTTTTTGAAGTTTTTGGATTTAAGGGGGCAAAGTCACTTCTTCCACCCAGCCCAAGGTGCGCAAAATCGGGTACGATATCAGGTTTTTCCCTTGGCTGGAAGCTAAAAAAAACTTCAGATAATACCAAAGGTAGACAGATCAAATGAAAGCATCAGATCTGACCTTTCTAACAAGTGTATTTATGTCTTGAACACTCAAACGGTGTCTCTGATATCCAATATGAGCTATTTGACAAATTAGCAAATCTTGTCAAAAAATTTTTTGGATGATTTTTGCTAATTTTCGGTATCAACCCCCATGACTGTTTTCAGGCCCCTGTAGCCACCAGGACCCCCTTATATATCTCAGGTGATATGACAAGAGTGGCTAGGGCTCATTTCCAGGCTCCAGGTACACGTCTGACTCCTATTTGTGACATTTCGAGGTGTTTCGTGTCAAACTCATTTTTTCCATTATAGGCCATCAAAAATGGTGGAAAATGGAAAAAACAGCAAGGAACAGTTGCCTAATAACATCCTAAACATAATGTATATCTCCATAAATGTTTAAATCATTTTAACCTTTTCATGCATCACTAGTGATGCACACTAAATCTGAGACGCATCACTGGTGATGCATGGGAAAAGCTTGCTCAAAGTGCTCACTATTAGCGAGTTTTGCAAATTTTCAGTATCAACCCTAAT
Organism: Lissotriton vulgaris; assembly: GCF_964263255.1. Taxonomy (NCBI): domain Eukaryota; kingdom Metazoa; phylum Chordata; class Amphibia; order Caudata; family Salamandridae; genus Lissotriton; species Lissotriton vulgaris. The sequence goes on along the minus strand of NC_141699.1, from coordinate 87,978,177 downwards.
GACTGTGGGTCTCTGTGGCCTCCAGGACCCTATATTATATCTCAGGTGATGAAGCAAGAGTGGCTAGGGCTCATTTCCAGCCTCCAGGTACATGTCTGACTCCCATTTCTGACATGTATTGGTGTTTGGTGTCAAACACATTTTTTCCATTATGGGCCATGGAGCTCAGAGTCACACCACATTTCGTGTTTTGGACCCAAGGACCCCATAGTATACCTCAGATGACATACCAGGATTGTCTAAGGGCCATTTCTGTCCTCCAGGGACGACTTTTTGAAGTTTTTGGATTTAAGGGGGCAAAGTCACTTCTTCCACCCAGCCCAAGGTGCGCAAAATCGGGTACGATATCAGGTTTTTCCCTTGGCTGGAAGCTAAAAAAAACTTCAGATAATACCAAAGGTAGACAGATCAAATGAAAGCATCAGATCTGACCTTTCTAACAAGTGTATTTATGTCTTGAACACTCAAACAGTGTCTCTGATATCCAATATGAGCTATTTGACAAATTAGCAAATCTTGTCAAAAAAATTTTTGGATGATTTTTGCTAATTTTCGGTATCAACCCCCATGACTGTTTTCAGGCCCCTGTAGCCACCAGGACCCCATTATATATCTCAGGTGATATGACAAGAGTGGCTAGGGCTCATTTCCAGGCTCCAGGTACACGTCTGACTCCTATTTGTGACATTTCGAGGTGTTTCGTGTCAAACTCATTTTTTCCATTATAGGCCATCAAAAATGGTGGAAAATGGAAAAAACAGCAAGGAACAGTTGCCTAATAACATCCTAAACATAATGTATATCTCCATAAATGTTTAAATCATTTTAACCTTTTCATGCATCACTAGTGATGCACACTAAATCTGAGACGCAGCACTGGTGATGCATGGGAAAAGCTTGCTCAAAGTGCTCACTATTAGCGAGTTTTGCAAATTTTCAGTATCAACCCTAACGACTGTGGGTCTCTGTGGCCTCCAGGACCCTATATTATATCTCAGGTGATGAAGCAAGAGTGGCTAGGGCTCATTTCCAGCCTCCAGGTACATGTCTGACTCCCATTTCTGACATGTATTGGTGTTTGGTGTCAAACACATTTTTTCCATTATGGGCCATGGAGCTCAGAGTCACACCACATTTCGTGTTTTGGACCCAAGGACCCCATAGTATACCTCAGATGACATACCAGGATTGTCTAAGGGCCATTTCTGTCCTCCAGGGACGACTTTTTGAAGTTTTTGGATTTAAGGGGGCAAAGTCACTTCTTCCACCCAGCCCAAGGTGCGCAAAATCGGGTACGATATCAGGTTTTTCCCTTGGCTGGAGCTAAAAAAAACTTCAGATAATACCAAAGGTAGACAGATCAAATGAAAGCATCAGATCTGACCTTTCTAACAAGTGTATTTATGTCTTGAACACTCAAACAGTGTCTCTGATATCCAATATGAGCTATTTGACAAATTAGCAAATCTTGTCAAAAAAATTTTTGGATGATTTTTGCTAATTTTCGGTATCAACCCCCATGACTGTTTTCAGGCCCCTGTAGCCACCAGGACCCCATTATATATCTCAGGTGATATGACAAGAGTGGCTAGGGCTCATTTCCAGGCTCCAGGTACACGTCTGACTCCTATTTGTGACATTTCGAGGTGTTTCGTGTCAAACTCATTTTTTCCATTATAGGCCATCAAAAATGGTGGAAAATGGAAAAAACAGCAAGGAACAGTTGCCTAATAACATCCTAAACATAATGTATATCTCCATAAATGTTTAAATCATTTTAACCTTTTCATGCATCACTAGTGATGCACACTAAATCTGAGACGCATCACTGGTGATGCATGGGAAAAGCTTGCTCAAAGTGCTCACTATTAGCGAGTTTTGCAAATTTTCAGTATCAACCCTAACGACTGTGGGTCTCTGTGGCCTCCAGGACCCTATATTATATCTCAGGTGATGAAGCAAGAGTGGCTAGGGCTCATTTCCAGCCTCCAGGTACATGTCTGACTCCCATTTCTGACATGTATTGGTGTTTGGTGTCAAACACATTTTTTCCATTATGGGCCATGGAGCTCAGAGTCACACCACATTTCGTGTTTTGGACCCAAGGACCCCATAGTATACCTCAGATGACATACCAGGATTGTCTAAGGGCCATTTCTGTCCTCCAGGGACGACTTTTTGAAGTTTTTGGATTTAAGGGGGCAAAGTCACTTCTTCCACCCAGCCCAAGGTGCGCAAAATCGGGTACGATATCAGGTTTTTCCCTTGGCTGGAAGCTAAAAAAAACTTCAGATAATACCAAAGGTAGACAGATCAAATGAAAGCATCAGATCTGACCTTTCTAACAAGTGTATTTATGTCTTGAACACTCAAACAGTGTCTCTGATATCCAATATGAGCTATTTGACAAATTAGCAAATCTTGTCAAAAAAATTTTTGGATGATTTTTGCTAATTTTCGGTATCAACCCCCATGACTGTTTTCAGGCCCCTGTAGCCACCAGGACCCCATTATATATCTCAGGTGATATGACAAGAGTGGCTAGGGCTCATTTCCAGGCTCCAGGTACACGTCTGACTCCTATTTGTGACATTTCGAGGTGTTTCGTGTCAAACTCATTTTTTCCATTATAGGCCATCAAAAATGGTGGAAAATGGAAAAAACAGCAAGGAACAGTTGCCTAATAACATCCTAAACATAATGTATATCTCCATAAATGTTTAAATCATTTTAACCTTTTCATGCATCACTAGTGATGCACACTAAATCTGAGACGCAGCACTGGTGATGCATTTGCATCACTAGTGATGCAAATGCATCACTGGTGATGCATGGGAAAAGCTTGCTCAAAGTGCTCACTATTAGCGAGTTTTGCAAATTTTCAGTATCAACCCTAACGACTGTGGGTCTCTGTGGCCTCCAGGACCCTATATTATATCTCAGGTGATGAAGCAAGAGTGGCTAGGGCTCATTTCCAGCCTCCAGGTACATGTCTGACTCCCATTTCTGACATGTATTGGTGTTTGGTGTCAAACACATTTTTTCCATTATGGGCCATGGAGCTCAGAGTCACACCACATTTCGTGTTTTGGACCCAAGGACCCCATAGTATACCTCAGATGACATACCAGGATTGTCTAAGGGCCATTTCTGTCCTCCAGGGACGACTTTTTGAAGTTTTTGGATTTAAGGGGGCAAAGTCACTTCTTCCACCCAGCCCAAGGTGCGCAAAATCGGGTACGATATCAGGTTTTTCCCTTGGCTGGAAGCTAAAAAAAACTTCAGATAATACCAAAGGTAGACAGATCAAATGAAAGCATCAGATCTGACCTTTCTAACAAGTGTATTTATGTCTTGAACACTCAAACAGTGTCTCTGATATCCAATATGAGCTATTTGACAAATTAGCAAATCTTGTCAAAAAAATTTTTGGATGATTTTTGCTAATTTTCGGTATCAACCCCCATGACTGTTTTCAGGCCCCTGTAGCCACCAGGACCCCATTATATATCTCAGGTGATATGACAAGAGTGGCTAGGGCTCATTTCCAGGCTCCAGGTACACGTCTGACTCCTATTTGTGACATTTCGAGGTGTTTCGTGTCAAACTCATTTTTTCCATTATAGGCCATCAAAAATGGTGGAAAATGGAAAAAACAGCAAGGAACAGTTGCCTAATAACATCCTAAACATAATGTATATCTCCATAAATGTTTAAATCATTTTAACCTTTTCATGCATCACTAGTGATGCACACTAAATCTGAGACGCAGCACTGGTGATGCATTTGCATCACTAGTGATGCAAATGCATCACTGGTGATGCATGGGAAAAGCTTGCTCAAAGTGCTCACTATTAGCGAGTTTTGCAAATTTTCAGTATCAACCCTAACGACTGTGGGTCTCTGTGGCCTCCAGGACCCTATATTATATCTCAGGTGATGAAGCAAGAGTGGCTAGGGCTCATTTCCAGCCTCCAGGTACATGTCTGACTCCCATTTCTGACATGTATTGGTGTTTGGTGTCAAACACATTTTTTCCATTATGGGCCATGGAGCTCAGAGTCACACCACATTTCTTGTTTTGGACCCAAGGACCCCATAGTATACCTCAGATGACATACCAGGATTGTCTAAGGGCCATTTCTGTCCTCCAGGGACGACTTTTTGAAGTTTTTGGATTTAAGGGGGCAAAGTCACTTCTTCCACCCAGCCCAAGGTGCGCAAAATCGGGTACGATATCAGGTTTTTCCCTTGGCTGGAAGCTAAAAAAAACTTCAGATAATACCAAAGGTAGACAGATCAAATGAAAGCATCAGATCTGACCTTTCTAACAAGTGTATTTATGTCTTGAACACTCAAACGGTGTCTCTGATATCCAATCTGAGCTATTTGACAAATTAGCAAATCTTGGCAAAAAAATGTTTTGACAATTTTTGCTAATTTTCGGTATCAACCCTCATGACTGTTTTCAGGCCCCTGTAGCCACCAGGACCCCATTATGTATCTCAGGTGATATGACAAGAGTGGCTAGGGCTCATTTCCAGGCTCCAGGTACACGTCTGACTCGTATTTGTGACATTTCGAGGTGTTTCGTGTCAAACTCATTTTTTCCATGATAGGCCATCAAAAATGGTGGAAAATGGAAAAAACAGCAAGGAACAGTTGCCTAATAACATCCTAAACATAATGTATATCTCCATAAATGTTTAAATCATTTTAACCTTTTCATGCATCACTAGTGAAGCACACTAAATCTGAGACGCAGCACTGGTGATGCATTTGCATCACTAGTGATGCAAATGCATCAGTGGTGATGCATGGGAAAAGCTTGCTAAAAGTGCTCACTATTAGCGAGTTTTGCAAATTTTCATTATCAACCCTAATGACTGTTTGTGGGTCCCTTTGGCCACCAGGACCCTATATTATATCTCAGGTGATGAAGCAAGAGTGGCTAGGGCTCATTTCCAGGCTCCAGGTACATGTCTGACTCCCATTTCTGACATGTTGAGGTGTTTGGAGTCAAACTAATTTTTTCCATTATGTGCCATAGAGCTCAGAGTCACACCACATTTCTAGTTTTGTACCCAAGGACCCCATAGTATACCTCAGATGACATACCAGGAGTGTCTAAGACCCATTTCTGTCCTCCAGGGACGACTTTTTGAAGTTTTTGGATTTAAGGGGGCAAAGTCACTTCTTCCACCCAGCCCAAGGTGCGCAAAATCGGGTACGATATCAGGTTTTTCCCTTGGCTGGAAGCTAAAAAAAACTTCAGATAATACCAAAGGTAGACAGATCAAATGAAAGCATCAGATCTGACCTTTCTAACAAGTGTATTTATGTCTTGAACACTCAAACGGTGTCTCTGATATCCAATATGAGCTATTTGACAAATTAGCAAATCTTGTCAAAAAAATTTTTGGATGATTTTTGCTAATTTTCGGTATCAACCCCCATGACTGTTTTCAGGCCCCTGTAGCCACCAGGACCCCCTTATATATCTCAGGTGATATGACAAGAGTGGCTAGGGCTCATTTCCAGGCTCCAGGTACACGTCTGACTCCTATTTGTGACATTTCGAGGTGTTTCGTGTCAAACTCATTTTTTCCATTATAGGCCATCAAAAATGGTGGAAAATGGAAAAAACAGCAAGGAACAGTTGCCTAATAACATCCTAAACATAATGTATATCTCCATAAATGTTTAAATCATTTTAACCTTTTCATGCATCACTAGTGATGCACACTAAATCTGAGACGCATCACTGGTGATGCATGGGAAAAGCTTGCTCAAAGTGCTCACTATTAGCGAGTTTTGCAAATTTTCAGTATCAACCCTAACGACTGTGGGTCTCTGTGGCCTCCAGGACCCTATATTATATCTCAGGTGATGAAGCAAGAGTGGCTAGGGCTCATTTCCAGCCTCCAGGTACATGTCTGACTCCCATTTCTGACATGTATTGGTGTTTGGTGTCAAACACATTTTTTCCATTATGGGCCATGGAGCTCAGAGTCACACCACATTTCGTGTTTTGGACCCAAGGACCCCATAGTATACCTCAGATGACATACCAGGATTGTCTAAGGGCCATTTCTGTCCTCCAGGGACGACTTTTTGAAGTTTTTGGATTTAAGGGGGCAAAGTCACTTCTTCCACCCAGCCCAAGGTGCGCAAAATCGGGTACGATATCAGGTTTTTCCCTTGGCTGGAAGCTAAAAAAAACTTCAGATAATACCAAAGGTAGACAGATCAAATGAAAGCATCAGATCTGACCTTTCTAACAAGTGTATTTATGTCTTGAACACTCAAACAGTGTCTCTGATATCCAATATGAGCTATTTGACAAATTAGCAAATCTTGTCAAAAAAATTTTTGGATGATTTTTGCTAATTTTCGGTATCAACCCCCATGACTGTTTTCAGGCCCCTGTAGCCACCAGGACCCCATTATATATCTCAGGTGATATGACAAGAGTGGCTAGGGCTCATTTCCAGGCTCCAGGTACACGTCTGACTCCTATTTGTGACATTTCGAGGTGTTTCGTGTCAAACTCATTTTTTCCATTATAGGCCATCAAAAATGGTGGAAAATGGAAAAAACAGCAAGGAACAGTTGCCTAATAACATCCTAAACATAATGTATATCTCCATAAATGTTTAAATCATTTTAACCTTTTCATGCATCACTAGTGATGCACACTAAATCTGAGACGCATCACTGGTGATGCATGGGAAAAGCTTGCTCAAAGTGCTCACTATTAGCGAGTTTTGCAAATTTTCAGTATCAACCCTAACGACTGTGGGTCTCTGTGGCCTCCAGGACCCTATATTATATCTCAGGTGATGAAGCAAGAGTGGCTAGGGCTCATTTCCAGCCTCCAGGTACATGTCTGACTCCCATTTCTGACATGTATTGGTGTTTGGTGTCAAACACATTTTTTCCATTATGGGCCATGGAGCTCAGAGTCACACCACATTTCGTGTTTTGGACCCAAGGACCCCATAGTATACCTCAGATGACATACCAGGATTGTCTAAGGGCCATTTCTGTCCTCCAGGGACGACTTTTTGAAGTTTTTGGATTTAAGGGGGCAAAGTCACTTCTTCCACCCAGCCCAAGGTGCGCAAAATCGGGTACGATATCAGGTTTTTCCCTTGGCTGGAAGCTAAAAAAAACTTCAGATAATACCAAAGGTAGACAGATCAAATGAAAGCATCAGATCTGACCTTTCTAACAAGTGTATTTATGTCTTGAACACTCAAACAGTGTCTCTGATATCCAATATGAGCTATTTGACAAATTAGCAAATCTTGTCAAAAAAATTTTTGGATGATTTTTGCTAATTTTCGGTATCAACCCCCATGACTGTTTTCAGGCCCCTGTAGCCACCAGGACCCCATTATATATCTCAGGTGATATGACAAGAGTGGCTAGGGCTCATTTCCAGGCTCCAGGTACACGTCTGACTCCTATTTGTGACATTTCGAGGTGTTTCGTGTCAAACTCATTTTTTCCATTATAGGCCATCAAAAATGGTGGAAAATGGAAAAAACAGCAAGGAACAGTTGCCTAATAACATCCTAAACATAATGTATATCTCCATAAATGTTTAAATCATTTTAACCTTTTCATGCATCACTAGTGATGCACACTAAATCTGAGACGCAGCACTGGTGATGCATGGGAAAAGCTTGCTCAAAGTGCTCACTATTAGCGAGTTTTGCAAATTTTCAGTATCAACCCTAACGACTGTGGGTCTCTGTGGCCTCCAGGACCCTATATTATATCTCAGGTGATGAAGCAAGAGTGGCTAGGGCTCATTTCCAGCCTCCAGGTACATGTCTGACTCCCATTTCTGACATGTATTGGTGTTTGGTGTCAAACACATTTTTTCCATTATGGGCCATGGAGCTCAGAGTCACACCACATTTCGTGTTTTGGACCCAAGGACCCCATAGTATACCTCAGATGACATACCAGGATTGTCTAAGGGCCATTTCTGTCCTCCAGGGACGACTTTTTGAAGTTTTTGGATTTAAGGGGGCAAAGTCACTTCTTCCACCCAGCCCAAGGTGCGCAAAATCGGGTACGATATCAGGTTTTTCCCTTGGCTGGAAGCTAAAAAAAACTTCAGATAATACCAAAGGTAGACAGATCAAATGAAAGCATCAGATCTGACCTTTCTAACAAGTGTATTTATGTCTTGAACACTCAAACAGTGTCTCTGATATCCAATATGAGCTATTTGACAAATTAGCAAATCTTGTCAAAAAATTTTTTGGATGATTTTTGCTAATTTTCGGTATCAACCCCCATGACTGTTTTCAGGCCCCTGTAGCCACCAGGACCCCATTATATATCTCAGGTGATATGACAAGAGTGGCTAGGGCTCATTTCCAGGCTCCAGGTACACGTCTGACTCCTATTTGTGACATTTCGAGGTGTTTCGTGTCAAACTCATTTTTTCCATTATAGGCCATCAAAAATGGTGGAAAATGGAAAAAACAGCAAGGAACAGTTGCCTAATAACATCCTAAACATAATGTATATCTCCATAAATGTTTAAATCATTTTAACCTTTTCATGCATCACTAGTGATGCACACTAAATCTGAGACGCATCACTGGTGATGCATGGGAAAAGCTTGCTCAAAGTGCTCACTATTAGCGAGTTTTGCAAATTTTCAGTATCAACCCTAACGACTGTGGGTCTCTGTGGCCTCCAGGACCCTATATTATATCTCAGGTGATGAAGCAAGAGTGGCTAGGGCTCATTTCCAGCCTCCAGGTACATGTCTGACTCCCATTTCTGACATGTATTGGTGTTTGGTGTCAAACACATTTTTTCCATTATGGGCCATGGAGCTCAGAGTCACACCACATTTCGTGTTTTGGACCCAAGGACCCCATAGTATACCTCAGATGACATACCAGGATTGTCTAAGGGCCATTTCTGTCCTCCAGGGACGACTTTTTGAAGTTTTTGGATTTAAGGGGGCAAAGTCACTTCTTCCACCCAGCCCAAGGTGCGCAAAATCGGGTACGATATCAGGTTTTTCCCTTGGCTGGAAGCTAAAAAAAACTTCAGATAATACCAAAGGTAGACAGATCAAATGAAAGCATCAGATCTGACCTTTCTAACAAGTGTATTTATGTCTTGAACACTCAAACAGTGTCTCTGATATCCAATATGAGCTATTTGACAAATTAGCAAATCTTGTCAAAAAACTTTTTGGATGATTTTTGCTAATTTTCGGTATCAACCCCCATGACTGTTTTCAGGCCCCTGTAGCCACCAGGACCCCATTATATATCTCAGGTGATATGACAAGAGTGGCTAGGGCTCATTTCCAGGCTCCAGGTACACGTCTGACTCCTATTTGTGACATTTCGAGGTGTTTCGTGTCAAACTCATTTTTTCCATTATAGGCCATCAAAAATGGTGGAAAATGGAAAAAACAGCAAGGAACAGTTGCCTAATAACATCCTAAACATAATGTATATCTCCATAAATGTTTAAATCATTTTAACCTTTTCATGCATCACTAGTGATGCACACTAAATCTGAGACGCATCACTGGTGATGCATGGGAAAAGCTTGCTCAAAGTGCTCACTATTAGCGAGTTTTGCAAATTTTCAGTATCAACCCTAACGACTGTGGGTCTCTGTGGCCTCCAGGACCCTATATTATATCTCAGGTGATGAAGCAAGAGTGGCTAGGGCTCATTTCCAGCCTCCAGGTACATGTCTGACTCCCATTTCTGACATGTATTGGTGTTTGGTGTCAAACACATTTTTTCCATTATGGGCCATGGAGCTCAGAGTCACACCACATTTCGTGTTTTGGACCCAAGGACCCCATAGTATACCTCAGATGACATACCAGGATTGTCTAAGGGCCATTTCTGTCCTCCAGGGACGACTTTTTGAAGTTTTTGGATTTAAGGGGGCAAAGTCACTTCTTCCACCCAGCCCAAGGTGCGCAAAATCGGGTACGATATCAGGTTTTTCCCTTGGCTGGAAGCTAAAAAAAACTTCAGATAATACCAAAGGTAGACAGATCAAATGAAAGCATCAGATCTGACCTTTCTAACAAGTGTATTTATGTCTTGAACACTCAAACAGTGTCTCTGATATCCAATATGAGCTATTTGACAAATTAGCAAATCTTGTCAAAAAAAATTTTGGATGATTTTTGCTAATTTTCGGTATCAACCCCCATGACTGTTTTCAGGCCCCTGTAGCCACCAGGACCCCATTATATATCTCAGGTGATATGACAAGAGTGGCTAGGGCTCATTTCCAGGCTCCAGGTACACGTCTGACTCCTATTTGTGACATTTCGAGGTGTTTCGTGTCAAACTCATTTTTTCCATTATAGGCCATCAAAAATGGTGGAAAATGGAAAAAACAGCAAGGAACAGTTGCCTAATAACATCCTAAACATAATGTATATCTCCATAAATGTTTAAATCATTTTAACCTTTTCATGCATCACTAGTGATGCACACTAAATCTGAGACGCAGCACTGGTGATGCATTTGCATCACTAGTGATGCAAATGCATCACTGGTGATGCATGGGAAAAGCTTGCTCAAAGTGCTCACTATTAGCGAGTTTTGCAAATTTTCAGTATCAACCCTAACGACTGTGGGTCTCTGTGGCCTCCAGGACCCTATATTATATCTCAGGTGATGAAGCAAGAGTGGCTAGGGCTCATTTCCAGCCTCCAGGTACATGTCTGACTCCCATTTCTGACATGTATTGGTGTTTGGTGTCAAACACATTTTTTCCATTATGGGCCATGGAGCTCAGAGTCACACCACATTTCCTGTTTTGGACCCAAGGACCCCATAGTATACCTCAGATGACATACCAGGATTGTCTAAGGGCCATTTCTGTCCTCCAGGGACGACTTTTTGAAGTTTTTGGATTTAAGGGGGCAAAGTCACTTCTTCCACCCAGCCCAAGGTGCGCAAAATCGGGTACGATATCAGGTTTTTCCCTTGGCTGGAAGCTAAAAAAAACTTCAGATAATACCAAAGGTAGACAGATCAAATGAAAGCATCAGATCTGACCTTTCTAACAAGTGTATTTATGTCTTGAACACTCAAACGGTGTCTCTGATATCCAATCTGAGCTATTTGACAAATTAGCAAATCTTGGCAAAAAAATGTTTTGACAATTTTTGCTAATTTTCGGTATCAACCCTCATGACTGTTTTCAGGCCCCTGTAGCCACCAGGACCCCATTATGTATCTCAGGTGATATGACAAGAGTGGCTAGGGCTCATTTCCAGGCTCCAGGTACACGTCTGACTCGTATTTGTGACATTTCGAGGTGTTTCGTGTCAAACTCATTTTTTCCATGATAGGCCATCAAAAATGGTGGAAAATGGAAAAAACAGCAAGGAACAGTTGCCTAATAACATCCTAAACATAATGTATATCTCCATAAATGTTTAAATCATTTTAACCTTTTCATGCATCACTAGTGAAGCACACTAAATCTGAGACGCAGCACTGGTGATGCATTTGCATCACTAGTGATGCAAATGCATCAGTGGTGATGCATGGGAAAAGCTTGCTAAAAGTGCTCACTATTAGCGAGTTTTGCAAATTTTCATTATCAACCCTAATGACTGTTTGTGGGTCCCTTTGGCCACCAGGACCCTATATTATATCTCAGGTGATGAAGCAAGAGTGGCTAGGGCTCATTTCCAGGCTCCAGGTACATGTCTGACTCCCATTTCTGACATGTTGAGGTGTTTGGAGTCAAACTAATTTTTTCCATTATGTGCCATAGAGCTCAGAGTCACACCACATTTCTAGTTTTGGACCCAAGGACCCCATAGTATACCTCAGATGACATACCAGGAGTGTCTAAGACCCATTTCTGTCCTCCAGGGACGACTTTTTGAAGTTTTTGGATTTAAGGGGGCAAAGTCACTTCTTCCACCCAGCCCAAGGTGCGCAAAATCGGGTACGATATCAGGTTTTTCCCTTGGCTGGAAGCTAAAAAAAACTTCAGATAATACCAAAGGTAGACAGATCAAATGAAAGCATCAGATCTGACCTTTCTAACAAGTGTATTTATGTCTTGAACACTCAAACGGTGTCTCTGATATCCAATCTGAGCTATTTGACAAATTAGCAAATCTTGGCAAAAAAATGTTTTGACAATTTTTGCTAATTTTCGGTATCAACCCTCATGACTGTTTTCAGGCCCCTGTAGCCACCAGGACCCCATTATGTATCTCAGGTGATATGACAAGAGTGGCTAGGGCTCATTTCCAGGCTCCAGGTACACGTCTGACTCGTATTTGTGACATTTCGAGGTGTTTCGTGTCAAACTCATTTTTTCCATGATAGGCCATCAAAAATGGTGGAAAATGGAAAAAACAGCAAGGAACAGTTGCCTAATAACATCCTAAACATAATGTATATCTCCATAAATGTTTAAATCATTTTAACCTTTTCATGCATCACTAGTGAAGCACACTAAATCTGAGACGCAGCACTGGTGATGCATTTGCATCACTAGTGATGCAAATGCATCAGTGGTGATGCATGGGAAAAGCTTGCTAAAAGTGCTCACTATTAGCGAGTTTTGCAAATTTTCATTATCAACCCTAATGACTGTTTGTGGGTCCCTTTGGCCACCAGGACCCTATATTATATCTCAGGTGATGAAGCAAGAGTGGCTAGGGCTCATTTCCAGGCTCCAGGTACATGTCTGACTCCCATTTCTGACATGTTGAGGTGTTTGGAGTCAAACTAATTTTTTCCATTATGTGCCATAGAGCTCAGAGTCACACCACATTTCTAGTTTTGGACCCAAGGACCCCATAGTATACCTCAGATGACATACCAGGAGTGTCTAAGACCCATTTCTGTCCTCCAGGGACGACTTTTTGAAGTTTTTGGATTTAAGGGGGCAAAGTCACTTCTTCCACCCAGCCCAAGGTGCGCAAAATCGGGTACGATATCAGGTTTTTCCCTTGGCTGGAAGCTAAAAAAAACTTCAGATAATACCAAAGGTAGACAGATCAAATGAAAGCATCAGATCTGACCTTTCTAACAAGTGTATTTATGTCTTGAACACTCAAACGGTGTCTCTGATATCCAATATGAGCTATTTGACAAATTAGCAAATCTTGTCAAAAAAATTTTTGGATGATTTTTGCTAATTTTCGGTATCAACCCCCATGACTGTTTTCAGGCCCCTGTAGCCACCAGGACCCCCTTATATATCTCAGGTGATATGACAAGAGTGGCTAGGGCTCATTTCCAGGCTCCAGGTACACGTCTGACTCCTATTTGTGACATTTCGAGGTGTTCGTGTCAAACTCATTTTTTCCATTATAGGCCATCAAAAATGGTGGAAAATGGAAAAAACAGCAAGGAACAGTTGCCTAATAACATCCTAAACATAATGTATATCTCCATAAATGTTTAAATCATTTTAACCTTTTCATGCATCACTAGTGATGCACACTAAATCTGAGACGCATCACTGGTGATGCATGGGAAAAGCTTGCTCAAAGTGCTCACTATTAGCGAGTTTTGCAAATTTTCAGTATCAACCCTAATGACTGTGGGTCTCTGTGGCCTCCAGGACCCTATATTATATCTCAGGTGATGAAGCAAGAGTGGCTAGGGCTCATTTCCAGCCTCCAGGTACATGTCTGACTCCCATTTCTGACATGTATTGGTGTTTGGTGTCAAACACATTTTTTCCATTATGGGCCATGGAGCTCAGAGTCACACCACATTTCGTGTTTTGGACCCAAGGACCCCATAGTATACCTCAGATGACATACCAGGATTGTCTAAGGGCCATTTCTGTCCTCCAGGGACGACTTTTTGAAGTTTTTGGATTTAAGGGGGCAAAGTCACTTCTTCCACCCAGCCCAAGGTGCGCAAAATCGGGTACGATATCAGGTTTTTCCCTTGGCTGGAAGCTAAAAAAAACTTCAGATAATACCAAAGGTAGACAGATCAAATGAAAGCATCAGATCTGACCTTTCTAACAAGTGTATTTATGTCTTGAACACTCAAACAGTGTCTCTGATATCCAATATGAGCTATTTGACAAATTAGCAAATCTTGTCAAAAAATTTTTTGGATGATTTTTGCTAATTTTCGGTATCAACCCCCATGACTGTTTTCAGGCCCCTGTAGCCACCAGGACCCCATTATATATCTCAGGTGATATGACAAGAGTGGCTAGGGCTCATTTCCAGGCTCCAGGTACACGTCTGACTCCTATTTGTGACATTTCGAGGTGTTTCGTGTCAAACTCATTTTTTCCATTATAGGCCATCAAAAATGGTGGAAAATGGAAAAAACAGCAAGGAACAGTTGCCTAATAACATCCTAAACATAATGTATATCTCCATAAATGTTTAAATCATTTTAACCTTTTCATGCATCACTAGTGATGCACACTAAATCTGAGACGCATCACTGGTGATGCATGGGAAAAGCTTGCTCAAAGTGCTCACTATTAGCGAGTTTTGCAAATTTTCAGTATCAACCCTAACGACTGTGGGTCTCTGTGGCCTCCAGGACCCTATATTATATCTCAGGTGATGAAGCAAGAGTGGCTAGGGCTCATTTCCAGCCTCCAGGTACATGTCTGACTCCCATTTCTGACATGTATTGGTGTTTGGTGTCAAACACATTTTTTCCATTATGGGCCATGGAGCTCAGAGTCACACCACATTTCTTGTTTTGGACCCAAGGACCCCATAGTATACCTCAGATGACATACCAGGATTGTCTAAGGGCCATTTCTGTCCTCCAGGGACGACTTTTTGAAGTTTTTGGATTTAAGGGGGCAAAGTCACTTCTTCCACCCAGCCCAAGGTGCGCAAAATCGGGTACGATATCAGGTTTTTCCCTTGGCTGGAAGCTAAAAAAAACTTCAGATAATACCAAAGGTAGACAGATCAAATGAAAGCATCAGATCTGACCTTTCTAACAAGTGTATTTATGTCTTGAACACTCAAACGGTGTCTCTGATATCCAATCTGAGCTATTTGACAAATTAGCAAATCTTGGCAAAAAAATGTTTTGACAATTTTTGCTAATTTTCGGTATCAACCCTCATGACTGTTTTCAGGCCCCTGTAGCCACCAGGACCCCATTATGTATCTCAGGTGATATGACAAGAGTGGCTAGGGCTCATTTCCAGGCTCCAGGTACACGTCTGACTCGTATTTGTGACATTTCGAGGTGTTTCGTGTCAAACTCATTTTTTCCATGATAGGCCATCAAAAATGGTGGAAAATGGAAAAAACAGCAAGGAACAGTTGCCTAATAACATCCTAAACATAATGTATATCTCCATAAATGTTTAAATCATTTTAACCTTTTCATGCATCACTAGTGAAGCACACTAAATCTGAGACGCAGCACTGGTGATGCATTTGCATCACTAGTGATGCAAATGCATCAGTGGTGATGCATGGGAAAAGCTTGCTAAAAGTGCTCACTATTAGCGAGTTTTGCAAATTTTCATTATCAACCCTAATGACTGTTTGTGGGTCCCTTTGGCCACCAGGACCCTATATTATATCTCAGGTGATGAAGCAAGAGTGGCTAGGGCTCATTTCCAGGTTCCAGGTACATGTCTGACTCCCATTTCTGACATGTTGAGGTGTTTGGAGTCAAACTAATTTTTTCCATTATGTGCCATAGAGCTCAGAGTCACACCACATTTCTAGTTTTGGACCCAAGGACCCCATAGTATACCTCAGATGACATACCAGGAGTGTCTAAGACCCATTTCTGTCCTCCAGGGACGACTTTTTGAAGTTTTTGGATTTAAGGGGGCAAAGTCACTTCTTCCACCCAGCCCAAGGTGCGCAAAATCGGGTACGATATCAGGTTTTTCCCTTGGCTGGAAGCTAAAAAAAACTTCAGATAATACCAAAGGTAGACAGATCAAATGAAAGCATCAGATCTGACCTTTCTAACAAGTGTATTTATGTCTTGAACACTCAAACGGTGTCTCTGATATCCAATATGAGCTATTTGACAAATTAGCAAATCTTGTCAAAAAAATTTTTGGATGATTTTTGCTAATTTTCGGTATCAACCCCCATGACTGTTTTCAGGCCCCTGTAGCCACCAGGACCCCCTTATATATCTCAGGTGATATGACAAGAGTGGCTAGGGCTCATTTCCAGGCTCCAGGTACACGTCTGACTCCTATTTGTGACATTTCGAGGTGTTTCGTGTCAAACTCATTTTTTCCATTATAGGCCATCAAAAATGGTGGAAAATGGAAAAAACAGCAAGGAACAGTTGCCTAATAACATCCTAAACATAATGTATATCTCCATAAATGTTTAAATCATTTTAACCTTTTCATGCATCACTAGTGATGCACACTAAATCTGAGACGCATCACTGGTGATGCATGGGAAAAGCTTGCTCAAAGTGCTCACTATTAGCGAGTTTTGCAAATTTTCAGTATCAACCCTAATGACTGTGGGTCTCTGTGGCCTCCAGGACCCTATATTATATCTCAGGTGATGAAGCAAGAGTGGCTAGGGCTCATTTCCAGCCTCCAGGTACATGTCTGACTCCCATTTCTGACATGTATTGGTGTTTGGTGTCAAACACATTTTTTCCATTATGGGCCATGGAGCTCAGAGTCACACCACATTTCGTGTTTTGGACCCAAGGACCCCATAGTATACCTCAGATGACATACCAGGATTGTCTAAGGGCCATTTCTGTCCTCCAGGGACGACTTTTTGAAGTTTTTGGATTTAAGGGGGCAAAGTCACTTCTTCCACCCAGCCCAAGGTGCGCAAAATCGGGTACGATATCAGGTTTTTCCCTTGGCTGGAAGCTAAAAAAAACTTCAGATAATACCAAAGGTAGACAGATCAAATGAAAGCATCAGATCTGACCTTTCTAACAAGTGTATTTATGTCTTGAACACTCAAACAGTGTCTCTGATATCCAATATGAGCTATTTGACAAATTAGCAAATCTTGTCAAAAATTTTTTTGGATGATTTTTGCTAATTTTCGGTATCAACCCCCATGACTGTTTTCAGGCCCCTGTAGCCACCAGGACCCCATTATATATCTCAGGTGATATGACAAGAGTGGCTAGGGCTCATTTCCAGGCTCCAGGTACACGTCTGACTCCTATTTGTGACATTTCGAGGTGTTTCGTGTCAAACTCATTTTTTCCATTATAGGCCATCAAAAATGGTGGAAAATGGAAAAAACAGCAAGGAACAGTTGCCTAATAACATCCTAAACATAATGTATATCTCCATAAATGTTTAAATCATTTTAACCTTTTCATGCATCACTAGTGATGCACACTAAATCTGAGACGCATCACTGGTGATGCATGGGAAAAGCTTGCTCAAAGTGCTCACTATTAGCGAGTTTTGCAAATTTTCAGTATCAACCCTAACGACTGTGGGTCTCTGTGGCCTCCAGGACCCTATATTATATCTCAGGTGATGAAGCAAGAGTGGCTAGGGCTCATTTCCAGCCTCCAGGTACATGTCTGACTCCCATTTCTGACATGTATTGGTGTTTGGTGTCAAACACATTTTTTCCATTATGGGCCATGGAGCTCAGAGTCACACCACATTTCGTGTTTTGGACCCAAGGACCCCATAGTATACCTCAGATGACATACCAGGATTGTCTAAGGGCCATTTCTGTCCTCCAGGGACGACTTTTTGAAGTTTTTGGATTTAAGGGGGCAAAGTCACTTCTTCCACCCAGCCCAAGGTGCGCAAAATCGGGTACGATATCAGGTTTTTCCCTTGGCTGGAAGCTAAAAAAAACTTCAGATAATACCAAAGGTAGACAGATCAAATGAAAGCATCAGATCTGACCTTTCTAACAAGTGTATTTATGTCTTGAACACTCAAACAGTGTCTCTGATATCCAATATGAGCTATTTGACAAATTAGCAAATCTTGTCAAAAAAATTTTTGGATGATTTTTGCTAATTTTCGGTATCAACCCCCATGACTGTTTTCAGGCCCCTGTAGCCACCAGGACCCCATTATATATCTCAGGTGATATGACAAGAGTGGCTAGGGCTCATTTCCAGGCTCTAGGTACACGTCTGACTCCTATTTGTGACATTTCGAGGTGTTTCGTGTCAAACTCATTTTTTCCATTATAGGCCATCAAAAATGGTGGAAAATGGAAAAAACAGCAAGGAACAGTTGCCTAATAACATCCTAAACATAATGTATATCTCCATAAATGTTTAAATCATTTTAACCTTTTCATGCATCACTAGTGATGCACACTAAATCTGAGACGCATCACTGGTGATGCATGGGAAAAGCTTGCTCAAAGTGCTCACTATTAGCGAGTTTTGCAAATTTCAGTATCAACCCTAACGACTGTGGGTCTCTGTGGCCTCCAGGACCCTATATTATATCTCAGGTGATGAAGCAAGAGTGGCTAGGGCTCATTTCCAGCCTCCAGGTACATGTCTGACTCCCATTTCTGACATGTATTGGTGTTTGGTGTCAAACACATTTTTTCCATTATGGGCCATGGAGCTCAGAGTCACACCACATTTCGTGTTTTGGACCCAAGGACCCCATAGTATACCTCAGATGACATACCAGGATTGTCTAAGGGCCATTTCTGTCCTCCAGGGACGACTTTTTGAAGTTTTTGGATTTAAGGGGGCAAAGTCACTTCTTCCACCCAGCCCAAGGTGCGCAAAATCGGGTACGATATCAGGTTTTTCCCTTGGCTGGAAGCTAAAAAAAACTTCAGATAATACCAAAGGTAGACAGATCAAATGAAAGCATCAGATCTGACCTTTCTAACAAGTGTATTTATGTCTTGAACACTCAAACAGTGTCTCTGATATCCAATATGAGCTATTTGACAAATTAGCAAATCTTGTCAAAAAGATTTTTGGATGATTTTTGCTAATTTTCGGTATCAACCCCCATGACTGTTTTCAGGCCCCTGTAGCCACCAGGACCCCATTATATATCTCAGGTGATATGACAAGAGTGGCTAGGGCTCATTTCCAGGCTCCAGGTACACGTCTGACTCCTATTTGTGACATTTCGAGGTGTTTCGTGTCAAACTCATTTTTTCCATTATAGGCCATCAAAAATGGTGGAAAATGGAAAAAACAGCAAGGAACAGTTGCCTAATAACATCCTAAACATAATGTATATCTCCATAAATGTTTAAATCATTTTAACCTTTTCATGCATCACTAGTGATGCACACTAAATCTGAGACGCAGCACTGGTGATGCATTTGCATCACTAGTGATGCAAATGCATCACTGGTGATGCATGGGAAAAGCTTGCTCAAAGTGCTCACTATTAGCGAGTTTTGCAAATTTTCAGTATCAACCCTAACGACTGTGGGTCTCTGTGGCCTCCAGGACCCTATATTATATCTCAGGTGATGAAGCAAGAGTGGCTAGGGCTCATTTCCAGCCTCCAGGTACATGTCTGACTCCCATTTCTGACATGTATTGGTGTTTGGTGTCAAACACATTTTTTCCATTATGGGCCATGGAGCTCAGAGTCACACCACATTTCGTGTTTTGGACCCAAGGACCCCATAGTATACCTCAGATGACATACCAGGATTGTCTAAGGGCCATTTCTGTCCTCCAGGGACGACTTTTTGAAGTTTTTGGATTTAAGGGGGCAAAGTCACTTCTTCCACCCAGCCCAAGGTGCGCAAAATCGGGTACGATATCAGGTTTTTCCCTTGGCTGGAAGCTAAAAAAAACTTCAGATAATACCAAAGGTAGACAGATCAAATGAAAGCATCAGATCTGACCTTTCTAACAAGTGTATTTATGTCTTGAACACTCAAACAGTGTCTCTGATATCCAATATGAGCTATTTGACAAATTAGCAAATCTTGTCAAAAAAATTTTTGGATGATTTTTGCTAATTTTCGGTATCAACCCCCATGACTGTTTTCAGGCCCCTGTAGCCACCAGGACCCCATTATATATCTCAGGTGATATGACAAGAGTGGCTAGGGCTCATTTCCAGGCTCCAGGTACACGTCTGACTCCTATTTGTGACATTTCGAGGTGTTTCGTGTCAAACTCATTTTTTCCATTATAGGCCATCAAAAATGGTGGAAAATGGAAAAAACAGCAAGGAACAGTTGCCTAATAACATCCTAAACATAATGTATATCTCCATAAATGTTTAAATCATTTTAACCTTTTCATGCATCACTAGTGATGCACACTAAATCTGAGACGCAGCACTGGTGATGCATTTGCATCACTAGTGATGCAAATGCATCACTGGTGATGCATGGGAAAAGCTTGCTCAAAGTGCTCACTATTAGCGAGTTTTGCAAATTTTCAGTATCAACCCTAACGACTGTGGGTCTCTGTGGCCTCCAGGACCCTATATTATATCTCAGGTGATGAAGCAAGAGTGGCTAGGGCTCATTTCCAGCCTCCAGGTACATGTCTGACTCCCATTTCTGACATGTATTGGTGTTTGGTGTCAAACACATTTTTTCCATTATGGGCCATGGAGCTCAGAGTCACACCACATTTCTTGTTTTGGACCCAAGGACCCCATAGTATACCTCAGATGACATACCAGGATTGTCTAAGGGCCATTTCTGTCCTCCAGGGACGACTTTTTGAAGTTTTTGGATTTAAGGGGGCAAAGTCACTTCTTCCACCCAGCCCAAGGTGCGCAAAATCGGGTACGATATCAGGTTTTTCCCTTGGCTGGAAGCTAAAAAAAACTTCAGATAATACCAAAGGTAGACAGATCAAATGAAAGCATCAGATCTGACCTTTCTAACAAGTGTATTTATGTCTTGAACACTCAAACGGTGTCTCTGATATCCAATCTGAGCTATTTGACAAATTAGCAAATCTTGGCAAAAAAATGTTTTGACAATTTTTGCTAATTTTCGGTATCAACCCTCATGACTGTTTTCAGGCCCCTGTAGCCACCAGGACCCCATTATGTATCTCAGGTGATATGACAAGAGTGGCTAGGGCTCATTTC
Organism: Lissotriton vulgaris; assembly: GCF_964263255.1. Lineage (NCBI taxonomy): Eukaryota > Metazoa > Chordata > Amphibia > Caudata > Salamandridae > Lissotriton > Lissotriton vulgaris. The sequence goes on along the minus strand of NC_141699.1, from coordinate 87,957,141 downwards.
CAGGCTCCAGGTACACGTCTGACTCGTATTTGTGACATTTCGAGGTGTTTCGTGTCAAACTCATTTTTTCCATGATAGGCCATCAAAAATGGTGGAAAATGGAAAAAACAGCAAGGAACAGTTGCCTAATAACATCCTAAACATAATGTATATCTCCATAAATGTTTAAATCATTTTAACCTTTTCATGCATCACTAGTGAAGCACACTAAATCTGAGACGCAGCACTGGTGATGCATTTGCATCACTAGTGATGCAAATGCATCAGTGGTGATGCATGGGAAAAGCTTGCTAAAAGTGCTCACTATTAGCGAGTTTTGCAAATTTTCATTATCAACCCTAATGACTGTTTGTGGGTCCCTTTGGCCACCAGGACCCTATATTATATCTCAGGTGATGAAGCAAGAGTGGCTAGGGCTCATTTCCAGGCTCCAGGTACATGTCTGACTCCCATTTCTGACATGTTGAGGTGTTTGGAGTCAAACTAATTTTTTCCATTATGTGCCATAGAGCTCAGAGTCACACCACATTTCTAGTTTTGGACCCAAGGACCCCATAGTATACCTCAGATGACATACCAGGAGTGTCTAAGACCCATTTCTGTCCTCCAGGGACGACTTTTTGAAGTTTTTGGATTTAAGGGGGCAAAGTCACTTCTTCCACCCAGCCCAAGGTGCGCAAAATCGGGTACGATATCAGGTTTTTCCCTTGGCTGGAAGCTAAAAAAAACTTCAGATAATACCAAAGGTAGACAGATCAAATGAAAGCATCAGATCTGACCTTTCTAACAAGTGTATTTATGTCTTGAACACTCAAACGGTGTCTCTGATATCCAATATGAGCTATTTGACAAATTAGCAAATCTTGTCAAAAAAATTTTTGGATGATTTTTGCTAATTTTCGGTATCAACCCCCATGACTGTTTTCAGGCCCCTGTAGCCACCAGGACCCCCTTATATATCTAAGGTGATATGACAAGAGTGGCTAGGGCTCATTTCCAGGCTCCAGGTACACGTCTGACTCCTATTTGTGACATTTCGAGGTGTTTCGTGTCAAACTCATTTTTTCCATTATAGGCCATCAAAAATGGTGGAAAATGGAAAAAACAGCAAGGAACAGTTGCCTAATAACATCCTAAACATAATGTATATCTCCATAAATGTTTAAATCATTTTAACCTTTTCATGCATCACTAGTGATGCACACTAAATCTGAGACGCATCACTGGTGATGCATGGGAAAAGCTTGCTCAAAGTGCTCACTATTAGCGAGTTTTGCAAATTTTCAGTATCAACCCTAATGACTGTGGGTCTCTGTGGCCTCCAGGACCCTATATTATATCTCAGGTGATGAAGCAAGAGTGGCTAGGGCTCATTTCCAGCCTCCAGGTACATGTCTGACTCCCATTTCTGACATGTATTGGTGTTTGGTGTCAAACACATTTTTTCCATTATGGGCCATGGAGCTCAGAGTCACACCACATTTCGTGTTTTGGACCCAAGGACCCCATAGTATACCTCAGATGACATACCAGGATTGTCTAAGGGCCATTTCTGTCCTCCAGGGACGACTTTTTGAAGTTTTTGGATTTAAGGGGGCAAAGTCACTTCTTCCACCCAGCCCAAGGTGCGCAAAATCGGGTACGATATCAGGTTTTTCCCTTGGCTGGAAGCTAAAAAAAACTTCAGATAATACCAAAGGTAGACAGATCAAATGAAAGCATCAGATCTGACCTTTCTAACAAGTGTATTTATGTCTTGAACACTCAAACAGTGTCTCTGATATCCAATATGAGCTATTTGACAAATTAGCAAATCTTGTCAAAAAATTTTTTGGATGATTTTTGCTAATTTTCGGTATCAACCCCCATGACTGTTTTCAGGCCCCTGTAGCCACCAGGACCCCATTATATATCTCAGGTGATATGACAAGAGTGGCTAGGGCTCATTTCCAGGCTCCAGGTACACGTCTGACTCCTATTTGTGACATTTCGAGGTGTTTCGTGTCAAACTCATTTTTTCCATTATAGGCCATCAAAAATGGTGGAAAATGGAAAAAACAGCAAGGAACAGTTGCCTAATAACATCCTAAACATAATGTATATCTCCATAAATGTTTAAATCATGTTAACCTTTTCATGCATCACTAGTGATGCACACTAAATCTGAGACGCATCACTGGTGATGCATGGGAAAAGCTTGCTCAAAGTGCTCACTATTAGCGAGTTTTGCAAATTTTCAGTATCAACCCTAACGACTGTGGGTCTCTGTGGCCTCCAGGACCCTATATTATATCTCAGGTGATGAAGCAAGAGTGGCTAGGGCTCATTTCCAGCCTCCAGGTACATGTCTGACTCCCATTTCTGACATGTATTGGTGTTTGGTGTCAAACACATTTTTTCCATTATGGGCCATGGAGCTCAGAGTCACACCACATTTCGTGTTTTGGACCCAAGGACCCCATAGTATACCTCAGATGACATACCAGGATTGTCTAAGGGCCATTTCTGTCCTCCAGGGACGACTTTTTGAAGTTTTTGGATTTAAGGGGGCAAAGTCACTTCTTCCACCCAGCCCAAGGTGCGCAAAATCGGGTACGATATCAGGTTTTTCCCTTGGCTGGAAGCTAAAAAAAACTTCAGATAATACCAAAGGTAGACAGATCAAATGAAAGCATCAGATCTGACCTTTCTAACAAGTGTATTTATGTCTTGAACACTCAAACAGTGTCTCTGATATCCAATATGAGCTATTTGACAAATTAGCAAATCTTGTCAAAAAAATTTTTGGATGATTTTTGCTAATTTTTGGTATCAACCCCCATGACTGTTTTCAGGCCCCTGTAGCCACCAGGACCCCATTATATATCTCAGGTGATATGACAAGAGTGGCTAGGGCTCATTTCCAGGCTCCAGGTACACGTCTGACTCCTATTTGTGACATTTCGAGGTGTTTCGTGTCAAACTCATTTTTTCCATTATAGGCCATCAAAAATGGTGGAAAATGGAAAAAACAGCAAGGAACAGTTGCCTAATAACATCCTAAACATAATGTATATCTCCATAAATGTTTAAATCATTTTAACCTTTTCATGCATCACTAGTGATGCACACTAAATCTGAGACGCATCACTGGTGATGCATGGGAAAAGCTTGCTCAAAGTGCTCACTATTAGCGAGTTTTGCAAATTTTCAGTATCAACCCTAACGACTGTGGGTCTCTGTGGCCTCCAGGACCCTATATTATATCTCAGGTGATGAAGCAAGAGTGGCTAGGGCTCATTTCCAGCCTCCAGGTACATGTCTGACTCCCATTTCTGACATGTATTGGTGTTTGGTGTCAAACACATTTTTTCCATTATGGGCCATGGAGCTCAGAGTCACACCACATTTCGTGTTTTGGACCCAAGGACCCCATAGTATACCTCAGATGACATACCAGGATTGTCTAAGGGCCATTTCTGTCCTCCAGGGACGACTTTTTGAAGTTTTTGGATTTAAGGGGGCAAAGTCACTTCTTCCACCCAGCCCAAGGTGCGCAAAATCGGGTACGATATCAGGTTTTTCCCTTGGCTGGAAGCTAAAAAAAACTTCAGATAATACCAAAGGTAGACAGATCAAATGAAAGCATCAGATCTGACCTTTCTAACAAGTGTATTTATGTCTTGAACACTCAAACAGTGTCTCTGATATCCAATATGAGCTATTTGACAAATTAGCAAATCTTGTCAAAAAAATTTTTGGATGATTTTTGCTAATTTTCGGTATCAACCCCCATGACTGTTTTCAGGCCCCTGTAGCCACCAGGACCCCATTATATATCTCAGGTGATATGACAAGAGTGGCTAGGGCTCATTTCCAGGCTCCAGGTACACGTCTGATTCCTATTTGTGACATTTCGAGGTGTTTCGTGTCAAACTCATTTTTTCCATTATAGGCCATCAAAAATGGTGGAAAATGGAAAAAACAGCAAGGAACAGTTGCCTAATAACATCCTAAACATAATGTATATCTCCATAAATGTTTAAATCATTTTAACCTTTTCATGCATCACTAGTGATGCACACTAAATCTGAGACGCAGCACTGGTGATGCATTTGCATCACTAGTGATGCAAATGCATCACTGGTGATGCATGGGAAAAGCTTGCTCAAAGTGCTCACTATTAGCGAGTTTTGCAAATTTTCAGTATCAACCCTAACGACTGTGGGTCTCTGTGGCCTCCAGGACCCTATATTATATCTCAGGTGATGAAGCAAGAGTGGGTAGGGCTCATTTCCAGCCTCCAGGTACATGTCTGACTCCCATTTCTGACATGTATTGGTGTTTGGTGTCAAACACATTTTTTCCATTATGGGCCATGGAGCTCAGAGTCACACCACATTTCTTGTTTTGGACCCAAGGACCCCATAGTATACCTCAGATGACATACCAGGATTGTCTAAGGGCCATTTCTGTCCTCCAGGGACGACTTTTTGAAGTTTTTGGATTTAAGGGGGCAAAGTCACTTCTTCCACCCAGCCCAAGGTGCGCAAAATCGGGTACGATATCAGGTTTTTCCCTTGGCTGGAAGCTAAAAAAAACTTCAGATAATACCAAAGGTAGACAGATCAAATGAAAGCATCAGATCTGACCTTTCTAACAAGTGTATTTATGTCTTGAACACTCAAACGGTGTCTCTGATATCCAATCTGAGCTATTTGACAAATTAGCAAATCTTGGCAAAAAAATGTTTTGACAATTTTTGCTAATTTTCGGTATCAACCCTCATGACTGTTTTCAGGCCCCTGTAGCCACCAGGACCCCATTATGTATCTCAGGTGATATGACAAGAGTGGCTAGGGCTCATTTCCAGGCTCCAGGTACACGTCTGACTCGTATTTGTGACATTTCGAGGTGTTTCGTGTCAAACTCATTTTTTCCATGATAGGCCATCAAAAATGGTGGAAAATGGAAAAAACAGCAAGGAACAGTTGCCTAATAACATCCTAAACATAATGTATATCTCCATAAATGTTTAAATCATTTTAACCTTTTCATGCATCACTAGTGAAGCACACTAAATCTGAGACGCAGCACTGGTGATGCATTTGCATCACTAGTGATGCAAATGCATCAGTGGTGATGCATGGGAAAAGCTTGCTAAAAGTGCTCACTATTAGCGAGTTTTGCAAATTTTCATTATCAACCCTAATGACTGTTTGTGGGTCCCTTTGGCCACCAGGACCCTATATTATATCTCAGGTGATGAAGCAAGAGTGGCTAGGGCTCATTTCCAGGCTCCAGGTACATGTCTGACTCCCATTTCTGACATGTTGAGGTGTTTGGAGTCAAACTAATTTTTTCCATTATGTGCCATAGAGCTCAGAGTCACACCACATTTCTAGTTTTGGACCCAAGGACCCCATAGTATACCTCAGATGACATACCAGGAGTGTCTAAGACCCATTTCTGTCCTCCAGGGACGACTTTTTGAAGTTTTTGGATTTAAGGGGGCAAAGTCACTTCTTCCACCCAGCCCAAGGTGCGCAAAATCGGGTACGATATCAGGTTTTTCCATTGGCTGGAAGCTAAAAAAAACTTCAGATAATACCAAAGGTAGACAGATCAAATGAAAGCATCAGATCTGACCTTTCTAACAAGTGTATTTATGTCTTGAACACTCAAACGGTGTCTCTGATATCCAATATGAGCTATTTGACAAATTAGCAAATCTTGTCAAAAAATTTTTTGGATGATTTTTGCTAATTTTCGGTATCAACCCCCATGACTGTTTTCAGGCCCCTGTAGCCACCAGGACCCCCTTATATATCTCAGGTGATATGACAAGAGTGGCTAGGGCTCATTTCCAGGCTCCAGGTACACGTCTGACTCCTATTTGTGACATTTCGAGGTGTTTCGTGTCAAACTCATTTTTTCCATTATAGGCCATCAAAAATGGTGGAAAATGGAAAAAACAGCAAGGAACAGTTGCCTAATAACATCCTAAACATAATGTATATCTCCATAAATGTTTAAATCATTTTAACCTTTTCATGCATCACTAGTGATGCACACTAAATCTGAGACGCATCACTGGTGATGCATGGGAAAAGCTTGCTCAAAGTGCTCACTATTAGCGAGTTTTGCAAATTTTCAGTATCAACCCTAATGACTGTGGGTCTCTGTGGCCTCCAGGACCCTATATTATATCTCAGGTGATGAAGCAAGAGTGGCTAGGGCTCATTTCCAGCCTCCAGGTACATGTCTGACTCCCGTCCCATTTCTGACATGTATTGGTGTTTGGTGTCAAACACATTTTTTCCATTATGGGCCATGGAGCTCAGAGTCACACCACATTTCGTGTTTTGGACCCAAGGACCCCATAGTATACCTCAGATGACATACCAGGATTGTCTAAGGGCCATTTCTGTCCTCCAGGGACGACTTTTTGAAGTTTTTGGATTTAAGGGGGCAAAGTCACTTCTTCCACCCAGCCCAAGGTGCGCAAAATCGGGTACGATATCAGGTTTTTCCCTTGGCTGGAAGCTAAAAAAAACTTCAGATAATACCAAAGGTAGACAGATCAAATGAAAGCATCAGATCTGACCTTTCTAACAAGTGTATTTATGTCTTGAACACTCAAACAGTGTCTCTGATATCCAATATGAGCTATTTGACAAATTAGCAAATCTTGTCAAAAAATTTTTTGGATGATTTTTGCTAATTTTCGGTATCAACCCCCATGACTGTTTTCAGGCCCCTGTAGCCACCAGGACCCCATTATATATCTCAGGTGATATGACAAGAGTGGCTAGGGCTCATTTCCAGGCTCCAGGTACACGTCTGACTCCTATTTGTGACATTTCGAGGTGTTTCGTGTCAAACTCATTTTTTCCATTATAGGCCATCAAAAATGGTGGAAAATGGAAAAAACAGCAAGGAACAGTTGCCTAATAACATCCTAAACATAATGTATATCTCCATAAATGTTTAAATCATTTTAACCTTTTCATGCATCACTAGTGATGCACACTAAATCTGAGACGCATCACTGGTGATGCATGGGAAAAGCTTGCTCAAAGTGCTCACTATTAGCGAGTTTTGCAAATTTTCAGTATCAACCCTAACGACTGTGGGTCTCTGTGGCCTCCAGGACCCTATATTATATCTCAGGTGATGAAGCAAGAGTGGCTAGGGCTCATTTCCAGCCTCCAGGTACATGTCTGACTCCCATTTCTGACATGTATTGGTGTTTGGTGTCAAACACATTTTTTCCATTATGGGCCATGGAGCTCAGAGTCACACCACATTTCGTGTTTTGGACCCAAGGACCCCATAGTATACCTCAGATGACATACCAGGATTGTCTAAGGGCCATTTCTGTCCTCCAGGGACGACTTTTTGAAGTTTTTGGATTTAAGGGGGCAAAGTCACTTCTTCCACCCAGCCCAAGGTGCGCAAAATCGGGTACGATATCAGGTTTTTCCCTTGGCTGGAAGCTAAAAAAAACTTCAGATAATACCAAAGGTAGACAGATCAAATGAAAGCATCAGATCTGACCTTTCTAACAAGTGTATTTATGTCTTGAACACTCAAACAGTGTCTCTGATATCCAATATGAGCTATTTGACAAATTAGCAAATCTTGTCAAAAAAATTTTTGGATGATTTTTGCTAATTTTCGGTATCAACCCCCATGACTGTTTTCAGGCCCCTGTAGCCACCAGGACCCCATTATATATCTCAGGTGATATGACAAGAGTGGCTAGGGCTCATTTCCAGGCTCCAGGTACACGTCTGACTCCTATTTGTGACATTTCGAGGTGTTTCGTGTCAAACTCATTTTTTCCATTATAGGCCATCAAAAATGGTGGAAAATGGAAAAAACAGCAAGGAACAGTTGCCTAATAACATCCTAAACATAATGTATATCTCCATAAATGTTTAAATCATTTTAACCTTTTCATGCATCACTAGTGATGCACACTAAATCTGAGACGCAGCACTGGTGATGCATTTGCATCACTAGTGATGCAAATGCATCACTGGTGATGCATGGGAAAAGCTTGCTCAAAGTGCTCACTATTAGCGAGTTTTGCAAATTTTCAGTATCAACCCTAACGACTGTGGGTCTCTGTGGCCTCCAGGACCCTATATTATATCTCAGGTGATGAAGCAAGAGTGGCTAGGGCTCATTTCCAGCCTCCAGGTACATGTCTGACTCCCATTTCTGACATGTATTGGTGTTTGGTGTCAAACACATTTTTTCCATTATGGGCCATGGAGCTCAGAGTCACACCACATTTCGTGTTTTGGACCCAAGGACCCCATAGTATACCTCAGATGACATACCAGGATTGTCTAAGGGCCATTTCTGTCCTCCAGGGACGACTTTTTGAAGTTTTTGGATTTAAGGGGGCAAAGTCACTTCTTCCACCCAGCCCAAGGTGCGCAAAATCGGGTACGATATCAGGTTTTTCCCTTGGCTGGAAGCTAAAAAAAACTTCAGATAATACCAAAGGTAGACAGATCAAATGAAAGCATCAGATCTGACCTTTCTAACAAGTGTATTTATGTCTTGAACACTCAAACAGTGTCTCTGATATCCAATATGAGCTATTTGACAAATTAGCAAATCTTGTCAAAAAAATTTTTGGATGATTTTTGCTAATTTTCGGTATCAACCCCCATGACTGTTTTCAGGCCCCTGTAGCCACCAGGACCCCATTATATATCTCAGGTGATATGACAAGAGTGGCTAGGGCTCATTTCCAGGCTCCAGGTACACGTCTGACTCCTATTTGTGACATTTCGAGGTGTTTCGTGTCAAACTCATTTTTTCCATTATAGGCCATCAAAAATGGTGGAAAATGGAAAAAACAGCAAGGAACAGTTGCCTAATAACATCCTAAACATAATGTATATCTCCATAAATGTTTAAATCATTTTAACCTTTTCATGCATCACTAGTGATGCACACTAAATCTGAGACGCATCACTGGTGATGCATGGGAAAAGCTTGCTCAAAGTGCTCACTATTAGCGAGTTTTGCAAATTTTCAGTATCAACCCTAACGACTGTGGGTCTCTGTGGCCTCCAGGACCCTATATTATATCTCAGGTGATGAAGCAAGAGTGGCTAGGGCTCATTTCCAGCCTCCAGGTACATGTCTGACTCCCATTTCTGACATGTATTGGTGTTTGGTGTCAAACACATTTTTTCCATTATGGGCCATGGAGCTCAGAGTCACACCACATTTCGTGTTTTGGACCCAAGGACCCCATAGTATACCTCAGATGACATACCAGGATTGTCTAAGGGCCATTTCTGTCCTCCAGGGACGACTTTTTGAAGTTTTTGGATTTAAGGGGGCAAAGTCACTTCTTCCACCCAGCCCAAGGTGCGCAAAATCGGGTACGATATCAGGTTTTTCCCTTGGCTGGAAGCTAAAAAAAACTTCAGATAATACCAAAGGTAGACAGATCAAATGAAAGCATCAGATCTGACCTTTCTAACAAGTGTATTTATGTCTTGAACACTCAAACAGTGTCTCTGATATCCAATATGAGCTATTTGACAAATTAGCAAATCTTGTCAAAAAAAATTTTGGATGATTTTTGCTAATTTTCGGTATCAACCCCCATGACTGTTTTCAGGCCCCTGTAGCCACCAGGACCCCATTATATATCTCAGGTGATATGACAAGAGTGGCTAGGGATCATTTCCAGGCTCCAGGTACACGTCTGACTCCTATTTGTGACATTTCGAGGTGTTTCGTGTCAAACTCATTTTTTCCATTATAGGCCATCAAAAATGGTGGAAAATGGAAAAAACAGCAAGGAACAGTTGCCTAATAACATCCTAAACATAATGTATATCTCCATAAATGTTTAAATCATTTTAACCTTTTCATGCATCACTAGTGATGCACACTAAATCTGAGACGCATCACTGGTGATGCATGGGAAAAGCTTGCTCAAAGTGCTCACTATTAGCGAGTTTTGCAAATTTTCAGTATCAACCCTAATGACTGTGGGTCTCTGTGGCCTCCAGGACCCTATATTATATCTCAGGTGATGAAGAAAGAGTGGCTAGGGCTCATTTCCAGCCTCCAGGTACATGTCTGACTCCCGTCCCATTTCTGACATGTATTGGTGTTTGGTGTCAAACACATTTTTTCCATTATGGGCCATGGAGCTCAGAGTCACACCACATTTCGTGTTTTGGACCCAAGGACCCCATAGTATACCTCAGATGACATACCAGGATTGTCTAAGGGCCATTTCTGTCCTCCAGGGACGACTTTTTGAAGTTTTTGGATTTAAGGGGGCAAAGTCACTTCTTCCACCCAGCCCAAGGTGCGCAAAATCGGGTACGATATCAGGTTTTTCCCTTGGCTGGAAGCTAAAAAAAACTTCAGATAATACCAAAGGTAGACAGATCAAATGAAAGCATCAGATCTGACCTTTCTAACAAGTGTATTTATGTCTTGAACACTCAAACAGTGTCTCTGATATCCAATATGAGCTATTTGACAAATTAGCAAATCTTGTCAAAAAATTTTTTGGATGATTTTTGCTAATTTTCGGTATCAACCCCCATGACTGTTTTCAGGCCCCTGTAGCCACCAGGACCCCATTATATATCTCAGGTGATATGACAAGAGTGGCTAGGGCTCATTTCCAGGCTCCAGGTACACGTCTGACTCCTATTTGTGACATTTCGAGGTGTTTCGTGTCAAACTCATTTTTTCCATTATAGGCCATCAAAAATGGTGGAAAATGGAAAAAACAGCAAGGAACAGTTGCCTAATAACATCCTAAACATAATGTATATCTCCATAAATGTTTAAATCATTTTAACCTTTTCATGCATCACTAGTGATGCACACTAAATCTGAGACGCATCACTGGTGATGCATGGGAAAAGCTTGCTCAAAGTGCTCACTATTAGCGAGTTTTGCAAATTTTCAGTATCAACCCTAACGACTGTGGGTCTCTGTGGCCTCCAGGACCCTATATTATATCTCAGGTGATGAAGCAAGAGTGGCTAGGGCTCATTTCCAGCCTCCAGGTACATGTCTGACTCCCATTTCTGACATGTATTGGTGTTTGGTGTCAAACACATTTTTTCCATTATGGGCCATGGAGCTCAGAGTCACACCACATTTCGTGTTTTGGACCCAAGGACCCCATAGTATACCTCAGATGACATACCAGGATTGTCTAAGGGCCATTTCTGTCCTCCAGGGACGACTTTTTGAAGTTTTTGGATTTAAGGGGGCAAAGTCACTTCTTCCACCCAGCCCAAGGTGCGCAAAATCGGGTACGATATCAGGTTTTTCCCTTGGCTGGAAGCTAAAAAAAACTTCAGATAATACCAAAGGTAGACAGATCAAATGAAAGCATCAGATCTGACCTTTCTAACAAGTGTATTTATGTCTTGAACACTCAAACAGTGTCTCTGATATCCAATATGAGCTATTTGACAAATTAGCAAATCTTGTCAAAAAAATTTTTGGATGATTTTTGCTAATTTTCGGTATCAACCCCCATGACTGTTTTCAGGCCCCTGTAGCCACCAGGACCCCATTATATATCTCAGGTGATATGACAAGAGTGGCTAGGGCTCATTTCCAGGCTCCAGGTACACGTCTGACTCCTATTTGTGACATTTCGAGGTGTTTCGTGTCAAACTCATTTTTTCCATTATAGGCCATCAAAAATGGTGGAAAATGGAAAAAACAGCAAGGAACAGTTGCCTAATAACATCCTAAACATAATGTATATCTCCATAAATGTTTAAATCATTTTAACCTTTTCATGCATCACTAGTGATGCACACTAAATCTGAGACGCAGCACTGGTGATGCATTTGCATCACTAGTGATGCAAATGCATCACTGGTGATGCATGGGAAAAGCTTGCTCAAAGTGCTCACTATTAGCGAGTTTTGCAAATTTTCAGTATCAACCCTAACGACTGTGGGTCTCTGTGGCCTCCAGGACCCTATATTATATCTCAGGTGATGAAGCAAGAGTGGCTAGGGCTCATTTCCAGCCTCCAGGTACATGTCTGACTCCCATTTCTGACATGTATTGGTGTTTGGTGTCAAACACATTTTTTCCATTATGGGCCATGGAGCTCAGAGTCACACCACATTTCGTGTTTTGGACCCAAGGACCCCATAGTATACCTCAGATGACATACCAGGATTGTCTAAGGGCCATTTCTGTCCTCCAGGGACGACTTTTTGAAGTTTTTGGATTTAAGGGGGCAAAGTCACTTCTTCCACCCAGCCCAAGGTGCGCAAAATCGGGTACGATATCAGGTTTTTCCCTTGGCTGGAAGCTAAAAAAAACTTCAGATAATACCAAAGGTAGACAGATCAAATGAAAGCATCAGATCTGACCTTTCTAACAAGTGTATTTATGTCTTGAACACTCAAACAGTGTCTCTGATATCCAATATGAGCTATTTGACAAATTAGCAAATCTTGTCAAAAAAATTTTTGGATGATTTTTGCTAATTTTCGGTATCAACCCCCATGACTGTTTTCAGGCCCCTGTAGCCACCAGGACCCCATTATATATCTCAGGTGATATGACAAGAGTGGCTAGGGCTCATTTCCAGGCTCCAGGTACACGTCTGACTCCTATTTGTGACATTTCGAGGTGTTTCGTGTCAAACTCATTTTTTCCATTATAGGCCATCAAAAATGGTGGAAAATGGAAAAAACAGCAAGGAACAGTTGCCTAATAACATCCTAAACATAATGTATATCTCCATAAATGTTTAAATCATTTTAACCTTTTCATGCATCACTAGTGATGCACACTAAATCTGAGACGCATCACTGGTGATGCATGGGAAAAGCTTGCTCAAAGTGCTCACTATTAGCGAGTTTTGCAAATTTTCAGTATCAACCCTAACGACTGTGGGTCTCTGTGGCCTCCAGGACCCTATATTATATCTCAGGTGATGAAGCAAGAGTGGCTAGGGCTCATTTCCAGCCTCCAGGTACATGTCTGACTCCCATTTCTGACATGTATTGGTGTTTGGTGTCAAACACATTTTTTCCATTATGGGCCATGGAGCTCAGAGTCACACCACATTTCGTGTTTTGGACCCAAGGACCCCATAGTATACCTCAGATGACATACCAGGATTGTCTAAGGGCCATTTCTGTCCTCCAGGGACGACTTTTTGAAGTTTTTGGATTTAAGGGGGCAAAGTCACTTCTTCCACCCAGCCCAAGGTGCGCAAAATCGGGTACGATATCAGGTTTTTCCCTTGGCTGGAAGCTAAAAAAAACTTCAGATAATACCAAAGGTAGACAGATCAAATGAAAGCATCAGATCTGACCTTTCTAACAAGTGTATTTATGTCTTGAACACTCAAACAGTGTCTCTGATATCCAATATGAGCTATTTGACAAATTAGCAAATCTTGTCAAAAAAAATTTTGGATGATTTTTGCTAATTTTCGGTATCAACCCCCATGACTGTTTTCAGGCCCCTGTAGCCACCAGGACCCCATTATATATCTCAGGTGATATGACAAGAGTGGCTAGGGATCATTTCCAGGCTCCAGGTACACGTCTGACTCCTATTTGTGACATTTCGAGGTGTTTCGTGTCAAACTCATTTTTTCCATTATAGGCCATCAAAAATGGTGGAAAATGGAAAAAACAGCAAGGAACAGTTGCCTAATAACATCCTAAACATAATGTATATCTCCATAAATGTTTAAATCATTTTAACCTTTTCATGCATCACTAGTGATGCACACTAAATCTGAGACGCAGCACTGGTGATGCATTTGCATCACTAGTGATGCAAATGCATCACTGGTGATGCATGGGAAAAGCTTGCTCAAAGTGCTCACTATTAGCGAGTTTTGCAAATTTTCAGTATCAACCCTAACGACTGTGGGTCTCTGTGGCCTCCAGGACCCTATATTATATCTCAGGTGATGAAGCAAGAGTGGCTAGGGCTCATTTCCAGCCTCCAGGTACATGTCTGACTCCCATTTCTGACATGTATTGGTGTTTGGTGTCAAACACATTTTTTCCATTATGGGCCATGGAGCTCAGAGTCACACCACATTTCTTGTTTTGGACCCAAGGACCCCATAGTATACCTCATATGACATACCAGGATTGTCTAAGGGCCATTTCTGTCCTCCAGGGACGACTTTTTGAAGTTTTTGGATTTAAGGGGGCAAAGTCACTTCTTCCACCCAGCCCAAGGTGCTCAAAATCGGGTACGATATCAGGTTTTTCCCTTGGCTGGAAGCTAAAAAAAAACTTCAGATAATACCAAAGGTAGACAGATCAAATGAAAGCATCAGATCTGACCTTTCTAACAAGTGTATTTATGTCTTGAACACTCAAACGGTGTCTCTGATATCCAATCTGAGCTATTTGACAAATTAGCAAATCTTTTCCAAAAACTTTTTTTGACGATTTTTGCTAATTTTCGGTATCAACCCCCATGACTGTTTTCAGGCCCCTGTAGCCACCAGGACCCCATTATGTATCTCAGGTGATATGACAAGAGTGGCTAGGGCTCATTTCCAGGCTCCAGGTACACGTCTGACTCGTATTTGTGACATTTCGAGGTGTTTCGTGTCAAACTCATTTTTTCCATGATAGGCCATCAAAAATGGTGGAAAATGGAAAAAACAGCAAGGAACAGTTGCCTAATAACATCCTAAACATAATGTATATCTCCATAAATGTTTAAATCATTTTAACCTTTTCATGCATCACTAGTGAAGCACACTAAATCTGAGACGCAGCACTGGTGATGCATTCGCATCACTAGTGATGCAAATGCATCAGTGGTGATGCATGGGAAAAGCTTGCTAAAAGTGCTCACTATTAGCGAGTTTTGCAAATTTTCATTATCAACCCTAATGACTGTTTGTGGGTCCCTTTGGCCACCAGGACCCTATATTATATCTCAGGTGATGAAGCAAGAGTGGCTAGGGCTCATTTCCAGGCTCCAGGTACATGTCTGACTCCCATTTCTGACATGTTGAGGTGTTTGGAGTCAAACTAATTTTTTCCATTATGTGCCATAGAGCTCAGAGTCACACCACATTTCTAGTTTTGGACCCAAGGACCCCATAGTATACCTCAGATGACATACCAGGAGTGTCTAAGACCCATTTCTGTCCTCCAGGGACGACTTTTTGAAGTTTTTGGATTTAAGGGGGCAAAGTCACTTCTTCCACCCAGCCCAAGGTGCGCAAAATCGGGTACGATATCAGGTTTTTCCCTTGGCTGGAAGCTAAAAAAAACTTCAGATAATACCAAAGGTAGACAGATCAAATGAAAGCATCAGATCTGACCTTTCTAACAAGTGTATTTATGTCTTGAACACTCAAACGGTGTCTCTGATATCCAATATGAGCTATTTGACAAATTAGCAAATCTTGTCAAAAAAATTTTTGGATGATTTTTGCTAATTTTCGGTATCAACCCCCATGACTGTTTTCAGGCTCCTGTAGCCACCAGGACCCCATTATATATCTCAGGTGATATGACAAGAGTGGCTAGGGCTCATTTCCAGGCTCCAGGTACACGTCTGACTCCTATTTGTGACATTTCGAGGTGTTTCGTGTCAAACTCATTTTTTCCATTATAGGCCATCAAAAATGGTGGAAAATGGAAAAAACAGCAAGGAACAGTTGCCTAATAACATCCTAAACATAATGTATATCTCCCTAAATGTTTAAATCATTTTAACCTTTTCATGCATCACTAGTGATGCACACTAAATCTGAGACGCAGCACTGGTGATGCATTTGCATCACTAGTGATGCAAATGCATCACTGGTGATGCATGGGAAAAGCTTGCTCAAAGTGCTCACTATTAGCGAGTTTTGCAAATTTTCAGTATCAACCCTAACGACTGTGGGTCTCTGTGGCCTCCAGGACCCTATATTATATCTCAGGTGATGAAGCAAGAGTGGCTAGGGCTCATTTCCAGCCTCCAGGTACATGTCTGACTCCCATTTCTGACATGTATTGGTGTTTGGTGTCAAACACATTTTTTCCATTATGGGCCATGGAGCTCAGAGTCACACCACATTTCGTGTTTTGGACCCAAGGACCCCATAGTATACCTCAGATGACATACCAGGATTGTCTAAGGGCCATTTCTGTCCTCCAGGGACGACTTTTTGAAGTTTTTGGATTTAAGGGGGCAAAGTCACTTCTTCCACCCAGCCCAAGGTGCGCAAAATCGGGTACGATATCAGGTTTTTCCCTTGGCTGGAAGCTAAAAAAAACTTCAGATAATACCAAAGGTAGACAGATCAAATGAAAGCATCAGATCTGACCTTTCTAACAAGTGTATTTATGTCTTGAACACTCAAACGGTGTCTCTGATATCCAATCTGAGCTATTTGACAAATTAGCAAATCTTGGCAAAAAAATGTTTTGACAATTTTTGCTAATTTTCGGTATCAACCCTCATGACTGTTTTCAGGCCCCTGTAGCCACCAGGACCCCATTATGTATCTCAGGTGATATGACAAGAGTGGCTAGGGCTCATTTCCAGGCTCCAGGTACACGTCTGACTCGTATTTGTGACATTTCGAGGTGTTTCGTGTCAAACTCATTTTTTCCATGATAGGCCATCAAAAATGGTGGAAAATGGAAAAAACAGCAAGGAACAGTTGCCTAATAACATCCTAAACATAATGTATATCTCCATAAATGTTTAAATCATTTTAACCTTTTCATGCATCACTAGTGAAGCACACTAAATCTGAGACGCAGCACTGGTGATGCATTTGCATCACTAGTGATGCAAATGCATCAGTGGTGATGCATGGGAAAAGCTTGCTAAAAGTGCTCACTATTAGCGAGTTTTGCAAATTTTCATTATCAACCCTAATGACTGTTTGTGGGTCCCTTTGGCCACCAGGACCCTATATTATATCTCAGGTGATGAAGCAAGAGTGGCTAGGGCTCATTTCCAGGCTCCAGGTACATGTCTGACTCCCATTTCTGACATGTTGAGGTGTTTGGAGTCAAACTAATTTTTTCCATTATGTGCCATAGAGCTCAGAGTCACACCACATTTCTAGTTTTGGACCTAAGGACCCCATAGTATACCTCAGATGACATACCAGGAGTGTCTAAGACCCATTTCTGTCCTCCAGGGACGACTTTTTGAAGTTTTTGGATTTAAGGGGGCAAAGTCACTTCTTCCACCCAGCCCAAGGTGCGCAAAATCGGGTACGATATCAGGTTTTTCCCTTGGCTGGAAGCTAAAAAAAACTTCAGATAATACCAAAGGTAGACAGATCAAATGAAAGCATCAGATCTGACCTTTCTAACAAGTGTATTTATGTCTTGAACACTCAAACAGTGTCTCTGATATCCAATATGAGCTATTTGACAAATTAGCAAATCTTGTCAAAAAACTTTTTGGATGATTTTTGCTAATTTTCGGTATCAACCCCCATGACTGTTTTCAGGCCCCTGTAGCCACCAGGACCCCATTATATATCTCAGGTGATATGACAAGAGTGGCTAGGGCTCATTTCCAGGCTCCAGGTACACGTCTGACTCCTATTTGTGACATTTCGAGGTGTTTCGTGTCAAACTCATTTTTTCCATTATAGGCCATCAAAAATGGTGGAAAATGGAAAAAACAGCAAGGAACAGTTGCCTAATAACATCCTAAACATAATGTATATCTCCATAAATGTTTAAATCATTTTAACCTTTTCATGCATCACTAGTGATGCACACTAAATCTGAGACGCATCACTGGTGATGCATGGGAAAAGCTTGCTCAAAGTGCTCACTATTAGCGAGTTTTGCAAATTTTCAGTATCAACCCTAACGACTGTGGGTCTCTGTGGCCTCCAGGACCCTATATTATATCTCAGGTGATGAAGCAAGAGTGGCTAGGGCTCATTTCCAGCCTCCAGGTACATGTCTGACTCCCATTTCTGACATGTATTGGTGTTTGGTGTCAAACACATTTTTTCCATTATGGGCCATGGAGCTCAGAGTCACACCACATTTCGTGTTTTGGACCCAAGGACCCCATAGTATACCTCAGATGACATACCAGGATTGTCTAAGGGCCATTTCTGTCCTCCAGGGACGACTTTTTGAAGTTTTTGGATTTAAGGGGGCAAAGTCACTTCTTCCACCCAGCCCAAGGTGCGCAAAATCGGGTACGATATCAGGTTTTTCCCTTGGCTGGAAGCTAAAAAAAACTTCAGATAATACCAAAGGTAGACAGATCAAATGAAAGCATCAGATCTGACCTTTCTAACAAGTGTATTTATGTCTTGAACACTCAAACAGTGTCTCTGATATCCAATATGAGCTATTTGACAAATTAGCAAATCTTGTCAAAAAAATTTTTGGATGATTTTTGCTAATTTTCGGTATCAACCCCCATGACTGTTTTCAGGCCCCTGTAGCCACCAGGACCCCATTATATATCTCAGGTGATATGACAAGAGTGGCTAGGGCTCATTTCCAGGCTCCAGGTACACGTCTGACTCCTATTTGTGACATTTCGAGGTGTTTCGTGTCAAACTCATTTTTTCCATTATAGGCCATCAAAAATGGTGGAAAATGGAAAAAACAGCAAGGAACAGTTGCCTAATAACATCCTAAACATAATGTATATCTCCATAAATGTTTAAATCATTTTAACCTTTTCATGCATCACTAGTGATGCACACTAAATCTGAGACGCAGCACTGGTGATGCATTTGCATCACTAGTGATGCAAATGCATCACTGGTGATGCATGGGAAAAGCTTGCTCAAAGTGCTCACTATTAGCGAGTTTTGCAAATTTTCAGTATCAACCCTAACGACTGTGGGTCTCTGTGGCCTCCAGGACCCTATATTATATCTCAGGTGATGAAGCAAGAGTGGCTAGGGCTCATTTCCAGCCTCCAGGTACATGTCTGACTCCCATTTCTGACATGTATTGGTGTTTGGTGTCAAACACATTTTTTCCATTATGGGCCATGGAGCTCAGAGTCACACCACATTTCTTGTTTTGGACCCAAGGACCCCATAGTATACCTCAGATGACATACCAGGATTGTCTAAGGGCCATTTCTGTCCTCCAGGGACGACTTTTTGAAGTTTTTGGATTTAAGGGGGCAAAGTCACTTCTTCCACCCAGCCCAAGGTGCGCAAAATCGGGTACGATATCAGGTTTTTCCCTTGGCTGGAAGCTAAAAAAAACTTCAGATAATACCAAAGGTAGACAGATCAAATGAAAGCATCAGATCTGACCTTTCTAACAAGTGTATTTATGTCTTGAACACTCAAACGGTGTCTCTGATATCCAATCTGAGCTATTTGACAAATTAGCAAATCTTGGCAAAAAAATGTTTTGACAATTTTTGCTAATTTTCGGTATCAACCCTCATGACTGTTTTCAGGCCCCTGTAGCCACCAGGACCCCATTATGTATCTCAGGTGATATGACAAGAGTGGCTAGGGCTCATTTCCAGGCTCCAGGTACACGTCTGACTCGTATTTGTGACATTTCGAGGTGTTTCGTGTCAAACTCATTTTTTCCATGATAGGCCATCAAAAATGGTGGAAAATGGAAAAAACAGCAAGGAACAGTTGCCTAATAACATCCTAAACATAATGTATATCTCCATAAATGTTTAAATCATTTTAACCTTTTCATGCATCACTAGTGAAGCACACTAAATCTGAGACGCAGCACTGGTGATGCATTTGCATCACTAGTGATGCAAATGCATCAGTGGTGATGCATGGGAAAAGCTTGCTAAAAGTGCTCACTATTAGCGAGTTTTGCAAATTTTCATTATCAACCCTAATGACTGTTTGTGGGTCCCTTTGGCCACCAGGACCCTATATTATATCTCAGGTGATGAAGCAAGAGTGGCTAGGGCTCATTTCCAGGCTCCAGGTACATGTCTGACTCCCATTTCTGACATGTTGAGGTGTTTGGAGTCAAACTAATTTTTTCCATTATGTGCCATAGAGCTCAGAGTCACACCACATTTCTAGTTTTGGACCCAAGGACCCCATAGTATACCTCAGATGACATACCAGGAGTGTCTAAGACCCATTTCTGTCCTCCAGGGACGACTTTTTGAAGTTTTTGGATTTAAGGGGGCAAAGTCACTTCTTCCACCCAGCCCAAGGTGCGCAAAATCGGGTACGATATCAGGTTTTTCCCTTGGCTGGAAGCTAAAAAAAACTTCAGATAATACCAAAGGTAGACAGATCAAATGAAAGCATCAGATCTGACCTTTCTAACAAGTGTATTTATGTCTTGAACACTCAAACGGTGTCTCTGATATCCAATATGAGCTATTTGACAAATTAGCAAATCTTGTCAAAAAAATTTTTGGATGATTTTTGCTAATTTTCGGTATCAACCCCCATGACTGTTTTCAGGCCCCTGTAGCCACCAGGACCCCCTTATATATCTCAGGTGATATGACAAGAGTGGCTAGGGCTCATTTCCAGGCTCCAGGTACACGTCTGACTCCTATTTGTGACATTTCGAGGTGTTTCGTGTCAAACTCATTTTTTCCATTATAGGCCATCAAAAATGGTGGAAAATGGAAAAAACAGCAAGGAACAGTTGCCTAATAACATCCTAAACATAATGTATATCTCCATAAATGTTTAAATCATTTTAACCTTTTCATGCATCACTAGTGATGCACACTAAATCTGAGACGCATCACTGGTGATGCATGGGAAAAGCTTGCTCAAAGTGCTCACTATTAGCGAGTTTTGCAAATTTTCAGTATCAACCCTAACGACTGTGGGTCTCTGTGGCCTCCAGGACCCTATATTATATCTCAGGTGATGAAGCAAGAGTGGCTAGGGCTCATTTCCAGCCTCCAGGTACATGTCTGACTCCCATTTCTGACATGTATTGGTGTTTGGTGTCAAACACATTTTTTCCATTATGGGCCATGGAGCTCAGAGTCACACCACATTTCGTGTTTTGGACCCAAGGACCCCATAGTATACCTCAGATGACATACCAGGATTGTCTAAGGGCCATTTCTGTCCTCCAGGGACGACTTTTTGAAGTTTTTGGATTTAAGGGGGCAAAGTCACTTCTTCCACCCAGCCCAAGGTGCGCAAAATCGGGTACGATATCAGGTTTTTCCCTTGGCTGGAAGCTAAAAAAAACTTCAGATAATACCAAAGGTAGACAGATCAAATGAAAGCATCAGATCTGACCTTTCTAACAAGTGTATTTATGTCTTGAACACTCAAACAGTGTCTCTGATATCCAATATGAGCTATTTGACAAATTAGCAAATCTTGTCAAAAAATTTTTTGGATGATTTTTGCTAATTTTCGGTATCAACCCCCATGACTGTTTTCAGGCCCCTGTAGCCACCAGGACCCCATTATATATCTCAGGTGATATGACAAGAGTGGCTAGGGCTCATTTCCAGGCTCCAGGTACACGTCTGACTCCTATTTGTGACATTTCGAGGTGTTTCGTGTCAAACTCATTTTTTCCATTATAGGCCATCAAAAATGGTGGAAAATGGAAAAAACAGCAAGGAACAGTTGCCTAATAACATCCTAAACATAATGTATATCTCCATAAATGTTTAAATCATGTTAACCTTTTCATGCATCACTAGTGATGCACACTAAATCTGAGACGCATCACTGGTGATGCATGGGAAAAGCTTGCTCAAAGTGCTCACTATTAGCGAGTTTTGCAAATTTTCAGTATCAACCCTAACGACTGTGGGTCTCTGTGGCCTCCAGGACCCTATATTATATCTCAGGTGATGAAGCAAGAGTGGCTAGGGCTCATTTCCAGCCTCCAGGTACATGTCTGACTCCCATTTCTGACATGTATTGGTGTTTGGTGTCAAACACATTTTTTCCATTATGGGCCATGGAGCTCAGAGTCACACCACATTTCGTGTTTTGGACCCAAGGACCCCATAGTATACCTCAGATGACATACCAGGATTGTCTAAGGGCCATTTCTGTCCTCCAGGGACGACTTTTTGAAGTTTTTGGATTTAAGGGGGCAAAGTCACTTCTTCCACCCAGCCCAAGGTGCGCAAAATCGGGTACGATATCAGGTTTTTCCCTTGGCTGGAAGCTAAAAAAAACTTCAGATAATACCAAAGGTAGACAGATCAAATGAAAGCATCAGATCTGACCTTTCTAACAAGTGTATTTATGTCTTGAACACTCAAACAGTGTCTCTGATATCCAATATGAGCTATTTGACAAATTAGCAAATCTTGTCAAAAAAATTTTTGGATGATTTTTGCTAATTTTCGGTATCAACCCCCATGACTGTTTTCAGGCCCCTGTAGCCACCAGGACCCCATTATATATCTCAGGTGATATGACAAGAGTGGCTAGGGCTCATTTCCAGGCTCCAGGTACACGTCTGACTCCTATTTGTGACATTTCGAGGTGTTTCGTGTCAAACTCATTTTTTCCATTATAGGCCATCAAAAATGGTGGAAAATGGAAAAAACAGCAAGGAACAGTTGCCTAATAACATCCTAAACATAATGTATATCTCCATAAATGTTTAAATCATTTTAACCTTTTCATGCATCACTAGTGATGCACACTAAATCTGAGACGCATCACTGGTGATGCATGGGAAAAGCTTGCTCAAAGTGCTCACTATTAGCGAGTTTTGCAAATTTTCAGTATCAACCCTAACGACTGTGGGTCTCTGTGGCCTCCAGGACCCTATATTATATCTCAGGTGATGAAGCAAGAGTGGCTAGGGCTCATTTCCAGCCTCCAGGTACATGTCTGACTCCCATTTCTGACATGTATTGGTGTTTGGTGTCAAACACATTTTTTCCATTATGGGCCATGGAGCTCAGAGTCACACCACATTTCGTGTTTTGGACCCAAGGACCCCATAGTATACCTCAGATGACATACCAGGATTGTCTAAGGGCCATTTCTGTCCTCCAGGGACGACTTTTTGAAGTTTTTGGATTTAAGGGGGCAAAGTCACTTCTTCCACCCAGCCCAAGGTGCGCAAAATCGGGTACGATATCAGGTTTTTCCCTTGGCTGGAAGCTAAAAAAAACTTCAGATAATACCAAAGGTAGACAGATCAAATGAAAGCATCAGATCTGACCTTTCTAACAAGTGTATTTATGTCTTGAACACTCAAACAGTGTCTCTGATATCCAATATGAGCTATTTGACAAATTAGCAAATCTTGTCAAAAAAATTTTTGGATGATTTTTGCTAATTTTCGGTATCAACCCCCATGACTGTTTTCAGGCCCCTGTAGCCACCAGGACCCCATTATATATCTCAGGTGATATGACAAGAGTGGCTAGGGCTCATTTCCAGGCTCCAGGTACACGTCTGACTCCTATTTGTGACATTTCGAGGTGTTTCGTGTCAAACTCATTTTTTCCATTATAGGCCATCAAAAATGGTGGAAAATGGAAAAAACAGCAAGGAACAGTTGCCTAATAACATCCTAAACATAATGTATATCTCCATAAATGTTTAAATCATTTTAACCTTTTCATGCATCACTAGTGATGCACACTAAATCTGAGACGCAGCACTGGTGATGCATTTGCATCACTAGTGATGCAAATGCATCACTGGTGATTCATGGGAAAAGCTTGCTCAAAGTGCTCACTATTAGCGAGTTTTGCAAATTTTCAGTATCAACCCTAACGACTGTGGGTCTCTGTGGCCTCCAGGACCCTATATTATATCTCAGGTGATGAAGCAAGAGTGGCTAGGGCTCATTTCCAGCCTCCAGGTACATGTCTGACTCCCATTTCTGACATGTATTGGTGTTTGGTGTCAAACACATTTTTTCCATTATGGGCCATGGAGCTCAGAGTCACACCACATTTCTTGTTTTGGACCCAAGGACCCCATAGTATACCTCAGATGACATACCAGGATTGTCTAAGGGCCATTTCTGTCCTCCAGGGACGACTTTTTGAAGTTTTTGGATTTAAGGGGGCAAAGTCACTTCTTCCACCCAGCCCAAGGTGCGCAAAATCGGGTACGATATCAGGTTTTTCCCTTGGCTGGAAGCTAAAAAAAACTTCAGATAATACCAAAGGTAGACAGATCAAATGAAAGCATCAGATCTGACCTTTCTAACAAGTGTATTTATGTCTTGAACACTCAAACGGTGTCTCTGATATCCAATCTGAGCTATTTGACAAATTAGCAAATCTTGGCAAAAAAATGTTTTGACAATTTTTGCTAATTTTCGGTATCAACCCTCATGACTGTTTTCAGGCCCCTGTAGCCACCAGGACCCCATTATGTATCTCAGGTGATATGACAAGAGTGGCTAGGGCTCATTTCCAGGCTCCAGGTACACGTCTGACTCGTATTTGTGACATTTCGAGGTGTTTCGTGTCAAACTCATTTTTTCCATGATAGGCCATCAAAAATGGTGGAAAATGGAAAAAACAGCAAGGAACAGTTGCCTAATAACATCCTAAACATAATGTATATCTCCATAAATGTTTAAATCATTTTAACCTTTTCATGCATCACTAGTGAAGCACACTAAATCTGAGACGCAGCACTGGTGATGCATTTGCATCACTAGTGATGCAAATGCATCAGTGGTGATGCATGGGAAAAGCTTGCTAAAAGTGCTCACTATTAGCGAGTTTTGCAAATTTTCATTATCAACCCTAATGACTGTTTGTGGGTCCCTTTGGCCACCAGGACCCTATATTATATCTCAGGTGATGAAGCAAGAGTGGCTAGGGCTCATTTCCAGGCTCCAGGTACATGTCTGACTCCCATTTCTGACATGTTGAGGTGTTTGGAGTCAAACTAATTTTTTCCATTATGTGCCATAGAGCTCAGAGTCACACCACATTTCTAGTTTTGGACCCAAGGACCCCATAGTATACCTCAGATGACATACCAGGAGTGTCTAAGACCCATTTCTGTCCTCCAGGGACGACTTTTTGAAGTTTTTGGATTTAAGGGGGCAAAGTCACTTCTTCCACCCAGCCCAAGGTGCGCAAAATCGGGTACGATATCAGGTTTTTCCCTTGGCTGGAAGCTAAAAAAAACTTCAGATAATACCAAAGGTAGACAGATCAAATGAAAGCATCAGATCTGACCTTTCTAACAAGTGTATTTATGTCTTGAACACTCAAACGGTGTCTCTGATATCCAATATGAGCTATTTGACAAATTAGCAAATCTTGTCAAAAAAATTTTTGGATGATTTTTGCTAATTTTCGGTATCAACCCCCATGACTGTTTTCAGGCCCCTGTAGCCACCAGGACCCCCTTATATATCTCAGGTGATATGACAAGAGTGGCTAGGGCTCATTTCCAGGCTCCAGGTACACGTCTGACTCCTATTTGTGACATTTCGAGGTGTTTCGTGTCAAACTCATTTTTTCCATTATAGGCCATCAAAAATGGTGGAAAATGGAAAAAACAGCAAGGAACAGTTGCCTAATAACATCCTAAACATAATGTATATCTCCATAAATGTTTAAATCATTTTAACCTTTTCATGCATCACTAGTGATGCACACTAAATCTGAGACGCATCACTGGTGATGCATGGGAAAAGCTTGCTCAAAGTGCTCACTATTAGCGAGTTTTGCAAATTTTCAGTATCAACCCTAATGACTGTGGGTCTCTGTGGCCTCCAGGACCCTATATTATATCTCAGGTGATGAAGCAAGAGTGGCTAGGGCTCATTTCCAGCCTCCAGGTACATGTCTGACTCCCATTTCTGACATGTATTGGTGTTTGGTGTCAAACACATTTTTTCCATTATGGGCCATGGAGCTCAGAGTCACACCACATTTCGTGTTTTGGACCCAAGGACCCCATAGTATACCTCAGATGACATACCAGGATTGTCTAAGGGCCATTTCTGTCCTCCAGGGACGACTTTTTGAAGTTTTTGGATTTAAGGGGGCAAAGTCACTTCTTCCACCCAGCCCAAGGTGCGCAAAATCGGGTACGATATCAGGTTTTTCCCTTGGCTGGAAGCTAAAAAAAACTTCAGATAATACCAAAGGTAGACAGATCAAATGAAAGCATCAGATCTGACCTTTCTAACAAGTGTATTTATGTCTTGAACACTCAAACAGTGTCTCTGATATCCAATATGAGCTATTTGACAAATTAGCAAATCTTGTCAAAAAATTTTTTGGATGATTTTTGCTAATTTTCGGTATCAACCCCCATGACTGTTTTCAGGCCCCTGTAGCCACCAGGACCCCATTATATATCTCAGGTGATATGACAAGAGTGGCTAGGGCTCATTTCCAGGCTCCAGGTACACGTCTGACTCCTATTTGTGACATTTCGAGGTGTTTCGTGTCAAACTCATTTTTTCCATTATAGGCCATCAAAAATGGTGGAAAATGGAAAAAACAGCAAGGAACAGTTGCCTAATAACATCCTAAACATAATGTATATCTCCATAAATGTTTAAATCATGTTAACCTTTTCATGCATCACTAGTGATGCACACTAAATCTGAGACGCATCACTGGTGATGCATGGGAAAAGCTTGCTCAAAGTGCTCACTATTAGCGAGTTTTGCAAATTTTCAGTATCAACCCTAACGACTGTGGGTCTCTGTGGCCTCCAGGACCCTATATTATATCTCAGGTGATGAAGCAAGAGTGGCTAGGGCTCATTTCCAGCCTCCAGGTACATGTCTGACTCCCATTTCTGACATGTATTGGTGTTTGGTGTCAAACACATTTTTTCCATTATGGGCCATGGAGCTCAGAGTCACACCACATTTCGTGTTTTGGACCCAAGGACCCCATAGTATACCTCAGATGACATACCAGGATTGTCTAAGGGCCATTTCTGTCCTCCAGGGACGACTTTTTGAAGTTTTTGGATTTAAGGGGGCAAAGTCACTTCTTCCACCCAGCCCAAGGTGCGCAAAATCGGGTACGATATCAGGTTTTTCCCTTGGCTGGAAGCTAAAAAAAACTTCAGATAATACCAAAGGTAGACAGATCAAATGAAAGCATCAGATCTGACCTTTCTAACAAGTGTATTTATGTCTTGAACACTCAAACAGTGTCTCTGATATCCAATATGAGCTATTTGACAAATTAGCAAATCTTGTCAAAAAAATTTTTGGATGATTTTTGCTAATTTTCGGTATCAACCCCCATGACTGTTTTCAGGCCCCTGTAGCCACCAGGACCCCATTATATATCTCAGGTGATATGACAAGAGTGGCTAGGGCTCATTTCCAGGCTCCAGGTACACGTCTGACTCCTATTTGTGACATTTCGAGGTGTTTCGTGTCAAACTCATTTTTTCCATTATAGGCCATCAAAAATGGTGGAAAATGGAAAAAACAGCAAGGAACAGTTGCCTAATAACATCCTAAACATAATGTATATCTCCATAAATGTTTAAATCATTTTAACCTTTTCATGCATCACTAGTGATGCACACTAAATCTGAGACGCATCACTGGTGATGCATGGGAAAAGCTTGCTCAAAGTGCTCACTATTAGCGAGTTTTGCAAATTTTCAGTATCAACCCTAACGACTGTGGGTCTCTGTGGCCTCCAGGACCCTATATTATATCTCAGGTGATGAAGCAAGAGTGGCTAGGGCTCATTTCCAGCCTCCAGGTACATGTCTGACTCCCATTTCTGACATGTATTGGTGTTTGGTGTCAAACACATTTTTTCCATTATGGGCCATGGAGCTCAGAGTCACACCACATTTCGTGTTTTGGACCCAAGGACCCCATAGTATACCTCAGATGACATACCAGGATTGTCTAAGGGCCATTTCTGTCCTCCAGGGACGACTTTTTGAAGTTTTTGGATTTAAGGGGGCAAAGTCACTTCTTCCACCCAGCCCAAGGTGCGCAAAATCGGGTACGATATCAGGTTTTTCCCTTGGCTGGAAGCTAAAAAAAACTTCAGATAATACCAAAGGTAGACAGATCAAATGAAAGCATCAGATCTGACCTTTCTAACAAGTGTATTTATGTCTTGAACACTCAAACAGTGTCTCTGATATCCAATATGAGCTATTTGACAAATTAGCAAATCTTGTCAAAAAGATTTTTGGATGATTTTTGCTAATTTTCGGTATCAACCCCCATGACTGTTTTCAGGCCCCTGTAGCCACCAGGACCCCATTATATATCTCAGGTGATATGACAAGAGTGGCTAGGGCTCATTTCCAGGCTCCAGGTACACGTCTGATTCCTATTTGTGACATTTCGAGGTGTTTCGTGTCAAACTCATTTTTTCCATTATAGGCCATCAAAAATGGTGGAAAATGGAAAAAACAGCAAGGAACAGTTGCCTAATAACATCCTAAACATAATGTATATCTCCATAAATGTTTAGATCATTTTAACCTTTTCATGCATCACTAGTGATGCACACTAAATCTGAGACGCAGCACTGGTGATGCATTTGCATCACTAGTGATGCAAATGCATCACTGGTGATGCATGGGAAAAGCTTGCTCAAAGTGCTCACTATTAGCGAGTTTTGCAAATTTTCAGTATCAACCCTAACGACTGTGGGTCTCTGTGGCCTCCAGGACCCTATATTATATCTCAGGTGATGAAGCAAGAGTGGGTAGGGCTCATTTCCAGCCTCCAGGTACATGTCTGACTCCCATTTCTGACATGTATTGGTGTTTGGTGTCAAACACATTTTTTCCATTATGGGCCATGGAGCTCAGAGTCACACCACATTTCTTGTTTTGGACCCAAGGACCCCATAGTATACCTCAGATGACATACCAGGATTGTCTAAGGGCCATTTCTGTCCTCCAGGGACGACTTTTTGAAGTTTTTGGATTTAAGGGGGCAAAGTCACTTCTTCCACCCAGCCCAAGGTGCGCAAAATCGGGTACGATATCAGGTTTTTCCCTTGGCTGGAAGCTAAAAAAAACTTCAGATAATACCAAAGGTAGACAGATCAAATGAAAGCATCAGATCTGACCTTTCTAACAAGTGTATTTATGTCTTGAACACTCAAACGGTGTCTCTGATATCCAATCTGAGCTATTTGACAAATTAGCAAATCTTGGCAAAAAAATGTTTTGACAATTTTTGCTAATTTTCGGTATCAACCCTCATGACTGTTTTCAGGCCCCTGTAGCCACCAGGACCCCATTATGTATCTCAGGTGATATGACAAGAGTGGCTAGGGCTCATTTCCAGGCTCCAGGTACACGTCTGACTCGTATTTGTGACATTTCGAGGTGTTTCGTGTCAAACTCATTTTTTCCATGATAGGCCATCAAAAATGGTGGAAAATGGAAAAAACAGCAAGGAACAGTTGCCTAATAACATCCTAAACATAATGTATATCTCCATAAATGTTTAAATCATTTTAACCTTTTCATGCATCACTAGTGAAGCACACTAAATCTGAGACGCAGCACTGGTGATGCATTTGCATCACTAGTGATGCAAATGCATCAGTGGTGATGCATGGGAAAAGCTTGCTAAAAGTGCTCACTATTAGCGAGTTTTGCAAATTTTCATTATCAACCCTAATGACTGTTTGTGGGTCCCTTTGGCCACCAGGACCCTATATTATATCTCAGGTGATGAAGCAAGAGTGGCTAGGGCTCATTTCCAGGCTCCAGGTACATGTCTGACTCCCATTTCTGACATGTTGAGGTGTTTGGAGTCAAACTAATTTTTTCCATTATGTGCCATAGAGCTCAGAGTCACACCACATTTCTAGTTTTGGACCCAAGGACCCCATAGTATACCTCAGATGACATACCAGGAGTGTCTAAGACCCATTTCTGTCCTCCAGGGACGACTTTTTGAAGTTTTTGGATTTAAGGGGGCAAAGTCACTTCTTCCACCCAGCCCAAGGTGCGCAAAATCGGGTACGATATCAGGTTTTTCCATTGGCTGGAAGCTAAAAAAAACTTCAGATAATACCAAAGGTAGACAGATCAAATGAAAGCATCAGATCTGACCTTTCTAACAAGTGTATTTATGTCTTGAACACTCAAACGGTGTCTCTGATATCCAATATGAGCTATTTGACAAATTAGCAAATCTTGTCAAAAAAATTTTTGGATGATTTTTGCTAATTTTCGGTATCAACCCCCATGACTGTTTTCAGGCCCCTGTAGCCACCAGGACCCCCTTATATATCTCAGGTGATATGACAAGAGTGGCTAGGGCTCATTTCCAGGCTCCAGGTACACGTCTGACTCCTATTTGTGACATTTCGAGGTGTTTCGTGTCAAACTCATTTTTTCCATTATAGGCCATCAAAAATGGTGGAAAATGGAAAAAACAGCAAGGAACAGTTGCCTAATAACATCCTAAACATAATGTATATCTCCATAAATGTTTAAATCATTTTAACCTTTTCATGCATCACTAGTGATGCACACTAAATCTGAGACGCATCACTGGTGATGCATGGGAAAAGCTTGCTCAAAGTGCTCACTATTAGCGAGTTTTGCAAATTTTCAGTATCAACCCTAATGACTGTGGGTCTCTGTGGCCTCCAGGACCCTATATTATATCTCAGGTGATGAAGCAAGAGTGGCTAGGGCTCATTTCCAGCCTCCAGGTACATGTCTGACTCCCGTCCCATTTCTGACATGTATTGGTGTTTGGTGTCAAACACATTTTTTCCATTATGGGCCATGGAGCTCAGAGTCACACCACATTTCGTGTTTTGGACCCAAGGACCCCATAGTATACCTCAGATGACATACCAGGATTGTCTAAGGGCCATTTCTGTCCTCCAGGGACGACTTTTTGAAGTTTTTGGATTTAAGGGGGCAAAGTCACTTCTTCCACCCAGCCCAAGGTGCGCAAAATCGGGTACGATATCAGGTTTTTCCCTTGGCTGGAAGCTAAAAAAAACTTCAGATAATACCAAAGGTAGACAGATCAAATGAAAGCATCAGATCTGACCTTTCTAACAAGTGTATTTATGTCTTGAACACTCAAACAGTGTCTCTGATATCCAATATGAGCTATTTGACAAATTAGCAAATCTTGTCAAAAAATTTTTTGGATGATTTTTGCTAATTTTCGGTATCAACCCCCATGACTGTTTTCAGGCCCCTGTAGCCACCAGGACCCCATTATATATCTCAGGTGATATGACAAGAGTGGCTAGGGCTCATTTCCAGGCTCCAGGTACACGTCTGACTCCTATTTGTGACATTTCGAGGTGTTTCGTGTCAAACTCATTTTTTCCATTATAGGCCATCAAAAATGGTGGAAAATGGAAAAAACAGCAAGGAACAGTTGCCTAATAACATCCTAAACATAATGTATATCTCCATAAATGTTTAAATCATTTTAACCTTTTCATGCATCACTAGTGATGCACACTAAATCTGAGACGCATCACTGGTGATGCATGGGAAAAGCTTGCTCAAAGTGCTCACTATTAGCGAGTTTTGCAAATTTTCAGTATCAACCCTAACGACTGTGGGTCTCTGTGGCCTCCAGGACCCTATATTATATCTCAGGTGATGAAGCAAGAGTGGCTAGGGCTCATTTCCAGCCTCCAGGTACATGTCTGACTCCCATTTCTGACATGTATTGGTGTTTGGTGTCAAACACATTTTTTCCATTATGGGCCATGGAGCTCAGAGTCACACCACATTTCGTGTTTTGGACCCAAGGACCCCATAGTATACCTCAGATGACATACCAGGATTGTCTAAGGGCCATTTCTGTCCTCCAGGGACGACTTTTTGAAGTTTTTGGATTTAAGGGGGCAAAGTCACTTCTTCCACCCAGCCCAAGGTGCGCAAAATCGGGTACGATATCAGGTTTTTCCCTTGGCTGGAAGCTAAAAAAAACTTCAGATAATACCAAAGGTAGACAGATCAAATGAAAGCATCAGATCTGACCTTTCTAACAAGTGTATTTATGTCTTGAACACTCAAACAGTGTCTCTGATATCCAATATGAGCTATTTGACAAATTAGCAAATCTTGTCAAAAAAATTTTGGGATGATTTTTGCTAATTTTCGGTATCAACCCCCATGACTGTTTTCAGGCCCCTGTAGCCACCAGGACCCCATTATATATCTCAGGTGATATGACAAGAGTGGCTAGGGCTCATTTCCAGGCTCCAGGTACACGTCTGACTCCTATTTGTGACATTTCGAGGTGTTTCGTGTCAAACTCATTTTTTCCATTATAGGCCATCAAAAATGGTGGAAAATGGAAAAAACAGCAAGGAACAGTTGCCTAATAACATCCTAAACATAATGTATATCTCCATAAATGTTTAAATCATTTTAACCTTTTCATGCATCACTAGTGATGCACACTAAATCTGAGACGCAGCACTGGTGATGCATTTGCATCACTAGTGATGCAAATGCATCACTGGTGATGCATGGGAAAAGCTTGCTCAAAGTGCTCACTATTAGCGAGTTTTGCAAATTTTCAGTATCAACCCTAACGACTGTGGGTCTCTGTGGCCTCCAGGACCCTATATTATATCTCAGGTGATGAAGCAAGAGTGGCTAGGGCTCATTTCCAGCCTCCAGGTACATGTCTGACTCCCATTTCTGACATGTATTGGTGTTTGGTGTCAAACACATTTTTTCCATTATGGGCCATGGAGCTCAGAGTCACACCACATTTCGTGTTTTGGACCCAAGGACCCCATAGTATACCTCAGATGACATACCAGGATTGTCTAAGGGCCATTTCTGTCCTCCAGGGACGACTTTTTGAAGTTTTTGGATTTAAGGGGGCAAAGTCACTTCTTCCACCCAGCCCAAGGTGCGCAAAATCGGGTACGATATCAGGTTTTTCCCTTGGCTGGAAGCTAAAAAAAACTTCAGATAATACCAAAGGTAGACAGATCAAATGAAAGCATCAGATCTGACCTTTCTAACAAGTGTATTTATGTCTTGAACACTCAAACAGTGTCTCTGATATCCAATATGAGCTATTTGACAAATTAGCAAATCTTGTCAAAAAAATTTTTGGATGATTTTTGCTAATTTTCGGTATCAACCCCCATGACTGTTTTCAGGCCCCTGTAGCCACCAGGACCCCATTATATATCTCAGGTGATATGACAAGAGTGGCTAGGGCTCATTTCCAGGCTCCAGGTACACGTCTGACTCCTATTTGTGACATTTCGAGGTGTTTCGTGTCAAACTCATTTTTTCCATTATAGGCCATCAAAAATGGTGGAAAATGGAAAAAACAGCAAGGAACAGTTGCCTAATAACATCCTAAACATAATGTATATCTCCATAAATGTTTAAATCATTTTAACCTTTTCATGCATCACTAGTGATGCACACTAAATCTGAGACGCATCACTGGTGATGCATGGGAAAAGCTTGCTCAAAGTGCTCACTATTAGCGAGTTTTGCAAATTTTCAGTATCAACCCTAACGACTGTGGGTCTCTGTGGCCTCCAGGACCCTATATTATATCTCAGGTGATGAAGCAAGAGTGGCTAGGGCTCATTTCCAGCCTCCAGGTACATGTCTGACTCCCATTTCTGACATGTATTGGTGTTTGGTGTCAAACACATTTTTTCCATTATGGGCCATGGAGCTCAGAGTCACACCACATTTCGTGTTTTGGACCCAAGGACCCCATAGTATACCTCAGATGACATACCAGGATTGTCTAAGGGCCATTTCTGTCCTCCAGGGACGACTTTTTGAAGTTTTTGGATTTAAGGGGGCAAAGTCACTTCTTCCACCCAGCCCAAGGTGCGCAAAATCGGGTACAATATCAGGTTTTTCCCTTGGCTGGAAGCTAAAAAAAACTTCAGATAATACCAAAGGTAGACAGATCAAATGAAAGCATCAGATCTGACCTTTCTAACAAGTGTATTTATGTCTTGAACACTCAAACAGTGTCTCTGATATCCAATATGAGCTATTTGACAAATTAGCAAATCTTGTCAAAAAAAATTTTGGATGATTTTTGCTAATTTTCGGTATCAACCCCCATGACTGTTTTCAGGCCCCTGTAGCCACCAGGACCCCATTATATATCTCAGGTGATATGACAAGAGTGGCTAGGGATCATTTCCAGGCTCCAGGTACACGTCTGACTCCTATTTGTGACATTTCGAGGTGTTTCGTGTCAAACTCATTTTTTCCATTATAGGCCATCAAAAATGGTGGAAAATGGAAAAAACAGCAAGGAACAGTTGCCTAATAACATCCTAAACATAATGTATATCTCCATAAATGTTTAAATCATTTTAACCTTTTCATGCATCACTAGTGATGCACACTAAATCTGAGACGCAGCACTGGTGATGCATTTGCATCACTAGTGATGCAAATGCATCACTGGTGATGCATGGGAAAAGCTTGCTCAAAGTGCTCACTATTAGCGAGTTTTGCAAATTTTCAGTATCAACCCTAACGACTGTGGGTCTCTGTGGCCTCCAGGACCCTATATTATATCTCAGGTGATGAAGCAAGAGTGGCTAGGGCTCATTTCCAGCCTCCAGGTACATGTCTGACTCCCATTTCTGACATGTATTGGTGTTTGGTGTCAAACACATTTTTTCCATTATGGGCCATGGAGCTCAGAGTCACACCACATTTCTTGTTTTGGACCCAAGGACCCCATAGTATACCTCATATGACATACCAGGATTGTCTAAGGGCCATTTCTGTCCTCCAGGGACGACTTTTTGAAGTTTTTGGATTTAAGGGGGCAAAGTCACTTCTTCCACCCAGCCCAAGGTGCTCAAAATCGGGTACGATATCAGGTTTTTCCCTTGGCTGGAAGCTAAAAAAAAACTTCAGATAATACCAAAGGTAGACAGATCAAATGAAAGCATCAGATCTGACCTTTCTAACAAGTGTATTTATGTCTTGAACACTCAAACGGTGTCTCTGATATCCAATCTGAGCTATTTGACAAATTAGCAAATCTTTTCAAAAAACTTTTTTTGACGATTTTTGCTAATTTTCGGTATCAACCCCCATGACTGTTTTCAGGCCCCTGTAGCCACCAGGACCCCATTATGTATCTCAGGTGATATGACAAGAGTGGCTAGGGCTCATTTCCAGGCTCCAGGTACACGTCTGACTCGTATTTGTGACATTTCGAGGTGTTTCGTGTCAAACTCATTTTTTCCATGATAGGCCATCAAAAATGGTGGAAAATGGAAAAAACAGCAAGGAACAGTTGCCTAATAACATCCTAAACATAATGTATATCTCCATAAATGTTTAAATCATTTTAACCTTTTCATGCATCACTAGTGAAGCACACTAAATCTGAGACGCAGCACTGGTGATGCATTCGCATCACTAGTGATGCAAATGCATCAGTGGTGATGCATGGGAAAAGCTTGCTAAAAGTGCTCACTATTAGCGAGTTTTGCAAATTTTCATTATCAACCCTAATGACTGTTTGTGGGTCCCTTTGGCCACCAGGACCCTATATTATATCTCAGGTGATGAAGCAAGAGTGGCTAGGGCTCATTTCCAGGCTCCAGGTACATGTCTGACTCCCATTTCTGACATGTTGAGGTGTTTGGAGTCAAACTAATTTTTTCCATTATGTGCCATAGAGCTCAGAGTCACACCACATTTCTAGTTTTGGACCCAAGGACCCCATAGTATACCTCAGATGACATACCAGGAGTGTCTAAGACCCATTTCTGTCCTCCAGGGACGACTTTTTGAAGTTTTTGGATTTAAGGGGGCAAAGTCACTTCTTCCACCCAGCCCAAGGTGCGCAAAATCGGGTACGATATCAGGTTTTTCCCTTGGCTGGAAGCTAAAAAAAACTTCAGATAATACCAAAGGTAGACAGATCAAATGAAAGCATCAGATCTGACCTTTCTAACAAGTGTATTTATGTCTTGAACACTCAAACGGTGTCTCTGATATCCAATATGAGCTATTTGACAAATTAGCAAATCTTGTCAAAAAAATTTTTGGATGATTTTTGCTAATTTTCGGTATCAACCCCCATGACTGTTTTCAGGCTCCTGTAGCCACCAGGACCCCATTATATATCTCAGGTGATATGACAAGAGTGGCTAGGGCTCATTTCCAGGCTCCAGGTACACGTCTGACTCCTATTTGTGACATTTCGAGGTGTTTCGTGTCAAACTCATTTTTTCCATTATAGGCCATCAAAAATGGTGGAAAATGGAAAAAACAGCAAGGAACAGTTGCCTAATAACATCCTAAACATAATGTATATCTCCCTAAATGTTTAAATCATTTTAACCTTTTCATGCATCACTAGTGATGCACACTAAATCTGAGACGCAGCACTGGTGATGCATTTGCATCACTAGTGATGCAAATGCATCACTGGTGATGCATGGGAAAAGCTTGCTCAAAGTGCTCACTATTAGCGAGTTTTGCAAATTTTCAGTATCAACCCTAACGACTGTGGGTCTCTGTGGCCTCCAGGACCCTATATTATATCTCAGGTGATGAAGCAAGAGTGGCTAGGGCTCATTTCCAGCCTCCAGGTACATGTCTGACTCCCATTTCTGACATGTATTGGTGTTTGGTGTCAAACACATTTTTTCCATTATGGGCCATGGAGCTCAGAGTCACACCACATTTCGTGTTTTGGACCCAAGGACCCCATAGTATACCTCAGATGACATACCAGGATTGTCTAAGGGCCATTTCTGTCCTCCAGGGACGACTTTTTGAAGTTTTTGGATTTAAGGGGGCAAAGTCACTTCTTCCACCCAGCCCAAGGTGCGCAAAATCGGGTACGATATCAGGTTTTTCCCTTGGCTGGAAGCTAAAAAAAACTTCAGATAATACCAAAGGTAGACAGATCAAATGAAAGCATCAGATCTGACCTTTCTAACAAGTGTATTTATGTCTTGAACACTCAAACGGTGTCTCTGATATCCAATCTGAGCTATTTGACAAATTAGCAAATCTTGGCAAAAAAATGTTTTGACAATTTTTGCTAATTTTCGGTATCAACCCTCATGACTGTTTTCAGGCCCCTGTAGCCACCAGGACCCCATTATGTATCTCAGGTGATATGACAAGAGTGGCTAGGGCTCATTTCCAGGCTCCAGGTACACGTCTGACTCGTATTTGTGACATTTCGAGGTGTTTCGTGTCAAACTCATTTTTTCCATGATAGGCCATCAAAAATGGTGGAAAATGGAAAAAACAGCAAGGAACAGTTGCCTAATAACATCCTAAACATAATGTATATCTCCATAAATGTTTAAATCATTTTAACCTTTTCATGCATCACTAGTGAAGCACACTAAATCTGAGACGCAGCACTGGTGATGCATTTGCATCACTAGTGATGCAAATGCATCAGTGGTGATGCATGGGAAAAGCTTGCTAAAAGTGCTCACTATTAGCGAGTTTTGCAAATTTTCATTATCAACCCTAATGACTGTTTGTGGGTCCCTTTGGCCACCAGGACCCTATATTATATCTCAGGTGATGAAGCAAGAGTGGCTAGGGCTCATTTCCAGGCTCCAGGTACATGTCTGACTCCCATTTCTGACATGTTGAGGTGTTTGGAGTCAAACTAATTTTTTCCATTATGTGCCATAGAGCTCAGAGTCACACCACATTTCTAGTTTTGGACCTAAGGACCCCATAGTATACCTCAGATGACATACCAGGAGTGTCTAAGACCCATTTCTGTCCTCCAGGGACGACTTTTTGAAGTTTTTGGATTTAAGGGGGCAAAGTCACTTCTTCCACCCAGCCCAAGGTGCGCAAAATCGGGTACGATATCAGGTTTTTCCCTTGGCTGGAAGCTAAAAAAAACTTCAGATAATACCAAAGGTAGACAGATCAAATGAAAGCATCAGATCTGACCTTTCTAACAAGTGTATTTATGTCTTGAACACTCAAACAGTGTCTCTGATATCCAATATGAGCTATTTGACAAATTAGCAAATCTTGTCAAAAAACTTTTTGGATGATTTTTGCTAATTTTCGGTATCAACCCCCATGACTGTTTTCAGGCCCCTGTAGCCACCAGGACCCCATTATATATCTCAGGTGATATGACAAGAGTGGCTAGGGCTCATTTCCAGGCTCCAGGTACACGTCTGACTCCTATTTGTGACATTTCGAGGTGTTTCGTGTCAAACTCATTTTTTCCATTATAGGCCATCAAAAATGGTGGAAAATGGAAAAAACAGCAAGGAACAGTTGCCTAATAACATCCTAAACATAATGTATATCTCCATAAATGTTTAAATCATTTTAACCTTTTCATGCATCACTAGTGATGCACACTAAATCTGAGACGCATCACTGGTGATGCATGGGAAAAGCTTGCTCAAAGTGCTCACTATTAGCGAGTTTTGCAAATTTTCAGTATCAACCCTAACGACTGTGGGTCTCTGTGGCCTCCAGGACCCTATATTATATCTCAGGTGATGAAGCAAGAGTGGCTAGGGCTCATTTCCAGCCTCCAGGTACATGTCTGACTCCCATTTCTGACATGTATTGGTGTTTGGTGTCAAACACATTTTTTCCATTATGGGCCATGGAGCTCAGAGTCACACCACATTTCGTGTTTTGGACCCAAGGACCCCATAGTATACCTCAGATGACATACCAGGATTGTCTAAGGGCCATTTCTGTCCTCCAGGGACGACTTTTTGAAGTTTTTGGATTTAAGGGGGCAAAGTCACTTCTTCCACCCAGCCCAAGGTGCGCAAAATCGGGTACGATATCAGGTTTTTCCCTTGGCTGGAAGCTAAAAAAAACTTCAGATAATACCAAAGGTAGACAGATCAAATGAAAGCATCAGATCTGACCTTTCTAACAAGTGTATTTATGTCTTGAACACTCAAACAGTGTCTCTGATATCCAATATGAGCTATTTGACAAATTAGCAAATCTTGTCAAAAAAATTTTTGGATGATTTTTGCTAATTTTCGGTATCAACCCCCATGACTGTTTTCAGGCCCCTGTAGCCACCAGGACCCCATTATATATCTCAGGTGATATGACAAGAGTGGCTAGGGCTCATTTCCAGGCTCCAGGTACACGTCTGACTCCTATTTGTGACATTTCGAGGTGTTTCGTGTCAAACTCATTTTTTCCATTATAGGCCATCAAAAATGGTGGAAAATGGAAAAAACAGCAAGGAACAGTTGCCTAATAACATCCTAAACATAATGTATATCTCCATAAATGTTTAAATCATTTTAACCTTTTCATGCATCACTAGTGATGCACACTAAATCTGAGACGCAGCACTGGTGATGCATTTGCATCACTAGTGATGCAAATGCATCACTGGTGATGCATGGGAAAAGCTTGCTCAAAGTGCTCACTATTAGCGAGTTTTGCAAATTTTCAGTATCAACCCTAACGACTGTGGGTCTCTGTGGCCTCCAGGACCCTATATTATATCTCAGGTGATGAAGCAAGAGTGGCTAGGGCTCATTTCCAGCCTCCAGGTACATGTCTGACTCCCATTTCTGACATGTATTGGTGTTTGGTGTCAAACACATTTTTTCCATTATGGGCCATGGAGCTCAGAGTCACACCACATTTCTTGTTTTGGACCCAAGGACCCCATAGTATACCTCAGATGACATACCAGGATTGTCTAAGGGCCATTTCTGTCCTCCAGGGACGACTTTTTGAAGTTTTTGGATTTAAGGGGGCAAAGTCACTTCTTCCACCCAGCCCAAGGTGCGCAAAATCGGGTACGATATCAGGTTTTTCCCTTGGCTGGAAGCTAAAAAAAACTTCAGATAATACCAAAGGTAGACAGATCAAATGAAAGCATCAGATCTGACCTTTCTAACAAGTGTATTTATGTCTTGAACACTCAAACGGTGTCTCTGATATCCAATCTGAGCTATTTGACAAATTAGCAAATCTTGGCAAAAAAATGTTTTGACAATTTTTGCTAATTTTCGGTATCAACCCTCATGACTGTTTTCAGGCCCCTGTAGCCACCAGGACCCCATTATGTATCTCAGGTGATATGACAAGAGTGGCTAGGGCTCATTTCCAGGCTCCAGGTACACGTCTGACTCGTATTTGTGACATTTCGAGGTGTTTCGTGTCAAACTCATTTTTTCCATGATAGGCCATCAAAAATGGTGGAAAATGGAAAAAACAGCAAGGAACAGTTGCCTAATAACATCCTAAACATAATGTATATCTCCATAAATGTTTAAATCATTTTAACCTTTTCATGCATCACTAGTGAAGCACACTAAATCTGAGACGCAGCACTGGTGATGCATTTGCATCACTAGTGATGCAAATGCATCAGTGGTGATGCATGGGAAAAGCTTGCTAAAAGTGCTCACTATTAGCGAGTTTTGCAAATTTTCATTATCAACCCTAATGACTGTTTGTGGGTCCCTTTGGCCACCAGGACCCTATATTATATCTCAGGTGATGAAGCAAGAGTGGCTAGGGCTCATTTCCAGGCTCCAGGTACATGTCTGACTCCCATTTCTGACATGTTGAGGTGTTTGGAGTCAAACTAATTTTTTCCATTATGTGCCATAGAGCTCAGAGTCACACCACATTTCTAGTTTTGGACCCAAGGACCCCATAGTATACCTCAGATGACATACCAGGAGTGTCTAAGACCCATTTCTGTCCTCCAGGGACGACTTTTTGAAGTTTTTGGATTTAAGGGGGCAAAGTCACTTCTTCCACCCAGCCCAAGGTGCGCAAAATCGGGTACGATATCAGGATTTTCCCTTGGCTGGAAGCTAAAAAAAACTTCAGATAATACCAAAGGTAGACAGATCAAATGAAAGCATCAGATCTGACCTTTCTAACAAGTGTATTTATGTCTTGAACACTCAAACGGTGTCTCTGATATCCAATATGAGCTATTTGACAAATTAGCAAATCTTGTCAAAAAATTTTTTGGATGATTTTTGCTAATTTTCGGTATCAACCCCCATGACTGTTTTCAGGCCCCTGTAGCCACCAGGACCCCCTTATATATCTCAGGTGATATGACAAGAGTGGCTAGGGCTCATTTCCAGGCTCCAGGTACACGTCTGACTCCTATTTGTGACATTTCGAGGTGTTTCGTGTCAAACTCATTTTTTCCATTATAGGCCATCAAAAATGGTGGAAAATGGAAAAAACAGCAAGGAACAGTTGCCTAATAACATCCTAAACATAATGTATATCTCCATAAATGTTTAAATCATTTTAACCTTTTCATGCATCACTAGTGATGCACACTAAATCTGAGACGCATCACTGGTGATGCATGGGAAAAGCTTGCTCAAAGTGCTCACTATTAGCGAGTTTTGCAAATTTTCAGTATCAA
The DNA here is from genome assembly GCF_964263255.1 of Lissotriton vulgaris. Lineage (NCBI taxonomy): Eukaryota > Metazoa > Chordata > Amphibia > Caudata > Salamandridae > Lissotriton > Lissotriton vulgaris. The sequence goes on along the minus strand of NC_141699.1, from coordinate 87,915,880 downwards.
CCCTAATGACTGTGGGTCTCTGTGGCCTCCAGGACCCTATATTATATCTCAGGTGATGAAGCAAGAGTGGCTAGGGCTCATTTCCAGCCTCCAGGTACATGTCTGACTCCCATTTCTGACATGTATTGGTGTTTGGTGTCAAACACATTTTTTCCATTATGGGCCATGGAGCTCAGAGTCACACCACATTTCGTGTTTTGGACCCAAGGACCCCATAGTATACCTCAGATGACATACCAGGATTGTCTAAGGGCCATTTCTGTCCTCCAGGGACGACTTTTTGAAGTTTTTGGATTTAAGGGGGCAAAGTCACTTCTTCCACCCAGCCCAAGGTGCGCAAAATCGGGTACGATATCAGGTTTTTCCCTTGGCTGGAAGCTAAAAAAAACTTCAGATAATACCAAAGGTAGACAGATCAAATGAAAGCATCAGATCTGACCTTTCTAACAAGTGTATTTATGTCTTGAACACTCAAACAGTGTCTCTGATATCCAATATGAGCTATTTGACAAATTAGCAAATCTTGTCAAAAAATTTTTTGGATGATTTTTGCTAATTTTCGGTATCAACCCCCATGACTGTTTTCAGGCCCCTGTAGCCACCAGGACCCCATTATATATCTCAGGTGATATGACAAGAGTGGCTAGGGCTCATTTCCAGGCTCCAGGTACACGTCTGACTCCTATTTGTGACATTTCGAGGTGTTTCGTGTCAAACTCATTTTTTCCATTATAGGCCATCAAAAATGGTGGAAAATGGAAAAAACAGCAAGGAACAGTTGCCTAATAACATCCTAAACATAATGTATATCTCCATAAATGTTTAAATCATTTTAACCTTTTCATGCATCACTAGTGATGCACACTAAATCTGAGACGCATCACTGGTGATGCATGGGAAAAGCTTGCTCAAAGTGCTCACTATTAGCGAGTTTTGCAAATTTTCAGTATCAACCCTAACGACTGTGGGTCTCTGTGGCCTCCAGGACCCTATATTATATCTCAGGTGATGAAGCAAGAGTGGCTAGGGCTCATTTCCAGCCTCCAGGTACATGTCTGACTCCCATTTCTGACATGTATTGGTGTTTGGTGTCAAACACATTTTTTCCATTATGGGCCATGGAGCTCAGAGTCACACCACATTTCGTGTTTTGGACCCAAGGACCCCATAGTATACCTCAGATGACATACCAGGATTGTCTAAGGGCCATTTCTGTCCTCCAGGGACGACTTTTTGAAGTTTTTGGATTTAAGGGGGCAAAGTCACTTCTTCCACCCAGCCCAAGGTGCGCAAAATCGGGTACGATATCAGGTTTTTCCCTTGGCTGGAAGCTAAAAAAAACTTCAGATAATACCAAAGGTAGACAGATCAAATGAAAGCATCAGATCTGACCTTTCTAACAAGTGTATTTATGTCTTGAACACTCAAACAGTGTCTCTGATATCCAATATGAGCTATTTGACAAATTAGCAAATCTTGTCAAAAAAATTTTTGGATGATTTTTGCTAATTTTCGGTATCAACCCCCATGACTGTTTTCAGGCCCCTGTAGCCACCAGGACCCCATTATATATCTCAGGTGATATGACAAGAGTGGCTAGGGCTCATTTCCAGGCTCCAGGTACACGTCTGACTCCTATTTGTGACATTTCGAGGTGTTTCGTGTCAAACTCATTTTTTCCATTATAGGCCATCAAAAATGGTGGAAAATGGAAAAAACAGCAAGGAACAGTTGCCTAATAACATCCTAAACATAATGTATATCTCCATAAATGTTTAAATCATTTTAACCTTTTCATGCATCACTAGTGATGCACACTAAATCTGAGACGCATCACTGGTGATGCATGGGAAAAGCTTGCTCAAAGTGCTCACTATTAGCGAGTTTTGCAAATTTTCAGTATCAACCCTAACGACTGTGGGTCTCTGTGGCCTCCAGGACCCTATATTATATCTCAGGTGATGAAGCAAGAGTGGCTAGGGCTCATTTCCAGCCTCCAGGTACATGTCTGACTCCCATTTCTGACATGTATTGGTGTTTGGTGTCAAACACATTTTTTCCATTATGGGCCATGGAGCTCAGAGTCACACCACATTTCGTGTTTTGGACCCAAGGACCCCATAGTATACCTCAGATGACATACCAGGATTGTCTAAGGGCCATTTCTGTCCTCCAGGGACGACTTTTTGAAGTTTTTGGATTTAAGGGGGCAAAGTCACTTCTTCCACCCAGCCCAAGGTGCGCAAAATCGGGTACGATATCAGGTTTTTCCCTTGGCTGGAAGCTAAAAAAAACTTCAGATAATACCAAAGGTAGACAGATCAAATGAAAGCATCAGATCTGACCTTTCTAACAAGTGTATTTATGTCTTGAACACTCAAACAGTGTCTCTGATATCCAATATGAGCTATTTGACAAATTAGCAAATCTTGTCAAAAAAATTTTTGGATGATTTTTGCTAATTTTCGGTATCAACCCCCATGACTGTTTTCAGGCCCCTGTAGCCACCAGGACCCCATTATATATCTCAGGTGATATGACAAGAGTGGCTAGGGCTCATTTCCAGGCTCCAGGTACACGTCTGACTCCTATTTGTGACATTTCGAGGTGTTTCGTGTCAAACTCATTTTTTCCATTATAGGCCATCAAAAATGGTGGAAAATGGAAAAAACAGCAAGGAACAGTTGCCTAATAACATCCTAAACATAATGTATATCTCCATAAATGTTTAAATCATTTTAACCTTTTCATGCATCACTAGTGATGCACACTAAATCTGAGACGCATCACTGGTGATGCATGGGAAAAGCTTGCTCAAAGTGCTCACTATTAGCGAGTTTTGCAAATTTTCAGTATCAACCCTAATGACTGTGGGTCTCTGTGGCCTCCAGGACCCTATATTATATCTCAGGTGATGAAGCAAGAGTGGCTAGGGCTCATTTCCAGCCTCCAGGTACATGTCTGACTCCCATTTCTGACATGTATTGGTGTTTGGTGTCAAACACATTTTTTCCATTATGGGCCATGGAGCTCAGAGTCACACCACATTTCGTGTTTTGGACCCAAGGACCCCATAGTATACCTCAGATGACATACCAGGATTGTCTAAGGGCCATTTCTGTCCTCCAGGGACGACTTTTTGAAGTTTTTGGATTTAAGGGGGCAAAGTCACTTCTTCCACCCAGCCCAAGGTGCGCAAAATCGGGTACGATATCAGGTTTTTCCCTTGGCTGGAAGCTAAAAAAAACTTCAGATAATACCAAAGGTAGACAGATCAAATGAAAGCATCAGATCTGACCTTTCTAACAAGTGTATTTATGTCTTGAACACTCAAACAGTGTCTCTGATATCCAATATGAGCTATTTGACAAATTAGCAAATCTTGTCAAAAAATGTTTTGGATGATTTTTGCTAATTTTCGGTATCAACCCCCATGACTGTTTTCAGGCCCCTGTAGCCACCAGGACCCCATTATATATCTCAGGTGATATGACAAGAGTGGCTAGGGCTCATTTCCAGGCTCCAGGTACACGTCTGACTCCTATTTGTGACATTTCGAGGTGTTTCGTGTCAAACTCATTTTTTCCATTATAGGGCATCAAAAATGGTGGAAAATGGAAAAAACAGCAAGGAACAGTTGCCTAATAACATCCTAAACATAATGTATATCTCCATAAATGTTTAAATCATTTTAACCTTTTCATGCATCACTAGTGATGCACACTAAATCTGAGACGCATCACTGGTGATGCATGGGAAAAGCTTGCTCAAAGTGCTCACTATTAGCGAGTTTTGCAAATTTTCAGTATCAACCCTAACGACTGTGGGTCTCTGTGGCCTCCAGGACCCTATATTATATCTCAGGTGATGAAGCAAGAGTGGCTAGGGCTCATTTCCAGCCTCCAGGTACATGTCTGACTCCCATTTCTGACATGTATTGGTGTTTGGTGTCAAACACATTTTTTCCATTATGGGCCATGGAGCTCAGAGTCACACCACATTTCGTGTTTTGGACCCAAGGACCCCATAGTATACCTCAGATGACATACCAGGATTGTCTAAGGGCCATTTCTGTCCTCCAGGGACGACTTTTTGAAGTTTTTGGATTTAAGGGGGCAAAGTCACTTCTTCCACCCAGCCCAAGGTGCGCAAAATCGGGTACGATATCAGGTTTTTCCCTTGGCTGGAAGCTAAAAAAAACTTCAGATAATACCAAAGGTAGACAGATCAAATGAAAGCATCAGATCTGACCTTTCTAACAAGTGTATTTATGTCTTGAACACTCAAACAGTGTCTCTGATATCCAATATGAGCTATTTGACAAATTAGCAAATCTTGTCAAAAAAATTTTTGGATGATTTTTGCTAATTTTCGGTATCAACCCCCATGACTGTTTTCAGGCCCCTGTAGCCACCAGGACCCCATTATATATCTCAGGTGATATGACAAGAGTGGCTAGGGCTCATTTCCAGGCTCCAGGTACACGTCTGACTCCTATTTGTGACATTTCGAGGTGTTTCGTGTCAAACTCATTTTTTCCATTATAGGCCATCAAAAATGGTGGAAAATGGAAAAAACAGCAAGGAACAGTTGCCTAATAACATCCTAAACATAATGTATATCTCCATAAATGTTTAAATCATTTTAACCTTTTCATGCATCACTAGTGATGCACACTAAATCTGAGACGCAGCACTGGTGATGCATTTGCATCACTAGTGATGCAAATGCATCACTGGTGATGCATGGGAAAAGCTTGCTCAAAGTGCTCACTATTAGCGAGTTTTGCAAATTTTCAGTATCAACCCTAACGACTGTGGGTCTCTGTGGCCTCCAGGACCCTATATTATATCTCAGGTGATGAAGCAAGAGTGGCTAGGGCTCATTTCCAGCCTCCAGGTACATGTCTGACTCCCATTTCTGACATGTATTGGTGTTTGGTGTCAAACACATTTTTTCCATTATGGGCCATGGAGCTCAGAGTCACACCACATTTCTTGTTTTGGACCCAAGGACCCCATAGTATACCTCAGATGACATACCAGGATTGTCTAAGGGCCATTTCTGTCCTCCAGGGACGACTTTTTGAAGTTTTTGGATTTAAGGGGGCAAAGTCACTTCTTCCACCCAGCCCAAGGTGCGCAAAATCGGGTACGATATCAGGTTTTTCCCTTGGCTGGAAGCTAAAAAAAACTTCAGATAATACCAAAGGTAGACAGATCAAATGAAAGCATCAGATCTGACCTTTCTAACAAGTGTATTTATGTCTTGAACACTCAAACGGTGTCTCTGATATCCAATCTGAGCTATTTGACAAATTAGCAAATCTTGGCAAAAAAATGTTTTGACAATTTTTGCTAATTTTCGGTATCAACCCTCATGACTGTTTTCAGGCCCCTGTAGCCACCAGGACCCCATTATGTATCTCAGGTGATATGACAAGAGTGGCTAGGGCTCATTTCCAGGCTCCAGGTACACGTCTGACTCGTATTTGTGACATTTCGAGGTGTTTCGTGTCAAACTCATTTTTTCCATGATAGGCCATCAAAAATGGTGGAAAATGGAAAAAACAGCAAGGAACAGTTGCCTAATAACATCCTAAACATAATGTATATCTCCATAAATGTTTAAATCATTTTAACCTTTTCATGCATCACTAGTGAAGCACACTAAATCTGAGACGCAGCACTGGTGATGCATTTGCATCACTAGTGATGCAAATGCATCAGTGGTGATGCATGGGAAAAGCTTGCTAAAAGTGCTCACTATTAGCGAGTTTTGCAAATTTTCATTATCAACCCTAATGACTGTTTGTGGGTCCCTTTGGCCACCAGGACCCTATATTATATCTCAGGTGATGAAGCAAGAGTGGCTAGGGCTCATTTCCAGGCTCCAGGTACATGTCTGACTCCCATTTCTGACATGTTGAGGTGTTTGGAGTCAAACTAATTTTTTCCATTATGTGCCATAGAGCTCAGAGTCACACCACATTTCTAGTTTTGGACCCAAGGACCCCATAGTATACCTCAGATGACATACCAGGAGTGTCTAAGACCCATTTCTGTCCTCCAGGGACGACTTTTTGAAGTTTTTGGATTTAAGGGGGCAAAGTCACTTCTTCCACCCAGCCCAAGGTGCGCAAAATCGGGTACGATATCAGGTTTTTCCCTTGGCTGGAAGCTAAAAAAAACTTCAGATAATACCAAAGGTAGACAGATCAAATGAAAGCATCAGATCTGACCTTTCTAACAAGTGTATTTATGTCTTGAACACTCAAACGGTGTCTCTGATATCCAATATGAGCTATTTGACAAATTAGCAAATCTTGTCAAAAAAATTTTTGGATGATTTTTGCTAATTTTCGGTATCAACCCCCATGACTGTTTTCAGGCCCCTGTAGCCACCAGGACCCCCTTATATATCTCAGGTGATATGACAAGAGTGGCTAGGGCTCATTTCCAGGCTCCAGGTACACGTCTGACTCCTATTTGTGACATTTCGAGGTGTTTCGTGTCAAACTCATTTTTTCCATTATAGGCCATCAAAAATGGTGGAAAATGGAAAAAACAGCAAGGAACAGTTGCCTAATAACATCCTAAACATAATGTATATCTCCATAAATGTTTAAATCATTTTAACCTTTTCATGCATCACTAGTGATGCACACTAAATCTGAGACGCATCACTGGTGATGCATGGGAAAAGCTTGCTCAAAGTGCTCACTATTAGCGAGTTTTGCAAATTTTCAGTATCAACCCTAACGACTGTGGGTCTCTGTGGCCTCCAGGACCCTATATTATATCTCAGGTGATGAAGCAAGAGTGGCTAGGGCTCATTTCCAGCCTCCAGGTACATGTCTGACTCCCATTTCTGACATGTATTGGTGTTTGGTGTCAAACACATTTTTTCCATTATGGGCCATGGAGCTCAGAGTCACACCACATTTCGTGTTTTGGACCCAAGGACCCCATAGTATACCTCAGATGACATACCAGGATTGTCTAAGGGCCATTTCTGTCCTCCAGGGACGACTTTTTGAAGTTTTTGGATTTAAGGGGGCAAAGTCACTTCTTCCACCCAGCCCAAGGTGCGCAAAATCGGGTACGATATCAGGTTTTTCCCTTGGCTGGAAGCTAAAAAAAACTTCAGATAATACCAAAGGTAGACAGATCAAATGAAAGCATCAGATCTGACCTTTCTAACAAGTGTATTTATGTCTTGAACACTCAAACAGTGTCTCTGATATCCAATATGAGCTATTTGACAAATTAGCAAATCTTGTCAAAAAAATTTTTGGATGATTTTTGCTAATTTTCGGTATCAACCCCCATGACTGTTTTCAGGCCCCTGTAGCCACCAGGACCCCATTATATATCTCAGGTGATATGACAAGAGTGGCTAGGGCTCATTTCCAGGCTCCAGGTACACGTCTGACTCCTATTTGTGACATTTCGAGGTGTTTCGTGTCAAACTCATTTTTTCCATTATAGGCCATCAAAAATGGTGGAAAATGGAAAAAACAGCAAGGAACAGTTGCCTAATAACATCCTAAACATAATGTATATCTCCATAAATGTTTAAATCATTTTAACCTTTTCATGCATCACTAGTGATGCACACTAAATCTGAGACGCATCACTGGTGATGCATGGGAAAAGCTTGCTCAAAGTGCTCACTATTAGCGAGTTTTGCAAATTTTCAGTATCAACCCTAACGACTGTGGGTCTCTGTGGCCTCCAGGACCCTATATTATATCTCAGGTGATGAAGCAAGAGTGGCTAGGGCTCATTTCCAGCCTCCAGGTACATGTCTGACTCCCATTTCTGACATGTATTGGTGTTTGGTGTCAAACACATTTTTTCCATTATGGGCCATGGAGCTCAGAGTCACACCACATTTCGTGTTTTGGACCCAAGGACCCCATAGTATACCTCAGATGACATACCAGGATTGTCTAAGGGCCATTTCTGTCCTCCAGGGACGACTTTTTGAAGTTTTTGGATTTAAGGGGGCAAAGTCACTTCTTCCACCCAGCCCAAGGTGCGCAAAATCGGGTACGATATCAGGTTTTTCCTTTGGCTGGAAGCTAAAAAAAACTTCAGATAATACCAAAGGTAGACAGATCAAATGAAAGCATCAGATCTGACCTTTCTAACAAGTGTATTTATGTCTTGAACACTCAAACAGTGTCTCTGATATCCAATATGAGCTATTTGACAAATTAGCAAATCTTGTCAAAAAAATTTTTGGATGATTTTTGCTAATTTTCGGTATCAACCCCCATGACTGTTTTCAGGCCCCTGTAGCCACCAGGACCCCATTATATATCTCAGGTGATATGACAAGAGTGGCTAGGGCTCATTTCCAGGCTCCAGGTACACGTCTGACTCCTATTTGTGACATTTCGAGGTGTTTCGTGTCAAACTCATTTTTTCCATTATAGGCCATCAAAAATGGTGGAAAATGGAAAAAACAGCAAGGAACAGTTGCCTAATAACATCCTAAACATAATGTATATCTCCATAAATGTTTAAATCATTTTAACCTTTTCATGCATCACTAGTGATGCACACTAAATCTGAGACGCAGCACTGGTGATGCATTTGCATCACTAGTGATGCAAATGCATCACTGGTGATGCATGGGAAAAGCTTGCTCAAAGTGCTCACTATTAGCGAGTTTTGCAAATTTTCAGTATCAACCCTAACGACTGTGGGTCTCTGTGGCCTCCAGGACCCTATATTATATCTCAGGTGATGAAGCAAGAGTGGCTAGGGCTCATTTCCAGCCTCCAGGTACATGTCTGACTCCCATTTCTGACATGTATTGGTGTTTGGTGTCAAACACATTTTTTCCATTATGGGCCATGGAGCTCAGAGTCACACCACATTTCTTGTTTTGGACCCAAGGACCCCATAGTATACCTCAGATGACATACCAGGATTGTCTAAGGGCCATTTCTGTCCTCCAGGGACGACTTTTTGAAGTTTTTGGATTTAAGGGGGCAAAGTCACTTCTTCCACCCAGCCCAAGGTGCGCAAAATCGGGTACGATATCAGGTTTTTCCCTTGGCTGGAAGCTAAAAAAAACTTCAGATAATACCAAAGGTAGACAGATCAAATGAAAGCATCAGATCTGACCTTTCTAACAAGTGTATTTATGTCTTGAACACTCAAACGGTGTCTCTGATATCCAATCTGAGCTATTTGACAAATTAGCAAATCTTGGCAAAAAAATGTTTTGACAATTTTTGCTAATTTTCGGTATTATTATTATTATTATTATTATTATTTTATTTTATAGAGCGCGATAGTCACCCGGGGGTATCCCAGCGCTAAAGAAACCCTAACTTAACCAGATCTGAGGAGCACGCGGGGCAAAAACAGGAGAGAAAACAGGAGCGGAGATCGGAGAGACAAAGTTTATGGGAAGAGGTGTGTTTTTAGCCGCTTCCTGAAACGCAGGTATTGTGGCTCAAGTCGCAGGTCATGAGGGAGAGAATTCCAAAGACGAGCGGCTTGTACCGAGAACCGTCTTCCTCCTGATCGGGTTTTCCTAAATCTGGGGGTATTAACAAGGTTTTCCACGTTAGACCGAAGGGATCTGGAGGGTGTGTAGGAGGTAATGAGTTTACTGAGGACTGGGGGGCCCTGGTTATGCAGTGTTTTGTGAACAAGACACAGGGCTTTAAATTTGACTCTCTCTCTAATGGGGAGCCAATGAAGGAGTTTGAGGGCTGGTTTAGCGGACGATCTGGCCGGGGTGTTTGTGATGATCCGGGCAGCGGTGTTCTGGATTCTCTGTAATGTGGTAAGAGTTGACTCGGGAGCACCCAGATACATCACATTACTATAATCCAGTCTCGATATTAGGAGACCTTGAATTAATAGTTTCTGGGATTTGGGGGGAAGAAGGGGCAGGACTTTCCTCAGAGATTTTAAGAGACCAAAGCAGGTCCCTGCCACCTTTTTTGCCTGCGAAGCGAAAGTAAGATCAGAGTCAATCCAGACACCCAGACTTTTCACTTCTGGTTTAGGGTCAGGGGGAGGACCCAGACAGTTTGGCCAGCTGTCCATGGGGAGTGAGGTTCCTTTGGGGCCAAGTATAAGGACCTCGGTTTTAGTCCCATTAAGTTTTAGGGCCGATTTATTCATCCAACCATGGACCTGCGTAAGGCAGTTAAAAAGATCGGCCTTCTGTTGTTTAGGGTGGGACAGGGATACCACTAACTGGGTGTCGTCAGCATAGCTGACGACGCTCACTCCGAATGGGGTGATGACCTCCTCCAATGTGGACATGTAGATATTAAATAATGTAGGGCTCAAGGAGGAGCCCTGTGGCACGCCACATTGGAGGGGTATTTCGGAGGAGCGAGCGTTCTTCTCCCAGATCTGGTAAGAGCGTTGGGCAAGGAAGGATGAAAGCCATGCTAAGGCTGTACCTTCCACACCAACTTTAGCCAGTCTGTTGATGAGGAGTTGGTGGTCAACGGTGTCGAACGCCGCACTAAGGTCGAGGAGGATCACTGCCACTGATCCTCCCCCATCCAATAGTGCTCTGGCCTCCTCAACCGCAGCCAGGAGGGCGATGTCCGTGCCCTGTCCTGGTCGGAAGCCCGTCTGGGAACTTTTTAATTTGTCATTGGCCTCTAGAAACTGCGAGAGTTTCCTATTGACTAACTTTTCTGCGATTTTACTAACTCCTGGGAGTAATGAGATGGGCCTGTAGTTAGCTAAGTTCTCAGGATCGAGCGTCGGTTTCTTCAGAAGGGCTTTTACCACAGCCTTCTTCCAGCTCGTGGGGACAGTTCCCTGTTGCAGTGAGGTGTTAATCAACTGGGTAAGGGAGGGAATGACGGTTTGGACTACCTCCTTGAGGATCCGTAAAGGAGCAGGGTCTCTAGGGGAGCCGCTCTTCATAGAGTTAAACGTGTTTCTCACCTCGTCTATCGTGACCTGGCCCCAAGTGGACAGACAGGTGGAAGGGTGTGGGTGATCGATTTCTTCCTCCGGGCTAGAGGGGGGGATTGATTCCATGATAGCTTGAATTTTGTCATGGAAAAAATTGGCCAATTTTTGGCACTTCTCCTGGTCCAGTTTTGGATCAGAAGGGGATCCTAGTCCCTGTTCTGGGGGTTTTGAGAGCTCTTTGAGGATGGAATATGCTTCCTTACTGGAGCCTCCCGCCTTTTCTATTCTCTCCTGAAAGAACAAGCGTTTGGTTTTAACAATGGCGGTTTTGTAGGTCAGGAGAGAAATAGAGTAGATGTTTTTTTTGGTATCTGTTTTATCACGCCTCCAGGAGCGTTCGGTTTTTTTACACTCTTGGCGCAGAGCTTTGAGCTCTGGGGTGTACCATCCAGCCGGGGGTATTCTTTTGGTTTGTTTAAGGGTGGTAATTTTCGGGAGCATCGTGTCAAGGGATAAGGTGATCCAGTCGTTGAATTGTTTATCAGCTGTATTGGGGTCTGAGGAAAGCTCATGAGGGTCATGAGGGTATCAACCCTCATGACTGTTTTCAGGCCCCTGTAGCCACCAGGACCCCATTATGTATCTCAGGTGATATGACAAGAGTGGCTAGGGCTCATTTCCAGGCTCCAGGTACACGTCTGACTCGTATTTGTGACATTTCGAGGTGTTTCGTGTCAAACTCATTTTTTCCATGATAGGCCATCAAAAATGGTGGAAAATGGAAAAAACAGCAAGGAACAGTTGCCTAATAACATCCTAAACATAATGTATATCTCCATAAATGTTTAAATCATTTTAACCTTTTCATGCATCACTAGTGAAGCACACTAAATCTGAGACGCAGCACTGGTGATGCATTTGCATCACTAGTGATGCAAATGCATCAGTGGTGATGCATGGGAAAAGCTTGCTAAAAGTGCTCACTATTAGCGAGTTTTGCAAATTTTCATTATCAACCCTAATGACTGTTTGTGGGTCCCTTTGGCCACCAGGACCCTATATTATATCTCAGGTGATGAAGCAAGAGTGGCTAGGGCTCATTTCCAGGCTCCAGGTACATGTCTGACTCCCATTTCTGACATGTTGAGGTGTTTGGAGTCAAACTAATTTTTTCCATTATGTGCCATAGAGCTCAGAGTCACACCACATTTCTAGTTTTGGACCCAAGGACCCCATAGTATACCTCAGATGACATACCAGGAGTGTCTAAGACCCATTTCTGTCCTCCAGGGACGACTTTTTGAAGTTTTTGGATTTAAGGGGGCAAAGTCACTTCTTCCACCCAGCCCAAGGTGCGCAAAATCGGGTACGATATCAGGTTTTTCCCTTGGCTGGAAGCTAAAAAAAACTTCAGATAATACCAAAGGTAGACAGATCAAATGAAAGCATCAGATCTGACCTTTCTAACAAGTGTATTTATGTCTTGAACACTCAAACGGTTTCTCTGATATCCAATATGAGCTATTTGACAAATTAGCAAATCTTGTCAAAAAAATTTTTGGATGATTTTTGCTAATTTTCGGTATCAACCCCCATGACTGTTTTCAGGCCCCTGTAGCCACCAGGACCCCCTTATATATCTCAGGTGATATGACAAGAGTGGCTAGGGCTCATTTCCAGGCTCCAGGTACACGTCTGACTCCTATTTGTGACATTTCGAGGTGTTTCGTGTCAAACTCATTTTTTCCATTATAGGCCATCAAAAATGGTGGAAAATGGAAAAAACAGCAAGGAACAGTTGCCTAATAACATCCTAAACATAATGTATATCTCCATAAATGTTTAAATCATTTTAACCTTTTCATGCATCACTAGTGATGCACACTAAATCTGAGACGCATCACTGGTGATGCATGGGAAAAGCTTGCTCAAAGTGCTCACTATTAGCGAGTTTTGCAAATTTTCAGTATCAACCCTAATGACTGTGGGTCTCTGTGGCCTCCAGGACCCTATATTATATCTCAGGTGATGAAGCAAGAGTGGCTAGGGCTCATTTCCAGCCTCCAGGTACATGTCTGACTCCCATTTCTGACATGTATTGGTGTTTGGTGTCAAACACATTTTTTCCATTATGGGCCATGGAGCTCAGAGTCACACCACATTTCGTGTTTTGGACCCAAGGACCCCATAGTATACCTCAGATGACATACCAGGATTGTCTAAGGGCCATTTCTGTCCTCCAGGGACGACTTTTTGAAGTTTTTGGATTTAAGGGGGCAAAGTCACTTCTTCCACCCAGCCCAAGGTGCGCAAAATCGGGTACGATATCAGGTTTTTCCCTTGGCTGGAAGCTAAAAAAAACTTCAGATAATACCAAAGGTAGACAGATCAAATGAAAGCATCAGATCTGACCTTTCTAACAAGTGTATTTATGTCTTGAACACTCAAACAGTGTCTCTGATATCCAATATGAGCTATTTGACAAATTAGCAAATCTTGTCAAAAAATTTTTTGGATGATTTTTGCTAATTTTCGGTATCAACCCCCATGACTGTTTTCAGGCCCCTGTAGCCACCAGGACCCCATTATATATCTCAGGTGATATGACAAGAGTGGCTAGGGCTCATTTCCAGGCTCCAGGTACACGTCTGACTCCTATTTGTGACATTTCGAGGTGTTTCGTGTCAAACTCATTTTTTCCATTATAGGCCATCAAAAATGGTGGAAAATGGAAAAAACAGCAAGGAACAGTTGCCTAATAACATCCTAAACATAATGTATATCTCCATAAATGTTTAAATCATTTTAACCTTTTCATGCATCACTAGTGATGCACACTAAATCTGAGACGCATCACTGGTGATGCATGGGAAAAGCTTGCTCAAAGTGCTCACTATTAGCGAGTTTTGCAAATTTTCAGTATCAACCCTAACGACTGTGGGTCTCTGTGGCCTCCAGGACCCTATATTATATCTCAGGTGATGAAGCAAGAGTGGCTAGGGCTCATTTCCAGCCTCCAGGTACATGTCTGACTCCCATTTCTGACATGTATTGGTGTTTGGTGTCAAACACATTTTTTCCATTATGGGCCATGGAGCTCAGAGTCACACCACATTTCGTGTTTTGGACCCAAGGACCCCATAGTATACCTCAGATGACATACCAGGATTGTCTAAGGGCCATTTCTGTCCTCCAGGGACGACTTTTTGAAGTTTTTGGATTTAAGGGGGCAAAGTCACTTCTTCCACCCAGCCCAAGGTGCGCAAAATCGGGTACGATATCAGGTTTTTCCCTTGGCTGGAAGCTAAAAAAAACTTCAGATAATACCAAAGGTAGACAGATCAAATGAAAGCATCAGATCTGACCTTTCTAACAAGTGTATTTATGTCTTGAACACTCAAACAGTGTCTCTGATATCCAATATGAGCTATTTGACAAATTAGCAAATCTTGTCAAAAAAATTTTTGGATGATTTTTGCTAATTTTCGGTATCAACCCCCATGACTGTTTTCAGGCCCCTGTAGCCACCAGGACCCCATTATATATCTCAGGTGATATGACAAGAGTGGCTAGGGCTCATTTCCAGGCTCCAGGTACACGTCTGACTCCTATTTGTGACATTTCGAGGTGTTTCGTGTCAAACTCATTTTTTCCATTATAGGCCATCAAAAATGGTGGAAAATGGAAAAAACAGCAAGGAACAGTTGCCTAATAACATCCTAAACATAATGTATATCTCCATAAATGTTTAAATCATTTTAACCTTTTCATGCATCACTAGTGATGCACACTAAATCTGAGACGCATCACTGGTGATGCATGGGAAAAGCTTGCTCAAAGTGCTCACTATTAGCGAGTTTTGCAAATTTTCAGTATCAACCCTAACGACTGTGGGTCTCTGTGGCCTCCAGGACCCTATATTATATCTCAGGTGATGAAGCAAGAGTGGCTAGGGCTCATTTCCAGCCCCCAGGTACATGTCTGACTCCCATTTCTGACATGTATTGGTGTTTGGTGTCAAACACATTTTTTCCATTATGGGCCATGGAGCTCAGAGTCACACCACATTTCGTGTTTTGGACCCAAGGACCCCATAGTATACCTCAGATGACATACCAGGATTGTCTAAGGGCCATTTCTGTCCTCCAGGGACGACTTTTTGAAGTTTTTGGATTTAAGGGGGCAAAGTCACTTCTTCCACCCAGCCCAAGGTGCGCAAAATCGGGTACGATATCAGGTTTTTCCCTTGGCTGGAAGCTAAAAAAAACTTCAGATAATACCAAAGGTAGACAGATCAAATGAAAGCATCAGATCTGACCTTTCTAACAAGTGTATTTATGTCTTGAACACTCAAACAGTGTCTCTGATATCCAATATGAGCTATTTGACAAATTAGCAAATCTTGTCAAAAAATGTTTTGGATGATTTTTGCTAATTTTCGGTATCAACCCCCATGACTGTTTTCAGGCCCCTGTAGCCACCAGGACCCCATTATATATCTCAGGTGATATGACAAGAGTGGCTAGGGCTCATTTCCAGGCTCCAGGTACACGTCTGACTCCTATTTGTGACATTTCGAGGTGTTTCGTGTCAAACTCATTTTTTCCATTATAGGCCATCAAAAATGGTGGAAAATGGAAAAAACAGCAAGGAACAGTTGCCTAATAACATCCTAAACATAATGTATATCTCCATAAATGTTTAAATCATTTTAACCTTTTCATGCATCACTAGTGATGCACACTAAATCTGAGACGCAGCACTGGTGATGCATTTGCATCACTAGTGATGCAAATGCATCACTGGTGATGCATGGGAAAAGCTTGCTCAAAGTGCTCACTATTAGCGAGTTTTGCAAATTTTCAGTATCAACCCTAACGACTGTGGGTCTCTGTGGCCTCCAGGACCCTATATTATATCTCAGGTGATGAAGCAAGAGTGGCTAGGGCTCATTTCCAGCCTCCAGGTACATGTCTGACTCCCATTTCTGACATGTATTGGTGTTTGGTGTCAAACACATTTTTTCCATTATGGGCCATGGAGCTCAGAGTCACACCACATTTCTTGTTTTGGACCCAAGGACCCCATAGTATACCTCATATGACATACCAGGATTGTCTAAGGGCCATTTCTGTCCTCCAGGGACGACTTTTTGAAGTTTTTGGATTTAAGGGGGCAAAGTCACTTCTTCCACCCAGCCCAAGGTGCTCAAAATCGGGTACGATATCAGGTTTTTCCCTTGGCTGGAAGCTAAAAAAAAACTTCAGATAATACCAAAGGTAGACAGATCAAATGAAAGCATCAGATCTGACCTTTCTAACAAGTGTATTTATGTCTTGAACACTCAAACGGTGTCTCTGATATCCAATCTGAGCTATTTGACAAATTAGCAAATCTTTTCAAAAAACTTTTTTTGACGATTTTTGCTAATTTTCGGTATCAACCCCCATGACTGTTTTCAGGCCCCTGTAGCCACCAGGACCCCATTATGTATCTCAGGTGATATGACAAGAGTGGCTAGGGCTCATTTCCAGGCTCCAGGTACACGTCTGACTCGTATTTGTGACATTTCGAGGTGTTTCGTGTCAAACTCATTTTTTCCATGATAGGCCATCAAAAATGGTGGAAAATGGAAAAAACAGCAAGGAACAGTTGCCTAATAACATCCTAAACATAATGTATATCTCCATAAATGTTTAAATCATTTTAACCTTTTCATGCATCACTAGTGAAGCACACTAAATCTGAGACGCAGCACTGGTGATGCATTCGCATCACTAGTGATGCAAATGCATCAGTGGTGATGCATGGGAAAAGCTTGCTAAAAGTGCTCACTATTAGCGAGTTTTGCAAATTTTCATTATCAACCCTAATGACTGTTTGTGGGTCCCTTTGGCCACCAGGACCCTATATTATATCTCAGGTGATGAAGCAAGAGTGGCTAGGGCTCATTTCCAGGCTCCAGGTACATGTCTGACTCCCATTTCTGACATGTTGAGGTGTTTGGAGTCAAACTAATTTTTTCCATTATGTGCCATAGAGCTCAGAGTCACACCACATTTCTAGTTTTGGACCCAAGGACCCCATAGTATACCTCAGATGACATACCAGGAGTGTCTAAGACCCATTTCTGTCCTCCAGGGACGACTTTTTGAAGTTTTTGGATTTAAGGGGGCAAAGTCACTTCTTCCACCCAGCCCAAGGTGCGCAAAATCGGGTACGATATCAGGTTTTTCCCTTGGCTGGAAGCTAAAAAAAACTTCAGATAATACCAAAGGTAGACAGATCAAATGAAAGCATCAGATCTGACCTTTCTAACAAGTGTATTTATGTCTTGAACACTCAAACGGTGTCTCTGATATCCAATATGAGCTATTTGACAAATTAGCAAATCTTGTCAAAAACATTTTTGGATGATTTTTGCTAATTTTCGGTATCAACCCCCATGACTGTTTTCAGGCCCCTGTAGCCACCAGGACCCCATTATATATCTCAGGTGATATGACAAGAGTGGCTAGGGCTCATTTCCAGGCTCCAGGTACACGTCTGACTCCTATTTGTGACATTTCGAGGTGTTTCGTGTCAAACTCATTTTTTCCATTATAGGCCATCAAAAATGGTGGAAAATGGAAAAAACAGCAAGGAACAGTTGCCTAATAACATCCTAAACATAATGTATATCTCCATAAATGTTTAAATCATTTTAACCTTTTCATGCATCACTAGTGATGCACACTAAATCTGAGACGCAGCACTGGTGATGCATTTGCATCACTAGTGATGCAAATGCATCACTGGTGATGCATGGGAAAAGCTTGCTCAAAGTGCTCACTATTAGCGAGTTTTGCAAATTTTCAGTATCAACCCTAACGACTGTGGGTCTCTGTGGCCTCCAGGACCCTATATTATATCTCAGGTGATGAAGCAAGAGTGGCTAGGGCTCATTTCCAGCCTCCAGGTACATGTCTGACTCCCATTTCTGACATGTATTGGTGTTTGGTGTCAAACACATTTTTTCCATTATGGGCCATGGAGCTCAGAGTCACACCACATTTCGTGTTTTGGACCCAAGGACCCCATAGTATACCTCAGATGACATACCAGGATTGTCTAAGGGCCATTTCTGTCCTCCAGGGACGACTTTTTGAAGTTTTTGGATTTAAGGGGGCAAAGTCACTTCTTCCACCCAGCCCAAGGTGCGCAAAATCGGGTACGATATCAGGTTTTTCCCTTGGCTGGAAGCTAAAAAAAACTTCAGATAATACCAAAGGTAGACAGATCAAATGAAAGCATCAGATCTGACCTTTCTAACAAGTGTATTTATGTCTTGAACACTCAAACGGTGTCTCTGATATCCAATCTGAGCTATTTGACAAATTAGCAAATCTTGGCAAAAAAATGTTTTGACAATTTTTGCTAATTTTCGGTATCAACCCTCATGACTGTTTTCAGGCCCCTGTAGCCACCAGGACCCCATTATGTATCTCAGGTGATATGACAAGAGTGGCTAGGGCTCATTTCCAGGCTCCAGGTACACGTCTGACTCGTATTTGTGACATTTCGAGGTGTTTCGTGTCAAACTCATTTTTTCCATGATAGGCCATCAAAAATGGTGGAAAATGGAAAAAACAGCAAGGAACAGTTGCCTAATAACATCCTAAACATAATGTATATCTCCATAAATGTTTAAATCATTTTAACCTTTTCATGCATCACTAGTGAAGCACACTAAATCTGAGACGCAGCACTGGTGATGCATTTGCATCACTAGTGATGCAAATGCATCAGTGGTGATGCATGGGAAAAGCTTGCTAAAAGTGCTCACTATTAGCGAGTTTTGCAAATTTTCATTATCAACCCTAATGACTGTTTGTGGGTCCCTTTGGCCACCAGGACCCTATATTATATCTCAGGTGATGAAGCAAGAGTGGCTAGGGCTCATTTCCAGGCTCCAGGTACATGTCTGACTCCCATTTCTGACATGTTGAGGTGTTTGGAGTCAAACTAATTTTTTCCATTATGTGCCATAGAGCTCAGAGTCACACCACATTTCTAGTTTTGGACCTAAGGACCCCATAGTATACCTCAGATGACATACCAGGAGTGTCTAAGACCCATTTCTGTCCTCCAGGGACGACTTTTTGAAGTTTTTGGATTTAAGGGGGCAAAGTCACTTCTTCCACCCAGCCCAAGGTGCGCAAAATCGGGTACGATATCAGGTTTTTCCCTTGGCTGGAAGCTAAAAAAAACTTCAGATAATACCAAAGGTAGACAGATCAAATGAAAGCATCAGATCTGACCTTTCTAACAAGTGTATTTATGTCTTGAACACTCAAACAGTGTCTCTGATATCCAATATGAGCTATTTGACAAATTAGCAAATCTTGTCAAAAAACTTTTTGGATGATTTTTGCTAATTTTCGGTATCAACCCCCATGACTGTTTTCAGGCCCCTGTAGCCACCAGGACCCCATTATATATCTCAGGTGATATGACAAGAGTGGCTAGGGCTCATTTCCAGGCTCCAGGTACACGTCTGAGTCCTATTTGTGACATTTCGAGGTGTTTCGTGTCAAACTCATTTTTTCCATTATAGGCCATCAAAAATGGTGGAAAATGGAAAAAACAGCAAGGAACAGTTGCCTAATAACATCCTAAACATAATGTATATCTCCATAAATGTTTAAATCATTTTAACCTTTTCATGCATCACTAGTGATGCACACTAAATCTGAGACGCATCACTGGTGATGCATGGGAAAAGCTTGCTCAAAGTGCTCACTATTAGCGAGTTTTGCAAATTTTCAGTATCAACCCTAACGACTGTGGGTCTCTGTGGCCTCCAGGACCCTATATTATATCTCAGGTGATGAAGCAAGAGTGGCTAGGGCTCATTTCCAGCCTCCAGGTACATGTCTGACTCCCATTTCTGACATGTATTGGTGTTTGGTGTCAAACACATTTTTTCCATTATGGGCCATGGAGCTCAGAGTCACACCACATTTCTTGTTTTGGACCCAAGGACCCCATAGTATACCTCAGATGACATACCAGGATTGTCTAAGGGCCATTTCTGTCCTCCAGGGACGACTTTTTGAAGTTTTTGGATTTAAGGGGGCAAAGTCACTTCTTCCACCCAGCCCAAGGTGCGCAAAATCGGGTACGATATCAGGTTTTTCCCTTGGCTGGAAGCTAAAAAAAACTTCAGATAATACCAAAGGTAGACAGATCAAATGAAAGCATCAGATCTGACCTTTCTAACAAGTGTATTTATGTCTTGAACACTCAAACGGTGTCTCTGATATCCAATCTGAGCTATTTGACAAATTAGCAAATCTTGGCAAAAAAATGTTTTGACAATTTTTGCTAATTTTCGGTATCAACCCTCATGACTGTTTTCAGGCCCCTGTAGCCACCAGGACCCCATTATGTATCTCAGGTGATATGACAAGAGTGGCTAGGGCTCATTTCCAGGCTCCAGGTACACGTCTGACTCGTATTTGTGACATTTCGAGGTGTTT
Source organism: Lissotriton vulgaris (assembly GCF_964263255.1). Taxonomy (NCBI): domain Eukaryota; kingdom Metazoa; phylum Chordata; class Amphibia; order Caudata; family Salamandridae; genus Lissotriton; species Lissotriton vulgaris. The sequence goes on along the minus strand of NC_141699.1, from coordinate 87,895,449 downwards.
CGTGTCAAACTCATTTTTTCCATGATAGGCCATCAAAAATGGTGGAAAATGGAAAAAACAGCAAGGAACAGTTGCCTAATAACATCCTAAACATAATGTATATCTCCATAAATGTTTAAATCATTTTAACCTTTTCATGCATCACTAGTGAAGCACACTAAATCTGAGACGCAGCACTGGTGATGCATTTGCATCACTAGTGATGCAAATGCATCAGTGGTGATGCATGGGAAAAGCTTGCTAAAAGTGCTCACTATTAGCGAGTTTTGCAAATTTTCATTATCAACCCTAATGACTGTTTGTGGGTCCCTTTGGCCACCAGGACCCTATATTATATCTCAGGTGATGAAGCAAGAGTGGCTAGGGCTCATTTCCAGGCTCCAGGTACATGTCTGACTCCCATTTCTGACATGTTGAGGTGTTTGGAGTCAAACTAATTTTTTCCATTATGTGCCATAGAGCTCAGAGTCACACCACATTTCTAGTTTTGGACCCAAGGACCCCATAGTATACCTCAGATGACATACCAGGAGTGTCTAAGACCCATTTCTGTCCTCCAGGGACGACTTTTTGAAGTTTTTGGATTTAAGGGGGCAAAGTCACTTCTTCCACCCAGCCCAAGGTGCGCAAAATCGGGTACGATATCAGGTTTTTCCCTTGGCTGGAAGCTAAAAAAAACTTCAGATAATACCAAAGGTAGACAGATCAAATGAAAGCATCAGATCTGACCTTTCTAACAAGTGTATTTATGTCTTGAACACTCAAACGGTGTCTCTGATATCCAATATGAGCTATTTGACAAATTAGCAAATCTTGTCAAAAAAATTTTTGGATGATTTTTGCTAATTTTCGGTATCAACCCCCATGACTGTTTTCAGGCCCCTGTAGCCACCAGGACCCCCTTATATATCTCAGGTGATATGACAAGAGTGGCTAGGGCTCATTTCCAGGCTCCAGGTACACGTCTGACTCCTATTTGTGACATTTCGAGGTGTTTCGTGTCAAACTCATTTTTTCCATTATAGGCCATCAAAAATGGTGGAAAATGGAAAAAACAGCAAGGAACAGTTGCCTAATAACATCCTAAACATAATGTATATCTCCATAAATGTTTAAATCATTTTAACCTTTTCATGCATCACTAGTGATGCACACTAAATCTGAGACGCATCACTGGTGATGCATGGGAAAAGCTTGCTCAAAGTGCTCACTATTAGCGAGTTTTGCAAATTTTCAGTATCAACCCTAATGACTGTGGGTCTCTGTGGCCTCCAGGACCCTATATTATATCTCAGGTGATGAAGCAAGAGTGGCTAGGGCTCATTTCCAGCCTCCAGGTACATGTCTGACTCCCATTTCTGACATGTATTGGTGTTTGGTGTCAAACACATTTTTTCCATTATGGGCCATGGAGCTCAGAGTCGCACCACATTTCGTGTTTTGGACCCAAGGACCCCATAGTATACCTCAGATGACATACCAGGATTGTCTAAGGGCCATTTCTGTCCTCCAGGGACGACTTTTTGAAGTTTTTGGATTTAAGGGGGCAAAGTCACTTCTTCCACCCAGCCCAAGGTGTGCAAAATCGGGTACGATATCAGGTTTTTCCCTTGGCTGGAAGCTAAAAAAAACTTCAGATAATACCAAAGGTAGACAGATCAAATGAAAGCATCAGATCTGACCTTTCTAACAAGTGTATTTATGTCTTGAACACTCAAACAGTGTCTCTGATATCCAATATGAGCTATTTGACAAATTAGCAAATCTTGTCAAAAAATGTTTTGGATGATTTTTGCTAATTTTCGGTATCAACCCCCATGACTGTTTTCAGGCCCCTGTAGCCACCAGGACCCCATTATATATCTCAGGTGATATGACAAGAGTGGCTAGGGCTCATTTCCAGGCTCCAGGTACACGTCTGACTCCTATTTGTGACATTTCGAGGTGTTTCGTGTCAAACTCATTTTTTCCATTATAGGCCATCAAAAATGGTGGAAAATGGAAAAAACAGCAAGGAACAGTTGCCTAATAACATCCTAAACATAATGTATATCTCCATAAATGTTTAAATCATTTTAACCTTTTCATGCATCACTAGTGATGCACACTAAATCTGAGACGCATCACTGGTGATGCATGGGAAAAGCTTGCTCAAAGTGCTCACTATTAGCGAGTTTTGCAAATTTTCAGTATCAACCCTAACGACTGTGGGTCTCTGTGGCCTCCAGGACCCTATATTATATCTCAGGTGATGAAGCAAGAGTGGCTAGGGCTCATTTCCAGCCTCCAGGTACATGTCTGACTCCCATTTCTGACATGTATTGGTGTTTGGTGTCAAACACATTTTTTCCATTATGGGCCATGGAGCTCAGAGTCACACCACATTTCGTGTTTTGGACCCAAGGACCCCATAGTATACCTCAGATGACATACCAGGATTGTCTAAGGGCCATTTCTGTCCTCCAGGGACGACTTTTTGAAGTTTTTGGATTTAAGGGGGAAAAGTCACTTCTTCCACCCAGCCCAAGGTGCGCAAAATCGGGTACGATATCAGGTTTTTCCCTTGGCTGGAAGCTAAAAAAAACTTCAGATAATACCAAAGGTAGACAGATCAAATGAAAGCATCAGATCTGACCTTTCTAACAAGTGTATTTATGTCTTGAACACTCAAACAGTGTCTCTGATATCCAATATGAGCTATTTGACAAATTAGCAAATCTTGTCAAAAAAATTTTTGGATGATTTTTGCTAATTTTCGGTATCAACCCCCATGACTGTTTTCAGGCCCCTGTAGCCACCAGGACCCCATTATATATCTCAGGTGATATGACAAGAGTGGCTAGGGCTCATTTCCAGGCTCCAGGTACACGTCTGACTCCTATTTGTGACATTTCGAGGTGTTTCGTGTCAAACTCATTTTTTCCATTATAGGCCATCAAAAATGGTGGAAAATGGAAAAAACAGCAAGGAACAGTTGCCTAATAACATCCTAAACATAATGTATATCTCCATAAATGTTTAAATCATTTTAACCTTTTCATGCATCACTAGTGATGCACACTAAATCTGAGACGCATCACTGGTGATGCATGGGAAAAGCTTGCTCAAAGTGCTCACTATTAGCGAGTTTTGCAAATTTTCAGTATCAACCCTAACGACTGTGGGTCTCTGTGGCCTCCAGGACCCTATATTATATCTCAGGTGATGAAGCAAGAGTGGCTAGGGCTCATTTCCAGCCTCCAGGTACATGTCTGACTCCCATTTCTGACATGTATTGGTGTTTGGTGTCAAACACATTTTTTCCATTATGGGCCATGGAGCTCAGAGTCACACCACATTTCGTGTTTTGGACCCAAGGACCCCATAGTATACCTCAGATGACATACCAGGATTGTCTAAGGGCCATTTCTGTCCTCCAGGGACGACTTTTTGAAGTTTTTGGATTTAAGGGGGCAAAGTCACTTCTTCCACCCAGCCCAAGGTGCGCAAAATCGGGTACGATATCAGGTTTTTCCCTTGGCTGGAAGCTAAAAAAAACTTCAGATAATACCAAAGGTAGACAGATCAAATGAAAGCATCAGATCTGACCTTTCTAACAAGTGTATTTATGTCTTGAACACTCAAACAGTGTCTCTGATATCCAATATGAGCTATTTGACAAATTAGCAAATCTTGTCAAAAAAATTTTTGGATGATTTTTGCTAATTTTCGGTATCAACCCCCATGACTGTTTTCAGGCCCCTGTAGCCACCAGGACCCCATTATATATCTCAGGTGATATGACAAGAGTGGCTAGGGCTCATTTCCAGGCTCCAGGTACACGTCTGACTCCTATTTGTGACATTTCGAGGTGTTTCGTGTCAAACTCATTTTTTCCATTATAGGCCATCAAAAATGGTGGAAAATGGAAAAAACAGCAAGGAACAGTTGCCTAATAACATCCTAAACATAATGTATATCTCCATAAATGTTTAAATCATTTTAACCTTTTCATGCATCACTAGTGATGCACACTAAATCTGAGACGCATCACTGGTGATGCATGGGAAAAGCTTGCTCAAAGTGCTCACTATTAGCGAGTTTTGCAAATTTTCAGTATCAACCCTAATGACTGTGGGTCTCTGTGGCCTCCAGGACCCTATATTATATCTCAGGTGATGAAGCAAGAGTGGCTAGGGCTCATTTCCAGCCTCCAGGTACATGTCTGACTCCCATTTCTGACATGTATTGGTGTTTGGTGTCAAACACATTTTTTCCATTATGGGCCATGGAGCTCAGAGTCACACCACATTTCGTGTTTTGGACCCAAGGACCCCATAGTATACCTCAGATGACATACCAGGATTGTCTAAGGGCCATTTCTGTCCTCCAGGGACGACTTTTTGAAGTTTTTGGATTTAAGGGGGCAAAGTCACTTCTTCCACCCAGCCCAAGGTGCGCAAAATCGGGTACGATATCAGGTTTTTCCCTTGGCTGGAAGCTAAAAAAAACTTCAGATAATACCAAAGGTAGACAGATCAAATGAAAGCATCAGATCTGACCTTTCTAACAAGTGTATTTATGTCTTGAACACTCAAACAGTGTCTCTGATATCCAATATGAGCTATTTGACAAATTAGCAAATCTTGTCAAAAAAATTTTTGGATGATTTTTGCTAATTTTCGGTATCAACCCCCATGACTGTTTTCAGGCCCCTGTAGCCACCAGGACCCCATTATATATCTCAGGTGATATGACAAGAGTGGCTAGGGCTCATTTCCAGGCTCCAGGTACACGTCTGACTCCTATTTGTGACATTTCGAGGTGTTTCGTGTCAAACTCATTTTTTCCATTATAGGCCATCAAAAATGGTGGAAAATGGAAAAAACAGCAAGGAACAGTTGCCTAATAACATCCTAAACATAATGTATATCTCCATAAATGTTTAAATCATTTTAACCTTTTCATGCATCACTAGTGATGCACACTAAATCTGAGACGCATCACTGGTGATGCATGGGAAAAGCTTGCTCAAAGTGCTCACTATTAGCGAGTTTTGCAAATTTTCAGTATCAACCCTAACGACTGTGGGTCTCTGTGGCCTCCAGGACCCTATATTATATCTCAGGTGATGAAGCAAGAGTGGCTAGGGCTCATTTCCAGCCTCCAGGTACATGTCTGACTCCCATTTCTGACATGTATTGGTGTTTGGTGTCAAACACATTTTTTCCATTATGGGCCATGGAGCTCAGAGTCACACCACATTTCGTGTTTTGGACCCAAGGACCCCATAGTATACCTCAGATGACATACCAGGATTGTCTAAGGGCCATTTCTGTCCTCCAGGGACGACTTTTTGAAGTTTTTGGATTTAAGGGGGCAAAGTCACTTCTTCCACCCAGCCCAAGGTGCGCAAAATCGGGTACGATATCAGGTTTTTCCCTTGGCTGGAAGCTAAAAAAAACTTCAGATAATACCAAAGGTAGACAGATCAAATGAAAGCATCAGATCTGACCTTTCTAACAAGTGTATTTATGTCTTGAACACTCAAACAGTGTCTCTGATATCCAATATGAGCTATTTGACAAATTAGCAAATCTTGTCAAAAAAATTTTTGGATGATTTTTGCTAATTTTCGGTATCAACCCCCATGACTGTTTTCAGGCCCCTGTAGCCACCAGGACCCCATTATATATCTCAGGTGATATGACAAGAGTGGCTAGGGCTCATTTCCAGGCTCCAGGTACACGTCTGACTCCTATTTGTGACATTTCGAGGTGTTTCGTGTCAAACTCATTTTTTCCATTATAGGCCATCAAAAATGGTGGAAAATGGAAAAAACAGCAAGGAACAGTTGCCTAATAACATCCTAAACATAATGTATATCTCCATAAATGTTTAAATCATTTTAACCTTTTCATGCATCACTAGTGATGCACACTAAATCTGAGACGCAGCACTGGTGATGCATTTGCATCACTAGTGATGCAAATGCATCACTGGTGATGCATGGGAAAAGCTTGCTCAAAGTGCTCACTATTAGCGAGTTTTGCAAATTTTCAGTATCAACCCTAATGACTGTGGGTCTCTGTGGCCTCCAGGACCCTATATTATATCTCAGGTGATGAAGCAAGAGTGGCTAGGGCTCATTTCCAGCCTCCAGGTACATGTCTGACTCCCATTTCTGACATGTATTGGTGTTTGGTGTCAAACACATTTTTTCCATTATGGGCCATGGAGCTCAGAGTCACACCACATTTCTTGTTTTGGACCCAAGGACCCCATAGTATACCTCAGATGACATACCAGGATTGTCTAAGGGCCATTTCTGTCCTCCAGGGACGACTTTTTGAAGTTTTTGGATTTAAGGGGGCAAAGTCACTTCTTCCACCCAGCCCAAGGTGCGCAAAATCGGGTACGATATCAGGTTTTTCCCTTGGCTGGAAGCTAAAAAAAACTTCAGATAATACCAAAGGTAGACAGATCAAATGAAAGCATCAGATCTGACCTTTCTAACAAGTGTATTTATGTCTTGAACACTCAAACGGTGTCTCTGATATCCAATCTGAGCTATTTGACAAATTAGCAAATCTTGGCAAAAAAATTTTTTGACAATTTTTGCTAATTTTCGGTATCAACCCTCATGACTGTTTTCAGGCCCCTGTAGCCACCAGGACCCCATTATGTATCTCAGGTGATATGACAAGAGTGGCTAGGGCTCATTTCCAGGCTCCAGGTACACGTCTGACTCGTATTTGTGACATTTCGAGGTGTTTCGTGTCAAACTCATTTTTTCCATGATAGGCCATCAAAAATGGTGGAAAATGGAAAAAACAGCAAGGAACAGTTGCCTAATAACATCCTAAACATAATGTATATCTCCATAAATGTTTAAATCATTTTAACCTTTTCATGCATCACTAGTGAAGCACACTAAATCTGAGACGCAGCACTGGTGATGCATTTGCATCACTAGTGATGCAAATGCATCAGTGGTGATGCATGGGAAAAGCTTGCTAAAAGTGCTCACTATTAGCGAGTTTTGCAAATTTTCATTATCAACCCTAATGACTGTTTGTGGGTCCCTTTGGCCACCAGGACCCTATATTATATCTCAGGTGATGAAGCAAGAGTGGCTAGGGCTCATTTCCAGGCTCCAGGTACATGTCTGACTCCCATTTCTGACATGTTGAGGTGTTTGGAGTCAAACTAATTTTTTCCATTATGTGCCATAGAGCTCAGAGTCACACCACATTTCTAGTTTTGGACCCAAGGACCCCATAGTATACCTCAGATGACATACCAGGAGTGTCTAAGACCCATTTCTGTCCTCCAGGGACGACTTTTTGAAGTTTTTGGATTTAAGGGGGCAAAGTCACTTCTTCCACCCAGCCCAAGGTGCGCAAAATCGGGTACGATATCAGGTTTTTCCCTTGGCTGGAAGCTAAAAAAAACTTCAGATAATACCAAAGGTAGACAGATCAAATGAAAGCATCAGATCTGACCTTTCTAACAAGTGTATTTATGTCTTGAACACTCAAACGGTGTCTCTGATATCCAATATGAGCTATTTGACAAATTAGCAAATCTTGTCAAAAAAATTTTTGGATGATTTTTGCTAATTTTCGGTATCAACCCCCATGACTGTTTTCAGGCCCCTGTAGCCACCAGGACCCCCTTATATATCTCAGGTGATATGACAAGAGTGGCTAGGGCTCATTTCCAGGCTCCAGGTACACGTCTGACTCCTATTTGTGACATTTCGAGGTGTTTCGTGTCAAACTCATTTTTTCCATTATAGGCCATCAAAAATGGTGGAAAATGGAAAAAACAGCAAGGAACAGTTGCCTAATAACATCCTAAACATAATGTATATCTCCATAAATGTTTAAATCATTTTAACCTTTTCATGCATCACTAGTGATGCACACTAAATCTGAGACGCATCACTGGTGATGCATGGGAAAAGCTTGCTCAAAGTGCTCACTATTAGCGAGTTTTGCAAATTTTCAGTATCAACCCTAATGACTGTGGGTCTCTGTGGCCTCCAGGACCCTATATTATATCTCAGGTGATGAAGCAAGAGTGGCTAGGGCTCATTTCCAGCCTCCAGGTACATGTCTGACTCCCATTTCTGACATGTATTGGTGTTTGGTGTCAAACACATTTTTTCCATTATGGGCCATGGAGCTCAGAGTCACACCACATTTCGTGTTTTGGACCCAAGGACCCCATAGTATACCTCAGATGACATACCAGGATTGTCTAAGGGCCATTTCTGTCCTCCAGGGACGACTTTTTGAAGTTTTTGGATTTAAGGGGGCAAAGTCACTTCTTCCACCCAGCCCAAGGTGCGCAAAATCGGGTACGATATCAGGTTTTTCCCTTGGCTGGAAGCTAAAAAAAACTTCAGATAATACCAAAGGTAGACAGATCAAATGAAAGCATCAGATCTGACCTTTCTAACAAGTGTATTTATGTCTTGAACACTCAAACAGTGTCTCTGATATCCAATATGAGCTATTTGACAAATTAGCAAATCTTGTCAAAAAATGTTTTGGATGATTTTTGCTAATTTTCGGTATCAACCCCCATGACTGTTTTCAGGCCCCTGTAGCCACCAGGACCCCATTATATATCTCAGGTGATATGACAAGAGTGGCTAGGGCTCATTTCCAGGCTCCAGGTACACGTCTGACTCCTATTTGTGACATTTCGAGGTGTTTCGTGTCAAACTCATTTTTTCCATTATAGGCCATCAAAAATGGTGGAAAATGGAAAAAACAGCAAGGAACAGTTGCCTAATAACATCCTAAACATAATGTATATCTCCATAAATGTTTAAATCATTTTAACCTTTTCATGCATCACTAGTGATGCACACTAAATCTGAGACGCATCACTGGTGATGCATGGGAAAAGCTTGCTCAAAGTGCTCACTATTAGCGAGTTTTGCAAATTTTCAGTATCAACCCTAACGACTGTGGGTCTCTGTGGCCTCCAGGACCCTATATTATATCTCAGGTGATGAAGCAAGAGTGGCTAGGGCTCATTTCCAGCCTCCAGGTACATGTCTGACTCCCATTTCTGACATGTATTGGTGTTTGGTGTCAAACACATTTTTTCCATTATGGGCCATGGAGCTCAGAGTCACACCACATTTCGTGTTTTGGACCCAAGGACCCCATAGTATACCTCAGATGACATACCAGGATTGTCTAAGGGCCATTTCTGTCCTCCAGGGACGACTTTTTGAAGTTTTTGGATTTAAGGGGGCAAAGTCACTTCTTCCACCCAGCCCAAGGTGCGCAAAATCGGGTACGATATCAGGTTTTTCCCTTGGCTGGAAGCTAAAAAAAACTTCAGATAATACCAAAGGTAGACAGATCAAATGAAAGCATCAGATCTGACCTTTCTAACAAGTGTATTTATGTCTTGAACACTCAAACAGTGTCTCTGATATCCAATATGAGCTATTTGACAAATTAGCAAATCTTGTCAAAAAAATTTTTGGATGATTTTTGCTAATTTTCGGTATCAACCCCCATGACTGTTTTCAGGCCCCTGTAGCCACCAGGACCCCATTATATATCTCAGGTGATATGACAAGAGTGGCTAGGGCTCATTTCCAGGCTCCAGGTACACGTCTGACTCCTATTTGTGACATTTCGAGGTGTTTCGTGTCAAACTCATTTTTTCCATTATAGGCCATCAAAAATGGTGGAAAATGGAAAAAACAGCAAGGAACAGTTGCCTAATAACATCCTAAACATAATGTATATCTCCATAAATGTTTAAATCATTTTAACCTTTTCATGCATCACTAGTGATGCACACTAAATCTGAGACGCATCACTGGTGATGCATGGGAAAAGCTTGCTCAAAGTGCTCACTATTAGCGAGTTTTGCAAATTTTCAGTATCAACCCTAACGACTGTGGGTCTCTGTGGCCTCCAGGACCCTATATTATATCTCAGGTGATGAAGCAAGAGTGGCTAGGGCTCATTTCCAGCCTCCAGGTACATGTCTGACTCCCATTTCTGACATGTATTGGTGTTTGGTGTCAAACACATTTTTTCCATTATGGGCCATGGAGCTCAGAGTCACACCACATTTCGTGTTTTGGACCCAAGGACCCCATAGTATACCTCAGATGACATACCAGGATTGTCTAAGGGCCATTTCTGTCCTCCAGGGACGACTTTTTGAAGTTTTTGGATTTAAGGGGGCAAAGTCACTTCTTCCACCCAGCCCAAGGTGCGCAAAATCGGGTACGATATCAGGTTTTTCCTTTGGCTGGAAGCTAAAAAAAACTTCAGATAATACCAAAGGTAGACAGATCAAATGAAAGCATCAGATCTGACCTTTCTAACAAGTGTATTTATGTCTTGAACACTCAAACAGTGTCTCTGATATCCAATATGAGCTATTTGACAAATTAGCAAATCTTGTCAAAAAAATTTTTGGATGATTTTTGCTAATTTTCGGTATCAACCCCCATGACTGTTTTCAGGCCCCTGTAGCCACCAGGACCCCATTATATATCTCAGGTGATATGACAAGAGTGGCTAGGGCTCATTTCCAGGCTCCAGGTACACGTCTGACTCCTATTTGTGACATTTCGAGGTGTTTCGTGTCAAACTCATTTTTTCCATTATAGGCCATCAAAAATGGTGGAAAATGGAAAAAACAGCAAGGAACAGTTGCCTAATAACATCCTAAACATAATGTATATCTCCATAAATGTTTAAATCATTTTAACCTTTTCATGCATCACTAGTGATGCACACTAAATCTGAGACGCAGCACTGGTGATGCATTTGCATCACTAGTGATGCAAATGCATCACTGGTGATGCATGGGAAAAGCTTGCTCAAAGTGCTCACTATTAGCGAGTTTTGCAAATTTTCAGTATCAACCCTAACGACTGTGGGTCTCTGTGGCCTCCAGGACCCTATATTATATCTCAGGTGATGAAGCAAGAGTGGCTAGGGCTCATTTCCAGCCTCCAGGTACATGTCTGACTCCCATTTCTGACATGTATTGGTGTTTGGTGTCAAACACATTTTTTCCATTATGGGCCATGGAGCTCAGAGTCACACCACATTTCGTGTTTTGGACCCAAGGACCCCATAGTATACCTCAGATGACATACCAGGATTGTCTAAGGGCCATTTCTGTCCTCCAGGGACGACTTTTTGAAGTTTTTGGATTTAAGGGGGCAAAGTCACTTCTTCCACCCAGCCCAAGGTGCGCAAAATCGGGTACGATATCAGGTTTTTCCCTTGGCTGGAAGCTAAAAAAAACTTCAGATAATACCAAAGGTAGACAGATCAAATGAAAGCATCAGATCTGACCTTTCTAACAAGTGTATTTATGTCTTGAACACTCAAACAGTGTCTCTGATATCCAATATGAGCTATTTGACAAATTAGCAAATCTTGTCAAAAAATGTTTTGGATGATTTTTGCTAATTTTCGGTATCAACCCCCATGACTGTTTTCAGGCCCCTGTAGCCACCAGGACCCCATTATATATCTCAGGTGATATGACAAGAGTGGCTAGGGCTCATTTCCAGGCTCCAGGTACACGTCTGACTCCTATTTGTGACATTTCGAGGTGTTTCGTGTCAAACTCATTTTTTCCATTATAGGCCATCAAAAATGGTGGAAAATGGAAAAAACAGCAAGGAACCGTTGCCTAATAACATCCTAAACATAATGTATATCTCCATAAATGTTTAAATCATTTTAACCTTTTCATGCATCACTAGTGATGCACACTAAATCTGAGACGCAGCACTGGTGATGCATTTGCATCACTAGTGATGCAAATGCATCACTGGTGATGCATGGGAAAAGCTTGCTCAAAGTGCTCACTATTAGCGAGTTTTGCAAATTTTCAGTATCAACCCTAACGACTGTGGGTCTCTGTGGCCTCCAGGACCCTATATTATATCTCAGGTGATGAAGCAAGAGTGGCTAGGGCTCATTTCCAGCCTCCAGGTACATGTCTGACTCCCATTTCTGACATGTATTGGTGTTTGGTGTCAAACACATTTTTTCCATTATGGGCCATGGAGCTCAGAGTCACACCACATTTCTTGTTTTGGACCCAAGGACCCCATAGTATACCTCAGATGACATACCAGGATTGTCTAAGGGCCATTTCTGTCCTCCAGGGACGACTTTTTGAAGTTTTTGGATTTAAGGGGGCAAAGTCACTTCTTCCACCCAGCCCAAGGTGCGCAAAATCGGGTACGATATCAGGTTTTTCCCTTGGCTGGAAGCTAAAAAAAACTTCAGATAATACCAAAGGTAGACAGATCAAATGAAAGCATCAGATCTGACCTTTCTAACAAGTGTATTTATGTCTTGAACACTCAAACGGTGTCTCTGATATCCAATCTGAGCTATTTGACAAATTAGCAAATCTTGGCAAAAAAATGTTTTGACAATTTTTGCTAATTTTCGGTATCAACCCTCATGACTGTTTTCAGGCCCCTGTAGCCACCAGGACCCCATTATGTATCTCAGGTGATATGACAAGAGTGGCTAGGGCTCATTTCCAGGCTCCAGGTACACGTCTGACTCGTATTTGTGACATTTCGAGGTGTTTCGTGTCAAACTCATTTTTTCCATGATAGGCCATCAAAAATGGTGGAAAATGGAAAAAACAGCAAGGAACAGTTGCCTAATAACATCCTAAACATAATGTATATCTCCATAAATGTTTAAATCATTTTAACCTTTTCATGCATCACTAGTGAAGCACACTAAATCTGAGACGCAGCACTGGTGATGCATTTGCATCACTAGTGATGCAAATGCATCAGTGGTGATGCATGGGAAAAGCTTGCTAAAAGTGCTCACTATTAGCGAGTTTTGCAAATTTTCATTATCAACCCTAATGACTGTTTGTGGGTCCCTTTGGCCACCAGGACCCTATATTATATCTCAGGTGATGAAGCAAGAGTGGCTAGGGCTCATTTCCAGGCTCCAGGTACATGTCTGACTCCCATTTCTGACATGTTGAGGTGTTTGGAGTCAAACTAATTTTTTCCATTATGTGCCATAGAGCTCAGAGTCACACCACATTTCTAGTTTTGGACCCAAGGACCCCATAGTATACCTCAGATGACATACCAGGAGTGTCTAAGACCCATTTCTGTCCTCCAGGGACGACTTTTTGAAGTTTTTGGATTTAAGGGGGCAAAGTCACTTCTTCCACCCAGCCCAAGGTGCGCAAAATCGGGTACGATATCAGGTTTTTCCCTTGGCTGGAAGCTAAAAAAAACTTCAGATAATACCAAAGGTAGACAGATCAAATGAAAGCATCAGATCTGACCTTTCTAACAAGTGTATTTATGTCTTGAACACTCAAACGGTGTCTCTGATATCCAATATGAGCTATTTGACAAATTAGCAAATCTTGTCAAAAAATTTTTTGGATGATTTTTGCTAATTTTCGGTATCAACCCCCATGACTGTTTTCAGGCCCCTGTAGCCACCAGGACCCCCTTATATATCTCAGGTGATATGACAAGAGTGGCTAGGGCTCATTTCCAGGCTCCAGGTACACGTCTGACTCCTATTTGTGACATTTCGAGGTGTTTCGTGTCAAACTCATTTTTTCCATTATAGGCCATCAAAAATGGTGGAAAATGGAAAAAACAGCAAGGAACAGTTGCCTAATAACATCCTAAACATAATGTATATCTCCATAAATGTTTAAATCATTTTAACCTTTTCATGCATCACTAGTGATGCACACTAAATCTGAGACGCATCACTGGTGATGCATGGGAAAAGCTTGCTCAAAGTGCTCACTATTAGCGAGTTTTGCAAATTTTCAGTATCAACCCTAACGACTGTGGGTCTCTGTGGCCTCCAGGACCCTATATTATATCTCAGGTGATGAAGCAAGAGTGGCTAGGGCTCATTTCCAGCCTCCAGGTACATGTCTGACTCCCATTTCTGACATGTATTGGTGTTTGGTGTCAAACACATTTTTTCCATTATGGGCCATGGAGCTCAGAGTCACACCACATTTCGTGTTTTGGACCCAAGGACCCCATAGTATACCTCAGATGACATACCAGGATTGTCTAAGGGCCATTTCTGTCCTCCAGGGACGACTTTTTGAAGTTTTTGGATTTAAGGGGGCAAAGTCACTTCTTCCACCCAGCCCAAGGTGCGCAAAATCGGGTACGATATCAGGTTTTTCCCTTGGCTGGAAGCTAAAAAAAACTTCAGATAATACCAAAGGTAGACAGATCAAATGAAAGCATCAGATCTGACCTTTCTAACAAGTGTATTTATGTCTTGAACACTCAAACAGTGTCTCTGATATCCAATATGAGCTATTTGACAAATTGGCAAATCTTGTCAAAAAAATTTTTGGATGATTTTTGCTAATTTTCGGTATCAACCCCCATGACTGTTTTCAGGCCCCTGTAGCCACCAGGACCCCATTATATATCTCAGGTGATATGACAAGAGTGGCTAGGGCTCATTTCCAGGCTCCAGGTACACGTCTGACTCCTATTTGTGACATTTCGAGGTGTTTCGTGTCAAACTCATTTTTTCCATTATAGGCCATCAAAAATGGTGGAAAATGGAAAAAACAGCAAGGAACAGTTGCCTAATAACATCCTAAACATAATGTATATCTCCATAAATGTTTAAATCATTTTAACCTTTTCATGCATCACTAGTGATGCACACTAAATCTGAGACGCATCACTGGTGATGCATGGGAAAAGCTTGCTCAAAGTGCTCACTATTAGCGAGTTTTGCAAATTTTCAGTATCAACCCTAACGACTGTGGGTCTCTGTGGCCTCCAGGACCCTATATTATATCTCAGGTGATGAAGCAAGAGTGGCTAGGGCTCATTTCCAGCCTCCAGGTACATGTCTGACTCCCATTTCTGACATGTATTGGTGTTTGGTGTCAAACACATTTTTTCCATTATGGGCCATGGAGCTCAGAGTCACACCACATTTCGTGTTTTGGACCCAAGGACCCCATAGTATACCTCAGATGACATACCAGGATTGTCTAAGGGCCATTTCTGTCCTCCAGGGACGACTTTTTGAAGTTTTTGGATTTAAGGGGGCAAAGTCACTTCTTCCACCCAGCCCAAGGTGCGCAAAATCGGGTACGATATCAGGTTTTTCCCTTGGCTGGAAGCTAAAAAAAACTTCAGATAATACCAAAGGTAGACAGATCAAATGAAAGCATCAGATCTGACCTTTCTAACAAGTGTATTTATGTCTTGAACACTCAAACAGTGTCTCTGATATCCAATATGAGCTATTTGACAAATTAGCAAATCTTGTCAAAAAAATTTTTGGATGATTTTTGCTAATTTTCGGTATCAACCCCCATGACTGTTTTCAGGCCCCTGTAGCCACCAGGACCCCATTATGTATCTCAGGTGATATGACAAGAGTGGCTAGGGCTCATTTACAGGCTCCAGGTACACGTCTGACTCGTATTTGTGACATTTCGAGGTGTTTCGTGTCAAACTCATTTTTTCCATGATAGGCCATCAAAAATGGTGGAAAATGGAAAAAACAGCAAGGAACAGTTGCCTAATAACATCCTAAACATAATGTATATCTCCATAAATGTTTAAATCATTTTAACCTTTTCATGCATCACTAGTGATGCACACTAAATCTGAGACGCAGCACTGGTGATGCATTTGCATCACTAGTGATGCAAATGCATCACTGGTGATGCATGGGAAAAGCTTGCTCAAAGTGCTCACTATTAGCGAGTTTTGCAAATTTTCAGTATCAACCCTAACGACTGTGGGTCTCTGTGGCCTCCAGGACCCTATATTATATCTCAGGTGATGAAGCAAGAGTGGCTAGGGCTCATTTCCAGCCTCCAGGTACATGTCTGACTCCCATTTCTGACATGTATTGGTGTTTGGTGTCAAACACATTTTTTCCATTATGGGCCATGGAGCTCAGAGTCACACCACATTTCTTGTTTTGGACCCAAGGACCCCATAGTATACCTCAGATGACATACCAGGATTGTCTAAGGGCCATTTCTGTCCTCCAGGGACGACTTTTTGAAGTTTTTGGATTTAAGGGGGCAAAGTCACTTCTTCCACCCAGCCCAAGGTGCGCAAAATCGGGTACGATATCAGGTTTTTCCCTTGGCTGGAAGCTAAAAAAAACTTCAGATAATACCAAAGGTAGACAGATCAAATGAAAGCATCAGATCTGACCTTTCTAACAAGTGTATTTATGTCTTGAACACTCAAACGGTGTCTCTGATATCCAATCTGAGCTATTTGACAAATTAGCAAATCTTGGCAAAAAAATGTTTTGACAATTTTTGCTAATTTTCGGTATCAACCCTCATGACTGTTTTCAGGCCCCTGTAGCCACCAGGACCCCATTATGTATCTCAGGTGATATGACAAGAGTGGCTAGGGCTCATTTCCAGGCTCCAGGTACACGTCTGACTCGTATTTGTGACATTTCGAGGTGTTTCGTGTCAAACTCATTTTTTCCATGATAGGCCATCAAAAATGGTGGAAAATGGAAAAAACAGCAAGGAACAGTTGCCTAATAACATCCTAAACATAATGTATATCTCCATAAATGTTTAAATCATTTTAACCTTTTCATGCATCACTAGTGAAGCACACTAAATCTGAGACGCAGCACTGGTGATGCATTTGCATCACTAGTGATGCAAATGCATCAGTGGTGATGCATGGGAAAAGCTTGCTAAAAGTGCTCACTATTAGCGAGTTTTGCAAATTTTCATTATCAACCCTAATGACTGTTTGTGGGTCCCTTTGGCCACCAGGACCCTATATTATATCTCAGGTGATGAAGCAAGAGTGGCTAGGGCTCATTTCCAGGCTCCAGGTACATGTCTGACTCCCATTTCTGACATGTTGAGGTGTTTGGAGTCAAACTAATTTTTTCCATTATGTGCCATAGAGCTCAGAGTCACACCACATTTCTAGTTTTGGACCCAAGGACCCCATAGTATACCTCAGATGACATACCAGGAGTGTCTAAGACCCATTTCTGTCCTCCAGGGACGACTTTTTGAAGTTTTTGGATTTAAGGGGGCAAAGTCACTTCTTCCACCCAGCCCAAGGTGCGCAAAATCGGGTACGATATCAGGTTTTTCCCTTGGCTGGAAGCTAAAAAAAACTTCAGATAATACCAAAGGTAGACAGATCAAATGAAAGCATCAGATCTGACCTTTCTAACAAGTGTATTTATGTCTTGAACACTCAAACGGTGTCTCTGATATCCAATATGAGCTATTTGACAAATTAGCAAATCTTGTCAAAAAAATTTTTGGATGATTTTTGCTAATTTTCGGTATCAACCCCCATGACTGTTTTCAGGCCCCTGTAGCCACCAGGACCCCCTTATATATCTCAGGTGATATGACAAGAGTGGCTAGGGCTCATTTCCAGGCTCCAGGTACACGTCTGACTCCTATTTGTGACATTTCGAGGTGTTTCGTGTCAAACTCATTTTTTCCATTATAGGCCATCAAAAATGGTGGAAAATGGAAAAAACAGCAAGGAACAGTTGCCTAATAACATCCTAAACATAATGTATATCTCCATAAATGTTTAAATCATTTTAACCTTTTCATGCATCACTAGTGATGCACACTAAATCTGAGACGCATCACTGGTGATGCATGGGAAAAGCTTGCTCAAAGTGCTCACTATTAGCGAGTTTTGCAAATTTTCAGTATCAACCCTAATGACTGTGGGTCTCTGTGGCCTCCAGGACCCTATATTATATCTCAGGTGATGAAGCAAGAGTGGCTAGGGCTCATTTCCAGCCTCCAGGTACATGTCTGACTCCCATTTCTGACATGTATTGGTGTTTGGTGTCAAACACATTTTTTCCATTATGGGCCATGGAGCTCAGAGTCACACCACATTTCGTGTTTTGGACCCAAGGACCCCATAGTATACCTCAGATGACATACCAGGATTGTCTAAGGGCCATTTCTGTCCTCCAGGGACGACTTTTTGAAGTTTTTGGATTTAAGGGGGCAAAGTCACTTCTTCCACCCAGCCCAAGGTGCGCAAAATCGGGTACGATATCAGGTTTTTCCCTTGGCTGGAAGCTAAAAAAAACTTCAGATAATACCAAAGGTAGACAGATCAAATGAAAGCATCAGATCTGACCTTTCTAACAAGTGTATTTATGTCTTGAACACTCAAACAGTGTCTCTGATATCCAATATGAGCTATTTGACAAATTAGCAAATCTTGTCAAAAAATGTTTTGGATGATTTTTGCTAATTTTCGGTATCAACCCCCATGACTGTTTTCAGGCCCCTGTAGCCACCAGGACCCCATTATATATCTCAGGTGATATGACAAGAGTGGCTAGGGCTCATTTCCAGGCTCCAGGTACACGTCTGACTCCTATTTGTGACATTTCGAGGTGTTTCGTGTCAAACTCATTTTTTCCATTATAGGCCATCAAAAATGGTGGAAAATGGAAAAAACAGCAAGGAACAGTTGCCTAATAACATCCTAAACATAATGTATATCTCCATAAATGTTTAAATCATTTTAACCTTTTCATGCATCACTAGTGATGCACACTAAATCTGAGACGCATCACTGGTGATGCATGGGAAAAGCTTGCTCAAAGTGCTCACTATTAGCGAGTTTTGCAAATTTTCAGTATCAACCCTAACGACTGTGGGTCTCTGTGGCCTCCAGGACCCTATATTATATCTCAGGTGATGAAGCAAGAGTGGCTAGGGCTCATTTCCAGCCTCCAGGTACATGTCTGACTCCCATTTCTGACATGTATTGGTGTTTGGTGTCAAACACATTTTTTCCATTATGGGCCATGGAGCTCAGAGTCACACCACATTTCGTGTTTTGGACCCAAGGACCCCATAGTATACCTCAGATGACATACCAGGATTGTCTAAGGGCCATTTCTGTCCTCCAGGGACGACTTTTTGAAGTTTTTGGATTTAAGGGGGCAAAGTCACTTCTTCCACCCAGCCCAAGGTGCGCAAAATCGGGTACGATATCAGGTTTTTCCCTTGGCTGGAAGCTAAAAAAAACTTCAGATAATACCAAAGGTAGACAGATCAAATGAAAGCATCAGATCTGACCTTTCTAACAAGTGTATTTATGTCTTGAACACTCAAACAGTGTCTCTGATATCCAATATGAGCTATTTGACAAATTAGCAAATCTTGTCAAAAAAATTTTTGGATGATTTTTGCTAATTTTCGGTATCAACCCCCATGACTGTTTTCAGGCCCCTGTAGCCACCAGGACCCCATTATATATCTCAGGTGATATGACAAGAGTGGCTAGGGCTCATTTCCAGGCTCCAGGTACACGTCTGACTCCTATTTGTGACATTTCGAGGTGTTTCGTGTCAAACTCATTTTTTCCATTATAGGCCATCAAAAATGGTGGAAAATGGAAAAAACAGCAAGGAACAGTTGCCTAATAACATCCTAAACATAATGTATATCTCCATAAATGTTTAAATCATTTTAACCTTTTCATGCATCACTAGTGATGCACACTAAATCTGAGACGCATCACTGGTGATGCATGGGAAAAGCTTGCTCAAAGTGCTCACTATTAGCGAGTTTTGCAAATTTTCAGTATCAACCCTAACGACTGTGGGTCTCTGTGGCCTCCAGGACCCTATATTATATCTCAGGTGATGAAGCAAGAGTGGCTAGGGCTCATTTCCAGCCTCCAGGTACATGTCTGACTCCCATTTCTGACATGTATTGGTGTTTGGTGTCAAACACATTTTTTCCATTATGGGCCATGGAGCTCAGAGTCACACCACATTTCGTGTTTTGGACCCAAGGACCCCATAGTATACCTCAGATGACATACCAGGATTGTCTAAGGGCCATTTCTGTCCTCCAGGGACGACTTTTTGAAGTTTTTGGATTTAAGGGGGCAAAGTCACTTCTTCCACCCAGCCCAAGGTGCGCAAAATCGGGTACGATATCAGGTTTTTCCCTTGGCTGGAAGCTAAAAAAAACTTCAGATAATACCAAAGGTAGACAGATCAAATGAAAGCATCAGATCTGACCTTTCTAACAAGTGTATTTATGTCTTGAACACTCAAACAGTGTCTCTGATATCCAATATGAGCTATTTGACAAATTAGCAAATCTTGTCAAAAAAATTTTTGGATGATTTTTGCTAATTTTCGGTATCAACCCCCATGACTGTTTTCAGGCCCCTGTAGCCACCAGGACCCCATTATATATCTCAGGTGATATGACAAGAGTGGCTAGGGCTCATTTCCAGGCTCCAGGTACACGTCTGACTCCTATTTGTGACATTTCGAGGTGTTTCGTGTCAAACTCATTTTTTCCATTATAGGCCATCAAAAATGGTGGAAAATGGAAAAAACAGCAAGGAACAGTTGCCTAATAACATCCTAAACATAATGTATATCTCCATAAATGTTTAAATCATTTTAACCTTTTCATGCATCACTAGTGATGCACACTAAATCTGAGACGCATCACTGGTGATGCATGGGAAAAGCTTGCTCAAAGTGCTCACTATTAGCGAGTTTTGCAAATTTTCAGTATCAACCCTAACGACTGTGGGTCTCTGTGGCCTCCAGGACCCTATATTATATCTCAGGTGATGAAGCAAGAGTGGCTAGGGCTCATTTCCAGCCTCCAGGTACATGTCTGACTCCCATTTCTGACATGTATTGGTGTTTGGTGTCAAACACATTTTTTCCATTATGGGCCATGGAGCTCAGAGTCACACCACATTTCGTGTTTTGGACCCAAGGACCCCATAGTATACCTCAGATGACATACCAGGATTGTCTAAGGGCCATTTCTGTCCTCCAGGGACGACTTTTTGAAGTTTTTGGATTTAAGGGGGCAAAGTCACTTCTTCCACCCAGCCCAAGGTGCGCAAAATCGGGTACGATATCAGGTTTTTCCCTTGGCTGGAAGCTAAAAAAAACTTCAGATAATACCAAAGGTAGACAGATCAAATGAAAGCATCAGATCTGACCTTTCTAACAAGTGTATTTATGTCTTGAACACTCAAACAGTGTCTCTGATATCCAATATGAGCTATTTGACAAATTAGCAAATCTTGTCAAAAAATTTTTTGGATGATTTTTGCTAATTTTCGGTATCAACCCCCATGACTGTTTTCAGGCCCCTGTAGCCACCAGGACCCCATTATATATCTCAGGTGATATGACAAGAGTGGCTAGGGCTCATTTCCAGGCTCCAGGTACACGTCTGACTCCTATTTGTGACATTTCGAGGTGTTTCGTGTCAAACTCATTTTTTCCATTATAGGCCATCAAAAATGGTGGAAAATGGAAAAAACAGCAAGGAACAGTTGCCTAATAACATCCTAAACATAATGTATATCTCCATAAATGTTTAAATCATTTTAACCTTTTCATGCATCACTAGTGATGCACACTAAATCTGAGACGCAGCACTGGTGATGCATTTGCATCACTAGTGTTGCAAATGCATCACTGGTGATGCATGGGAAAAGCTTGCTCAAAGTGCTCACTATTAGCGAGTTTTGCAAATTTTCAGTATCAACCCTAACGACTGTGGGTCTCTGTGGCCTCCAGGACCCTATATTATATCTCAGGTGATGAAGCAAGAGTGGCTAGGGCTCATTTCCAGCCTCCAGGTACATGTCTGACTCCCATTTCTGACATGTATTGGTGTTTGGTGTCAAACACATTTTTTCCATTATGGGCCATGGAGCTCAGAGTCACACCACATTTCTTGTTTTGGACCCAAGGACCCCATAGTATACATCAGATGACATACCAGGATTGTCTAAGGGCCATTTCTGTCCTCCAGGGACGACTTTTTGAAGTTTTTGGATTTAAGGGGGCAAAGTCACTTCTTCCACCCAGCCCAAGGTGCGCAAAATCGGGTACGATATCAGGTTTTTCCCTTGGCTGGAAGCTAAAAAAAACTTCAGATAATACCAAAGGTAGACAGATCAAATGAAAGCATCAGATCTGACCTTTCTAACAAGTGTATTTATGTCTTGAACACTCAAACGGTGTCTCTGATATCCAATCTGAGCTATTTGACAAATTAGCAAATCTTGGCAAAAAAATGTTTTGACAATTTTTGCTAATTTTCGGTATCAACCCTCATGACTGTTTTCAGGCCCCTGTAGCCACCAGGACCCCATTATGTATCTCAGGTGATATGACAAGAGTGGCTAGGGCTCATTTCCAGGCTCCAGGTACACGTCTGACTCGTATTTGTGACATTTCGAGGTGTTTCGTGTCAAACTCATTTTTTCCATGATAGGCCATCAAAAATGGTGGAAAATGGAAAAAACAGCAAGGAACAGTTGCCTAATAACATCCTAAACATAATGTATATCTCCATAAATGTTTAAATCATTTTAACCTTTTCATGCATCACTAGTGAAGCACACTAAATCTGAGACGCAGCACTGGTGATGCATTTGCATCACTAGTGATGCAAATGCATCAGTGGTGATGCATGGGAAAAGCTTGCTAAAAGTGCTCACTATTAGCGAGTTTTGCAAATTTTCATTATCAACCCTAATGACTGTTTGTGGGTCCCTTTGGCCACCAGGACCCTATATTATATCTCAGGTGATGAAGCAAGAGTGGCTAGGGCTCATTTCCAGGCTCCAGGTACATGTCTGACTCCCATTTCTGACATGTTGAGGTGTTTGGAGTCAAACTAATTTTTTCCATTATGTGCCATAGAGCTCAGAGTCACACCACATTTCTAGTTTTGGACCCAAGGACCCCATAGTATACCTCAGATGACATACCAGGAGTGTCTAAGACCCATTTCTGTCCTCCAGGGACGACTTTTTGAAGTTTTTGGATTTAAGGGGGCAAAGTCACTTCTTCCACCCAGCCCAAGGTGCGCAAAATCGGGTACGATATCAGGTTTTTCCCTTGGCTGGAAGCTAAAAAAAACTTCAGATAATACCAAAGGTAGACAGATCAAATGAAAGCATCAGATCTGACCTTTCTAACAAGTGTATTTATGTCTTGAACACTCAAACGGTGTCTCTGATATCCAATATGAGCTATTTGACAAATTAGCAAATCTTGTCAAAAAAATTTTTGGATGATTTTTGCTAATTTTCGGTATCAACCCCCATGACTGTTTTCAGGCCCCTGTAGCCACCAGGACCCCCTTATATATCTCAGGTGATATGACAAGAGTGGCTAGGGCTCATTTCCAGGCTCCAGGTACACGTCTGACTCCTATTTGTGACATTTCGAGGTGTTTCGTGTCAAACTCATTTTTTCCATTATAGGCCATCAAAAATGGTGGAAAATGGAAAAAACAGCAAGGAACAGTTGCCTAATAACATCCTAAACATAATGTATATCTCCATAAATGTTTAAATCATTTTAACCTTTTCATGCATCACTAGTGATGCACACTAAATCTGAGACGCATCACTGGTGATGCATGGGAAAAGCTTGCTCAAAGTGCTCACTATTAGCGAGTTTTGCAAATTTTCAGTATCAACCCTAATGACTGTGGGTCTCTGTGGCCTCCAGGACCCTATATTATATCTCAGGTGATGAAGCAAGAGTGGCTAGGGCTCATTTCCAGCCTCCAGGTACATGTCTGACTCCCATTTCTGACATGTATTGGTGTTTGGTGTCAAACACATTTTTTCCATTATGGGCCATGGAGCTCAGAGTCACACCACATTTCGTGTTTTGGACCCAAGGACCCCATAGTATACCTCAGATGACATACCAGGATTGTCTAAGGGCCATTTCTGTCCTCCAGGGACGACTTTTTGAAGTTTTTGGATTTAAGGGGGCAAAGTCACTTCTTCCACCCAGCCCAAGGTGCGCAAAATCGGGTACGATATCAGGTTTTTCCCTTGGCTGGAAGCTAAAAAAAACTTCAGATAATACCAAAGGTAGACAGATCAAATGAAAGCATCAGATCTGACCTTTCTAACAAGTGTATTTATGTCTTGAACACTCAAACAGTGTCTCTGATATCCAATATGAGCTATTTGACAAATTAGCAAATCTTGTCAAAAAATTTTTTGGATGATTTTTGCTAATTTTCGGTATCAACCCCCATGACTGTTTTCAGGCCCCTGTAGCCACCAGGACCCCATTATATATCTCAGGTGATATGACAAGAGTGGCTAGGGCTCATTTCCAGGCTCCAGGTACACGTCTGACTCCTATTTGTGACATTTCGAGGTGTTTCGTGTCAAACTCATTTTTTCCATTATAGGCCATCAAAAATGGTGGAAAATGGAAAAAACAGCAAGGAACAGTTGCCTAATAACATCCTAAACATAATGTATATCTCCATAAATGTTTAAATCATTTTAACCTTTTCATGCATCACTAGTGATGCACACTAAATCTGAGACGCATCACTGGTGATGCATGGGAAAAGCTTGCTCAAAGTGCTCACTATTAGCGAGTTTTGCAAATTTTCAGTATCAACCCTAACGACTGTGGGTCTCTGTGGCCTCCAGGACCCTATATTATATCTCAGGTGATGAAGCAAGAGTGGCTAGGGCTCATTTCCAGCCTCCAGGTACATGTCTGACTCCCATTTCTGACATGTATTGGTGTTTGGTGTCAAACACATTTTTTCCATTATGGGCCATGGAGCTCAGAGTCACACCACATTTCGTGTTTTGGACCCAAGGACCCCATAGTATACCTCAGATGACATACCAGGATTGTCTAAGGGCCATTTCTGTCCTCCAGGGACGACTTTTTGAAGTTTTTGGATTTAAGGGGGCAAAGTCACTTCTTCCACCCAGCCCAAGGTGCGCAAAATCGGGTACGATATCAGGTTTTTCCCTTGGCTGGAAGCTAAAAAAAACTTCAGATAATACCAAAGGTAGACAGATCAAATGAAAGCATCAGATCTGACCTTTCTAACAAGTGTATTTATGTCTTGAACACTCAAACAGTGTCTCTGATATCCAATATGAGCTATTTGACAAATTAGCAAATCTTGTCAAAAAAATTTTTGGATGATTTTTGCTAATTTTCGTTATCAACCCCCATGACTGTTTTCAGGCCCCTGTAGCCACCAGGACCCCATTATATATCTCAGGTGATATGACAAGAGTGGCTAGGGCTCATTTCCAGGCTCCAGGTACACGTCTGACTCCTATTTGTGACATTTCGAGGTGTTTCGTGTCAAACTCATTTTTTCCATTATAGGCCATCAAAAATGGTGGAAAATGGAAAAAACAGCAAGGAACAGTTGCCTAATAACATCCTAAACATAATGTATATCTCCATAAATGTTTAAATCATTTTAACCTTTTCATGCATCACTAGTGATGCACACTAAATCTGAGACGCATCACTGGTGATGCATGGGAAAAGCTTGCTCAAAGTGCTCACTATTAGCGAGTTTTGCAAATTTTCAGTATCAACCCTAACGACTGTGGGTCTCTGTGGCCTCCAGGACCCTATATTATATCTCAGGTGATGAAGCAAGAGTGGCTAGGGCTCATTTCCAGCCTCCAGGTACATGTCTGACTCCCATTTCTGACATGTATTGGTGTTTGGTGTCAAACACATTTTTTCCATTATGGGCCATGGAGCTCAGAGTCACACCACATTTCGTGTTTTGGACCCAAGGACCCCATAGTATACCTCAGATGACATACCAGGATTGTCTAAGGGCCATTTCTGTCCTCCAGGGACGACTTTTTGAAGTTTTTGGATTTAAGGGGGCAAAGTCACTTCTTCCACCCAGCCCAAGGTGCGCAAAATCGGGTACGATATCAGGTTTTTCCCTTGGCTGGAAGCTAAAAAAAACTTCAGATAATACCAAAGGTAGACAGATCAAATGAAAGCATCAGATCTGACCTTTCTAACAAGTGTATTTATGTCTTGAACACTCAAACAGTGTCTCTGATATCCAATATGAGCTATTTGACAAATTAGCAAATCTTGTCAAAAAATTTTTTGGATGATTTTTGCTAATTTTCGGTATCAACCCCCATGACTGTTTTCAGGCCCCTGTAGCCACCAGGACCCCATTATATATCTCAGGTGATATGACAAGAGTGGCTAGGGCTCATTTCCAGGCTCCAGGTACACGTCTGACTCCTATTTGTGACATTTCGAGGTGTTTCGTGTCAAACTCATTTTTTCCATTATAGGCCATCAAAAATGGTGGAAAATGGAAAAAACAGCAAGGAACAGTTGCCTAATAACATCCTAAACATAATGTATATCTCCATAAATGTTTAAATCATTTTAACCTTTTCATGCATCACTAGTGATGCACACGAAATCTGAGACGCAGCACTGGTGATGCATTTGCATCACTAGTGATGCAAATGCATCACTGGTGATGCATGGGAAAAGCTTGCTCAAAGTGCTCACTATTAGCGAGTTTTGCAAATTTTCAGTATCAACCCTAACGACTGTGGGTCTCTGTGGCCTCCAGGACCCTATATTATATCTCAGGTGATGAAGCAAGAGTGGCTAGGGCTCATTTCCAGCCTCCAGGTACATGTCTGACTCCCATTTCTGACATGTATTGGTGTTTGGTGTCAAACACATTTTTTCCATTATGGGCCATGGAGCTCAGAGTCACACCACATTTCTTGTTTTGGACCCAAGGACCCCATAGTATACCTCATATGACATACCAGGATTGTCTAAGGGCCATTTCTGTCCTCCAGGGACGACTTTTTGAAGTTTTGGATTTAAGGGGGCAAAGTCACTTCTTCCACCCAGCCCAAGGTGCTCAAAATCGGGTACGATATCAGGTTTTTCCCTTGGCTGGAAGCTAAAAAAAAACTTCAGATAATACCAAAGGTAGACAGATCAAATGAAAGCATCAGATCTGACCTTTCTAACAAGTGTATTTATGTCTTGAACACTCAAACGGTGTCTCTGATATCCAATCTGAGCTATTTGACAAATTAGCAAATCTTTTCAAAAAACTTTTTTTGACGATTTTTGCTAATTTTCGGTATCAACCCCCATGACTGTTTTCAGGCCCCTGTAGCCACCAGGACCCCATTATGTATCTCAGGTGATATGACAAGAGTGGCTAGGGCTCATTTCCAGGCTCCAGGTACACGTCTGACTCGTATTTGTGACATTTCGAGGTGTTTCGTGTCAAACTCATTTTTTCCATGATAGGCCATCAAAAATGGTGGAAAATGGAAAAAACAGCAAGGAACAGTTGCCTAATAACATCCTAAACATAATGTATATCTCCATAAATGTTTAAATCATTTTAACCTTTTCATGCATCACTAGTGAAGCACACTAAATCTGAGACGCAGCACTGGTGATGCATTCGCATCACTAGTGATGCAAATGCATCAGTGGTGATGCATGGGAAAAGCTTGCTAAAAGTGCTCACTATTAGCGAGTTTTGCAAATTTTCATTATCAACCCTAATGACTGTTTGTGGGTCCCTTTGGCCACCAGGACCCTATATTATATCTCAGGTGATGAAGCAAGAGTGGCTAGGGCTCATTTCCAGGCTCCAGGTACATGTCTGACTCCCATTTCTGACATGTTGAGGTGTTTGGAGTCAAACTAATTTTTTCCATTATGTGCCATAGAGCTCAGAGTCACACCACATTTCTAGTTTTGGACCCAAGGACCCCATAGTATACCTCAGATGACATACCAGGAGTGTCTAAGACCCATTTCTGTCCTCCAGGGACGACTTTTTGAAGTTTTTGGATTTAAGGGGGCAAAGTCACTTCTTCCACCCAGCCCAAGGTGCGCAAAATCGGGTACGATATCAGGTTTTTCCCTTGGCTGGAAGCTAAAAAAAACTTCAGATAATACCAAAGGTAGACAGATCAAATGAAAGCATCAGATCTGACCTTTCTAACAAGTGTATTTATGTCTTGAACACTCAAACGGTGTCTCTGATATCCAATATGAGCTATTTGACAAATTAGCAAATCTTGTCAAAAAAATTTTTGGATGATTTTTGCTACTTTTCGGTATCAACCCCCATGACTGTTTTCAGGCCCCTGTAGCCACCAGGACCCCATTATATATCTCAGGTGATATGACAAGAGTGGCTAGGGCTCATTTCCAGGCTCCAGGTACACGTCTGACTCCTATTTGTGACATTTCGAGGTGTTTCGTGTCAAACTCATTTTTTCCATTATAGGCCATCAAAAATGGTGGAAAATGGAAAAAACAGCAAGGAACAGTTGCCTAATAACATCCTAAACATAATGTATATCTCCATAAATGTTTAAATCATTTTAACCTTTTCATGCATCACTAGTGATGCACACTAAATCTGAGACGCAGCACTGGTGATGCATTTGCATCACTAGTGATGCAAATGCATCACTGGTGATGCATGGGAAAAGCTCGCTCAAAGTGCTCACTATTAGCGAGTTTTGCAAATTTTCAGTATCAACCCTAACGACTGTGGGTCTCTGTGGCCTCCAGGACCCTATATTATATCTCAGGTGATGAAGCAAGAGTGGCTAGGGCTCATTTCCAGCCTCCAGGTACATGTCTGACTCCCATTTCTGACATGTATTGGTGTTTGGTGTCAAACACATTTTTTCCATTATGGGCCATGGAGCTCAGAGTCACACCACATTTCGTGTTTTGGACCCAAGGACCCCATAGTATACCTCAGATGACATACCAGGATTGTCTAAGGGCCATTTCTGTCCTCCAGGGACGACTTTTTGAAGTTTTTGGATTTAAGGGGGCAAAGTCACTTCTTCCACCCAGCCCAAGGTGCGCAAAATCGGGTACGATATCAGGTTTTTCCCTTGGCTGGAAGCTAAAAAAAACTTCAGATAATACCAAAGGTAGACAGATCAAATGAAAGCATCAGATCTGACCTTTCTAACAAGTGTATTTATGTCTTGAACACTCAAACGGTGTCTCTGATATCCAATCTGAGCTATTTGACAAATTAGCAAATCTTGGCAAAAAAATGTTTTGACAATTTTTGCTAATTTTCGGTATCAACCCTCATGACTGTTTTCAGGCCCCTGTAGCCACCAGGACCCCATTATGTATCTCAGGTGATATGACAAGAGTGGCTAGGGCTCATTTCCAGGCTCCAGGTACACGTCTGACTCGTATTTGTGACATTTCGAGGTGTTTCGTGTCAAACTCATTTTTTCCATGATAGGCCATCAAAAATGGTGGAAAATGGAAAAAACAGCAAGGAACAGTTGCCTAATAACATCCTAAACATAATGTATATCTCCATAAATGTTTAAATCATTTTAACCTTTTCATGCATCACTAGTGATGCACACTAAATCTGAGACGCAGCACTGGTGATGCATTTGCATCACTAGTGATGCAAATGCATCACTGGTGATGCATGGGAAAAGCTTGCTCAAAGTGCTCACTATTAGCGAGTTTTGCAAATTTTCAGTATCAACCCTAACGACTGTGGGTCTCTGTGGCCTCCAGGACCCTATATTATATCTCAGGTGATGAAGCAAGAGTGGCTAGGGCTCATTTCCAGCCTCCAGGTACATGTCTGACTCCCATTTCTGACATGTATTGGTGTTTGGTGTCAAACACATTTTTTCCATTATGGGCCATGGAGCTCAGAGTCACACCACATTTCTTGTTTTGGACCCAAGGACCCCATAGTATACCTCAGATGACATACCAGGATTGTCTAAGGGCCATTTCTGTCCTCCAGGGACGACTTTTTGAAGTTTTTGGATTTAAGGGGGCAAAGTCACTTCTTCCACCCAGCCCAAGGTGCGCAAAATCGGGTACGATATCAGGTTTTTCCCTTGGCTGGAAGCTAAAAAAAACTTCAGATAATACCAAAGGTAGACAGATCAAATGAAAGCATCAGATCTGACCTTTCTAACAAGTGTATTTATGTCTTGAACACTCAAACGGTGTCTCTGATATCCAATCTGAGCTATTTGACAAATTAGCAAATCTTGGCAAAAAAATGTTTTGACAATTTTTGCTAATTTTCGGTATCAACCCTCATGACTGTTTTCAGGCCCCTGTAGCCACCAGGACCCCATTATGTATCTCAGGTGATATGACAAGAGTGGCTAGGGCTCATTTCCAGGCTCCAGGTACACGTCTGACTCGTATTTGTGACATTTCGAGGTGTTTCGTGTCAAACTCATTTTTTCCATGATAGGCCATCAAAAATGGTGGAAAATGGAAAAAACAGCAAGGAACAGTTGCCTAATAACATCCTAAACATAATGTATATCTCCATAAATGTTTAAATCATTTTAACCTTTTCATGCATCACTAGTGAAGCACACTAAATCTGAGACGCAGCACTGGTGATGCATTTGCATCACTAGTGATGCAAATGCATCAGTGGTGATGCATGGGAAAAGCTTGCTAAAAGTGCTCACTATTAGCGAGTTTTGCAAATTTTCATTATCAACCCTAATGACTGTTTGTGGGTCCCTTTGGCCACCAGGACCCTATATTATATCTCAGGTGATGAAGCAAGAGTGGCTAGGGCTCATTTCCAGGCTCCAGGTACATGTCTGACTCCCATTTCTGACATGTTGAGGTGTTTGGAGTCAAACTAATTTTTTCCATTATGTGCCATAGAGCTCAGAGTCACACCACATTTCTAGTTTTGGACCCAAGGACCCCATAGTATACCTCAGATGACATACCAGGAGTGTCTAAGACCCATTTCTGTCCTCCAGGGACGACTTTTTGAAGTTTTTGGATTTAAGGGGGCAAAGTCACTTCTTCCACCCAGCCCAAGGTGCGCAAAATCGGGTACGATATCAGGTTTTTCCCTTGGCTGGAAGCTAAAAAAAACTTCAGATAATACCAAAGGTAGACAGATCAAATGAAAGCATCAGATCTGACCTTTCTAACAAGTGTATTTATGTCTTGAACACTCAAACGGTGTCTCTGATATCCAATATGAGCTATTTGACAAATTAGCAAATCTTGTCAAAAAAATTTTTGGATGATTTTTGCTAATTTTCGGTATCAACCCCCATGACTGTTTTCAGGCCCCTGTAGCCACCAGGACCCCATTATATATCTCAGGTGATATGACAAGAGTGGCTAGGGCTCATTTCCAGGCTCCAGGTACACGTCTGACTCCTATTTGTGACATTTCGAGGTGTTTCGTGTCAAACTCATTTTTTCCATTATAGGCCATCAAAAATGGTGGAAAATGGAAAAAACAGCAAGGAACAGTTGCCTAATAACATCCTAAACATAATGTATATCTCCATAAATGTTTAAATCATTTTAACCTTTTCATGCATCACTAGTGATGCACACTAAATCTGAGACGCATCACTGGTGATGCATGGGAAAAGCTTGCTCAAAGTGCTCACTATTAGCGAGTTTTGCAAATTTTCAGTATCAACCCTAATGACTGTGGGTCTCTGTGGCCTCCAGGACCCTATATTATATCTCAGGTGATGAAGCAAGAGTGGCTAGGGCTCATTTCCAGCCTCCAGGTACATGTCTGACTCCCATTTCTGACATGTATTGGTGTTTGGTGTCAAACACATTTTTTCCATTATGGGCCATGGAGCTCAGAGTCACACCACATTTCGTGTTTTGGACCCAAGGACCCCATAGTATACCTCAGATGACATACCAGGATTGTCTAAGGGCCATTTCTGTCCTCCAGGGACGACTTTTTGAAGTTTTTGGATTTAAGGGGGCAAAGTCACTTCTTCCACCCAGCCCAAGGTGCGCAAAATCGGGTACGATATCAGGTTTTTCCCTTGGCTGGAAGCTAAAAAAAACTTCAGATAATACCAAAGGTAGACAGATCAAATGAAAGCATCAGATCTGACCTTTCTAACAAGTGTATTTATGTCTTGAACACTCAAACAGTGTCTCTGATATCCAATATGAGCTATTTGACAAATTAGCAAATCTTGTCAAAAAATTTTTTGGATGATTTTTGCTAATTTTCGGTATCAACCCCCATGACTGTTTTCAGGCCCCTGTAGCCACCAGGACCCCATTATATATCTCAGGTGATATGACAAGAGTGGCTAGGGCTCATTTCCAGGCTCCAGGTACACGTCTGACTCCTATTTGTGACATTTCGAGGTGTTTCGTGTCAAACTCATTTTTTCCATTATAGGCCATCAAAAATGGTGGAAAATGGAAAAAACAGCAAGGAACAGTTGCCTAATAACATCCTAAACATAATGTATATCTCCATAAATGTTTAAATCATTTTAACCTTTTCATGCATCACTAGTGATGCACACTAAATCTGAGACGCATCACTGGTGATGCATGGGAAAAGCTTGCTCAAAGTGCTCACTATTAGCGAGTTTTGCAAATTTTCAGTATCAACCCTAACGACTGTGGGTCTCTGTGGCCTCCAGGACCCTATATTATATCTCAGGTGATGAAGCAAGAGTGGCTAGGGCTCATTTCCAGCCTCCAGGTACATGTCTGACTCCCATTTCTGACATGTATTGGTGTTTGGTGTCAAACACATTTTTTCCATTATGGGCCATGGAGCTCAGAGTCACACCACATTTCGTGTTTTGGACCCAAGGACCCCATAGTATACCTCAGATGACATACCAGGATTGTCTAAGGGCCATTTCTGTCCTCCAGGGACGACTTTTTGAAGTTTTTGGATTTAAGGGGGCAAAGTCACTTCTTCCACCCAGCCCAAGGTGCGCAAAATCGGGTACGATATCAGGTTTTTCCCTTGGCTGGAAGCTAAAAAAACTTCAGATAATACCAAAGGTAGACAGATCAAATGAAAGCATCAGATCTGACCTTTCTAACAAGTGTATTTATGTCTTGAACACTCAAACAGTGTCTCTGATATCCAATATGAGCTATTTGACAAATTAGCAAATCTTGTCAAAAAAATTTTTGGATGATTTTTGCTAATTTTCGGTATCAACCCCCATGACTGTTTTCAGGCCCCTGTAGCCACCAGGACCCCATTATATATCTCAGGTGATATGACAAGAGTGGCTAGGGCTCATTTCCAGGCTCCAGGTACACGTCTGACTCCTATTTGTGACATTTCGAGGTGTTTCGTGTCAAACTCATTTTTTCCATTATAGGCCATCAAAAATGGTGGAAAATGGAAAAAACAGCAAGGAACAGTTGCCTAATAACATCCTAAACATAATGTATATCTCCATAAATGTTTAAATCATTTTAACCTTTTCATGCATCACTAGTGATGCACACTAAATCTGAGACGCATCACTGGTGATGCATGGGAAAAGCTTGCTCAAAGTGCTCACTATTAGCGAGTTTTGCAAATTTTCAGTATCAACCCTAACGACTGTGGGTCTCTGTGGCCTCCAGGACCCTATATTATATCTCAGGTGATGAAGCAAGAGTGGCTAGGGCTCATTTCCAGCCTCCAGGTACATGTCTGACTCCCATTTCTGACATGTATTGGTGTTTGGTGTCAAACACATTTTTTCCATTATGGGCCATGGAGCTCAGAGTCACACCACATTTCGTGTTTTGGACCCAAGGACCCCATAGTATACCTCAGATGACATACCAGGATTGTCTAAGGGCCATTTCTGTCCTCCAGGGACGACTTTTTGAAGTTTTTGGATTTAAGGGGGCAAAGTCACTTCTTCCACCCAGCCCAAGGTGCGCAAAATCGGGTACGATATCAGGTTTTTCCCTTGGCTGGAAGCTAAAAAAAACTTCAGATAATACCAAAGGTAGACAGATCAAATGAAAGCATCAGATCTGACCTTTCTAACAAGTGTATTTATGTCTTGAACACTCAAACAGTGTCTCTGATATCCAATATGAGCTATTTGACAAATTAGCAAATCTTGTCAAAAAAATTTTTGGATGATTTTTGCTAATTTTCGGTATCAACCCCCATGACTGTTTTCAGGCCCCTGTAGCCACCAGGACCCCATTATATATCTCAGGTGATATGACAAGAGTGGCTAGGGCTCATTTCCAGGCTCCAGGTACACGTCTGACTCCTATTTGTGACATTTCGAGGTGTTTCGTGTCAAACTCATTTTTTCCATTATAGGCCATCAAAAATGGTGGAAAATGGAAAAAACAGCAAGGAACAGTTGCCTAATAACATCCTAAACATAATGTATATCTCCATAAATGTTTAAATCATTTTAACCTTTTCATGCATCACTAGTGATGCACACTAAATCTGAGACGCATCACTGGTGATGCATGGGAAAAGCTTGCTCAAAGTGCTCACTATTAGCGAGTTTTGCAAATTTTCAGTATCAACCCTAATGACTGTGGGTCTCTGTGGCCTCCAGGACCCTATATTATATCTCAGGTGATGAAGCAAGAGTGGCTAGGGCTCATTTCCAGCCTCCAGGTACATGTCTGACTCCCATTTCTGACATGTATTGGTGTTTGGTGTCAAACACATTTTTTCCATTATGGGCCATGGAGCTCAGAGTCACACCACATTTCGTGTTTTGGACCCAAGGACCCCATAGTATACCTCAGATGACATACCAGGATTGTCTAAGGGCCATTTCTGTCCTCCAGGGACGACTTTTTGAAGTTTTTGGATTTAAGGGGGCAAAGTCACTTCTTCCACCCAGCCCAAGGTGCGCAAAATCGGGTACGATATCAGGTTTTTCCCTTGGCTGGAAGCTAAAAAAAACTTCAGATAATACCAAAGGTAGACAGATCAAATGAAAGCATCAGATCTGACCTTTCTAACAAGTGTATTTATGTCTTGAACACTCAAACAGTGTCTCTGATATCCAATATGAGCTATTTGACAAATTAGCAAATCTTGTCAAAAAATTTTTTGGATGATTTTTGCTAATTTTCGGTATCAACCCCCATGACTGTTTTCAGGCCCCTGTAGCCACCAGGACCCCATTATATATCTCAGGTGATATGACAAGAGTGGCTAGGGCTCATTTCCAGGCTCCAGGTACACGTCTGACTCCTATTTGTGACATTTCGAGGTGTTTCGTGTCAAACTCATTTTTTCCATTATAGGCCATCAAAAATGGTGGAAAATGGAAAAAACAGCAAGGAACAGTTGCCTAATAACATCCTAAACATAATGTATATCTCCATAAATGTTTAAATCATTTTAACCTTTTCATGCATCACTAGTGATGCACACTAAATCTGAGACGCATCACTGGTGATGCATGGGAAAAGCTTGCTCAAAGTGCTCACTATTAGCGAGTTTTGCAAATTTTCAGTATCAACCCTAACGACTGTGGGTCTCTGTGGCCTCCAGGACCCTATATTATATCTCAGGTGATGAAGCAAGAGTGGCTAGGGCTCATTTCCAGCCTCCAGGTACATGTCTGACTCCCATTTCTGACATGTATTGGTGTTTGGTGTCAAACACATTTTTTCCATTATGGGCCATGGAGCTCAGAGTCACACCACATTTCGTGTTTTGGACCCAAGGACCCCATAGTATACCTCAGATGACATACCAGGATTGTCTAAGGGCCATTTCTGTCCTCCAGGGACGACTTTTTGAAGTTTTTGGATTTAAGGGGGCAAAGTCACTTCTTCCACCCAGCCCAAGGTGCGCAAAATCGGGTACGATATCAGGTTTTTCCCTTGGCTGGAAGCTAAAAAAAACTTCAGATAATACCAAAGGTAGACAGATCAAATGAAAGCATCAGATCTGACCTTTCTAACAAGTGTATTTATGTCTTGAACACTCAAACAGTGTCTCTGATATCCAATATGAGCTATTTGACAAATTAGCAAATCTTGTCAAAAAACTTTTTGGATGATTTTTGCTAATTTTCGGTATCAACCCCCATGACTGTTTTCAGGCCCCTGTAGCCACCAGGACCCCATTATATATCTC
This sequence comes from Lissotriton vulgaris, assembly GCF_964263255.1. NCBI lineage: Eukaryota > Metazoa > Chordata > Amphibia > Caudata > Salamandridae > Lissotriton > Lissotriton vulgaris. Next base: position 87,859,644 of record NC_141699.1, on the reverse strand, counting down.
AGGTGATATGACAAGAGTGGCTAGGGCTCATTTCCAGGCTCCAGGTACACGTCTGACTCCTATTTGTGACATTTCGAGGTGTTTCGTGTCAAACTCATTTTTTCCATTATAGGCCATCAAAAATGGTGGAAAATGGAAAAAACAGCAAGGAACAGTTGCCTAATAACATCCTAAACATAATGTATATCTCCATAAATGTTTAAATCATTTTAACCTTTTCATGCATCACTAGTGATGCACACTAAATCTGAGACGCATCACTGGTGATGCATGGGAAAAGCTTGCTCAAAGTGCTCACTATTAGCGAGTTTTGCAAATTTTCAGTATCAACCCTAACGACTGTGGGTCTCTGTGGCCTCCAGGACCCTATATTATATCTCAGGTGATGAAGCAAGAGTGGCTAGGGCTCATTTCCAGCCTCCAGGTACATGTCTGACTCCCATTTCTGACATGTATTGGTGTTTGGTGTCAAACACATTTTTTCCATTATGGGCCATGGAGCTCAGAGTCACACCACATTTCGTGTTTTGGACCCAAGGACCCCATAGTATACCTCAGATGACATACCAGGATTGTCTAAGGGCCATTTCTGTCCTCCAGGGACGACTTTTTGAAGTTTTTGGATTTAAGGGGGCAAAGTCACTTCTTCCACCCAGCCCAAGGTGCGCAAAATCGGGTACGATATCAGGTTTTTCCCTTGGCTGGAAGCTAAAAAAAACTTCAGATAATACCAAAGGTAGACAGATCAAATGAAAGCATCAGATCTGACCTTTCTAACAAGTGTATTTATGTCTTGAACACTCAAACAGTGTCTCTGATATCCAATATGAGCTATTTGACAAATTAGCAAATCTTGTCAAAAAAAATTTTGGATGATTTTTGCTAATTTTCGGTATCAACCCCCATGACTGTTTTCAGGCCCCTGTAGCCACCAGGACCCCATTATATATCTCAGGTGATATGACAAGAGTGGCTAGGGCTCATTTCCAGGCTCCAGGTACACGTCTGACTCCTATTTGTGACATTTCGAGGTGTTTCGTGTCAAACTCATTTTTTCCATTATAGGCCATCAAAAATGGTGGAAAATGGAAAAAACAGCAAGGAACAGTTGCCTAATAACATCCTAAACATAATGTATATCTCCATAAATGTTTAAATCATTTTAACCTTTTCATGCATCACTAGTGATGCACACTAAATCTGAGACGCAGCACTGGTGATGCATTTGCATCACTAGTGATGCAAATGCATCACTGGTGATGCATGGGAAAAGCTTGCTCAAAGTGCTCACTATTAGCGAGTTTTGCAAATTTTCAGTATCAACCCTAACGACTGTGGGTCTCTGTGGCCTCCAGGACCCTATATTATATCTCAGGTGATGAAGCAAGAGTGGCTAGGGCTCATTTCCAGCCTCCAGGTACATGTCTGACTCCCATTTCTGACATGTATTGGTGTTTGGTGTCAAACACATTTTTTCCATTATGGGCCATGGAGCTCAGAGTCACACCACATTTCGTGTTTTGGACCCAAGGACCCCATAGTATACCTCAGATGACATACCAGGATTGTCTAAGGGCCATTTCTGTCCTCCAGGGACGACTTTTTGAAGTTTTTGGATTTAAGGGGGCAAAGTCACTTCTTCCACCCAGCCCAAGGTGCGCAAAATCGGGTACGATATCAGGTTTTTCCCTTGGCTGGAAGCTAAAAAAAACTTCAGATAATACCAAAGGTAGACAGATCAAATGAAAGCATCAGATCTGACCTTTCTAACAAGTGTATTTATGTCTTGAACACTCAAACAGTGTCTCTGATATCCAATATGAGCTATTTGACAAATTAGCAAATCTTGTCAAAAAAATTTTTGGATGATTTTTGCTAATTTTCGGTATCAACCCCCATGACTGTTTTCAGGCCCCTGTAGCCACCAGGACCCCATTATATATCTCAGGTGATATGACAAGAGTGGCTAGGGCTCATTTCCACGCTCCAGGTACACGTCTGACTCCTATTTGTGACATTTCGAGGTGTTTCGTGTCAAACTCATTTTTTCCATTATAGGCCATCAAAAATGGTGGAAAATGGAAAAAACAGCAAGGAACAGTTGCCTAATAACATCCTAAACATAATGTATATCTCCATAAATGTTTAAATCATTTTAACCTTTTCATGCATCACTAGTGATGCACACTAAATCTGAGACGCAGCACTGGTGATGCATTTGCATCACTAGTGATGCAAATGCATCACTGGTGATGCATGGGAAAAGCTTGCTCAAAGTGCTCACTATTAGCGAGTTTTGCAAATTTTCAGTATCAACCCTAACGACTGTGGGTCTCTGTGGCCTCCAGGACCCTATATTATATCTCAGGTGATGAAGCAAGAGTGGCTAGGGCTCATTTCCAGCCTCCAGGTACATGTCTGACTCCCATTTCTGACATGTATTGGTGTTTGGTGTCAAACACATTTTTTCCATTATGGGCCATGGAGCTCAGAGTCACACCACATTTCTTGTTTTGGACCCAAGGACCCCATAGTATACCTCAGATGACATACCAGGATTGTCTAAGGGCCATTTCTGTCCTCCAGGGACGACTTTTTGAAGTTTTTGGATTTAAGGGGGCAAAGTCACTTCTTCCACCCAGCCCAAGGTGCGCAAAATCGGGTACGATATCAGGTTTTTCCCTTGGCTGGAAGCTAAAAAAAACTTCAGATAATACCAAAGGTAGACAGATCAAATGAAAGCATCAGATCTGACCTTTCTAACAAGTGTATTTATGTCTTGAACACTCAAACGGTGTCTCTGATATCCAATCTGAGCTATTTGACAAATTAGCAAATCTTGGCAAAAAAATGTTTTGACAATTTTTGCTAATTTTCGGTATCAACCCTCATGACTGTTTTCAGGCCCCTGTAGCCACCAGGACCCCATTATGTATCTCAGGTGATATGACAAGAGTGGCTAGGGCTCATTTCCAGGCTCCAGGTACACGTCTGACTCGTATTTGTGACATTTCGAGGTGTTTCGTGTCAAACTCATTTTTTCCATGATAGGCCATCAAAAATGGTGGAAAATGGAAAAAACAGCAAGGAACAGTTGCCTAATAACATCCTAAACATAATGTATATCTCCATAAATGTTTAAATCATTTTAACCTTTTCATGCATCACTAGTGAAGCACACTAAATCTGAGACGCAGCACTGGTGATGCATTTGCATCACTAGTGATGCAAATGCATCAGTGGTGATGCATGGGAAAAGCTTGCTAAAAGTGCTCACTATTAGCGAGTTTTGCAAATTTTCATTATCAACCCTAATGACTGTTTGTGGGTCCCTTTGGCCACCAGGACCCTATATTATATCTCAGGTGATGAAGCAAGAGTGGCTAGGGCTCATTTCCAGGCTCCAGGTACATGTCTGACTCCCATTTCTGACATGTTGAGGTGTTTGGAGTCAAACTAATTTTTTCCATTATGTGCCATAGAGCTCAGAGTCACACCACATTTCTAGTTTTGGACCCAAGGACCCCATAGTATACCTCAGATGACATACCAGGAGTGTCTAAGACCCATTTCTGTCCTCCAGGGACGACTTTTTGAAGTTTTTGGATTTAAGGGGGCAAAGTCACTTCTTCCACCCAGCCCAAGGTGCGCAAAATCGGGTACGATATCAGGTTTTTCCCTTGGCTGGAAGCTAAAAAAAACTTCAGATAATACCAAAGGTAGACAGATCAAATGAAAGCATCAGATCTGACCTTTCTAACAAGTGTATTTATGTCTTGAACACTCAAACGGTGTCTCTGATATCCAATATGAGCTATTTGACAAATTAGCAAATCTTGTCAAAAAAATTTTTGGATGATTTTTGCTAATTTTCGGTATCAACCCCCATGACTGTTTTCAGGCCCCTGTAGCCACCAGGACCCCCTTATATATCTCAGGTGATATGACAAGAGTGGCTAGGGCTCATTTCCAGGCTCCAGGTACACGTCTGACTCCTATTTGTGACATTTCGAGGTGTTTCGTGTCAAACTCATTTTTTCCATTATAGGCCATCAAAAATGGTGGAAAATGGAAAAAACAGCAAGGAACAGTTGCCTAATAACATCCTAAACATAATGTATATCTCCATAAATGTTTAAATCATTTTAACCTTTTCATGCATCACTAGTGATGCACACTAAATCTGAGACGCATCACTGGTGATGCATGGGAAAAGCTTGCTCAAAGTGCTCACTATTAGCGAGTTTTGCAAATTTTCAGTATCAACCCTAATGACTGTGGGTCTCTGTGGCCTCCAGGACCCTATATTATATCTCAGGTGATGAAGCAAGAGTGGCTAGGGCTCATTTCCAGCCTCCAGGTACATGTCTGACTCCCATTTCTGACATGTATTGGTGTTTGGTGTCAAACACATTTTTTCCATTATGGGCCATGGAGCTCAGAGTCACACCACATTTCGTGTTTTGGACCCAAGGACCCCATAGTATACCTCAGATGACATACCAGGATTGTCTAAGGGCCATTTCTGTCCTCCAGGGACGACTTTTTGAAGTTTTTGGATTTAAGGGGGCAAAGTCACTTCTTCCACCCAGCCCAAGGTGCGCAAAATCGGGTACGATATCAGGTTTTTCCCTTGGCTGGAAGCTAAAAAAAACTTCAGATAATACCAAAGGTAGACAGATCAAATGAAAGCATCAGATCTGACCTTTCTAACAAGTGTATTTATGTCTTGAACACTCAAACAGTGTCTCTGATATCCAATATGAGCTATTTGACAAATTAGCAAATCTTGTCAAAAAATTTTTTGGATGATTTTTGCTAATTTTCGGTATCAACCCCCATGACTGTTTTCAGGCCCCTGTAGCCACCAGGACCCCATTATATATCTCAGGTGATATGACAAGAGTGGCTAGGGCTCATTTCCAGGCTCCAGGTACACGTCTGACTCCTATTTGTGACATTTCGAGGTGTTTCGTGTCAAACTCATTTTTTCCATTATAGGCCATCAAAAATGGTGGAAAATGGAAAAAACAGCAAGGAACAGTTGCCTAATAACATCCTAAACATAATGTATATCTCCATAAATGTTTAAATCATTTTAACCTTTTCATGCATCACTAGTGATGCACACTAAATCTGAGACGCATCACTGGTGATGCATGGGAAAAGCTTGCTCAAAGTGCTCACTATTAGCGAGTTTTGCAAATTTTCAGTATCAACCCTAACGACTGTGGGTCTCTGTGGCCTCCAGGACCCTATATTATATCTCAGGTGATGAAGCAAGAGTGGCTAGGGCTCATTTCCAGCCTCCAGGTACATGTCTGACTCCCATTTCTGACATGTATTGGTGTTTGGTGTCAAACACATTTTTTCCATTATGGGCCATGGAGCTCAGAGTCACACCACATTTCGTGTTTTGGACCCAAGGACCCCATAGTATACCTCAGATGACATACCAGGATTGTCTAAGGGCCATTTCTGTCCTCCAGGGACGACTTTTTGAAGTTTTTGGATTTAAGGGGGCAAAGTCACTTCTTCCACCCAGCCCAAGGTGCGCAAAATCGGGTACGATATCAGGTTTTTCCCTTGGCTGGAAGCTAAAAAAAACTTCAGATAATACCAAAGGTAGACAGATCAAATGAAAGCATCAGATCTGACCTTTCTAACAAGTGTATTTATGTCTTGAACACTCAAACAGTGTCTCTGATATCCAATATGAGCTATTTGACAAATTAGCAAATCTTGTCAAAAAAATTTTTGGATGATTTTTGCTAATTTTCGGTATCAACCCCCATGACTGTTTTCAGGCCCCTGTAGCCACCAGGACCCCATTATATATCTCAGGTGATATGACAAGAGTGGCTAGGGCTCATTTCCAGGCTCCAGGTACACGTCTGACTCCTATTTGTGACATTTCGAGGTGTTTCGTGTCAAACTCATTTTTTCCATTATAGGCCATCAAAAATGGTGGAAAATGGAAAAAACAGCAAGGAACAGTTGCCTAATAACATCCTAAACATAATGTATATCTCCATAAATGTTTAAATCATTTTAACCTTTTCATGCATCACTAGTGATGCACACTAAATCTGAGACGCATCACTGGTGATGCATGGGAAAAGCTTGCTCAAAGTGCTCACTATTAGCGAGTTTTGCAAATTTTCAGTATCAACCCTAACGACTGTGGGTCTCTGTGGCCTCCAGGACCCTATATTATATCTCAGGTGATGAAGCAAGAGTGGCTAGGGCTCATTTCCAGCCTCCAGGTACATGTCTGACTCCCATTTCTGACATGTATTGGTGTTTGGTGTCAAACACATTTTTTCCATTATGGGCCATGGAGCTCAGAGTCACACCACATTTCGTGTTTTGGACCCAAGGACCCCATAGTATACCTCAGATGACATACCAGGATTGTCTAAGGGCCATTTCTGTCCTCCAGGGACGACTTTTTGAAGTTTTTGGATTTAAGGGGGCAAAGTCACTTCTTCCACCCAGCCCAAGGTGCGCAAAATCGGGTACGATATCAGGTTTTTCCCTTGGCTGGAAGCTAAAAAAAACTTCAGATAATACCAAAGGTAGACAGATCAAATGAAAGCATCAGATCTGACCTTTCTAACAAGTGTATTTATGTCTTGAACACTCAAACAGTGTCTCTGATATCCAATATGAGCTATTTGACAAATTAGCAAATCTTGTCAAAAAAATTTTTGGATGATTTTTGCTAATTTTCGGTATCAACCCCCATGACTGTTTTCAGGCCCCTGTAGCCACCAGGACCCCATTATATATCTCAGGTGATATGACAAGAGTGGCTAGGGCTCATTTCCAGGCTCCAGGTACACGTCTGACTCCTATTTGTGACATTTCGAGGTGTTTCGTGTCAAACTCATTTTTTCCATTATAGGCCATCAAAAATGGTGGAAAATGGAAAAAACAGCAAGGAACAGTTGCCTAATAACATCCTAAACATAATGTATATCTCCATAAATGTTTAAATCATTTTAACCTTTTCATGCATCACTAGTGATGCACACTAAATCTGAGACGCAGCACTGGTGATGCATTTGCATCACTAGTGATGCAAATGCATCACTGGTGATGCATGGGAAAAGCTTGCTCAAAGTGCTCACTATTAGCGAGTTTTGCAAATTTTCAGTATCAACCCTAACGACTGTGGGTCTCTGTGGCCTCCAGGACCCTATATTATATCTCAGGTGATGAAGCAAGAGTGGCTAGGGCTCATTTCCAGCCTCCAGGTACATGTCTGACTCCCATTCCTGACATGTATTGGTGTTTGGTGTCAAACACATTTTTTCCATTATGGGCCATGGAGCTCAGAGTCACACCACATTTCTTGTTTTGGACCCAAGGACCCCATAGTATACCTCAGATGACATACCAGGATTGTCTAAGGGCCATTTCTGTCCTCCAGGGACGACTTTTTGAAGTTTTTGGATTTAAGGGGGCAAAGTCACTTCTTCCACCCAGCCCAAGGTGCGCAAAATCGGGTACGATATCAGGTTTTTCCCTTGGCTGGAAGCTAAAAAAAACTTCAGATAATACCAAAGGTAGACAGATCAAATGAAAGCATCAGATCTGACCTTTCTAACAAGTGTATTTATGTCTTGAACACTCAAACGGTGTCTCTGATATCCAATCTGAGCTATTTGACAAATTAGCAAATCTTGGCAAAAAAATGTTTTGACAATTTTTGCTAATTTTCGGTATCAACCCTCATGACTGTTTTCAGGCCCCTGTAGCCACCAGGACCCCATTATGTATCTCAGGTGATATGACAAGAGTGGCTAGGGCTCATTTCCAGGCTCCAGGTACACGTCTGACTCGTATTTGTGACATTTCGAGGTGTTTCGTGTCAAACTCATTTTTTCCATGATAGGCCATCAAAAATGGTGGAAAATGGAAAAAACAGCAAGGAACAGTTGCCTAATAACATCCTAAACATAATGTATATCTCCATAAATGTTTAAATCATTTTAACCTTTTCATGCATCACTAGTGAAGCACACTAAATCTGAGACGCAGCACTGGTGATGCATTTGCATCACTAGTGATGCAAATGCATCAGTGGTGATGCATGGGAAAAGCTTGCTAAAAGTGCTCACTATTAGCGAGTTTTGCAAATTTTCATTATCAACCCTAATGACTGTTTGTGGGTCCCTTTGGCCACCAGGACCCTATATTATATCTCAGGTGATGAAGCAAGAGTGGCTAGGGCTCATTTCCAGGCTCCAGGTACATGTCTGACTCCCATTTCTGACATGTTGAGGTGTTTGGAGTCAAACTAATTTTTTCCATTATGTGCCATAGAGCTCAGAGTCACACCACATTTCTAGTTTTGGACCCAAGGACCCCATAGTATACCTCAGATGACATACCAGGAGTGTCTAAGACCCATTTCTGTCCTCCAGGGACGACTTTTTGAAGTTTTTGGATTTAAGGGGGCAAAGTCACTTCTTCCACCCAGCCCAAGGTGCGCAAAATCGGGTACGATATCAGGTTTTTCCCTTGGCTGGAAGCTAAAAAAAACTTCAGATAATACCAAAGGTAGACAGATCAAATGAAAGCATCAGATCTGACCTTTCTAACAAGTGTATTTATGTCTTGAACACTCAAACGGTGTCTCTGATATCCAATATGAGCTATTTGACAAATTAGCAAATCTTGTCAAAAAAATTTTTGGATGATTTTTGCTAATTTTCGGTATCAACCCCCATGACTGTTTTCAGGCCCCTGTAGCCACCAGGACCCCCTTATATATCTCAGGTGATATGACAAGAGTGGCTAGGGCTCATTTCCAGGCTCCAGGTACACGTCTGACTCCTATTTGTGACATTTCGAGGTGTTTCGTGTCAAACTCATTTTTTCCATTATAGGCCATCAAAAATGGTGGAAAATGGAAAAAACAGCAAGGAACAGTTGCCTAATAACATCCTAAACATAATGTATATCTCCATAAATGTTTAAATCATTTTAACCTTTTCATGCATCACTAGTGATGCACACTAAATCTGAGACGCATCACTGGTGATGCATGGGAAAAGCTTGCTCAAAGTGCTCACTATTAGCGAGTTTTGCAAATTTTCAGTATCAACCCTAATGACTGTGGGTCTCTGTGGCCTCCAGGACCCTATATTATATCTCAGGTGATGAAGCAAGAGTGGCTAGGGCTCATTTCCAGCCTCCAGGTACATGTCTGACTCCCATTTCTGACATGTATTGGTGTTTGGTGTCAAACACATTTTTTCCATTATGGGCCATGGAGCTCAGAGTCACACCACATTTCGTGTTTTGGACCCAAGGACCCCATAGTATACCTCAGATGACATACCAGGATTGTCTAAGGGCCATTTCTGTCCTCCAGGGACGACTTTTTGAAGTTTTTGGATTTAAGGGGGCAAAGTCACTTCTTCCACCCAGCCCAAGGTGCGCAAAATCGGGTACGATATCAGGTTTTTCCCTTGGCTGGAAGCTAAAAAAAACTTCAGATAATACCAAAGGTAGACAGATCAAATGAAAGCATCAGATCTGACCTTTCTAACAAGTGTATTTATGTCTTGAACACTCAAACAGTGTCTCTGATATCCAATATGAGCTATTTGACAAATTAGCAAATCTTGTCAAAAAATGTTTTGGATGATTTTTGCTAATTTTCGGTATCAACCCCCATGACTGTTTTCAGGCCCCTGTAGCCACCAGGACCCCATTATATATCTCAGGTGATATGACAAGAGTGGCTAGGGCTCATTTCCAGGCTCCAGGTACACGTCTGACTCCTATTTGTGACATTTCGAGGTGTTTCGTGTCAAACTCATTTTTTCCATTATAGGCCATCAAAAATGGTGGAAAATGGAAAAAACAGCAAGGAACAGTTGCCTAATAACATCCTAAACATAATGTATATCTCCATAAATGTTTAAATCATTTTAACCTTTTCATGCATCACTAGTGATGCACACTAAATCTGAGACGCATCACTGGTGATGCATGGGAAAAGCTTGCTCAAAGTGCTCACTATTAGCGAGTTTTGCAAATTTTCAGTATGAACCCTAACGACTGTGGGTCTCTGTGGCCTCCAGGACCCTATATTATATCTCAGGTGATGAAGCAAGAGTGGCTAGGGCTCATTTCCAGCCTCCAGGTACATGTCTGACTCCCATTTCTGACATGTATTGGTGTTTGGTGTCAAACACATTTTTTCCATTATGGGCCATGGAGCTCAGAGTCACACCACATTTCGTGTTTTGGACCCAAGGACCCCATAGTATACCTCAGATGACATACCAGGATTGTCTAAGGGCCATTTCTGTCCTCCAGGGACGACTTTTTGAAGTTTTTGGATTTAAGGGGGCAAAGTCACTTCTTCCACCCAGCCCAAGGTGCGCAAAATCGGGTACGATATCAGGTTTTTCCCTTGGCTGGAAGCTAAAAAAAACTTCAGATAATACCAAAGGTAGACAGATCAAATGAAAGCATCAGATCTGACCTTTCTAACAAGTGTATTTATGTCTTGAACACTCAAACAGTGTCTCTGATATCCAATATGAGCTATTTGACAAATTAGCAAATCTTGTCAAAAAAATTTTTGGATGATTTTTGCTAATTTTCGGTATCAACCCCCATGACTGTTTTCAGGCCCCTGTAGCCACCAGGACCCCATTATATATCTCAGGTGATATGACAAGAGTGGCTAGGGCTCATTTCCAGGCTCCAGGTACACGTCTGACTCCTATTTGTGACATTTCGAGGTGTTTCGTGTCAAACTCATTTTTTCAATTATAGGCCATCAAAAATGGTGGAAAATGGAAAAAACAGCAAGGAACAGTTGCCTAATAACATCCTAAACATAATGTATATCTCCATAAATGTTTAAATCATTTTAACCTTTTCATGCATCACTAGTGATGCACACTAAATCTGAGACGCATCACTGGTGATGCATGGGAAAAGCTTGCTCAAAGTGCTCACTATTAGCGAGTTTTGCAAATTTTCAGTATCAACCCTAACGACTGTGGGTCTCTGTGGCCTCCAGGACCCTATATTATATCTCAGGTGATGAAGCAAGAGTGGCTAGGGCTCATTTCCAGCCTCCAGGTACATGTCTGACTCCCATTTCTGACATGTATTGGTGTTTGGTGTCAAACACATTTTTTCCATTATGGGCCATGGAGCTCAGAGTCACACCACATTTCGTGTTTTGGACCCAAGGACCCCATAGTATACCTCAGATGACATACCAGGATTGTCTAAGGGCCATTTCTGTCCTCCAGGGACGACTTTTTGAAGTTTTTGGATTTAAGGGGGCAAAGTCACTTCTTCCACCCAGCCCAAGGTGCGCAAAATCGGGTACGATATCAGGTTTTTCCCTTGGCTGGAAGCTAAAAAAAACTTCAGATAATACCAAAGGTAGACAGATCAAATGAAAGCATCAGATCTGACCTTTCTAACAAGTGTATTTATGTCTTGAACACTCAAACAGTGTCTCTGATATCCAATATGAGCTATTTGACAAATTAGCAAATCTTGTCAAAAAAATTTTTGGATGATTTTTGCTAATTTTCGGTATCAACCCCCATGACTGTTTTCAGGCCCCTGTAGCCACCAGGACCCCATTATATATCTCAGGTGATATGACAAGAGTGGCTAGGGCTCATTTCCAGGCTCCAGGTACACGTCTGACTCCTATTTGTGACATTTCGAGGTGTTTCGTGTCAAACTCATTTTTTCCATTATAGGCCATCAAAAATGGTGGAAAATGGAAAAAACAGCCAGGAACAGTTGCCTAATAACATCCTAAACATAATGTATATCTCCATAAATGTTTAAATCATTTTAACCTTTTCATGCATCACTAGTGATGCACACTAAATCTGAGACGCAGCACTTGTGATGCATTTGCATCACTAGTGATGCAAATGCATCACTGGTGATGCATGGGAAAAGCTTGCTCAAAGTGCTCACTATTAGCGAGTTTTGCAAATTTTCAGTATCAACCCTAACGACTGTGGGTCTCTGTGGCCTCCAGGACCCTATATTATATCTCAGGTGATGAAGCAAGAGTGGCTAGGGCTCATTTCCAGCCTCCAGGTACATGTCTGACTCCCATTTCTGACATGTATTGGTGTTTGGTGTCAAACACATTTTTTCCATTATGGGCCATGGAGCTCAGAGTCACACCACATTTCTTGTTTTGGACCCAAGGACCCCATAGTATACCTCAGATGACATACCAGGATTGTCTAAGGGCCATTTCTGTCCTCCAGGGACGACTTTTTGAAGTTTTTGGATTTAAGGGGGCAAAGTCACTTCTTCCACCCAGCCCAAGGTGCGCAAAATTGGGTACGATATCAGGTTTTTCCCTTGGCTGGAAGCTAAAAAAAACTTCAGATAATACCAAAGGTAGACAGATCAAATGAAAGCATCAGATCTGACCTTTCTAACAAGTGTATTTATGTCTTGAACACTCAAACGGTGTCTCTGATATCCAATCTGAGCTATTTGACAAATTAGCAAATCTTGGCAAAAAAATGTTTTGACAATTTTTGCTAATTTTCGGTATCAACCCTCATGACTGTTTTCAGGCCCCTGTAGCCACCAGGACCCCATTATGTATCTCAGGTGATATGACAAGAGTGGCTAGGGCTCATTTCCAGGCTCCAGGTACACGTCTGACTCGTATTTGTGACATTTCGAGGTGTTTCGTGTCAAACTCATTTTTTCCATGATAGGCCATCAAAAATGGTGGAAAATGGAAAAAACAGCAAGGAACAGTTGCCTAATAACATCCTAAACATAATGTATATCTCCATAAATGTTTAAATCATTTTAACCTTTTCATGCATCACTAGTGAAGCACACTAAATCTGAGACGCAGCACTGGTGATGCATTTGCATCACTAGTGATGCAAATGCATCAGTGGTGATGCATGGGAAAAGCTTGCTAAAAGTGCTCACTATTAGCGAGTTTTGCAAATTTTCATTATCAACCCTAATGACTGTTTGTGGGTCCCTTTGGCCACCAGGACCCTATATTATATCTCAGGTGATGAAGCAAGAGTGGCTAGGGCTCATTTCCAGGCTCCAGGTACATGTCTGACTCCCATTTCTGACATGTTGAGGTGTTTGGAGTCAAACTAATTTTTTCCATTATGTGCCATAGAGCTCAGAGTCACACCACATTTCTAGTTTTGGACCCAAGGACCCCATAGTATACCTCAGATGACATACCAGGAGTGTCTAAGACCCATTTCTGTCCTCCAGGGACGACTTTTTGAAGTTTTTGGATTTAAGGGGGCAAAGTCACTTCTTCCACCCAGCCCAAGGTGCGCAAAATCGGGTACGATATCAGGTTTTTCCCTTGGCTGGAAGCTAAAAAAAACTTCAGATAATACCAAAGGTAGACAGATCAAATGAAAGCATCAGATCTGACCTTTCTAACAAGTGTATTTATGTCTTGAACACTCAAACGGTGTCTCTGATATCCAATATGAGCTATTTGACAAATTAGCAAATCTTGTCAAAAAAATTTTTGGATGATTTTTGCTAATTTTCGGTATCAACCCCCATGACTGTTTTCAGGCCCCTGTAGCCACCAGGACCCCCTTATATATCTCAGGTGATATGACAAGAGTGGCTAGGGCTCATTTCCAGGCTCCAGGTACACGTCTGACTCCTATTTGTGACATTTCGAGGTGTTTCGTGTCAAACTCATTTTTTCCATTATAGGCCATCAAAAATGGTGGAAAATGGAAAAAACAGCAAGGAACAGTTGCCTAATAACATCCTAAACATAATGTATATCTCCATAAATGTTTAAATCATTTTAACCTTTTCATGCATCACTAGTGATGCACACTAAATCTGAGACGCATCACTGGTGATGCATGGGAAAAGCTTGCTCAAAGTGCTCACTATTAGCGAGTTTTGCAAATTTTCAGTATCAACCCTAATGACTGTGGGTCTCTGTGGCCTCCAGGACCCTATATTATATCTCAGGTGATGAAGCAAGAGTGGCTAGGGCTCATTTCCAGCCTCCAGGTACATGTCTGACTCCCATTTCTGACATGTATTGGTGTTTGGTGTCAAACACATTTTTTCCATTATGGGCCATGGAGCTCAGAGTCACACCACATTTCGTGTTTTGGACCCAAGGACCCCATAGTATACCTCAGATGACATACCAGGATTGTCTAAGGGCCATTTCTGTCCTCCAGGGACGACTTTTTGAAGTTTTTGGATTTAAGGGGGCAAAGTCACTTCTTCCACCCAGCCCAAGGTGCGCAAAATCGGGTACGATATCAGGTTTTTCCCTTGGCTGGAAGCTAAAAAAAACTTCAGATAATACCAAAGGTAGACAGATCAAATGAAAGCATCAGATCTGACCTTTCTAACAAGTGTATTTATGTCTTGAACACTCAAACAGTGTCTCTGATATCCAATATGAGCTATTTGACAAATTAGCAAATCTTGTCAAAAAATGTTTTGGATGATTTTTGCTAATTTTCGGTATCAACCCCCATGACTGTTTTCAGGCCCCTGTAGCCACCAGGACCCCATTATATATCTCAGGTGATATGACAAGAGTGGCTAGGGCTCATTTCCAGGCTCCAGGTACACGTCTGACTCCTATTTGTGACATTTCGAGGTGTTTCGTGTCAAACTCATTTTTTCCATTATAGGCCATCAAAAATGGTGGAAAATGGAAAAAACAGCAAGGAACAGTTGCCTAATAACATCCTAAACATAATGTATATCTCCATAAATGTTTAAATCATTTTAACCTTTTCATGCATCACTAGTGATGCACACTAAATCTGAGACGCATCACTGGTGATGCATGGGAAAAGCTTGCTCAAAGTGCTCACTATTAGCGAGTTTTGCAAATTTTCAGTATCAACCCTAACGACTGTGGGTCTCTGTGGCCTCCAGGACCCTATATTATATCTCAGGTGATGAAGCAAGAGTGGCTAGGGCTCATTTCCAGCCTCCAGGTACATGTCTGACTCCCATTTCTGACATGTATTGGTGTTTGGTGTCAAACACATTTTTTCCATTATGGGCCATGGAGCTCAGAGTCACACCACATTTCGTGTTTTGGACCCAAGGACCCCATAGTATACCTCAGATGACATACCAGGATTGTCTAAGGGCCATTTCTGTCCTCCAGGGACGACTTTTTGAAGTTTTTGGATTTAAGGGGGCAAAGTCACTTCTTCCACCCAGCCCAAGGTGCGCAAAATCGGGTACGATATCAGGTTTTTCCCTTGGCTGGAAGCTAAAAAAAACTTCAGATAATACCAAAGGTAGACAGATCAAATGAAAGCATCAGATCTGACCTTTCTAACAAGTGTATTTATGTCTTGAACACCCAAACAGTGTCTCTGATATCCAATATGAGCTATTTGACAAATTAGCAAATCTTGTCAAAAAAATTTTTGGATGATTTTTGCTAATTTTCGGTATCAACCCCCATGACTGTTTTCAGGCCCCTGTAGCCACCAGGACCCCATTATATATCTCAGGTGATATGACAAGAGTGGCTAGGGCTCATTTCCAGGCTCCAGGTACACGTCTGACTCCTATTTGTGACATTTCGAGGTGTTTCGTGTCAAACTCATTTTTTCCATTATAGGCCATCAAAAATGGTGGAAAATGGAAAAAACAGCAAGGAACAGTTGCTTAATAACATCCTAAACATAATGTATATCTCCATAAATGTTTAAATCATTTTAACCTTTTCATGCATCACTAGTGATGCACACTAAATCTGAGACGCAGCACTGGTGATGCATTTGCATCACTAGTGATGCAAATGCATCACTGGTGATGCATGGGAAAAGCTTGCTCAAAGTGCTCACTATTAGCGAGTTTTGCAAATTTTCAGTATCAACCCTAACGACTGTGGGTCTCTGTGGCCTCCAGGACCCTATATTATATCTCAGGTGATGAAGCAAGAGTGGCTAGGGCTCATTTCCAGCCTCCAGGTACATGTCTGACTCCCATTTCTGACATGTATTGGTGTTTGGTGTCAAACACATTTTTTCCATTATGGGCCATGGAGCTCAGAGTCACACCACATTTCTTGTTTTGGACCCAAGGACCCCATAGTATACCTCAGATGACATACCAGGATTGTCTAAGGGCCATTTCTGTCCTCCAGGGACGACTTTTTGAAGTTTTTGGATTTAAGGGGGCAAAGTCACTTCTTCCACCCAGCCCAAGGTGCGCAAAATCGGGTACGATATCAGGTTTTTCCCTTGGCTGGAAGCTAAAAAAAACTTCAGATAATACCAAAGGTAGACAGATCAAATGAAAGCATCAGATCTGACCTTTCTAACAAGTGTATTTATGTCTTGAACACTCAAACGGTGTCTCTGATATCCAATCTGAGCTATTTGACAAATTAGCAAATCTTGGCAAAAAAATGTTTTGACAATTTTTGCTAATTTTCGGTATCAACCCTCATGACTGTTTTCAGGCCCCTGTAGCCACCAGGACCCCATTATGTATCTCAGGTGATATGACAAGAGTGGCTAGGGCTCATTTCCATGCTCCAGGTACACGTCTGACTCGTATTTGTGACATTTCGAGGTGTTTCGTGTCAAACTCATTTTTTCCATGATAGGCCATCAAAAATGGTGGAAAATGGAAAAAACAGCAAGGAACAGTTGCCTAATAACATCCTAAACATAATGTATATCTCCATAAATGTTTAAATCATTTTAACCTTTTCATGCATCACTAGTGAAGCACACTAAATCTGAGACGCAGCACTGGTGATGCATTTGCATCACTAGTGATGCAAATGCATCAGTGGTGATGCATGGGAAAAGCTTGCTAAAAGTGCTCACTATTAGCGAGTTTTGCAAATTTTCATTATCAACCCTAATGACTGTTTGTGGGTCCCTTTGGCCACCAGGACCCTATATTATATCTCAGGTGATGAAGCAAGAGTGGCTAGGGCTCATTTCCAGGCTCCAGGTACATGTCTGACTCCCATTTCTGACATGTTGAGGTGTTTGGAGTCAAACTAATTTTTTCCATTATGTGCCATAGAGCTCAGAGTCACACCACATTTCTAGTTTTGGACCCAAGGACCCCATAGTATACCTCAGATGACATACCAGGAGTGTCTAAGACCCATTTCTGTCCTCCAGGGACGACTTTTTGAAGTTTTTGGATTTAAGGGGGCAAAGTCACTTCTTCCACCCAGCCCAAGGTGCGCAAAATCGGGTACGATATCAGGTTTTTCCCTTGGCTGGAAGCTAAAAAAAACTTCAGATAATACCAAAGGTAGACAGATCAAATGAAAGCATCAGATCTGACCTTTCTAACAAGTGTATTTATGTCTTGAACACTCAAACGGTGTCTCTGATATCCAATATGAGCTATTTGACAAATTAGCAAATCTTGTCAAAAAAATTTTTGGATGATTTTTGCTAATTTTCGGTATCAACCCCCATGACTGTTTTCAGGCCCCTGTAGCCACCAGGACCCCCTTATATATCTCAGGTGATATGACAAGAGTGGCTAGGGCTCATTTCCAGGCTCCAGGTACACGTCTGACTCCTATTTGTGACATTTCGAGGTGTTTCGTGTCAAACTCATTTTTTCCATTATAGGCCATCAAAAATGGTGGAAAATGGAAAAAACAGCAAGGAACAGTTGCCTAATAACATCCTAAACATAATGTATATCTCCATAAATGTTTAAATCATTTTAACCTTTTCATGCATCACTAGTGATGCACACTAAATCTGAGACGCATCACTGGTGATGCATGGGAAAAGCTTGCTCAAAGTGCTCACTATTAGCGAGTTTTGCAAATTTTCAGTATCAACCCTAATGACTGTGGGTCTCTGTGGCCTCCAGGACCCTATATTATATCTCAGGTGATGAAGCAAGAGTGGCTAGGGCTCATTTCCAGCCTCCAGGTACATGTCTGACTCCCATTTCTGACATGTATTGGTGTTTGGTGTCAAACACATTTTTTCCATTATGGGCCATGGAGCTCAGAGTCACACCACATTTCGTGTTTTGGACCCAAGGACCCCATAGTATACCTCAGATGACATACCAGGATTGTCTAAGGGCCATTTCTGTCCTCCAGGGACGACTTTTTGAAGTTTTTGGATTTAAGGGGGCAAAGTCACTTCTTCCACCCAGCCCAAGGTGCGCAAAATCGGGTACGATATCAGGTTTTTCCCTTGGCTGGAAGCTAAAAAAAACTTCAGATAATACCAAAGGTAGACAGATCAAATGAAAGCATCAGATCTGACCTTTCTAACAAGTGTATTTATGTCTTGAACACTCAAACAGTGTCTCTGATATCCAATATGAGCTATTTGACAAATTAGCAAATCTTGTCAAAAAACTTTTTGGATGATTTTTGCTAATTTTCGGTATCAACCCCCATGACTGTTTTCAGGCCCCTGTAGCCACCAGTGTAGGAAGGTACATCCTGACTATGGTTGCCCCCAACTTTTTGCCCTGTGTTTTAGCTGGTTTTTGACATAGTCGACCTGGGATCCTGCCAATCAGGACCCCAGGCCTACTGCTCTCTCTTTAAAATGGATTCCATGTACCCTAGGTGCATTTCCAATTGGTACTGGGCCACCCTATCAGACCCTGTAACTCAGGGCATAGGTGTACCCAGGGCCGCCATGGGCTGCAGCATGTATTATGCCACCCCTGGCTGGCCTCGTAAATTTGACACAACTGGCTGCATGACAGCTGGGGCGAAGTCGTGTAATCACGCTTTGCTTTAGATATAGTAGCCCTATATCTAACCATACAATGGACACTCGAGTTCCTATCAGTCACTCCTATGGCAGGCCTTGACAATCCTGAAGGCAGAGTGCATGGGCTCGTGTGAGTTAGGTTCAGGCCCGAGCCGAGCCGGCTGCAGCTTGCGGGATCAAGGCCCAATAGCTGTTCCATGATAACGCGTGCCATATCGGTAACTCCGGTATTGCGTTATCAAGGCATGTCGAGTAAGGTGTCATACGAATCGGGATGCTGCCCTCTCACCAACCCTGGCGACGAGGTTAGCATTCCGCCCTTCTAGAGGGACACGACATGTACGTAACTGTGAACCCCGGTTAAAGTTAACGAAGGCCTCAGCTCCACAAAATGGATGCTGCCACCACAGACACAAGTCTGACCTCCTGCTGCTGGGAGTCCTTCCAGCGAGGAGCACTTGGACAAAGGGTTTCCTGTCAAGGGCGGTGTTCGCACCGTCCCAGACAGGGTTTGTGTATTCTGGGTAGGTAGGGCTTTTGCGAGAAGGTGACTGCGGAGTGGCACCCCGGTGCTCACTACGCATCTGCCGGTTAGAACCAGTTCCAGGGGCGACAGCCCTGGCCTGGGGAAAGTCCGGCAGGGGAGAGGGGTGTAACTACCCCCCTTCCTGGTCCCACCCTTAGGGCAGGACCTAGTCATGTACCCACCCCTTTCTTTAGGATAAAGGCCGGAGCGGGGACCCTTCCAAATTGGATCATCTTTGAATCAAGAATACTTTCTACGAAAGGACTTCAAGACTCTTCTTAAGATTTCTCCCTTGTGGCTAAGGAGTAGTCACCCTGCATCAGCGGGCACCATCTAAGAACTCTGCGGTTTGCTGTAAGTCCTTCCTCAAGGAATCCGATGGCCCAGCTCGACGAGAACCGGCTTCCCTGGCACCTCTGACCTCTACCCACGTCATCAGCTCAGCTGTGATCTGTGGGTGCGACGAGACCTCGAGGGACCGGCCATCATCAGAACCTGCACGCTCTTAAAACCAGCACGACCATCGAGGTAACTCTCTGGTGAGTGCTCTGGGGTCCGAGAAGCCCCGACCCTGAGCCGCTCCAGCACCGAAGTGCAGTCTCCCAGCATCTCCACGATCTGCGTGGGGCCCTTCTGCTCGCTGCTCAGCACGTTGTCTGGTCACTTGCCGCTGGCTTGTGCCCTTCCGTGACGACGACCAAGAATCAACACTGCCGGTCTGGTTGCTCCAGACTGGCCCTTGCTTCCATCTTTCCGAGAAGCACCCCGGACCCTCCTGGTCCACCCAAGACGCCGACAGCGACATCCGTCGTGGGACAGCTCGCACCTCCACCGTGGTCGCCGACAACGCCTCCTGGTCCGTGAGACTGCAGAGCCGAGCGTCGCCCACTCACCTGGTCGAGGTGACGGCCAACCGGTGCCTTCCTGGTACCCTCTGACTACTGGCTAGTAGTACGAACTTGGTCCCCTCTGCTTTCAGGTTTCATCAATCTCTACGAACTATACACCACTGGTCGCCGGCCAGCAACTCCTTTTCTTCCGGCTCCTGGCTCGTCAGCGAAGACCCCGACGCCTGTAAGACTTGCAGCCGCAGCCCTCGTGGCTAGGTAACTCGGCATTTCGGTGCCTGCATAGCCTCCTTACTCTAGGGTCCCGAGTCCCTCGCTTCCGACTTGCCTTAACCTTTCCGTGTCCTCGGACACTTGTCTTTAAACGTGCACTTGAAGTATTTGCTAAAGAGATTTGGTTGTGCTTAGTACCCTGTCCTCATAAAGAGTACAGGGCTGTTGTGATTCTTAATAAATATACTGTTTATTTTCATAACACTTGTGTGGTGTCCTTTCACTGGGTGTTCAAGGGGTACATGTGTGGTAAACAGCTGGCTTAACGCGCCCTCTCGAGTCTTTAGCCTTAGACTGCTCGTATCCACGCTACTAGGATAGCTGGTCTATAGGTTGACTTACAACCAAACACCATAAGGGTCGTTGGAACGATACATAGCGGTCGCTAGAATAGCGAACGTTGCATATCGGGCCAACTTCTCACATTGGTGAGCAGCGGTTGGGATTTGAGCTTGCTGTTGTTTTACCACACGTATCCTAAGAATATCTTGTTGAAAGATCGCACAAGTACTGTTAGTACATATAACTAAAAGCTTAGAATACTCTGAGTTCTACTGAACCAGCTGTTGTAGCTCCTCAAGGCTTAGCACACCTTGGCTACAACTCTTAGCAAGGGAAAAGTAGGAAAACACATAGTGTAGGTAGGTGCATCACTTACACCACACTAGAAACAGTATGTCGGGCCAAGGAGGAAACTCTGAGTCTCCCCTTGTGTCAGTTGACCCTCCACAGGTCATCCCTTCAGGATATACTGTGCTGAGCTTCAAGGAGTTAAGACGATTGTGTCACTCCCGGAAGATTCAGCAGGGGTCTAACCCCACAACGTCCTTTCTGATTGGTCTCTTGGAGACTTATGATGCCAGGAGAGCTGAGAAACTTCGTAGCTCTTCTAATCCAGAAGGAGACATGCCTCCCCTCGAGGGAACCCGAGACGATCCTGACCTCATTCATCTCGCAACCGAGAACGAGGATGTGGAGGAGGATGAGGATGAGGATCTCTCTGGGGACGAGGCAGATAAGGGACAGGTAGAAGTCGTCAGACTAAGCAGGTCCAACATAAGCAAACATGATAGCGGTACTGGGGGACCCCTGGGGCCACTATCAGGTCAGCTTAACATGGGGAATGGACGAGCCCGATCTCTGTCAAGAGACTCTGGCAGATCCCTTCATACCAACGGCTCTCACAACTCTTCTCAAAGAGGGATGACGTCCCCTCAGAGGAGAGTGTACGAAGCTAAGGAAAGGGCAGCTAATCTAAGGATCGAAAGGGAAGAACTTGCCCTGGCCAAAGAGAGGCTTGCCTTTGCAAGAGAGCAACAGTTAAGTGGGGCAGTCCCCACTGGTGGCAGCAATGTACCTAGCAATAGGGAAAGGAGTTTTGATACGAAACACCTTGGTAAGATAGTGCCCCCCTTTAAACAAGGGGACGACATCCACAAATGGATAACTGCTTTGGAGAGGGCCTGCACTGTGCAGGGTGTTCCCCAGAGTCAGTGGGCAGCTATCTTGTGGCTCTCCTTTGAAGGAAAAGGAAGAGACAAGCTCCTCACTGTGAGAAGTTGGCCCGATGTGCAACGTTCGCTATTCTAGCGACCGCTATGTATCGTTCCAACGACCCTTATGGTGTTTGGTTGTAAGTCAACCTATAGACCAGCTATCCTAGTAGCGTGGATACGAGCAGTCTAAGGCTAAAGACTCGAGAGGGCGCGTTAAGCCAGCTGTTTACCACACATGTACCCCTTGAACACCCAGTGAAAGGACACCACACAAGTGTTATGAAAATAAACAGTATATTTATTAAGAATCACAACAGCCCTGTACTCTTTATGAGGACAGGGTACTAAGCACAACCAAATCTCTTTAGCAAATACTTCAAGTGCACGTTTAAAGACAAGTGTCCGAGGACACGGAAAGGTTAAGGCAAGTCGGAAGCGAGGGACTCGGGACCCTAGAGTAAGGAGGCTATGCAGGCACCGAAATGCCGAGTTACCTAGCCACGAGGGCTGCGGCTGCAAGTCTTACAGGCGTCGGGGTCTTCGCTGACGAGCCAGGAGCCGGAAGAAAAGGAGTTGCTGGCCGGCGACCAGTGGTGTATAGTTCGTAGAGATTGATGAAACCTGAAAGCAGAGGGGACCAAGTTCGTACTACTAGCCAGTAGTCAGAGGGTACCAGGAAGGCACCGGTTGGCCGTCACCTCGACCAGGTGAGTGCGCGACGCTCGGCTCTGCAGTCTCACGGACCAGGAGGCGTTGTCGGCGACCACGGTGGAGGTGCGAGCTGTCCCACGACGGATGTCGCTGTCGGCGTCTTGGGTGGACCAGGAGGGTCCGGGGTGCTTCTCGGAAAGATGGAAGCAAGGGCCAGTCTGGAGCAACCAGACCGGCAGTGTTGATTCTTGGTCGTCGTCACGGAAGGGCACAAGCCAGCGGCAAGTGACCAGACAACGGGCTGAGCAGCGAGCAGAAGGGCCCCACGCAGATCGTGGAGATGCTGGGAGACTGCACTTCGGTGCTGGAGCGGCTCAGGGTCGGGGCTTCTCGGACCCCAGAGCACTCACCAGAGAGTTACCTCGATGGTCGTGCTGGTTTTAAGAGCGTGCAGGTTCTGATGATGGCCGGTCCCTCGAGGTCTCGTCGCACCCACAGATCACAGCTGAGCTGATGACGTGGGTAGAGGTCAGAGGTGCCAGGGAAGCCGGTTCTCGTCGAGCTGGGCCGTCGGATTCCTTGAGGAAGGACTTACAGCAAACCGCAGAGTTCTTAGATGGTGCCCGCTGATGCAGGGTGACTACTCCTTAGCCACAAGGGAGAAATCTTAAGAAGAGTCTTGAAGTCCTTTCGTAGAAAGTATTCTTGATTCAAAGATGATCTAATTTGGAAGGGTCCCCGCTCCGGCCTTTATCCTAAAGAAAGGGGTGGGTACATGACTAGGTCCTGCCCTAAGGGTGGGACCAGGAAGGGGGGTAGTTACACCCCTCTCCCCTGCCGGACTTTCCCCAGGCCAGGGCTGTCGCCCCTGGAACTGGTTCTAACCGGCAGATGCGTAGTGAGCACCGGGGTGCCACTCCGCAGTCACCTTCTCGCAAAAGCCCTACCTACCCAGAATACACAAACCCTGTCTGGGACGGTGCGAACACCGCCCTTGACAGGAAACCCTTTGTCCAAGTGCTCCTCGCTGGAAGGACTCCCAGCAGCAGGAGGTCAGACTTGTGTCTGTGGTGGCAGCATCCATTTTGTGGAGCTGAGGCCTTCGTTAACTTTAACCGGGGTTCACAGTTACGTACATGTCGTGTCCCTCTAGAAGGGCGGAATGCTAACCTCGTCGCCAGAGGTGGTGAGAGGGCAGCATCCCGATTCGTATGACACCTTACTCGACATGTCTTGATAACGCGACACCGGAGTTACCGATGTGGTACGCGTTATCATGGAACAGCCATTGGGTCTCGATTCCGCAAGCTGCAACCGGGCTCGGCTCGGGCCAGAGCTTAGTTCACGCGAGCCCATGCACTCTGCCTTCAGGATTGTCAAGGCCTGCCATAGGAGTGACTGATAGGAACTCGGGTGTCCATTGGAGGGTTAGATATAGGGCTACTATATCTACAGCAAAGGGTGATTACACGACTTTGCCCCAGCTGTCATGCAGCCAGTTGTGTCAAATTTAGGAGGCCAGCCAGGGGTGGCATAATACATGCTGCAGCCCCTGACGGCCCTGGGTACACCTACGCCCTGGGTTACAGGGTCTGATAAGGTGGCCCAGTACCAATTGGTAAATGCACCTAGGGTACATCTCGTAATTTATAAAGAGAACAGCCAGGCTGTGGGTCTGATTGGCAGGCCCACAGCCAGAGGAAGTCGTAAACCAGTGAAACAAAAGCAAAAAATCTGGGTGATCATAGGATTGCAGACCCTACTCTCCTACATGACCCCCCCCCAAACGTCGGAACAACTAACTAACCTTGACCAGGTAAGTCTTCTTGTTCTAAGTGGAAATATCTGGAGAGCCCATCGGCATTGCCATGATCAGTACCAGGTCTATGTTCCACTGTGAAGTCCATCCCCTGTAGGGAAATGGACCACCTAAGCAGTTTGGGGTTTTCACCCTTCATCTGATTTAGCCACAAGAGGGGCTTATGGTCGGTCTGAATCTTGAAGTGAGTGCCAAACAAGTATGGCCTCAGCTTCTTCAGGGCCCAAACCACAGCAAAGGCCTCCCTCTCAATAGCTGACCAATTCTTCTCTCTAGGGGTCAGCCGTCTGCTTATAAAAGCAATGGGCTGGTCTTGACCATCAAAATTCAGTTGAGAAAGAACAGCTCCCACACCCAACTCAGAAGCATCTGTTTGGACAATGAATGGTTTGGAGTAGTCCGGACTCTTGAGGATAGGCGCCGTGCACATGGCCTGCTTTAGGTCATCGAATGCTTTTTGACAGCTCGCTGTCCACTGAACCTTTTTTGGCATTTTCTTACTTGTCAGTTCATTTAATGGTGTCACGATGGACCCATAGTTCCTGACAAACTTCCTGTAGTATCCAGTCAGGCCCAAGAAAGCTCGAACCTGAGTCTGGGTGGTTGGAGGAGCCCAGTCCCTGATTGACTGTATCTTGCTCTCCAGTGGCTGAACCTGACCTCCACCTACAAGGTGGCCCAGGTATACAACCTGTGTCTGCCCTATCTGGCACTTGGTGGCCTTGATAGTGAGACCTGCTGCTTGCAGTGCCTCTAACGTCTTCCGCAGGTGGACCAGGTGATCCTCCCAGGTGGAGCTAAAGACAGCAATATCGTCAAGATACGCCGCACAGAAGTCATCCAGCCCAGTAAGGACATGATTCACCAACCGTTGGAAGGTGGCAGGTGCATTTTTCAGACCAAAGGGCATCACCACGAACTGATAATGCCCACCAGGGGTTGAAAATGCTGTCTTAGGCTTGGCGTCCTCAGCTAACCTGATTTGCCAATACCCAGCTGTCAGGTCAAACGTGCTTAAGTAGTTGGCCGAAGCCAGCCTATCAATAAGCTCGTCTGCCCTTGGTATTGGGTGGGCGTCAGTCTTAGTGACTGCATTGAGACCCCTGTAGTCTACGCAGAACCTCATCTCTCTCTTACCACCCTGGGTGTGAGGTTTCGGCACTAGAACTACGGGACTAGCCCAAGGGCTATCCGAGGGTTCAATGACTCCCAGCTCCAACATTTTCTGCACTTCACTTTTGATGCAGTCTCTGACGTGATCAGGCTGCCTGTAGATTTTACTCTTTACGGGCAGGCTGTCACCAGTGTCGACTTCATGGGTGCACCAATCGGTCTGACTGGGTGTCAGAGAAAACAGATGTCGGAACGACTGAAGAACCTGTTTACAGTCGCTCTGCTGATGGTCGGAGAGGCTGCCGCAAAAGACAACACCATCTACCGAGCCATCGTCAGGATTCTGAGAGAGCAGGTCGGGGAGAGGGTCACTCTCCTCCTCCTGTCCCTCATCTATGGCCATGAGCAAACTCATGTCCTTCCTGTCGACATATGCTTTTAGCCTGTTGACATGAAGCACCCTGTGGGGGCTCCGGGGAGTTCCCAGGTCGACCAGGTAGGTGACCTCTCCCTTTTTCTCCAGGATGGTGTGGGGCCCGGACCATTTGTCCTTGAGTGCTGCTGGGGCCACTGGCTCCAACACCCACACCTTCTGTCCGGGCTGGTAAACAGTCAAGACAGCCTTTTGGTCATGCCAAGCTTTTTGGAGTTCTTGGCTGGCCTTAAGGTTTTCGGATGCCTTCTCCATGTATTCAGCCATCCGCGAGCGGAGGCCGAGCACATAGTCCACTATGTTGGCTGCAGGCTTTTTGAGAGGTCTCTCCCATCCTTCCTTCACCAAACACAGGGGTCCTCTTACAGGATGCCCGTACAAAAGTTCAAAAGGGCTGTAGCCAACCCCCTTCTGTGGGACTTCTCTGTAGGCGAACAAGAGGCAGGGGATCAGGACGTCCCATCTACGCCGAAGCTTTTCCGGTAGTCCATGAATCATCCCTTTTAGGGTCCTGTTGAATCTCTCAACAAGCCCATTGCATTGTGGATGATAGGGTGTAGTGAACTTGTAGTTGACACCACATTCCTTCCACATAGCAGTTAAGTAGCTCGACATAAAGTTTGCACCTCTGTCGGAGACGACCTCCTTAGGGAAGCCCACTCTGGAGAATACTCCAACTAGGGCTCTTGCCACAACAGGGGCTGTAGTGGTCCTAAGGGGAATAGCTTCAGGATACCTGGTGGCATGATCCACTACCACCAGTATAAACTTGTGCCCTGATGCTGTCGGTGGTTCCATGGGACCGACGATGTCGATCCCCACCCGTTCAAAGGGCACCCCCACCACAGGCATTGGTATAAGGGGGGCCTTTGTCGTGCCACCTGACTTACCACTGGCTTGGCAAGTGACACAGGAGCGGCAAAACTCCTTGGTATCTTCGTTCATGTGAGGCCAGTGAAAGTGCGAGACAAGCCTGTCCCACGTTTTCGTCTGGCCTAAGTGACCTGCTAAGGGAATCTCGTGGGCCAAGGTAAGTAGGAAACCACGCTGAGACAAGGGGACGACCAGCCTCCTGGTCATGCCAGGCTTGGGGTCTCTTGCCTCAGTGTACAGGAGTCCATCTTCCCAGTATACCTTGTGGGTACCTGTGGCGTTCCCAGCAGCCTCAGCAGCAGCCTGCTGTCTGAGGGGTTCAAGAGAAGGGCAGTCTAATTGGTCCTTCCCCAGATCTTCCCTTGAGGGTCCCCCTGAGCCCAAGAATTCAACTTGATCAAGTTCGAACTCTCTCGGCTCAGTTTCCCTCAATTCCTGTAGGTCAGCCTCCTCTGAGACTTGATCCTCGACCTGGGGCAAGGGGGAAGGCGCAGCCTTAACCCTACTGCTCTTTTTCTTGGGAGGTGTCTGGTCCGTTGTTCCAGGATCCAGCACCTGTTCAGTGGGGCATTTCCTGACCTGTGACCTCACAGCGAACACATGTGCTGGCAAACCTAACATTTCCATGTGAGTCCGGTGCTCCACTTCTGACCATTGTGACGACTCCAAATCATTGCCCAACAAACAATCCACTGGGAGGTCTGGACTAACTACAACCTTCTTTTGGCCAGTTACCCCTCCCCAGGAGAAAGCTACAATTGCCATACTGTGATTGGTAGTGACATTGCTTGCATTGGTCACCAGGAATTCTGTACCTGGCATGATCTGTCCAGGGTCCACAAAGTTAGGCGTCACCATGGTGACGCTGGCACAAGTGTCCCTATAGGCCTGAGCCATCTTTCCATTTATGAAAGGCGTCTGTCTGTATTTGCCCAAAGTATTGGGGCTTACGTCAGGGGACACGTCTACGTCCCCTGTACTGACAAGGACAGCCTGAGTGAGTGTGCCAACTAAGTTGTCACGCCCCTCAGAACCCAGGGTTAACCCTACTAAACCCTTGGGAGGCGCACTACCACTGCTGACTGTACTAGGGGGCACAGGTGCCTTAGGGGCTGCAGTGGCAGGAGTCTGCCCTCCTCCTTTCTTGGTGCACTCACTAAACCAGTGAGACTTACTTTTACAGTACTGGCACCATCGTTTGGATTGGCCTTCTTTCTTCTTTTGGGGAGCCTGACCCCCACCCTCTTTGGGTTGTTGGGGACCTGTCGAAGACTTCTGGTCATTTTGTTCCCCCTTAGAATCTTTACCCTTCTGGTCTGCTTTCTTCTGACCACCTTGATTCTGGCCCTGGTTCTGTTTAACTCTCGTACGAACCCATTTGTCTGCCTTCTGCCCCAATTCTTGAGGAGAGGTCAGATCCGAGTCGACAAGATGCTGATGCAACAACTGGTTCTGACAATTGTTTAAAATTTGTTCTCTCATCATCAAATTATACAATCCTTTGTAATCAGTAACCTTACTGCCCAGCAACCAGCCCTCAAAAGCCTTAGTGGCACAATCGACAAAATCAGACCAATCTTGAGACTGCGTTTTCTGGGTATCCCTGAACAGCACCCTGTACTGCTCAGTGGTTAGGCCGAACCCTTCAACGAGTGTATTCTTCAAGACTTGGTAATTGTTGGCGTCCTCTACCCTTGTGGTGAGGAGCTTGTCTCTTCCTTTACCTTCAAAGGAGAGCCACAAGATAGCTGCCCACTGACTCTGGGGAACGCCTTGCACAGTGCAGGCCCTCTCCAAAGCAGTAATCCATTTGTGGATGTCGTCCCCTTGTTTAAAGGGGGGCACTATCTTCCCAAGGTGTTTCGTATCGAAACTCTTTTCCCTATTACTAGGTACATTGCTGCCACCAGTGGGGACTGCCCCACTTAACTGTTGCTCTCTAGCGAAAGCAAGCTTTTCCTTGGCCAGGGCAAGTTCTTCCCTTTCGATCCGCAGATTAGCTGCCCTTTCCTTCGCTTCGTACACTCTCCTCTGAGGGGACGTCATCCCTCTTTGAGAAGAGTTGTGAGAGCCGTTGGTATGAAGGGATCTGCCAGAGCCTCTTGATAGAGATCTGGCTCGTCCATTCCCCATGTTAAGCTGACCTGATAGTGGCCCCAGGGGTCCCCCAGTACCGCTATCATGTTTGCTTAAGTTGGACCTGCTTAGTCTGACGACTTCTACCTGTCCCTTATCTGCCTCGTCCCCAGAGAGATCCTCATCCTCATCCTCCTCCACATCCTCGTTCTCGGTTGCGAGATGAATGAGGTCAGGATCGTCTCGGGTTCCCTCGAGGGGAGGCATGTCTCCTTCTGGATTAGAAGAGCTACGAAGTTTCTCAGCTCTCCTGGCATCATAAGTCTCCAAGAGACCAATCAGAAAGGACGTTGTGGGGTTAGACCCCTGCTGAATCTTCCGGGAGTGACACAATCGTCTTAACTCCTTGAAGCTCAGCACAGTATATCCTGAAGGGATGACCTGTGGAGGGTCAACTGACACAAGGGGAGACTCAGAGTTTCCTC
Organism: Lissotriton vulgaris; assembly: GCF_964263255.1. NCBI lineage: Eukaryota > Metazoa > Chordata > Amphibia > Caudata > Salamandridae > Lissotriton > Lissotriton vulgaris. The sequence continues at coordinate 87,830,290 of NC_141699.1, read as the reverse complement.
CTTGGCCCGACATACTGTTTCTAGTGTGGTGTAAGTGATGCACCTACCTACACTATGTGTTTTCCTACTTTTCCCTTGCTAAGAGTTGTAGCCAAGGTGTGCTAAGCCTTGAGGAGCTACAACAGCTGGTTCAGTAGAACTCAGAGTATTCTAAGCTTTTAGTTATATGTACTAACAGTACTTGTGCGATCTTTCAACAAGATATTCTTAGGATACGTGTGGTAAAACAAAAGCAAGCTCAAATCCCAACCGCTGCTCACCAATGTGAGAAGTTGGCCCGATATGCAACGTTCGCTATTCTAGCGACCGCTATGTATCGTTCCAACGACCCTTATGGTGTTTGGTTGTAAGTCAACCTATAGACCAGCTATCCTAGTAGCGTGGATACGAGCAGTCTAAGGCTAAAGACTCGAGAGGGCGCGTTAAGCCAGCTGTTTACCACACATGTACCCCTTGAACACCCAGTGAAAGGACACCACACAAGTGTTATGAAAATAAACAGTATATTTATTAAGAATCACAACAGCCCTGTACTCTTTATGAGGACAGGGTACTAAGCACAACCAAATCTCTTTAGCAAATACTTCAAGTGCACGTTTAAAGACAAGTGTCCGAGGACACGGAAAGGTTAAGGCAAGTCGGAAGCGAGGGACTCGGGACCCTAGAGTAAGGAGGCTATGCAGGCACCGAAATGCCGAGTTACCTAGCCACGAGGGCTGCGGCTGCAAGTCTTACAGGCGTCGGGGTCTTCGCTGACGAGCCAGGAGCCGGAAGAAAAGGAGTTGCTGGCCGGCGACCAGTGGTGTATAGTTCGTAGAGATTGATGAAACCTGAAAGCAGAGGGGACCAAGTTCGTACTACTAGCCAGTAGTCAGAGGGTACCAGGAAGGCACCGGTTGGCCGTCACCTCGACCAGGTGAGTGGGCGACGCTCGGCTCTGCAGTCTCACGGACCAGGAGGCGTTGTCGGCGACCACGGTGGAGGTGCGAGCTGTCCCACGACGGATGTCGCTGTCGGCGTCTTGGGTGGACCAGGAGGGTCCGGGGTGCTTCTCGGAAAGATGGAAGCAAGGGCCAGTCTGGAGCAACCAGACCGGCAGTGTTGATTCTTGGTCGTCGTCACGGAAGGGCACAAGCCAGCGGCAAGTGACCAGACAACGGGCTGAGCAGCGAGCAGAAGGGCCCCACGCAGATCGTGGAGATGCTGGGAGACTGCACTTCGGTGCTGGAGCGGCTCAGGGTCGGGGCTTCTCGGACCCCAGAGCACTCACCAGAGAGTTACCTCGATGGTCGTGCTGGTTTTAAGAGCGTGCAGGTTCTGATGATGGCCGGTCCCTCGAGGTCTCGTCGCACCCACAGATCACAGCTGAGCTGATGACGTGGGTAGAGGTCAGAGGTGCCAGGGAAGCCGGTTCTCGTCGAGCTGGGCCGTCGGATTCCTTGAGGAAGGACTTACAGCAAACCGCAGAGTTCTTAGATGGTGCCCGCTGATGCAGGGTGACTACTCCTTAGCCACAAGGGAGAAATCTTAAGAAGAGTCTTGAAGTCCTTTCGTAGAAAGTATTCTTGATTCAAAGATGATCTAATTTGGAAGGGTCCCCGCTCCGGCCTTTATCCTAAAGAAAGGGGTGGGTACATGACTAGGTCCTGCCCTAAGGGTGGGACCAGGAAGGGGGGTAGTTACACCCCTCTCCCCTGCCGGACTTTCCCCAGGCCAGGGCTGTCGCCCCTGGAACTGGTTCTAACCGGCAGATGCGTAGTGAGCACCGGGGTGCCACTCCGCAGTCACCTTCTCGCAAAAGCCCTACCTACCCAGAATACACAAACCCTGTCTGGGACGGTGCGAACACCGCCCTTGACAGGAAACCCTTTGTCCAAGTGCTCCTCGCTGGAAGGACTCCCAGCAGCAGGAGGTCAGACTTGTGTCTGTGGTGGCAGCATCCATTTTGTGGAGCTGAGGCCTTCGTTAACTTTAACCGGGGTTCACAGTTACGTACATGTCGTGTCCCTCTAGAAGGGCGGAATGCTAACCTCGTCGCCAGAGGTGGTGAGAGGGCAGCATCCCGATTCGTATGACACCTTACTCGACATGTCTTGATAACGCGACACCGGAGTTACCGATGTGGTACGCGTTATCATGGAACAGCCATTGGGTCTCGATTCCGCAAGCTGCAACCGGGCTCGGCTCGGGCCAGAGCTTAGTTCACGCGAGCCCATGCACTCTGCCTTCAGGATTGTCAAGGCCTGCCATAGGAGTGACTGATAGGAACTCGGGTGTCCATTGGAGGGTTAGATATAGGGCTACTATATCTACAGCAAAGGGTGATTACACGACTTTGCCCCAGCTGTCATGCAGCCAGTTGTGTCAAATTTAGGAGGCCAGCCAGGGGTGGCATAATACATGCTGCAGCCCCTGACGGCCCTGGGTACACCTACGCCCTGGGTTACAGGGTCTGATAAGGTGGCCCAGTACCAATTGGTAAATGCACCTAGGGTACATCTCGTAATTTATAAAGAGAACAGCCAGGCTGTGGGTCTGATTGGCAGGCCCACAGCCAGAGGAAGTCGTAAACCAGTGAAACAAAAGCAAAAAATCTGGGTGATCATAGGATTGCAGACCCTACTCTCCTACACTCACCACAAGGGTAGAGGACGCTAACGATTACCAAGTCTTGAAAAATACACTCGTTGAAGGGTTCGGCCTAACCACTGAGCAGTACAGGGTGCTGTTCAGGGATACCCAGAAAACGCAGTCTCAAGATTGGTCTGACTTTGTTGATTGTGCCACTAAGGCTTTTGAAGGCTGGCTACTGGGTAGTAAGGTTACTGATTTTAAAGGATTGTATAATCTAATTATGAGGGAGCAAATCTTAAATAATTGTCAGAACCAGCTACTACATCAGCACCTGGTAGACTCTGAGTTGACCTCTCCACAGGAATTGGGTAAGAGGGCAGACAAATGGGTCAGAACCAGGGTTAGGCCTAAAAACCAGGGTGGTGACCAGAAAAAGGAATCGACCAAGCCTCAAGAGAAGGGTGGGGATAAATCCACAGAGAAGACTTCCCAAGGGCCCCAAAACTCCAACAAGGGTGGTGGGTCCCAGAACACTCCTTCAGAACAGAAGAAACCTTATTGCCATTCCTGTAAACAGGTGGGCCATTACAAAAGTGATGCCAAGTGCCCTAAAAATAGCAATAAGGAAAACATACCCCCAAGTAACACTCCCAGACCTCCTGTTATCACTAGTGGTAATCCCCCAGGTGGTGGGAGTGCCCCCAAGAATGTGGTGGGCATTACTTTGGGCAATCAGGAGGACTATGGCCTAGCCAGGTTCCCTGACCACACTCTTGTCTGTGAGACTGGCATGGGGTTTGCCAACTTCACTACTGGACCCCACATTTTGGGAAAGTATAGACAAGAAGTTTTATTGAATGGTCGGAAAGTTGAGGCATTCAGAGACACCGGGGCCAGCCTCACCATGGTGAGTGACCATCTGGTCCCCTCTGCTCAACTGACCCCTGGTTTTACTTACCAGGTGACAGATATTCATGGAGTGAAGAGAAGGCATCCCATGGCAGTAGTCAAACTCAGCTGGGGTAATGTCACAGGGCCCATGAGAGTGGCAGTGACAGATAACCTACCTGTAGATTGCTTACTGGGGAACGACCTGGAACTCTCAGCATGGGCTGAGGTGGAGCAAGAAGCTCACTCCAGAATGATAGGCCTATCCGGACAGGTTAGTGGGGCAGTAATAGCTACAGCCCCAGTCCAAACACCATTCCTCCCTGAAAAGGTTGGAAGGGCAGTGGTAGCCACTGCCCAGGCTCAGACAGACTTTCCAGAGCAGGATAGGAGGGCTGTGACAGTCACAGCCCAAACACAGACTGAGTGCCCTCCTGAAAAGGTTGGCAAGGTTGAAATGGTCTCAGCCTCTACTCAGACAGATAGTGAGGTTGTGAAGCCTGAAACAATGGATCACTCCACTCAAACAGAGAGCATTGAGGAGGAAGAAGAGTCTTCCCCCTCCCAGACACTAGGTGAGAGCCAGCCTCCTCAGGGAACTGACTCTACCCCTGTTGAAGGAACTGCCCCAGAGGTGGTCAGGCCTAGCCTGGCAGAGCCCCTGATAGCAGTGGACCCTTCCCAGGTGGGACCCAGTCTGGAGCAGGTAACCTGCACCTCTCTACCCTGCCTCAGTCAGCCCAGGGCTGAAGAGGACAGGGAGGCCAGTGGTGGACCCAAAAGGGCCCCCTGTCCAAAAGAACCCCTTAATCAACAGATTAGGATCACTGAAGCTGGTAAACCTAGCCAAGTGAAAATAGAACAGACTCCTGAGGGATCCCCCTTAAAAGTAGTTAGGGAACTCCCACAGCTGGACACTGTTGGGCACAGCCAAACATGGGGCCTAAAAACCCCAGACCTGACCTGTCCCTCCAGTAAGCCAAACAGAGGGACTCAGCCTCCAGCTTTATGTAGCCAGAGGCTGACCCTGAGAGCTCAGTGCATCTCAGCTAAAGAAAGGAAGGCACGCATGATGGATGGTGATTGGAGGAAGTTGAGCCCAAAGGTAGAGGAGCCTCACTTCAGTACTCCATCCCAGCATCAGCCTTCTTCTTTCCCAAGACACACCAGAGACAGAGATTCCCTATGGTGGAGACCCTCAGATACCCTTAGGGTGAGGGGTTGCCTAGTGGACCATGACACAGGGGGAAACCAAGCCAGAGCTGGTCCTTCCTTATATGGCCACTTAGGTAATAGAGGCTTACCTGGACAAGGATAGCCTTATCTCCTTTCGTTTGGGGGGGGGTTGTGTAGGAAGGTACATCCTGACTATGGTTGCCCCCAACTTTTTGCCCTGTGTTTTAGCTGGTTTTTGACATAGTCGACCTGGGATCCTGCCAATCAGGACCCCAGGCCTACTGCTCTCTCTTTAAAATGGATTCCATGTACCCTAGGTGCATTTCCAATTGGTACTGGGCCACCCTATCAGACCCTGTAACTCAGGGCATAGGTGTACCCAGGGCCGCCATGGGCTGCAGCATGTATTATGCCACCCCTGGCTGGCCTCGTAAATTTGACACAACTGGCTGCATGACAGCTGGGGCGAAGTCGTGTAATCACGCTTTGCTTTAGATATAGTAGCCCTATATCTAACCATACAATGGACACTCGAGTTCCTATCAGTCACTCCTATGGCAGGCCTTGACAATCCTGAAGGCAGAGTGCATGGGCTCGTGTGAGTTAGGTTCAGGCCCGAGCCGAGCCGGCTGCAGCTTGCGGGATCAAGGCCCAATAGCTGTTCCATGATAACGCGTGCCATATCGGTAACTCCGGTATCGCGTTATCAAGGCATGTCGAGTAAGGTGTCATACGAATCGGGATGCTGCCCTCTCACCAACCCTGGCGACGAGGTTAGCATTCCGCCCTTCTAGAGGGACACGACATGTACGTAACTGTGAACCCCGGTTAAAGTTAACGAAGGCCTCAGCTCCACAAAATGGATGCTGCCACCACAGACACAAGTCTGACCTCCTGCTGCTGGGAGTCCTTCCAGCGAGGAGCACTTGGACAAAGGGTTTCCTGTCAAGGGCGGTGTTCGCACCGTCCCAGACAGGGTTTGTGTATTCTGGGTAGGTAGGGCTTTTGCGAGAAGGTGACTGCGGAGTGGCACCCCGGTGCTCACTACGCATCTGCCGGTTAGAACCAGTTCCAGGGGCGACAGCCCTGGCCTGGGGAAAGTCCGGCAGGGGAGAGGGGTGTAACTACCCCCCTTCCTGGTCCCACCCTTAGGGCAGGACCTAGTCATGTACCCACCCCTTTCTTTAGGATAAAGGCCGGAGCGGGGACCCTTCCAAATTGGATCATCTTTGAATCAAGAATACTTTCTACGAAAGGACTTCAAGACTCTTCTTAAGATTTCTCCCTTGTGGCTAAGGAGTAGTCACCCTGCATCAGCGGGCACCATCTAAGAACTCTGCGGTTTGCTGTAAGTCCTTCCTCAAGGAATCCGACGGCCCAGCTCGACGAGAACCGGCTTCCCTGGCACCTCTGACCTCTACCCACGTCATCAGCTCAGCTGTGATCTGTGGGTGCGACGAGACCTCGAGGGACCGGCCATCATCAGAACCTGCACGCTCTTAAAACCAGCACGACCATCGAGGTAACTCTCTGGTGAGTGCTCTGGGGTCCGAGAAGCCCCGACCCTGAGCCGCTCCAGCACCGAAGTGCAGTCTCCCAGCATCTCCACGATCTGCGTGGGGCCCTTCTGCTCGCTGCTCAGCACGTTGTCTGGTCACTTGCCGCTGGCTTGTGCCCTTCCGTGACGACGACCAAGAATCAACACTGCCGGTCTGGTTGCTCCAGACTGGCCCTTGCTTCCATCTTTCCGAGAAGCACCCCGGACCCTCCTGGTCCACCCAAGACGCCGACAGCGACATCCGTCGTGGGACAGCTCGCACCTCCACCGTGGTCGCCGACAACGCCTCCTGGTCCGTGAGACTGCAGAGCCGAGCGTCGCCCACTCACCTGGTCGAGGTGACGGCCAACCGGTGCCTTCCTGGTACCCTCTGACTACTGGCTAGTAGTACGAACTTGGTCCCCTCTGCTTTCAGGTTTCATCAATCTCTACGAACTATACACCACTGGTCGCCGGCCAGCAACTCCTTTTCTTCCGGCTCCTGGCTCGTCAGCGAAGACCCCGACGCCTGTAAGACTTGCAGCCGCAGCCCTCGTGGCTAGGTAACTCGGCATTTCGGTGCCTGCATAGCCTCCTTACTCTAGGGTCCCGAGTCCCTCGCTTCCGACTTGCCTTAACCTTTCCGTGTCCTCGGACACTTGTCTTTAAACGTGCACTTGAAGTATTTGCTAAAGAGATTTGGTTGTGCTTAGTACCCTGTCCTCATAAAGAGTACAGGGCTGTTGTGATTCTTAATAAATATACTGTTTATTTTCATAACACTTGTGTGGTGTCCTTTCACTGGGTGTTCAAGGGGTACATGTGTGGTAAACAGCTGGCTTAACGCGCCCTCTCGAGTCTTTAGCCTTAGACTGCTCGTATCCACGCTACTAGGATAGCTGGTCTATAGGTTGACTTACAACCAAACACCATAAGGGTCGTTGGAACGATACATAGCGGTCGCTAGAATAGCGAACGTTGCATATCGGGCCAACTTCTCACAACCAGGACCCCATTATATATCTCAGGTGATATGACAAGAGTGGCTAGGGCTCATTTCCAGGCTCCAGGTACACGTCTGACTCCTATTTGTGACATTTCGAGGTGTTTCGTGTCAAACTCATTTTTTCCATTATAGGCCATCAAAAATGGTGGAAAATGGAAAAAACAGCAAGGAACAGTTGCCTAATAACATCCTAAACATAATGTATATCTCCATAAATGTTTAAATCATTTTAACCTTTTCATGCATCACTAGTGATGCACACTAAATCTGAGACGCATCACTGGTGATGCATGGGAAAAGCTTGCTCAAAGTGCTCACTATTAGCGAGTTTTGCAAATTTTCAGTATCAACCCTAACGACTGTGGGTCTCTGTGGCCTCCAGGACCCTATATTATATCTCAGGTGATGAAGCAAGAGTGGCTAGGGCTCATTTCCAGCCTCCAGGTACATGTCTGACTCCCATTTCTGACATGTATTGGTGTTTGGTGTCAAACACATTTTTTCCATTATGGGCCATGGAGCTCAGAGTCACACCACATTTCGTGTTTTGGACCCAAGGACCCCATAGTATACCTCAGATGACATACCAGGATTGTCTAAGGGCCATTTCTGTCCTCCAGGGACGACTTTTTGAAGTTTTTGGATTTAAGGGGGCAAAGTCACTTCTTCCACCCAGCCCAAGGTGCGCAAAATCGGGTACGATATCAGGTTTTTCCCTTGGCTGGAAGCTAAAAAAAACTTCAGATAATACCAAAGGTAGACAGATCAAATGAAAGCATCAGATCTGACCTTTCTAACAAGTGTATTTATGTCTTGAACACTCAAACAGTGTCTCTGATATCCAATATGAGCTATTTGACAAATTAGCAAATCTTGTCAAAAAAATTTTTGGATGATTTTTGCTAATTTTCGGTATCAACCCCCATGACTGTTTTCAGGCCCCTGTAGCCACCAGGACCCCATTATATATCTCAGGTGATATGACAAGAGTGGCTAGGGCTCATTTCCAGGCTCCAGGTACACGTCTGACTCCTATTTGTGACATTTCGAGGTGTTTCGTGTCAAACTCATTTTTTCCATTATAGGCCATCAAAAATGGTGGAAAATGGAAAAAACAGCAAGGAACAGTTGCCTAATAACATCCTAAACATAATGTATATCTCCATAAATGTTTAAATCATTTTAACCTTTTCATGCATCACTAGTGATGCACACTAAATCTGAGACGCAGCACTGGTGATGCATTTGCATCACTAGTGATGCAAATGCATCACTGGTGATGCATGGGAAAAGCTTGCTCAAAGTGCTCACTATTAGCGAGTTTTGCAAATTTTCAGTATCAACCCTAACGACTGTGGGTCTCTGTGGCCTCCAGGACCCTATATTATATCTCAGGTGATGAAGCAAGAGTGGCTAGGGCTCATTTCCAGCCTCCAGGTACATGTCTGACTCCCATTTCTGACATGTATTGGTGTTTGGTGTCAAACACATTTTTTCCATTATGGGCCATGGAGCTCAGAGTCACACCACATTTCTTGTTTTGGACCCAAGGACCCCATAGTATACCTCAGATGACATACCAGGATTGTCTAAGGGCCATTTCTGTCCTCCAGGGACGACTTTTTGAAGTTTTTGGATTTAAGGGGGCAAAGTCACTTCTTCCACCCAGCCCAAGGTGCGCAAAATCGGGTACGATATCAGGTTTTTCCCTTGGCTGGAAGCTAAAAAAAACTTCAGATAATACCAAAGGTAGACAGATCAAATGAAAGCATCAGATCTGACCTTTCTAACAAGTGTATTTATGTCTTGAACACTCAAACGGTGTCTCTGATATCCAATCTGAGCTATTTGACAAATTAGCAAATCTTGGCAAAAAAATGTTTTGACAATTTTTGCTAATTTTCGGTATCAACCCTCATGACTGTTTTCAGGCCCCTGTAGCCACCAGGACCCCATTATGTATCTCAGGTGATATGACAAGAGTGGCTAGGGCTCATTTCCAGGCTCCAGGTACACGTCTGACTCGTATTTGTGACATTTCGAGGTGTTTCGTGTCAAACTCATTTTTTCCATGATAGGCCATCAAAAATGGTGGAAAATGGAAAAAACAGCAAGGAACAGTTGCCTAATAACATCCTAAACATAATGTATATCTCCATAAATGTTTAAATCATTTTAACCTTTTCATGCATCACTAGTGAAGCACACTAAATCTGAGACGCAGCACTGGTGATGCATTTGCATCACTAGTGATGCAAATGCATCAGTGGTGATGCATGGGAAAAGCTTGCTAAAAGTGCTCACTATTAGCGAGTTTTGCAAATTTTCATTATCAACCCTAATGACTGTTTGTGGGTCCCTTTGGCCACCAGGACCCTATATTATATCTCAGGTGATGAAGCAAGAGTGGCTAGGGCTCATTTCCAGGCTCCAGGTACATGTCTGACTCCCATTTCTGACATGTTGAGGTGTTTGGAGTCAAACTAATTTTTTCCATTATGTGCCATAGAGCTCAGAGTCACACCACATTTCTAGTTTTGGACCCAAGGACCCCATAGTATACCTCAGATGACATACCAGGAGTGTCTAAGACCCATTTCTGTCCTCCAGGGACGACTTTTTGAAGTTTTTGGATTTAAGGGGGCAAAGTCACTTCTTCCACCCAGCCCAAGGTGCGCAAAATCGGGTACGATATCAGGTTTTTCCCTTGGCTGGAAGCTAAAAAAAACTTCAGATAATACCAAAGGTAGACAGATCAAATGAAAGCATCAGATCTGACCTTTCTAACAAGTGTATTTATGTCTTGAACACTCAAACGGTGTCTCTGATATCCAATATGAGCTATTTGACAAATTAGCAAATCTTGTCAAAAAAATTTTTGGATGATTTTTGCTAATTTTCGGTATCAACCCCCATGACTGTTTTCAGGCCCCTGTAGCCACCAGGACCCCCTTATATATCTCAGGTGATATGACAAGAGTGGCTAGGGCTCATTTCCAGGCTCCAGGTACACGTCTGACTCCTATTTGTGACATTTCGAGGTGTTTCGTGTCAAACTCATTTTTTCCATTATAGGCCATCAAAAATGGTGGAAAATGGAAAAAACAGCAAGGAACAGTTGCCTAATAACATCCTAAACATAATGTATATCTCCATAAATGTTTAAATCATTTTAACCTTTTCATGCATCACTAGTGATGCACACTAAATCTGAGACGCATCACTGGTGATGCATGGGAAAAGCTTGCTCAAAGTGCTCACTATTAGCGAGTTTTGCAAATTTTCAGTATCAACCCTAATGACTGTGGGTCTCTGTGGCCTCCAGGACCCTATATTATATCTCAGGTGATGAAGCAAGAGTGGCTAGGGCTCATTTCCAGCCTCCAGGTACATGTCTGACTCCCATTTCTGACATGTATTGGTGTTTGGTGTCAAACACATTTTTTCCATTATGGGCCATGGAGCTCAGAGTCACACCACATTTCGTGTTTTGGACCCAAGGACCCCATAGTATACCTCAGATGACATACCAGGATTGTCTAAGGGCCATTTCTGTCCTCCAGGGACGACTTTTTGAAGTTTTTGGATTTAAGGGGGCAAAGTCACTTCTTCCACCCAGCCCAAGGTGCGCAAAATCGGGTACGATATCAGGTTTTTCCCTTGGCTGGAAGCTAAAAAAAACTTCAGATAATACCAAAGGTAGACAGATCAAATGAAAGCATCAGATCTGACCTTTCTAACAAGTGTATTTATGTCTTGAACACTCAAACAGTGTCTCTGATATCCAATATGAGCTATTTGACAAATTAGCAAATCTTGTCAAAAATTTTTTTGGATGATTTTTGCTAATTTTCGGTATCAACCCCCATGACTGTTTTCAGGCCCCTGTAGCCACCAGGACCCCATTATATATCTCAGGTGATATGACAAGAGTGGCTAGGGCTCATTTCCAGGCTCCAGGTACACGTCTGACTCCTATTTGTGACATTTCGAGGTGTTTCGTGTCAAACTCATTTTTTCCATTATAGGCCATCAAAAATGGTGGAAAATGGAAAAAACAGCAAGGAACAGTTGCCTAATAACATCCTAAACATAATGTATATCTCCATAAATGTTTAAATCATTTTAACCTTTTCATGCATCACTAGTGATGCACACTAAATCTGAGACGCATCACTGGTGATGCATGGGAAAAGCTTGCTCAAAGTGCTCACTATTAGCGAGTTTTGCAAATTTTCAGTATCAACCCTAACGACTGTGGGTCTCTGTGGCCTCCAGGACCCTATATTATATCTCAGGTGATGAAGCAAGAGTGGCTAGGGCTCATTTCCAGCCTCCAGGTACATGTCTGACTCCCATTTCTGACATGTATTGGTGTTTGGTGTCAAACACATTTTTTCCATTATGGGCCATGGAGCTCAGAGTCACACCACATTTCGTGTTTTGGACCCAAGGACCCCATAGTATACCTCAGATGACATACCAGGATTGTCTAAGGGCCATTTCTGTCCTCCAGGGACGACTTTTTGAAGTTTTTGGATTTAAGGGGGCAAAGTCACTTCTTCCACCCAGCCCAAGGTGCGCAAAATCGGGTACGATATCAGGTTTTTCCCTTGGCTGGAAGCTAAAAAAAACTTCAGATAATACCAAAGGTAGACAGATCAAATGAAAGCATCAGATCTGACCTTTCTAACAAGTGTATTTATGTCTTGAACACTCAAACAGTGTCTCTGATATCCAATATGAGCTATTTGACAAATTAGCAAATCTTGTCAAAAAAATGTTTGGATGATTTTTGCTAATTTTCGGTATCAACCCCCATGACTGTTTTCAGGCCCCTGTAGCCACCAGGACCCCATTATATATCTCAGGTGATATGACAAGAGTGGCTAGGGCTCATTTCCAGGCTCCAGGTACACGTCTGACTCCTATTTGTGACATTTCGAGGTGTTTCGTGTCAAACTCATTTTTTCCATTATAGGCCATCAAAAATGGTGGAAAATGGAAAAAACAGCAAGGAACAGTTGCCTAATAACATCCTAAACATAATGTATATCTCCATAAATGTTTAAATCATTTTAACCTTTTCATGCATCACTAGTGATGCACACTAAATCTGAGACGCATCACTGGTGATGCATGGGAAAAGCTTGCTCAAAGTGCTCACTATTAGCGAGTTTTGCAAATTTTCAGTATCAACCCTAACGACTGTGGGTCTCTGTGGCCTCCAGGACCCTATATTATATCTCAGGTGATGAAGCAAGAGTGGCTGGGGCTCATTTCCAGCCTCCAGGTACATGTCTGACTCCCATTTCTGACATGTATTGGTGTTTGGTGTCAAACACATTTTTTCCATTATGGGCCATGGAGCTCAGAGTCACACCACATTTCGTGTTTTGGACCCAAGGACCCCATAGTATACCTCAGATGACATACCAGGATTGTCTAAGGGCCATTTCTGTCCTCCAGGGACGACTTTTTGAAGTTTTTGGATTTAAGGGGGCAAAGTCACTTCTTCCACCCAGCCCAAGGTGCGCAAAATCGGGTACGATATCAGGTTTTTCCCTTGGCTGGAAGCTAAAAAAAACTTCAGATAATACCAAAGGTAGACAGATCAAATGAAAGCATCAGATCTGACCTTTCTAACAAGTGTATTTATGTCTTGAACACTCAAACAGTGTCTCTGATATCCAATATGAGCTATTTGACAAATTAGCAAATCTTGTCAAAAAAATTTTTGGATGATTTTTGCTAATTTTCGGTATCAACCCCCATGACTGTTTTCAGGCCCCTGTAGCCACCAGGACCCCATTATATATCTCAGGTGATATGACAAGAGTGGCTAGGGCTCATTTCCAGGCTCCAGGTACACGTCTGACTCCTATTTGTGACATTTCGAGGTGTTTCGTGTCAAACTCATTTTTTCCATTATAGGCCATCAAAAATGGTGGAAAATGGAAAAAACAGCAAGGAACAGTTGCCTAATAACATCCTAAACATAATGTATATCTCCATAAATGTTTAAATCATTTTAACCTTTTCATGCATCACTAGTGATGCACACTAAATCTGAGACGCAGCACTGGTGATGCATTTGCATCACTAGTGATGCAAATGCATCACTGGTGATGCATGGGAAAAGCTTGCTCAAAGTGCTCACTATTAGCGAGTTTTGCAAATTTTCAGTATCAACCCTAACGACTGTGGGTCTCTGTGGCCTCCAGGACCCTATATTATATCTCAGGTGATGAAGCAAGAGTGGCTAGGGCTCATTTCCAGCCTCCAGGTACATGTCTGACTCCCATTTCTGACATGTATTGGTGTTTGGTGTCAAACACATTTTTTCCATTATGGGCCATGGAGCTCAGAGTCACACCACATTTCTTGTTTTGGACCCAAGGACCCCATAGTATACCTCAGATGACATACCAGGATTGTCTAAGGGCCATTTCTGTCCTCCAGGGACGACTTTTTGAAGTTTTTGGATTTAAGGGGGCAAAGTCACTTCTTCCACCCAGCCCAAGGTGCGCAAAATCGGGTACGATATCAGGTTTTTCCCTTGGCTGGAAGCTAAAAAAAACTTCAGATAATACCAAAGGTAGACAGATCAAATGAAAGCATCAGATCTGACCTTTCTAACAAGTGTATTTATGTCTTGAACACTCAAACGGTGTCTCTGATATCCAATATGAGCTATTTGACAAATTAGCAAATCTTGTCAAAAGAATTTTTGGATGATTTTTGCTAATTTTCGGTATCAACCCCCATGACTGTTTTCAGGCCCCTGTAGCCACCAGGACCCCATTATATATCTCAGGTGATATGACAAGAGTGGCTAGGGCTCATTTCCAGGCTCCAGGTACACGTCTGACTCCTATTTGTGACATTTCGAGGTGTTTCGTGTCAAACTCATTTTTTCCATTATAGGCCATCAAAAATGGTGGAAAATGGAAAAAACAGCAAGGAACAGTTGCCTAATAACATCCTAAACATAATGTATATCTCCATAAATGTTTAAATCATTTTAACCTTTTCATGCATCACTAGTGATGCACACTAAATCTGAGACGCATCACTGGTGATGCATGGGAAAAGCTTGCTCAAAGTGCTCACTATTAGCGAGTTTTGCAAATTTTCAGTATCAACCCTAACGACTGTGGGTCTCTGTGGCCTCCAGGACCCTATATTATATCTCAGGTGATGAAGCAAGAGTGGCTAGGGCTCATTTCCAGCCTCCAGGTACATGTCTGACTCCCATTTCTGACATGTATTGGTGTTTGGTGTCAAACACATTTTTTCCATTATGGGCCATGGAGCTCAGAGTCACACCACATTTCGTGTTTTGGACCCAAGGACCCCATAGTATACCTCAGATGACATACCAGGATTGTCTAAGGGCCATTTCTGTCCTCCAGGGACGACTTTTTGAAGTTTTTGGATTTAAGGGGGCAAAGTCACTTCTTCCACCCAGCCCAAGGTGCGCAAAATCGGGTACGATATCAGGTTTTTCCCTTGGCTGGAAGCTAAAAAAAACTTCAGATAATACCAAAGGTAGACAGATCAAATGAAAGCATCAGATCTGACCTTTCTAACAAGTGTATTTATGTCTTGAACACTCAAACAGTGTCTCTGATATCCAATATGAGCTATTTGACAAATTAGCAAATCTTGTCAAAAAAATTTTTGGATGATTTTTGCTAATTTTCGGTATCAACCCCCATGACTGTTTTCAGGCCCCTGTAGCCACCAGGACCCCATTATATATCTCAGGTGATATGACAAGAGTGGCTAGGGCTCATTTCCAGGCTCCAGGTACACGTCTGACTCCTATTTGTGACATTTCGAGGTGTTTCGTGTCAAACTCATTTTTTCCATTATAGGCCATCAAAAATGGTGGAAAATGGAAAAAACAGCAAGGAACAGTTGCCTAATAACATCCTAAACATAATGTATATCTCCATAAATGTTTAAATCATTTTAACCTTTTCATGCATCACTAGTGATGCACACTAAATCTGAGACGCAGCACTGGTGATGCATTTGCATCACTAGTGATGCAAATGCATCACTGGTGATGCATGGGAAAAGCTTGCTCAAAGTGCTCACTATTAGCGAGTTTTGCAAATTTTCAGTATCAACCCTAACGACTGTGGGTCTCTGTGGCCTCCAGGACCCTATATTATATCTCAGGTGATGAAGCAAGAGTGGCTAGGGCTCATTTCCAGCCTCCAGGTACATGTCTGACTCCCATTTCTGACATGTATTGGTGTTTGGTGTCAAACACATTTTTTCCATTATGGGCCATGGAGCTCAGAGTCACACCACATTTCTTGTTTTGGACCCAAGGACCCCATAGTATACCTCAGATGACATACCAGGATTGTCTAAGGGCCATTTCTGTCCTCCAGGGACGACTTTTTGAAGTTTTTGGATTTAAGGGGGCAAAGTCACTTCTTCCACCCAGCCCAAGGTGCGCAAAATCGGGTACGATATCAGGTTTTTCCCTTGGCTGGAAGCTAAAAAAAACTTCAGATAATACCAAAGGTAGACAGATCAAATGAAAGCATCAGATCTGACCTTTCTAACAAGTGTATTTATGTCTTGAACACTCAAACGGTGTCTCTGATATCCAATATGAGCTATTTGACAAATTAGCAAATCTTGTCAAAAGAATTTTTGGATGATTTTTGCTAATTTTCGGTATCAACCCCCATGACTGTTTTCAGGCCCCTGTAGCCACCAGGACCCCATTATATATCTCAGGTGATATGACAAGAGTGGCTAGGGCTCATTTCCAGGCTCCAGGTACACGTCTGACTCCTATTTGTGACATTTCGAGGTGTTTCGTGTCAAACTCATTTTTTCCATTATAGGCCATCAAAAATGGTGGAAAATGGAAAAAACAGCAAGGAACAGTTGCCTAATAACATCCTAAACATAATGTATATCTCCATAAATGTTTAAATCATTTTAACCTTTTCATGCATCACTAGTGATGCACACTAAATCTGAGACGCATCACTGGTGATGCATGGGAAAAGCTTGCTCAAAGTGCTCACTATTAGCGAGTTTTGCAAATTTTCAGTATCAACCCTAACGACTGTGGGTCTCTGTGGCCTCCAGGACCCTATATTATATCTCAGGTGATGAAGCAAGAGTGGCTAGGGCTCATTTCCAGCCTCCAGGTACATGTCTGACTCCCATTTCTGACATGTATTGGTGTTTGGTGTCAAACACATTTTTTCCATTATGGGCCATGGAGCTCAGAGTCACACCACATTTCGTGTTTTGGACCCAAGGACCCCATAGTATACCTCAGATGACATACCAGGATTGTCTAAGGGCCATTTCTGTCCTCCAGGGACGACTTTTTGAAGTTTTTGGATTTAAGGGGGCAAAGTCACTTCTTCCACCCAGCCCAAGGTGCGCAAAATCGGGTACGATATCAGGTTTTTCCCTTGGCTGGAAGCTAAAAAAAACTTCAGATAATACCAAAGGTAGACAGATCAAATGAAAGCATCAGATCTGACCTTTCTAACAAGTGTATTTATGTCTTGAACACTCAAACAGTGTCTCTGATATCCAATATGAGCTATTTGACAAATTAGCAAATCTTGTCAAAAAAAATTTTGGATGATTTTTGCTAATTTTCGGTATCAACCCCCATGACTGTTTTCAGGCCCCTGTAGCCACCAGGACCCCATTATATATCTCAGGTGATATGACAAGAGTGGCTAGGGCTCATTTCCAGGCTCCAGGTACACGTCTGACTCCTATTTGTGACATTTCGAGGTGTTTCGTGTCAAACTCATTTTTTCCATTATAGGCCATCAAAAATGGTGGAAAATGGAAAAAACAGCAAGGAACAGTTGCCTAATAACATCCTAAACATAATGTATATCTCCATAAATGTTTAAATCATTTTAACCTTTTCATGCATCACTAGTGATGCACACTAAATCTGAGACGCATCACTGGTGATGCATGGGAAAAGCTTGCTCAAAGTGCTCACTATTAGCGAGTTTTGCAAATTTTCAGTATCAACCCTAACGACTGTGGGTCTCTGTGGCCTCCAGGACCCTATATTATATCTCAGGTGATGAAGCAAGAGTGGCTAGGGCTCATTTCCAGCCTCCAGGTACATGTCTGACTCCCATTTCTGACATGTATTGGTGTTTGGTGTCAAACACATTTTTTCCATTATGGGCCATGGAGCTCAGAGTCACACCACATTTCGTGTTTTGGACCCAAGGACCCCATAGTATACCTCAGATGACATACCAGGATTGTCTAAGGGCCATTTCTGTCCTCCAGGGACGACTTTTTGAAGTTTTTGGATTTAAGGGGGCAAAGTCACTTCTTCCACCCAGCCCAAGGTGCGCAAAATCGGGTACGATATCAGGTTTTTCCCTTGGCTGGAAGCTAAAAAAAACTTCAGATAATACCAAAGGTAGACAGATCAAATGAAAGCATCAGATCTGACCTTTCTAACAAGTGTATTTATGTCTTGAACACTCAAACAGTGTCTCTGATATCCAATATGAGCTATTTGACAAATTAGCAAATCTTGTCAAAAAATTTTTTGGATGATTTTTGCTAATTTTCGGTATCAACCCCCATGACTGTTTTCAGGCCCCTGTAGCCACCAGGACCCCATTATATATCTCAGGTGATATGACAAGAGTGGCTAGGGCTCATTTCCAGGCTCCAGGTACACGTCTGACTCCTATTTGTGACATTTCGAGGTGTTTCGTGTCAAACTCATTTTTTCCATTATAGGCCATCAAAAATGGTGGAAAATGGAAAAAACAGCAAGGAACAGTTGCCTAATAACATCCTAAACATAATGTATATCTCCATAAATGTTTAAATCATTTTAACCTTTTCATGCATCACTAGTGATGCACACTAAATCTGAGACGCATCACTGGTGATGCATGGGAAAAGCTTGCTCAAAGTGCTCACTATTAGCGAGTTTTGCAAATTTTCAGTATCAACCCTAACGACTGTGGGTCTCTGTGGCCTCCAGGACCCTATATTATATCTCAGGTGATGAAGCAAGAGTGGCTAGGGCTCATTTCCAGCCTCCAGGTACATGTCTGACTCCCATTTCTGACATGTATTGGTGTTTGGTGTCAAACACATTTTTTCCATTATGGGCCATGGAGCTCAGAGTCACACCACATTTCGTGTTTTGGACCCAAGGACCCCATAGTATACCTCAGATGACATACCAGGATTGTCTAAGGGCCATTTCTGTCCTCCAGGGACGACTTTTTGAAGTTTTTGGATTTAAGGGGGCAAAGTCACTTCTTCCACCCAGCCCAAGGTGCGCAAAATCGGGTACGATATCAGGTTTTTCCCTTGGCTGGAAGCTAAAAAAAACTTCAGATAATACCAAAGGTAGACAGATCAAATGAAAGCATCAGATCTGACCTTTCTAACAAGTGTATTTATGTCTTGAACACTCAAACAGTGTCTCTGATATCCAATATGAGCTATTTGACAAATTAGCAAATCTTGTCAAAAAAATTTTTGGATGATTTTTGCTAATTTTCGGTATCAACCCCCATGACTGTTTTCAGGCCCCTGTAGCCACCAGGACCCCATTATATATCTCAGGTGATATGACAAGAGTGGCTAGGGCTCATTTCCAGGCTCCAGGTACACGTCTGACTCCTATTTGTGACATTTCGAGGTGTTTCGTGTCAAACTCATTTTTTCCATTATAGGCCATCAAAAATGGTGGAAAATGGAAAAAACAGCAAGGAACAGTTGCCTAATAACATCCTAAACATAATGTATATCTCCATAAATGTTTAAATCATTTTAACCTTTTCATGCATCACTAGTGATGCACACTAAATCTGAGACGCATCACTGGTGATGCATGGGAAAAGCTTGCTCAAAGTGCTCACTATTAGCGAGTTTTGCAAATTTTCAGTATCAACCCTAACGACTGTGGGTCTCTGTGGCCTCCAGGACCCTATATTATATCTCAGGTGATGAAGCAAGAGTGGCTAGGGCTCATTTCCAGCCTCCAGGTACATGTCTGACTCCCATTTCTGACATGTATTGGTGTTTGGTGTCAAACACATTTTTTCCATTATGGGCCATGGAGCTCAGAGTCACACCACATTTCGTGTTTTGGACCCAAGGACCCCATAGTATACCTCAGATGACATACCAGGATTGTCTAAGGGCCATTTCTGTCCTCCAGGGACGACTTTTTGAAGTTTTTGGATTTAAGGGGGCAAAGTCACTTCTTCCACCCAGCCCAAGGTGCGCAAAATCGGGTACGATATCAGGTTTTTCCCTTGGCTGGAAGCTAAAAAAAACTTCAGATAATACCAAAGGTAGACAGATCAAATGAAAGCATCAGATCTGACCTTTCTAACGAGTGTATTTATGTCTTGAACACTCAAACAGTGTCTCTGATATCCAATATGAGCTATTTGACAAATTAGCAAATCTTGTCAAAAAAATTTTTGGATGATTTTTGCTAATTTTCGGTATCAACCCCCATGACTGTTTTCAGGCCCCTGTAGCCACCAGGACCCCATTATATATCTCAGGTGATATGACAAGAGTGGCTAGGGCTCATTTCCAGGCTCCAGGTACACGTCTGACTCCTATTTGTGACATTTCGAGGTGTTTCGTGTCAAACTCATTTTTTCCATTATAGGCCATCAAAAATGGTGGAAAATGGAAAAAACAGCAAGGAACAGTTGCCTAATAACATCCTAAACATAATGTATATCTCCATAAATGTTTAAATCATTTTAACCTTTTCATGCATCACTAGTGATGCACACTAAATCTGAGACGCAGCACTGGTGATGCATTTGCATCACTAGTGATGCAAATGCATCACTGGTGATGCATGGGAAAAGCTTGCTCAAAGTGCTCACTATTAGCGAGTTTTGCAAATTTTCAGTATCAACCCTAACGACTGTGGGTCTCTGTGGCCTCCAGGACCCTATATTATATCTCAGGTGATGAAGCAAGAGTGGCTAGGGCTCATTTCCAGCCTCCAGGTACATGTCTGACTCCCATTTCTGACATGTATTGGTGTTTGGTGTCAAACACATTTTTTCCATTATGGGCCATGGAGCTCAGAGTCACACCACATTTCTTGTTTTGGACCCAAGGACCCCATAGTATACCTCAGATGACATACCAGGATTGTCTAAGGGCCATTTCTGTCCTCCAGGGACGACTTTTTGAAGTTTTTGGATTTAAGGGGGCAAAGTCACTTCTTCCACCCAGCCCAAGGTGCGCAAAATCGGGTACGATATCAGGTTTTTCCCTTGGCTGGAAGCTAAAAAAAACTTCAGATAATACCAAAGGTAGACAGATCAAATGAAAGCATCAGATCTGACCTTTCTAACAAGTGTATTTATGTCTTGAACACTCAAACGGTGTCTCTGATATCCAATCTGAGCTATTTGACAAATTAGCAAATCTTGGCAAAAAAATGTTTTGACAATTTTTGCTAATTTTCGGTATCAACCCTCATGACTGTTTTCAGGCCCCTGTAGCCACCAGGACCCCATTATGTATCTCAGGTGATATGACAAGAGTGGCTAGGGCTCATTTCCAGGCTCCAGGTACACGTCTGACTCGTATTTGTGACATTTCGAGGTGTTTCGTGTCAAACTCATTTTTTCCATGATAGGCCATCAAAAATGGTGGAAAATGGAAAAAACAGCAAGGAACAGTTGCCTAATAACATCCTAAACATAATGTATATCTCCATAAATGTTTAAATCATTTTAACCTTTTCATGCATCACTAGTGAAGCACACTAAATCTGAGACGCAGCACTGGTGATGCATTTGCATCACTAGTGATGCAAATGCATCAGTGGTGATGCATGGGAAAAGCTTGCTAAAAGTGCTCACTATTAGCGAGTTTTGCAAATTTTCATTATCAACCCTAATGACTGTTTGTGGGTCCCTTTGGCCACCAGGACCCTATATTATATCTCAGGTGATGAAGCAAGAGTGGCTAGGGCTCATTTCCAGGCTCCAGGTACATGTCTGACTCCCATTTCTGACATGTTGAGGTGTTTGGAGTCAAACTAATTTTTTCCATTATGTGCCATAGAGCTCAGAGTCACACCACATTTCTAGTTTTGGACCCAAGGACCCCATAGTATACCTCAGATGACATACCAGGAGTGTCTAAGACCCATTTCTGTCCTCCAGGGACGACTTTTTGAAGTTTTTGGATTTAAGGGGGCAAAGTCACTTCTTCCACCCAGCCCAAGGTGCGCAAAATCGGGTACGATATCAGGTTTTTCCCTTGGCTGGAAGCTAAAAAAAACTTCAGATAATACCAAAGGTAGACAGATCAAATGAAAGCATCAGATCTGACCTTTCTAACAAGTGTATTTATGTCTTGAACACTCAAACGGTGTCTCTGATATCCAATATGAGCTATTTGACAAATTAGCAAATCTTGTCAAAAACAATTTTGGATGATTTTTGCTAATTTTCGGTATCAACCCCCATGACTGTTTTCAGGCCCCTGTAGCAACCAGGACCCCCTTATATATCTCAGGTGATATGACAAGAGTGGCTAGGGCTCATTTCCAGGCTCCAGGTACACGTCTGACTCCTATTTGTGACATTTCGAGGTGTTTCGTGTCAAACTCATTTTTTCCATTATAGGCCATCAAAAATGGTGGAAAATGGAAAAAACAGCAAGGAACAGTTGCCTAATAACATCCTAAACATAATGTATATCTCCATAAATGTTTAAATCATTTTAACCTTTTCATGCATCACTAGTGATGCACACTAAATCTGAGACGCATCACTGGTGATGCATGGGAAAAGCTTGCTCAAAGTGCTCACTATTAGCGAGTTTTGCAAATTTTCAGTATCAACCCTAATGACTGTGGGTCTCTGTGGCCTCCAGGACCCTATATTATATCTCAGGTGATGAAGCAAGAGTGGCTAGGGCTCATTTCCAGCCTCCAGGTACATGTCTGACTCCCATTTCTGACATGTATTGGTGTTTGGTGTCAAACACATTTTTTCCATTATGGGCCATGGAGCTCAGAGTCACACCACATTTCGTGTTTTGGACCCAAGGACCCCATAGTATACCTCAGATGACATACCAGGATTGTCTAAGGGCCATTTCTGTCCTCCAGGGACGACTTTTTGAAGTTTTTGGATTTAAGGGGGCAAAGTCACTTCTTCCACCCAGCCCAAGGTGCGCAAAATCGGGTACGATATCAGGTTTTTCCCTTGGCTGGAAGCTAAAAAAAACTTCAGATAATACCAAAGGTAGACAGATCAAATGAAAGCATCAGATCTGACCTTTCTAACAAGTGTATTTATGTCTTGAACACTCAAACAGTGTCTCTGATATCCAATATGAGCTATTTGACAAATTAGCAAATCTTGTCAAAAAATTTTTTGGATGATTTTTGCTAATTTTCGGTATCAACCCCCATGACTGTTTTCAGGCCCCTGTAGCCACCAGGACCCCATTATATATCTCAGGTGATATGACAAGAGTGGCTAGGGCTCATTTCCAGGCTCCAGGTACACGTCTGACTCCTATTTGTGACATTTCGAGGTGTTTCGTGTCAAACTCATTTTTTCCATTATAGGCCATCAAAAATGGTGGAAAATGGAAAAAACAGCAAGGAACAGTTGCCTAATAACATCCTAAACATAATGTATATCTCCATAAATGTTTAAATCATTTTAACCTTTTCATGCATCACTAGTGATGCACACTAAATCTGAGACGCATCACTGGTGATGCATGGGAAAAGCTTGCTCAAAGTGCTCACTATTAGCGAGTTTTGCAAATTTTCAGTATCAACCCTAACGACTGTGGGTCTCTGTGGCCTCCAGGACCCTATATTATATCTCAGGTGATGAAGCAAGAGTGGCTAGGGCTCATTTCCAGCCTCCAGGTACATGTCTGACTCCCATTTCTGACATGTATTGGTGTTTGGTGTCAAACACATTTTTTCCATTATGGGCCATGGAGCTCAGAGTCACACCACATTTCGTGTTTTGGACCCAAGGACCCCATAGTATACCTCAGATGACATACCAGGATTGTCTAAGGGCCATTTCTGTCCTCCAGGGACGACTTTTTGAAGTTTTTGGATTTAAGGGGGCAAAGTCACTTCTTCCACCCAGCCCAAGGTGCGCAAAATCGGGTACGATATCAGGTTTTTCCCTTGGCTGGAAGCTAAAAAAAACTTCAGATAATACCAAAGGTAGACAGATCAAATGAAAGCATCAGATCTGACCTTTCTAACAAGTGTATTTATGTCTTGAACACTCAAACAGTGTCTCTGATATCCAATATGAGCTATTTGACAAATTAGCAAATCTTGTCAAAAAAATTTTTGGATGATTTTTGCTAATTTTCGGTATCAACCCCCATGACTGTTTTCAGGCCCCTGTAGCCACCAGGACCCCATTATATATCTCAGGTGATATGACAAGAGTGGCTAGGGCTCATTTCCAGGCTCCAGGTACACGTCTGACTCCTATTTGTGACATTTCGAGGTGTTTCGTGTCAAACTCATTTTTTCCATTATAGGCCATCAAAAATGGTGGAAAATGGAAAAAACAGCAAGGAACAGTTGCCTAATAACATCCTAAACATAATGTATATCTCCATAAATGTTTAAATCATTTTAACCTTTTCATGCATCACTAGTGATGCACACTAAATCTGAGACGCATCACTGGTGATGCATGGGAAAAGCTTGCTAAAAGTGCTCACTATTAGCGAGTTTTGCAAATTTTCATTATCAACCCTAATGACTGTTTGTGGGTCCCTTTGGCCACCAGGACCCTATATTATATCTCAGGTGATGAAGCAAGAGTGGCTAGGGCTCATTTCCAGGCTCCAGGTACATGTCTGACTCCCATTTCTGACATGTTGAGGTGTTTGGAGTCAAACTAATTTTTTCCATTATGTGCCATAGAGCTCAGAGTCACACCACATTTCTAGTTTTGGACCCAAGGACCCCATAGTATACCTCAGATGACATACCAGGAGTGTCTAAGACCCATTTCTGTCCTCCAGGGACGACTTTTTGAAGTTTTTGGATTTAAGGGGGCAAAGTCACTTCTTCCACCCAGCCCAAGGTGCGCAAAATCGGGTACGATATCAGGTTTTTCCCTTGGCTGGAAGCTAAAAAAAACTTCAGATAATACCAAAGGTAGACAGATCAAATGAAAGCATCAGATCTGACCTTTCTAACAAGTGTATTTATGTCTTGAACACTCAAACGGTGTCTCTGATATCCAATATGAGCTATTTGACAAATTAGCAAATCTTGTCAAAAAAAGTTTTGGATGATTTTTGCTAATTTTCGGTATCAACCCCCATGACTGTTTTCAGGCCCCTGTAGCCACCAGGACCCCCTTATATATCTCAGGTGATATGACAAGAGTGGCTAGGGCTCATTTCCAGGCTCCAGGTACACGTCTGACTCCTATTTGTGACATTTCGAGGTGTTTCGTGTCAAACTCATTTTTTCCATTATAGGCCATCAAAAATGGTGGAAAATGGAAAAAACAGCAAGGAACAGTTGCCTAATAACATCCTAAACATAATGTATATCTCCATAAATGTTTAAATCATTTTAACCTTTTCATGCATCACTAGTGATGCACACTAAATCTGAGACGCATCACTGGTGATGCATGGGAAAAGCTTGCTCAAAGTGCTCACTATTAGCGAGTTTTGCAAATTTTCAGTATCAACCCTAATGACTGTGGGTCTCTGTGGCCTCCAGGACCCTATATTATATCTCAGGTGATGAAGCAAGAGTGGCTAGGGCTCATTTCCAGCCTCCAGGTACATGTCTGACTCCCATTTCTGACATGTATTGGTGTTTGGTGTCAAACACATTTTTTCCATTATGGGCCATGGAGCTCAGAGTCACACCACATTTCGTGTTTTGGACCCAAGGACCCCATAGTATACCTCAGATGACATACCAGGATTGTCTAAGGGCCATTTCTGTCCTCCAGGGACGACTTTTTGAAGTTTTTGGATTTAAGGGGGCAAAGTCACTTCTTCCACCCAGCCCAAGGTGCGCAAAATCGGGTACGATATCAGGTTTTTCCCTTGGCTGGAAGCTAAAAAAAACTTCAGATAATACCAAAGGTAGACAGATCAAATGAAAGCATCAGATCTGACCTTTCTAACAAGTGTATTTATGTCTTGAACACTCAAACAGTGTCTCTGATATCCAATATGAGCTATTTGACAAATTAGCAAATCTTGTCAAAAAAATTTTTGGATGATTTTTGCTAATTTTCGGTATCAACCCCCATGACTGTTTTCAGGCCCCTGTAGCCACCAGGACCCCATTATATATCTCAGGTGATATGACAAGAGTGGCTAGGGCTCATTTCCAGGCTCCAGGTACACGTCTGACTCCTATTTGTGACATTTCGAGGTGTTTCGTGTCAAACTCATTTTTTCCATTATAGGCCATCAAAAATGGTGGAAAATGGAAAAAACAGCAAGGAACAGTTGCCTAATAACATCCTAAACATAATGTATATCTCCATAAATGTTTAAATCATTTTAACCTTTTCATGCATCACTAGTGATGCACACTAAATCTGAGACGCATCACTGGTGATGCATGGGAAAAGCTTGCTCAAAGTGCTCACTATTAGCGAGTTTTGCAAATTTTCAGTATCAACCCTAACGACTGTGGGTCTCTGTGGCCTCCAGGACCCTATATTATATCTCAGGTGATGAAGCAAGAGTGGCTAGGGCTCATTTCCAGCCTCCAGGTACATGTCTGACTCCCATTTCTGACATGTATTGGTGTTTGGTGTCAAACACATTTTTTCCATTATGGGCCATGGAGCTCAGAGTCACACCACATTTCGTGTTTTGGACCCAAGGACCCCATAGTATACCTCAGATGACATACCAGGATTGTCTAAGGGCCATTTCTGTCCTCCAGGGACGACTTTTTGAAGTTTTTGGATTTAAGGGGGCAAAGTCACTTCTTCCACCCAGCCCAAGGTGCGCAAAATCGGGTACGATATCAGGTTTTTCCCTTGGCTGGAAGCTAAAAAAAACTTCAGATAATACCAAAGGTAGACAGATCAAATGAAAGCATCAGATCTGACCTTTCTAACAAGTGTATTTATGTCTTGAACACTCAAACAGTGTCTCTGATATCCAATATGAGCTATTTGACAAATTAGCAAATCTTGTCAAAAAAATTTTTGGATGATTTTTGCTAATTTTCGGTATCAACCCCCATGACTGTTTTCAGGCCCCTGTAGCCACCAGGACCCCATTATATATCTCAGGTGATATGACAAGAGTGGCTAGGGCTCATTTCCAGGCTCCAGGTACACGTCTGACTCCTATTTGTGACATTTCGAGGTGTTTCGTGTCAAACTCATTTTTTCCATTATAGGCCATCAAAAATGGTGGAAAATGGAAAAAACAGCAAGGAACAGTTGCCTAATAACATCCTAAACATAATGTATATCTCCATAAATGTTTAAATCATTTTAACCTTTTCATGCATCACTAGTGATGCACACTAAATCTGAGACGCATCACTGGTGATGCATGGGAAAAGCTTGCTCAAAGTGCTCACTATTAGCGAGTTTTGCAAATTTTCAGTATCAACCCTAACGACTGTGGGTCTCTGTGGCCTCCAGGACCCTATATTATATCTCAGGTGATGAAGCAAGAGTGGCTAGGGCTCATTTCCAGCCTCCAGGTACATGTCTGACTCCCATTTCTGACATGTATTGGTGTTTGGTGTCAAACACATTTTTTCCATTATGGGCCATGGAGCTCAGAGTCACACCACATTTCGTGTTTTGGACCCAAGGACCCCATAGTATACCTCAGATGACATACCAGGATTGTCTAAGGGCCATTTCTGTCCTCCAGGGACGACTTTTTGAAGTTTTTGGATTTAAGGGGGCAAAGTCACTTCTTCCACCCAGCCCAAGGTGCGCAAAATCGGGTACGATATCAGGTTTTTCCCTTGGCTGGAAGCTAAAAAAAACTTCAGATAATACCAAAGGTAGACAGATCAAATGAAAGCATCAGATCTGACCTTTCTAACAAGTGTATTTATGTCTTGAACACTCAAACAGTGTCTCTGATATCCAATATGAGCTATTTGACAAATTAGCAAATCTTGTCAAAAAATTTTTTGGATGATTTTTGCTAATTTTCGGTATCAACCCCCATGACTGTTTTCAGGCCCCTGTAGCCACCAGGACCCCATTATATATCTCAGGTGATATGACAAGAGTGGCTAGGGCTCATTTCCAGGCTCCAGGTACACGTCTGACTCCTATTTGTGACATTTCGAGGTGTTTCGTGTCAAACTCATTTTTTCCATTATAGGCCATCAAAAATGGTGGAAAATGGAAAAAACAGCAAGGAACAGTTGCCTAATAACATCCTAAACATAATGTATATCTCCATAAATGTTTAAATCATTTTAACCTTTTCATGCATCACTAGTGATGCACACTAAATCTGAGACGCATCACTGGTGATGCATGGGAAAAGCTTGCTAAAAGTGCTCACTATTAGCGAGTTTTGCAAATTTTCATTATCAACCCTAATGACTGTTTGTGGGTCCCTTTGGCCACCAGGACCCTATATTATATCTCAGGTGATGAAGCAAGAGTGGCTAGGGCTCATTTCCAGGCTCCAGGTACATGTCTGACTCCCATTTCTGACATGTTGAGGTGTTTGGAGTCAAACTAATTTTTTCCATTATGTGCCATAGAGCTCAGAGTCACACCACATTTCTAGTTTTGGACCCAAGGACCCCATAGTATACCTCAGATGACATACCAGGAGTGTCTAAGACCCATTTCTGTCCTCCAGGGACGACTTTTTGAAGTTTTTGGATTTAAGGGGGCAAAGTCACTTCTTCCACCCAGCCCAAGGTGCGCAAAATCGGGTACGATATCAGGTTTTTCCCTTGGCTGGAAGCTAAAAAAAACTTCAGATAATACCAAAGGTAGACAGATCAAATGAAAGCATCAGATCTGACCTTTCTAACAAGTGTATTTATGTCTTGAACACTCAAACGGTGTCTCTGATATCCAATATGAGCTATTTGACAAATTAGCAAATCTTGTCAAAAAAAGTTTTGGATGATTTTTGCTAATTTTCGGTATCAACCCCCATGACTGTTTTCAGGCCCCTGTAGCCACCAGGACCCCCTTATATATCTCAGGTGATATGACAAGAGTGGCTAGGGCTCATTTCCAGGCTCCAGGTACACGTCTGACTCCTATTTGTGACATTTCGAGGTGTTTCGTGTCAAACTCATTTTTTCCATTATAGGCCATCAAAAATGGTGGAAAATGGAAAAAACAGCAAGGAACAGTTGCCTAATAACATCCTAAACATAATGTATATCTCCATAAATGTTTAAATCATTTTAACCTTTTCATGCATCACTAGTGATGCACACTAAATCTGAGACGCATCACTGGTGATGCATGGGAAAAGCTTGCTCAAAGTGCTCACTATTAGCGAGTTTTGCAAATTTTCAGTATCAACCCTAATGACTGTGGGTCTCTGTGGCCTCCAGGACCCTATATTATATCTCAGGTGATGAAGCAAGAGTGGCTAGGGCTCATTTCCAGCCTCCAGGTACATGTCTGACTCCCATTTCTGACATGTATTGGTGTTTGGTGTCAAACACATTTTTTCCATTATGGGCCATGGAGCTCAGAGTCACACCACATTTCGTGTTTTGGACCCAAGGACCCCATAGTATACCTCAGATGACATACCAGGATTGTCTAAGGGCCATTTCTGTCCTCCAGGGACGACTTTTTGAAGTTTTTGGATTTAAGGGGGCAAAGTCACTTCTTCCACCCAGCCCAAGGTGCGCAAAATCGGGTACGATATCAGGTTTTTCCCTTGGCTGGAAGCTAAAAAAAACTTCAGATAATACCAAAGGTAGACAGATCAAATGAAAGCATCAGATCTGACCTTTCTAACAAGTGTATTTATGTCTTGAACACTCAAACAGTGTCTCTGATATCCAATATGAGCTATTTGACAAATTAGCAAATCTTGTCAAAAAAAATTTTGGATGATTTTTGCTAATTTTCGGTATCAACCCCCATGACTGTTTTCAGGCCCCTGTAGCCACCAGGACCCCATTATATATCTCAGGTGATATGACAAGAGTGGCTAGGGCTCATTTCCAGGCTCCAGGTACACGTCTGACTCCTATTTGTGACATTTCGAGGTGTTTCGTGTCAAACTCATTTTTTCCATTATAGGCCATCAAAAATGGTGGAAAATGGAAAAAACAGCAAGGAACAGTTGCCTAATAACATCCTAAACATAATGTATATCTCCATAAATGTTTAAATCATTTTAACCTTTTCATGCATCACTAGTGATGCACACTAAATCTGAGACGCATCACTGGTGATGCATGGGAAAAGCTTGCTCAAAGTGCTCACTATTAGCGAGTTTTGCAAATTTTCAGTATCAACCCTAACGACTGTGGGTCTCTGTGGCCTCCAGGACCCTATATTATATCTCAGGTGATGAAGCAAGAGTGGCTAGGGCTCATTTCCAGCCTCCAGGTACATGTCTGACTCCCATTTCTGACATGTATTGGTGTTTGGTGTCAAACACATTTTTTCCATTATGGGCCATGGAGCTCAGAGTCACACCACATTTCGTGTTTTGGACCCAAGGACCCCATAGTATACCTCAGATGACATACCAGGATTGTCTAAGGGCCATTTCTGTCCTCCAGGGACGACTTTTTGAAGTTTTTGGATTTAAGGGGGCAAAGTCACTTCTTCCACCCAGCCCAAGGTGCGCAAAATCGGGTACGATATCAGGTTTTTCCCTTGGCTGGAAGCTAAAAAAAACTTCAGATAATACCAAAGGTAGACAGATCAAATGAAAGCATCAGATCTGACCTTTCTAACAAGTGTATTTATGTCTTGAACACTCAAACAGTGTCTCTGATATCCAATATGAGCTATTTGACAAATTAGCAAATCTTGTCAAAAAAATTTTTGGATGATTTTTGCTAATTTTCGGTATCAACCCCCATGACTGTTTTCAGGCCCCTGTAGCCACCAGGACCCCATTATATATCTCAGGTGATATGACAAGAGTGGCTAGGGCTCATTTCCAGGCTCCAGGTACACGTCTGACTCCTATTTGTGACATTTCGAGGTGTTTCGTGTCAAACTCATTTTTTCCATTATAGGCCATCAAAAATGGTGGAAAATGGAAAAAACAGCAAGGAACAGTTGCCTAATAACATCCTAAACATAATGTATATCTCCATAAATGTTTAAATCATTTTAACCTTTTCATGCATCACTAGTGATGCACACTAAATCTGAGACGCATCACTGGTGATGCATGGGAAAAGCTTGCTCAAAGTGCTCACTATTAGCGAGTTTTGCAAATTTTCAGTATCAACCCTAACGACTGTGGGTCTCTGTGGCCTCCAGGACCCTATATTATATCTCAGGTGATGAAGCAAGAGTGGCTAGGGCTCATTTCCAGCCTCCAGGTACATGTCTGACTCCCATTTCTGACATGTATTGGTGTTTGGTGTCAAACACATTTTTTCCATTATGGGCCATGGAGCTCAGAGTCACACCACATTTTGTGTTTTGGA
This sequence comes from Lissotriton vulgaris, assembly GCF_964263255.1. NCBI lineage: Eukaryota > Metazoa > Chordata > Amphibia > Caudata > Salamandridae > Lissotriton > Lissotriton vulgaris. The sequence continues at coordinate 87,799,429 of NC_141699.1, read as the reverse complement.
CCCAAGGACCCCATAGTATACCTCAGATGACATACCAGGATTGTCTAAGGGCCATTTCTGTCCTCCAGGGACGACTTTTTGAAGTTTTTGGATTTAAGGGGGCAAAGTCACTTCTTCCACCCAGCCCAAGGTGCGCAAAATCGGGTACGATATCAGGTTTTTCCCTTGGCTGGAAGCTAAAAAAAACTTCAGATAATACCAAAGGTAGACAGATCAAATGAAAGCATCAGATCTGACCTTTCTAACAAGTGTATTTATGTCTTGAACACTCAAACAGTGTCTCTGATATCCAATATGAGCTATTTGACAAATTAGCAAATCTTGTCAAAAAAACTTTTGGATGATTTTTGCTAATTTTCGGTATCAACCCCCATGACTGTTTTCAGGCCCCTGTAGCCACCAGGACCCCATTATATATCTCAGGTGATATGACAAGAGTGGCTAGGGCTCATTTCCAGGCTCCAGGTACACGTCTGACTCCTATTTGTGACATTTCGAGGTGTTTCGTGTCAAACTCATTTTTTCCATTATAGGCCATCAAAAATGGTGGAAAATGGAAAAAACAGCAAGGAACAGTTGCCTAATAACATCCTAAACATAATGTATATCTCCATAAATGTTTAAATCATTTTAACCTTTTCATGCATCACTAGTGATGCACACTAAATCTGAGACGCATCACTGGTGATGCATGGGAAAAGCTTGCTCAAAGTGCTCACTATTAGCGAGTTTTGCAAATTTTCAGTATCAACCCTAACGACTGTGGGTCTCTGTGGCCTCCAGGACCCTATATTATATCTCAGGTGATGAAGCAAGAGTGGCTAGGGCTCATTTCCAGCCTCCAGGTACATGTCTGACTCCCATTTCTGACATGTATTGGTGTTTGGTGTCAAACACATTTTTTCCATTATGGGCCATGGAGCTCAGAGTCACACCACATTTCGTGTTTTGGACCCAAGGACCCCATAGTATACCTCAGATGACATACCAGGAGTGTCTAAGACCCATTTCTGTCCTCCAGGGACGACTTTTTGAAGTTTTTGGATTTAAGGGGGCAAAGTCACTTCTTCCACCCAGCCCAAGGTGCGCAAAATCGGGTACGATATCAGGTTTTTCCCTTGGCTGGAAGCTAAAAAAAACTTCAGATAATACCAAAGGTAGACAGATCAAATGAAAGCATCAGATCTGACCTTTCTAACAAGTGTATTTATGTCTTGAACACTCAAACAGTGTCTCTGATATCCAATATGAGCTATTTGACAAATTAGCAAATCTTGTCAAAAAAATTTTTGGATGATTTTTGCTAATTTTCGGTATCAACCCCCATGACTGTTTTCAGGCCCCTGTAGCCACCAGGACCCCATTATATATCTCAGGTGATATGACAAGAGTGGCTAGGGCTCATTTCCAGGCTCCAGGTACACGTCTGACTCCTATTTGTGACATTTCGAGGTGTTTCGTGTCAAACTCATTTTTTCCATTATAGGCCATCAAAAATGGTGGAAAATGGAAAAAACAGCAAGGAACAGTTGCCTAATAACATCCTAAACATAATGTATATCTCCATAAATGTTTAAATCATTTTAACCTTTTCATGCATCACTAGTGATGCACACTAAATCTGAGACGCAGCACTGGTGATGCATTTGCATCACTAGTGATGCAAATGCATCACTGGTGATGCATGGGAAAAGCTTGCTCAAAGTGCTCACTATTAGCGAGTTTTGCAAATTTTCAGTATCAACCCTAACGACTGTGGGTCTCTGTGGCCTCCAGGACCCTATATTATATCTCAGGTGATGAAGCAAGAGTGGCTAGGGCTCATTTCCAGCCTCCAGGTACATGTCTGACTCCCATTTCTGACATGTATTGGTGTTTGGTGTCAAACACATTTTTTCCATTATGGGTCATGGAGCTCAGAGTCACACCACATTTCTTGTTTTGGACCCAAGGACCCCATAGTATACCTCAGATGACATACCAGGATTGTCTAAGGGCCATTTCTGTCCTCCAGGGACGACTTTTTGAAGTTTTTGGATTTAAGGGGGCAAAGTCACTTCTTCCACCCAGCCCAAGGTGCGCAAAATCGGGTACGATATCAGGTTTTTCCCTTGGCTGGAAGCTAAAAAAAACTTCAGATAATACCAAAGGTAGACAGATCAAATGAAAGCATCAGATCTGACCTTTCTAACAAGTGTATTTATGTCTTGAACACTCAAACGGTGTCTCTGATATCCAATCTGAGCTATTTGACAAATTAGCAAATCTTGGCAAAAAAATGTTTTGACAATTTTTGCTAATTTTCGGTATCAACCCTCATGACTGTTTTCAGGCCCCTGTAGCCACCAGGACCCCATTATGTATCTCAGGTGATATGACAAGAGTGGCTAGGGCTCATTTCCAGGCTCCAGGTACACGTCTGACTCGTATTTGTGACATTTCGAGGTGTTTCGTGTCAAACTCATTTTTTCCATGATAGGCCATCAAAAATGGTGGAAAATGGAAAAAACAGCAAGGAACAGTTGCCTAATAACATCCTAAACATAATGTATATCTCCATAAATGTTTAAATCATTTTAACCTTTTCATGCATCACTAGTGAAGCACACTAAATCTGAGACGCAGCACTGGTGATGCATTTGCATCACTAGTGATGCAAATGCATCAGTGGTGATGCATGGGAAAAGCTTGCTAAAAGTGCTCACTATTAGCGAGTTTTGCAAATTTTCATTATCAACCCTAATGACTGTTTGTGGGTCCCTTTGGCCACCAGGACCCTATATTATATCTCAGGTGATGAAGCAAGAGTGGCTAGGGCTCATTTCCAGGCTCCAGGTACATGTCTGACTCCCATTTCTGACATGTTGAGGTGTTTGGAGTCAAACTAATTTTTTCCATTATGTGCCATAGAGCTCAGAGTCACACCACATTTCTAGTTTTGGACCCAAGGACCCCATAGTATACCTCAGATGACATACCAGGAGTGTCTAAGACCCATTTCTGTCCTCCAGGGACGACTTTTTGAAGTTTTTGGATTTAAGGGGGCAAAGTCACTTCTTCCACCCAGCCCAAGGTGCGCAAAATCGGGTACGATATCAGGTTTTTCCCTTGGCTGGAAGCTAAAAAAAACTTCAGATAATACCAAAGGTAGACAGATCAAATGAAAGCATCAGATCTGACCTTTCTAACAAGTGTATTTATGTCTTGAACACTCAAACGGTGTCTCTGATATCCAATATGAGCTATTTGACAAATTAGCAAATCTTGTCAAAAAAATTTTTGGATGATTTTTGCTAATTTTCGGTATCAACCCCCATGACTGTTTTCAGGCCCCTGTAGCCACCAGGACCCCCTTATATATCTCAGGTGATATGACAAGAGTGGCTAGGGCTCATTTCCAGGCTCCAGGTACACGTCTGACTCCTATTTGTGACATTTCGAGGTGTTTCGTGTCAAACTCATTTTTTCCATTATAGGCCATCAAAAATGGTGGAAAATGGAAAAAACAGCAAGGAACAGTTGCCTAATAACATCCTAAACATAATGTATATCTCCATAAATGTTTAAATCATTTTAACCTTTTCATGCATCACTAGTGATGCACACTAAATCTGAGACGCATCACTGGTGATGCATGGGAAAAGCTTGCTCAAAGTGCTCACTATTAGCGAGTTTTGCAAATTTTCAGTATCAACCCTAATGACTGTGGGTCTCTGTGGCCTCCAGGACCCTATATTATATCTCAGGTGATGAAGCAAGAGTGGCTAGGGCTCATTTCCAGCCTCCAGGTACATGTCTGACTCCCATTTCTGACATGTATTGGTGTTTGGTGTCAAACACATTTTTTCCATTATGGGCCATGGAGCTCAGAGTCACACCACATTTCGTGTTTTGGACCCAAGGACCCCATAGTATACCTCAGATGACATACCAGGATTGTCTAAGGGCCATTTCTGTCCTCCAGGGACGACTTTTTGAAGTTTTTGGATTTAAGGGGGCAAAGTCACTTCTTCCACCCAGCCCAAGGTGCGCAAAATCGGGTACGATATCAGGTTTTTCCCTTGGCTGGAAGCTAAAAAAAACTTCAGATAATACCAAAGGTAGACAGATCAAATGAAAGCATCAGATCTGACCTTTCTAACAAGTGTATTTATGTCTTGAACACTCAAACAGTGTCTCTGATATCCAATATGAGCTATTTGACAAATTAGCAAATCTTGTCAAAAAATTTTTTGGATGATTTTTGCTAATTTTCGGTATCAACCCCCATGACTGTTTTCAGGCCCCTGTAGCCACCAGGACCCCATTATATATCTCAGGTGATATGACAAGAGTGGCTAGGGCTCATTTCCAGGCTCCAGGTACACGTCTGACTCCTATTTGTGACATTTCGAGGTGTTTCGTGTCAAACTCATTTTTTCCATTATAGGCCATCAAAAATGGTGGAAAATGGAAAAAACAGCAAGGAACAGTTGCCTAATAACATCCTAAACATAATGTATATCTCCATAAATGTTTAAATCATTTTAACCTTTTCATGCATCACTAGTGATGCACACTAAATCTGAGACGCATCACTGGTGATGCATGGGAAAAGCTTGCTCAAAGTGCTCACTATTAGCGAGTTTTGCAAATTTTCAGTATCAACCCTAACGACTGTGGGTCTCTGTGGCCTCCAGGACCCTATATTATATCTCAGGTGATGAAGCAAGAGTGGCTAGGGCTCATTTCCAGCCTCCAGGTACATGTCTGACTCCCATTTCTGACATGTATTGGTGTTTGGTGTCAAACACATTTTTTCCATTATGGGCCATGGAGCTCAGAGTCACACCACATTTCGTGTTTTGGACCCAAGGACCCCATAGTATACCTCAGATGACATACCAGGATTGTCTAAGGGCCATTTCTGTCCTCCAGGGACGACTTTTTGAAGTTTTTGGATTTAAGGGGGCAAAGTCACTTCTTCCACCCAGCCCAAGGTGCGCAAAATCGGGTACGATATCAGGTTTTTCCCTTGGCTGGAAGCTAAAAAAAACTTCAGATAATACCAAAGGTAGACAGATCAAATGAAAGCATCAGATCTGACCTTTCTAACAAGTGTATTTATGTCTTGAACACTCAAACAGTGTCTCTGATATCCAATATGAGCTATTTGACAAATTAGCAAATCTTGTCAAAAAATTTTTTGGATGATTTTTGCTAATTTTCGGTATCAACCCCCATGACTGTTTTCAGGCCCCTGTAGCCACCAGGACCCCATTATATATCTCAGGTGATATGACAAGAGTGGCTAGGGCTCATTTCCAGGCTCCAGGTACACGTCTGACTCCTATTTGTGACATTTCGAGGTGTTTCGTGTCAAACTCATTTTTTCCATTATAGGCCATCAAAAATGGTGGAAAATGGAAAAAACAGCAAGGAACAGTTGCCTAATAACATCCTAAACATAATGTATATCTCCATAAATGTTTAAATCATTTTAACCTTTTCATGCATCACTAGTGATGCACACTAAATCTGAGACGCAGCACTGGTGATGCATTTGCATCACTAGTGATGCAAATGCATCACTGGTGATGCATGGGAAAAGCTTGCTCAAAGTGCTCACTATTAGCGAGTTTTGCAAATTTTCAGTATCAACCCTAACGACTGTGGGTCTCTGTGGCCTCCAGGACCCTATATTATATCTCAGGTGATGAAGCAAGAGTGGCTAGGGCTCATTTCCAGCCTCCAGGTACATGTCTGACTCCCATTTCTGACATGTATTGGTGTTTGGTGTCAAACACATTTTTTCCATTATGGGCCATGGAGCTCAGAGTCACACCACATTTCTTGTTTTGGACCCAAGGACCCCATAGTATACCTCAGATGACATACCAGGATTGTCTAAGGGCCATTTCTGTCCTCCAGGGACGACTTTTTGAAGTTTTTGGATTTAAGGGGGCAAAGTCACTTCTTCCACCCAGCCCAAGGTGCGCAAAATCGGGTACGATATCAGGTTTTTCCCTTGGCTGGAAGCTAAAAAAAACTTCAGATAATACCAAAGGTAGACAGATCAAATGAAAGCATCAGATCTGACCTTTCTAACAAGTGTATTTATGTCTTGAACACTCAAACGGTGTCTCTGATATCCAATCTGAGCTATTTGACAAATTAGCAAATCTTGGCAAAAAAATGTTTTGACAATTTTTGCTAATTTTCGGTATCAACCCTCATGACTGTTTTCAGGCCCCTGTAGCCACCAGGACCCCATTATGTATCTCAGGTGATATGACAAGAGTGGCTAGGGCTCATTTCCAGGCTCCAGGTACACGTCTGACTCGTATTTGTGACATTTCGAGGTGTTTCGTGTCAAACTCATTTTTTCCATGATAGGCCATCAAAAATGGTGGAAAATGGAAAAAACAGCAAGGAACAGTTGCCTAATAACATCCTAAACATAATGTATATCTCCATAAATGTTTAAATCATTTTAACCTTTTCATGCATCACTAGTGAAGCACACTAAATCTGAGACGCAGCACTGGTGATGCATTTGCATCACTAGTGATGCAAATGCATCAGTGGTGATGCATGGGAAAAGCTTGCTAAAAGTGCTCACTATTAGCGAGTTTTGCAAATTTTCATTATCAACCCTAATGACTGTTTGTGGGTCCCTTTGGCCACCAGGACCCTATATTATATCTCAGGTGATGAAGCAAGAGTGGCTAGGGTTCATTTCCAGGCTCCAGGTACATGTCTGACTCCCATTTCTGACATGTTGAGGTGTTTGGAGTCAAACTAATTTTTTCCATTATGTGCCATAGAGCTCAGAGTCACACCACATTTCTAGTTTTGGACCCAAGGACCCCATAGTATACCTCAGATGACATACCAGGAGTGTCTAAGACCCATTTCTGTCCTCCAGGGACGACTTTTTGAAGTTTTTGGATTTAAGGGGGCAAAGTCACTTCTTCCACCCAGCCCAAGGTGCGCAAAATCGGGTACGATATCAGGTTTTTCCCTTGGCTGGAAGCTAAAAAAAACTTCAGATAATACCAAAGGTAGACAGATCAAATGAAAGCATCAGATCTGACCTTTCTAACAAGTGTATTTATGTCTTGAACACTCAAACGGTGTCTCTGATATCCAATATGAGCTATTTGACAAATTAGCAAATCTTGTCAAAAAAATTTTTGGATGATTTTTGCTAATTTTCGGTATCAACCCCCATGACTGTTTTCAGGCCCCTGTAGCCACCAGGACCCCCTTATATATCTCAGGTGATATGACAAGAGTGGCTAGGGCTCATTTCCAGGCTCCAGGTACACGTCTGACTCCTATTTGTGACATTTCGAGGTGTTTCGTGTCAAACTCATTTTTTCCATTATAGGCCATCAAAAATGGTGGAAAATGGAAAAAACAGCAAGGAACAGTTGCCTAATAACATCCTAAACATAATGTATATCTCCATAAATGTTTAAATCATTTTAACCTTTTCATGCATCACTAGTGATGCACACTAAATCTGAGACGCATCACTGGTGATGCATGGGAAAAGCTTGCTCAAAGTGCTCACTATTAGCGAGTTTTGCAAATTTTCAGTATCAACCCTAATGACTGTGGGTCTCTGTGGCCTCCAGGACCCTATATTATATCTCAGGTGATGAAGCAAGAGTGGCTAGGGCTCATTTCCAGCCTCCAGGTACATGTCTGACTCCCATTTCTGACATGTATTGGTGTTTGGTGTCAAACACATTTTTTCCATTATGGGCCATGGAGCTCAGAGTCACACCACATTTCGTGTTTTGGACCCAAGGACCCCATAGTATACCTCAGATGACATACCAGGATTGTCTAAGGGCCATTTCTGTCCTCCAGGGACGACTTTTTGAAGTTTTTGGATTTAAGGGGGCAAAGTCACTTCTTCCACCCAGCCCAAGGTGCGCAAAATCGGGTACGATATCAGGTTTTTCCCTTGGCTGGAAGCTAAAAAAAACTTCAGATAATACCAAAGGTAGACAGATCAAATGAAAGCATCAGATCTGACCTTTCTAACAAGTGTATTTATGTCTTGAACACTCAAACAGTGTCTCTGATATCCAATATGAGCTATTTGACAAATTAGCAAATCTTGTCAAAAAATTTTTTGGATGATTTTTGCTAATTTTCGGTATCAACCCCCATGACTGTTTTCAGGCCCCTGTAGCCACCAGGACCCCATTATATATCTCAGGTGATATGACAAGAGTGGCTAGGGCTCATTTCCAGGCTCCAGGTACACGTCTGACTCCTATTTGTGACATTTCGAGGTGTTTCGTGTCAAACTCATTTTTTCCATTATAGGCCATCAAAAATGGTGGAAAATGGAAAAAACAGCAAGGAACAGTTGCCTAATAACATCCTAAACATAATGTATATCTCCATAAATGTTTAAATCATTTTAACCTTTTCATGCATCACTAGTGATGCACACTAAATCTGAGACGCATCACTGGTGATGCATGGGAAAAGCTTGCTCAAAGTGCTCACTATTAGCGAGTTTTGCAAATTTTCAGTATCAACCCTAACGACTGTGGGTCTCTGTGGCCTCCAGGACCCTATATTATATCTCAGGTGATGAAGCAAGAGTGGCTAGGGCTCATTTCCAGCCTCCAGGTACATGTCTGACTCCCATTTCTGACATGTATTGGTGTTTGGTGTCAAACACATTTTTTCCATTATGGGCCATGGAGCTCAGAGTCACACCACATTTCGTGTTTTGGACCCAAGGACCCCATAGTATACCTCAGATGACATACCAGGATTGTCTAAGGGCCATTTCTGTCCTCCAGGGACGACTTTTTGAAGTTTTTGGATTTAAGGGGGCAAAGTCACTTCTTCCACCCAGCCCAAGGTGCGCAAAATCGGGTACGATATCAGGTTTTTCCCTTGGCTGGAAGCTAAAAAAAACTTCAGATAATACCAAAGGTAGACAGATCAAATGAAAGCATCAGATCTGACCTTTCTAACAAGTGTATTTATGTCTTGAACACTCAAACAGTGTCTCTGATATCCAATATGAGCTATTTGACAAATTAGCAAATCTTGTCAAAAAATTTTTTGGATGATTTTTGCTAATTTTCGGTATCAACCCCCATGACTGTTTTCAGGCCCCTGTAGCCACCAGGACCCCATTATATATCTCAGGTGATATGACAAGAGTGGCTAGGGCTCATTTCCAGGCTCCAGGTACACGTCTGACTCCTATTTGTGACATTTCGAGGTGTTTCGTGTCAAACTCATTTTTTCCATTATAGGCCATCAAAAATGGTGGAAAATGGAAAAAACAGCAAGGAACAGTTGCCTAATAACATCCTAAACATAATGTATATCTCCATAAATGTTTAAATCATTTTAACCTTTTCATGCATCACTAGTGATGCACACTAAATCTGAGACGCAGCACTGGTGATGCATTTGCATCACTAGTGATGCAAATGCATCACTGGTGATGCATGGGAAAAGCTTGCTCAAAGTGCTCACTATTAGCGAGTTTTGCAAATTTTCAGTATCAACCCTAACGACTGTGGGTCTCTGTGGCCTCCAGGACCCTATATTATATCTCAGGTGATGAAGCAAGAGTGGCTAGGGCTCATTTCCAGCCTCCAGGTACATGTCTGACTCCCATTTCTGACATGTATTGGTGTTTGGTGTCAAACACATTTTTTCCATTATGGGCCATGGAGCTCAGAGTCACACCACATTTCTTGTTTTGGACCCAAGGACCCCATAGTATACCTCAGATGACATACCAGGATTGTCTAAGGGCCATTTCTGTCCTCCAGGGACGACTTTTTGAAGTTTTTGGATTTAAGGGGGCAAAGTCACTTCTTCCACCCAGCCCAAGGTGCGCAAAATCGGGTACGATATCAGGTTTTTCCCTTGGCTGGAAGCTAAAAAAAACTTCAGATAATACCAAAGGTAGACAGATCAAATGAAAGCATCAGATCTGACCTTTCTAACAAGTGTATTTATGTCTTGAACACTCAAACGGTGTCTCTGATATCCAATCTGAGCTATTTGACAAATTAGCAAATCTTGGCAAAAAAATGTTTTGACAATTTTTGCTAATTTTCGGTATCAACCCTCATGACTGTTTTCAGGCCCCTGTAGCCACCAGGACCCCATTATGTATCTCAGGTGATATGACAAGAGTGGCTAGGGCTCATTTCCAGGCTCCAGGTACACGTCTGACTCGTATTTGTGACATTTCGAGGTGTTTCGTGTCAAACTCATTTTTTCCATGATAGGCCATCAAAAATGGTGGAAAATGGAAAAAACAGCAAGGAACAGTTGCCTAATAACATCCTAAACATAATGTATATCTCCATAAATGTTTAAATCATTTTAACCTTTTCATGCATCACTAGTGAAGCACACTAAATCTGAGACGCAGCACTGGTGATGCATTTGCATCACTAGTGATGCAAATGCATCAGTGGTGATGCATGGGAAAAGCTTGCTAAAAGTGCTCACTATTAGCGAGTTTTGCAAATTTTCATTATCAACCCTAATGACTGTTTGTGGGTCCCTTTGGCCACCAGGACCCTATATTATATCTCAGGTGATGAAGCAAGAGTGGCTAGGGCTCATTTCCAGGCTCCAGGTACATGTCTGACTCCCATTTCTGACATGTTGAGGTGTTTGGAGTCAAACTAATTTTTTCCATTATGTGCCATAGAGCTCAGAGTCACACCACATTTCTAGTTTTGGACCCAAGGACCCCATAGTATACCTCAGATGACATACCAGGAGTGTCTAAGACCCATTTCTGTCCTCCAGGGACGACTTTTTGAAGTTTTTGGATTTAAGGGGGCAAAGTCACTTCTTCCACCCAGCCCAAGGTGCGCAAAATCGGGTACGATATCAGGTTTTTCCCTTGGCTGGAAGCTAAAAAAAACTTCAGATAATACCAAAGGTAGACAGATCAAATGAAAGCATCAGATCTGACCTTTCTAACAAGTGTATTTATGTCTTGAACACTCAAACGGTGTCTCTGATATCCAATATGAGCTATTTGACAAATTAGCAAATCTTGTCAAAAAAATTTTTGGATGATTTTTGCTAATTTTCGGTATCAACCCCCATGACTGTTTTCAGGCCCCTGTAGCCACCAGGACCCCCTTATATATCTCAGGTGATATGACAAGAGTGGCTAGGGCTCATTTCCAGGCTCCAGGTACACGTCTGACTCCTATTTGTGACATTTCGAGGTGTTTCGTGTCAAACTCATTTTTTCCATTATAGGCCATCAAAAATGGTGGAAAATGGAAAAAACAGCAAGGAACAGTTGCCTAATAACATCCTAAACATAATGTATATCTCCATAAATGTTTAAATCATTTTAACCTTTTCATGCATCACTAGTGATGCACACTAAATCTGAGACGCATCACTGGTGATGCATGGGAAAAGCTTGCTCAAAGTGCTCACTATTAGCGAGTTTTGCAAATTTTCAGTATCAACCCTAATGACTGTGGGTCTCTGTGGCCTCCAGGACCCTATATTATATCTCAGGTGATGAAGCAAGAGTGGCTAGGGCTCATTTCCAGCCTCCAGGTACATGTCTGACTCCCATTTCTGACATGTATTGGTGTTTGGTGTCAAACACATTTTTTCCATTATGGGCCATGGAGCTCAGAGACACACCACATTTCGTGTTTTGGACCCAAGGACCCCATAGTATACCTCAGATGACATACCAGGATTGTCTAAGGGCCATTTCTGTCCTCCAGGGACGACTTTTTGAAGTTTTTGGATTTAAGGGGGCAAAGTCACTTCTTCCACCCAGCCCAAGGTGCGCAAAATCGGGTACGATATCAGGTTTTTCCCTTGGCTGGAAGCTAAAAAAAACTTCAGATAATACCAAAGGTAGACAGATCAAATGAAAGCATCAGATCTGACCTTTCTAACAAGTGTATTTATGTCTTGAACACTCAAACAGTGTCTCTGATATCCAATATGAGCTATTTGACAAATTAGCAAATCTTGTCAAAAAATTTTTTGGATGATTTTTGCTAATTTTCGGTATCAACCCCCATGACTGTTTTCAGGCCCCTGTAGCCACCAGGACCCCATTATATATCTCAGGTGATATGACAAGAGTGGCTAGGGCTCATTTCCAGGCTCCAGGTACACGTCTGACTCCTATTTGTGACATTTCGAGGTGTTTCGTGTCAAACTCATTTTTTCCATTATAGGCCATCAAAAATGGTGGAAAATGGAAAAAACAGCAAGGAACAGTTGCCTAATAACATCCTAAACATAATGTATATCTCCATAAATGTTTAAATCATTTTAACCTTTTCATGCATCACTAGTGATGCACACTAAATCTGAGACGCATCACTGGTGATGCATGGGAAAAGCTTGCTCAAAGTGCTCACCATTAGCGAGTTTTGCAAATTTTCAGTATCAACCCTAACGACTGTGGGTCTCTGTGGCCTCCAGGACCCTATATTATATCTCAGGTGATGAAGCAAGAGTGGCTAGGGCTCATTTCCAGCCTCCAGGTACATGTCTGACTCCCATTTCTGACATGTATTGGTGTTTGGTGTCAAACACATTTTTTCCATTATGGGCCATGGAGCTCAGAGTCACACCACATTTCGTGTTTTGGACCCAAGGACCCCATAGTATACCTCAGATGACATACCAGGATTGTCTAAGGGCCATTTCTGTCCTCCAGGGACGACTTTTTGAAGTTTTTGGATTTAAGGGGGCAAAGTCACTTCTTCCACCCAGCCCAAGGTGCGCAAAATCGGGTACGATATCAGGTTTTTCCCTTGGCTGGAAGCTAAAAAAAACTTCAGATAATACCAAAGGTAGACAGATCAAATGAAAGCATCAGATCTGACCTTTCTAACAAGTGTATTTATGTCTTGAACACTCAAACAGTGTCTCTGATATCCAATATGAGCTATTTGACAAATTAGCAAATCTTGTCAAAAAAATTTTTGGATGATTTTTGCTAATTTTCGGTATCAACCCCCATGACTGTTTTCAGGCCCCTGTAGCCACCAGGACCCCATTATATATCTCAGGTGATATGACAAGAGTGGCTAGGGCTCATTTCCAGGCTCCAGGTACACGTCTGACTCCTATTTGTGACATTTCGAGGTGTTTCGTGTCAAACTCATTTTTTCCATTATAGGCCATCAAAAATGGTGGAAAATGGAAAAAACAGCAAGGAACAGTTGCCTAATAACATCCTAAACATAATGTATATCTCCATAAATGTTTAAATCATTTTAACCTTTTCATGCATCACTAGTGATGCACACTAAATCTGAGACGCATCACTGGTGATGCATGGGAAAAGCTTGCTCAAAGTGCTCACTATTAGCGAGTTTTGCAAATTTTCAGTATCAACCCTAACGACTGTGGGTCTCTGTGGCCTCCAGGACCCTATATTATATCTCAGGTGATGAAGCAAGAGTGGCTAGGGCTCATTTCCAGCCTCCAGGTACATGTCTGACTCCCATTTCTGACATGTATTGGTGTTTGGTGTCAAACACATTTTTTCCATTATGGGCCATGGAGCTCAGAGTCACACCACATTTCGTGTTTTGGACCCAAGGACCCCATAGTATACCTCAGATGACATACCAGGATTGTCTAAGGGACATTTCTGTCCTCCAGGGACGACTTTTTGAAGTTTTTGGATTTAAGGGGGCAAAGTCACTTCTTCCACCCAGCCCAAGGTGCGCAAAATCGGGTACGATATCAGGTTTTTCCCTTGGCTGGAAGCTAAAAAAAACTTCAGATAATACCAAAGGTAGACAGATCAAATGAAAGCATCAGATCTGACCTTTCTAACAAGTGTATTTATGTCTTGAACACTCAAACAGTGTCTCTGATATCCAATATGAGCTATTTGACAAATTAGCAAATCTTGTCAAAAAAATTTTTGGATGATTTTTGCTAATTTTCGGTATCAACCCCCATGACTGTTTTCAGGCCCCTGTAGCCACCAGGACCCCATTATATATCTCAGGTGATATGACAAGAGTGGCTAGGGCTCATTTCCAGGCTCCAGGTACACGTCTGACTCCTATTTGTGACATTTCGAGGTGTTTCGTGTCAAACTCATTTTTTCCATTATAGGCCATCAAAAATGGTGGAAAATGGAAAAAACAGCAAGGAACAGTTGCCTAATAACATCCTAAACATAATGTATATCTCCATAAATGTTTAAATCATTTTAACCTTTTCATGCATCACTAGTGATGCACACTAAATCTGAGACGCAGCACTGGTGATGCATTTGCATCACTAGTGATGCAAATGCATCACTGGTGATGCATGGGAAAAGCTTGCTCAAAGTGCTCACTATTAGCGAGTTTTGCAAATTTTCAGTATCAACCCTAACGACTGTGGGTCTCTGTGGCCTCCAGGACCCTATATTATATCTCAGGTGATGAAGCAAGAGTGGCTAGGGCTCATTTCCAGCCTCCAGGTACATGTCTGACTCCCATTTCTGACATGTATTGGTGTTTGGTGTCAAACACATTTTTTCCATTATGGGCCATGGAGCTCAGAGTCACACCACATTTCTTGTTTTGGACCCAAGGACCCCATAGTATACCTCAGATGACATACCAGGATTGTCTAAGGGCCATTTCTGTCCTCCAGGGACGACTTTTTGAAGTTTTTGGATTTAAGGGGGCAAAGTCACTTCTTCCACCCAGCCCAAGGTGCGCAAAATCGGGTACGATATCAGGTTTTTCCCTTGGCTGGAAGCTAAAAAAAACTTCAGATAATACCAAAGGTAGACAGATCAAATGAAAGCATCAGATCTGACCTTTCTAACAAGTGTATTTATGTCTTGAACACTCAAACGGTGTCTCTGATATCCAATCTGAGCTATTTGACAAATTAGCAAATCTTGGCAAAAAAATGTTTTGACAATTTTTGCTAATTTTCGGTATCAACCCTCATGACTGTTTTCAGGCCCCTGTAGCCACCAGGACCCCATTATGTATCTCAGGTGATATGACAAGAGTGGCTAGGGCTCATTTCCAGGCTCCAGGTACACGTCTGACTCGTATTTGTGACATTTCGAGGTGTTTCGTGTCAAACTCATTTTTTCCATGATAGGCCATCAAAAATGGTGGAAAATGGAAAAAACAGCAAGGAACAGTTGCCTAATAACATCCTAAACATAATGTATATCTCCATAAATGTTTAAATCATTTTAACCTTTTCATGCATCACTAGTGAAGCACACTAAATCTGAGACGCAGCACTGGTGATGCATTTGCATCACTAGTGATGCAAATGCATCAGTGGTGATGCATGGGAAAAGCTTGCTAAAAGTGCTCACTATTAGCGAGTTTTGCAAATTTTCATTATCAACCCTAATGACTGTTTGTGGGTCCCTTTGGCCACCAGGACCCTATATTATATCTCAGGTGATGAAGCAAGAGTGGCTAGGGCTCATTTCCAGGCTCCAGGTACATGTCTGACTCCCATTTCTGACATGTTGAGGTGTTTGGAGTCAAACTAATTTTTTCCATTATGTGCCATAGAGCTCAGAGTCACACCACATTTCTAGTTTTGGACCCAAGGACCCCATAGTATACCTCAGATGACATACCAGGAGTGTCTAAGACCCATTTCTGTCCTCCAGGGACGACTTTTTGAAGTTTTTGGATTTAAGGGGGCAAAGTCACTTCTTCCACCCAGCCCAAGGTGCGCAAAATCGGGTACGATATCAGGTTTTTCCCTTGGCTGGAAGCTAAAAAAAACTTCAGATAATACCAAAGGTAGACAGATCAAATGAAAGCATCAGATCTGACCTTTCTAACAAGTGTATTTATGTCTTGAACACTCAAACGGTGTCTCTGATATCCAATATGAGCTATTTGACAAATTAGCAAATCTTGTCAAAAAAATTTTTGGATGATTTTTGCTAATTTTCGGTATCAACCCCCATGACTGTTTTCAGGCCCCTGTAGCCACCAGGACCCCCTTATATATCTCAGGTGATATGACAAGAGTGGCTAGGGCTCATTTCCAGGCTCCAGGTACACGTCTGACTCCTATTTGTGACATTTCGAGGTGTTTCGTGTCAAACTCATTTTTTCCATTATAGGCCATCAAAAATGGTGGAAAATGGAAAAAACAGCAAGGAACAGTTGCCTAATAACATCCTAAACATAATGTATATCTCCATAAATGTTTAAATCATTTTAACCTTTTCATGCATCACTAGTGATGCACACTAAATCTGAGACGCATCACTGGTGATGCATGGGAAAAGCTTGCTCAAAGTGCTCACTATTAGCGAGTTTTGCAAATTTTCAGTATCAACCCTAATGACTGTGGGTCTCTGTGGCCTCCAGGACCCTATATTATATCTCAGGTGATGAAGCAAGAGTGGCTAGGGCTCATTTCCAGCCTCCAGGTACATGTCTGACTCCCATTTCTGACATGTATTGGTGTTTGGTGTCAAACACATTTTTTCCATTATGGGCCATGGAGCTCAGAGTCACACCACATTTCGTGTTTTGGACCCAAGGACCCCATAGTATACCTCAGATGACATACCAGGATTGTCTAAGGGCCATTTCTGTCCTCCAGGGACGACTTTTTGAAGTTTTTGGATTTAAGGGGGCAAAGTCACTTCTTCCACCCAGCCCAAGGTGCGCAAAATCGGGTACGATATCAGGTTTTTCCCTTGGCTGGAAGCTAAAAAAAACTTCAGATAATACCAAAGGTAGACAGATCAAATGAAAGCATCAGATCTGACCTTTCTAACAAGTGTATTTATGTCTTGAACACTCAAACAGTGTCTCTGATATCCAATATGAGCTATTTGACAAATTAGCAAATCTTGTCAAAAAATTTTTTGGATGATTTTTGCTAATTTTCGGTATCAACCCCCATGACTGTTTTCAGGCCCCTGTAGCCACCAGGACCCCATTATATATCTCAGGTGATATGACAAGAGTGGCTAGGGCTCATTTCCAGGCTCCAGGTACACGTCTGACTCCTATTTGTGACATTTCGAGGTGTTTCGTGTCAAACTCATTTTTTCCATTATAGGCCATCAAAAATGGTGGAAAATGGAAAAAACAGCAAGGAACAGTTGCCTAATAACATCCTAAACATAATGTATATCTCCATAAATGTTTAAATCATTTTAACCTTTTCATGCATCACTAGTGATGCACACTAAATCTGAGACGCATCACTGGTGATGCATGGGAAAAGCTTGCTCAAAGTGCTCACTATTAGCGAGTTTTGCAAATTTTCAGTATCAACCCTAACGACTGTGGGTCTCTGTGGCCTCCAGGACCCTATATTATATCTCAGGTGATGAAGCAAGAGTGGCTAGGGCTCATTTCCAGGCTCCAGGTACACGTCTGACTCCTATTTGTGACATTTCGAGGTGTTTCGTGTCAAACTCATTTTTTCCATTATAGGCCATCAAAAATGGTGGAAAATGGAAAAAACAGCAAGGAACAGTTGCCTAATAACATCCTAAACATAATGTATATCTCCATAAATGTTTAAATCATTTTAACCTTTTCATGCATCACTAGTGATGCACACTAAATCTGAGACGCATCACTGGTGATGCATGGGAAAAGCTTGCTCAAAGTGCTCACTATTAGCGAGTTTTGCAAATTTTCAGTATCAACCCTAACGACTGTGGGTCTCTGTGGCCTCCAGGACCCTATATTATATCTCAGGTGATGAAGCAAGAGTGGCTAGGGCTCATTTCCAGCCTCCAGGTACATGTCTGACTCCCATTTCTGACATGTATTGGTGTTTGGTGTCAAACACATTTTTTCCATTATGGGCCATGGAGCTCAGAGTCACACCACATTTCGTGTTTTGGACCCAAGGACCCCATAGTATACCTCAGATGACATACCAGGATTGTCTAAGGGCCATTTCTGTCCTCCAGGGACGACTTTTTGAAGTTTTTGGATTTAAGGGGGCAAAGTCACTTCTTCCACCCAGCCCAAGGTGCGCAAAATCGGGTACGATATCAGGTTTTTCCCTTGGCTGGAAGCTAAAAAAAACTTCAGATAATACCAAAGGTAGACAGATCAAATGAAAGCATCAGATCTGACCTTTCTAACAAGTGTATTTATGTCTTGAACACTCAAACAGTGTCTCTGATATCCAATATGAGCTATTTGACAAATTAGCAAATCTTGTCAAAAAATTTTTTGGATGATTTTTGCTAATTTTCGGTATCAACCCCCATGACTGTTTTCAGGCCCCTGTAGCCACCAGGACCCCATTATATATCTCAGGTGATATGACAAGAGTGGCTAGGGCTCATTTCCAGGCTCCAGGTACACGTCTGACTCCTATTTGTGACATTTCGAGGTGTTTCGTGTCAAACTCATTTTTTCCATTATAGGCCATCAAAAATGGTGGAAAATGGAAAAAACAGCAAGGAACAGTTGCCTAATAACATCCTAAACATAATGTATATCTCCATAAATGTTTAAATCATTTTAACCTTTTCATGCATCACTAGTGATGCACACTAAATCTGAGACGCATCACTGGTGATGCATGGGAAAAGCTTGCTCAAAGTGCTCACTATTAGCGAGTTTTGCAAATTTTCAGTATCAACCCTAACGACTGTGGGTCTCTGTGGCCTCCAGGACCCTATATTATATCTCAGGTGATGAAGCAAGAGTGGCTAGGGCTCATTTCCAGCCTCCAGGTACATGTCTGACTCCCATTTCTGACATGTATTGGTGTTTGGTGTCAAACACATTTTTTCCATTATGGGCCATGGAGCTCAGAGTCACACCACATTTCGTGTTTTGGACCCAAGGACCCCATAGTATACCTCAGATGACATACCAGGATTGTCTAAGGGCCATTTCTGTCCTCCAGGGACGACTTTTTGAAGTTTTTGGATTTAAGGGGGCAAAGTCACTTCTTCCACCCAGCCCAAGGTGCGCAAAATCGGGTACGATATCAGGTTTTTCCCTTGGCTGGAAGCTAAAAAAAACTTCAGATAATACCAAAGGTAGACAGATCAAATGAAAGCATCAGATCTGACCTTTCTAACAAGTGTATTTATGTCTTGAACACTCAAACAGTGTCTCTGATATCCAATATGAGCTATTTGACAAATTAGCAAATCTTGTCAAAAAAATTTTTGGATGATTTTTGCTAATTTTCGGTATCAACCCCCATGACTGTTTTCAGGCCCCTGTAGCCACCAGGACCCCCTTATATATCTCAGGTGATATGACAAGAGTGGCTAGGGCTCATTTCCAGGCTCCAGGTACACGTCTGACTCCTATTTGTGACATTTCGAGGTGTTTCGTGTCAAACTCATTTTTTCCATTATAGGCCATCAAAAATGGTGGAAAATGGAAAAAACAGCAAGGAACAGTTGCCTAATAACATCCTAAACATAATGTATATCTCCATAAATGTTTAAATCATTTTAACCTTTTCATGCATCACTAGTGATGCACACTAAATCTGAGACGCATCACTGGTGATGCATGGGAAAAGCTTGCTCAAAGTGCTGACTATTAGCGAGTTTTGCAAATTTTCAGTATCAACCCTAATGACTGTGGGTCTCTGTGGCCTCCAGGACCCTATATTATATCTCAGGTGATGAAGCAAGAGTGGCTAGGGCTCATTTCCAGCCTCCAGGTACATGTCTGACTCCCATTTCTGACATGTATTGGTGTTTGGTGTCAAACACATTTTTTCCATTATGGGCCATGGAGCTCAGAGACACACCACATTTCGTGTTTTGGACCCAAGGACCCCATAGTATACCTCAGATGACATACCAGGATTGTCTAAGGGCCATTTCTGTCCTCCAGGGACGACTTTTTTAAGTTTTTGGATTTAAGGGGGCAAAGTCACTTCTTCCACCCAGCCCAAGGTGCGCAAAATCGGGTACGATATCAGGTTTTTCCCTTGGCTGGAAGCTAAAAAAAACTTCAGATAATACCAAAGGTAGACAGATCAAATGAAAGCATCAGATCTGACCTTTCTAACAAGTGTATTTATGTCTTGAACACTCAAACAGTGTCTCTGATATCCAATATGAGCTATTTGACAAATTAGCAAATCTTGTCAAAAAATTTTTTGGATGATTTTTGCTAATTTTCGGTATCAACCCCCATGACTGTTTTCAGGCCCCTGTAGCCACCAGGACCCCATTATATATCTCAGGTGATATGACAAGAGTGGCTAGGGCTCATTTCCAGGCTCCAGGTACACGTCTGACTCCTATTTGTGACATTTCGAGGTGTTTCGTGTCAAACTCATTTTTTCCATTATAGGCCATCAAAAATGGTGGAAAATGGAAAAAACAGCAAGGAACAGTTGCCTAATAACATCCTAAACATAATGTATATCTCCATAAATGTTTAAATCATTTTAACCTTTTCATGCATCACTAGTGATGCACACTAAATCTGAGACGCATCACTGGTGATGCATGGGAAAAGCTTGCTCAAAGTGCTCACTATTAGCGAGTTTTGCAAATTTTCAGTATCAACCCTAACGACTGTGGGTCTCTGTGGCCTCCAGGACCCTATATTATATCTCAGGTGATGAAGCAAGAGTGGCTAGGGCTCATTTCCAGCCTCCAGGTACATGTCTGACTCCCATTTCTGACATGTATTGGTGTTTGGTGTCAAACACATTTTTTCCATTATGGGCCATGGAGCTCAGAGTCACACCACATTTCGTGTTTTGGACCCAAGAACCCCATAGTATACCTCAGATGACATACCAGGATTGTCTAAGGGCCATTTCTGTCCTCCAGGGACGACTTTTTGAAGTTTTTGGATTTAAGGGGGCAAAGTCACTTCTTCCACCCAGCCCAAGGTGCGCAAAATCGGGTACGATATCAGGTTTTTCCCTTGGCTGGAAGCTAAAAAAAACTTCAGATAATACCAAAGGTAGACAGATCAAATGAAAGCATCAGATCTGACCTTTCTAACAAGTGTATTTATGTCTTGAACACTCAAACAGTGTCTCTGATATCCAATATGAGCTATTTGACAAATTAGCAAATCTTGTCAAAAAAATTTTTGGATGATTTTTGCTAATTTTCGGTATCAACCCCCATGACTGTTTTCAGGCCCCTGTAGCCACCAGGACCCCATTATATATCTCAGGTGATATGACAAGAGTGGCTAGGGCTCATTTCCAGGCTCCAGGTACACGTCTGACTCCTATTTGTGACATTTCGAGGTGTTTCGTGTCAAACTCATTTTTTCCATTATAGGCCATCAAAAATGGTGGAAAATGGAAAAAACAGCAAGGAACAGTTGCCTAATAACATCCTAAACATAATGTATATCTCCATAAATGTTTAAATCATTTTAACCTTTTCATGCATCACTAGTGATGCACACTAAATCTGAGACGCATCACTGGTGATGCATGGGAAAAGCTTGCTCAAAGTGCTCACTATTAGCGAGTTTTGCAAATTTTCAGTATCAACCCTAACGACTGTGGGTCTCTGTGGCCTCCAGGACCCTATATTATATCTCAGGTGATGAAGCAAGAGTGGCTAGGGCTCATTTCCAGCCTCCAGGTACATGTCTGACTCCCATTTCTGACATGTATTGGTGTTTGGTGTCAAACACATTTTTTCCATTATGGGCCATGGAGCTCAGAGTCACACCACATTTCGTGTTTTGGACCCAAGGACCCCATAGTATACCTCAGATGACATACCAGGATTGTCTAAGGGCCATTTCTGTCCTCCAGGGACGACTTTTTGAAGTTTTTGGATTTAAGGGGGCAAAGTCACTTCTTCCACCCAGCCCAAGGTGCGCAAAATCGGGTACGATATCAGGTTTTTCCCTTGGCTGGAAGCTAAAAAAAACTTCAGATAATACCAAAGGTAGACAGATCAAATGAAAGCATCAGATCTGACCTTTCTAACAAGTGTATTTATGTCTTGAACACTCAAACAGTGTCTCTGATATCCAATATGAGCTATTTGACAAATTAGCAAATCTTGTCAAAAAAATTTTTGGATGATTTTTGCTAATTTTCGGTATCAACCCCCATGACTGTTTTCAGGCCCCTGTAGCCACCAGGACCCCATTATATATCTCAGGTGATATGACAAGAGTGGCTAGGGCTCATTTCCAGGCTCCAGGTACACGTCTGACTCCTATTTGTGACATTTCGAGGTGTTTCGTGTCAAACTCATTTTTTCCATTATAGGCCATCAAAAATGGTGGAAAATGGAAAAAACAGCAAGGAACAGTTGCCTAATAACATCCTAAACATAATGTATATCTCCATAAATGTTTAAATCATTTTAACCTTTTCATGCATCACTAGTGATGCACACTAAATCTGAGACGCATCACTGGTGATGCATGGGAAAAGCTTGCTCAAAGTGCTCACTATTAGCGAGTTTTGCAAATTTTCAGTATCAACCCTAACGACTGTGGGTCTCTGTGGCCTCCAGGACCCTATATTATATCTCAGGTGATGAAGCAAGAGTGGCTAGGGCTCATTTCCAGCCTCCAGGTACATGTCTGACTCCCATTTCTGACATGTATTGGTGTTTGGTGTCAAACACATTTTTTCCATTATGGGCCATGGAGCTCAGAGTCACACCACATTTCGTGTTTTGGACCCAAGGACCCCATAGTATACCTCAGATGACATACCAGGATTGTCTAAGGGCCATTTCTGTCCTCCAGGGACGACTTTTTGAAGTTTTTGGATTTAAGGGGGCAAAGTCACTTCTTCCACCCAGCCCAAGGTGCGCAAAATCGGGTACGATATCAGGTTTTTCCCTTGGCTGGAAGCTAAAAAAAACTTCAGATAATACCAAAGGTAGACAGATCAAATGAAAGCATCAGATCTGACCTTTCTAACAAGTGTATTTATGTCTTGAACACTCAAACAGTGTCTCTGATATCCAATATGAGCTATTTGACAAATTAGCAAATCTTGTCAAAAAAATTTTTGGATGATTTTTGCTAATTTTCGGTATCAACCCCCATGACTGTTTTCAGGCCCCTGTAGCCACCAGGACCCCATTATATATCTCAGGTGATATGACAAGAGTGGCTAGGGCTCATTTCCAGGCTCCAGGTACACGTCTGACTCCTATTTGTGACATTTCGAGGTGTTTCGTGTCAAACTCATTTTTTCCATTATAGGCCATCAAAAATGGTGGAAAATGGAAAAAACAGCAAGGAACAGTTGCCTAATAACATCCTAAACATAATGTATATCTCCATAAATGTTTAAATCATTTTAACCTTTTCATGCATCACTAGTGATGCACACTAAATCTGAGACGCAGCACTGGTGATGCATTTGCATCACTAGTGATGCAAATGCATCACTGGTGATGCATGGGAAAAGCTTGCTCAAAGTGCTCACTATTAGCGAGTTTTGCAAATTTTCAGTATCAACCCTAACGACTGTGGGTCTCTGTGGCCTCCAGGACCCTATATTATATCTCAGGTGATGAAGCAAGAGTGGCTAGGGCTCATTTCCAGCCTCCAGGTACATGTCTGACTCCCATTTCTGACATGTATTGGTGTTTGGTGTCAAACACATTTTTTCCATTATGGGCCATGGAGCTCAGAGTCACACCACATTTCTTGTTTTGGACCCAAGGACCCCATAGTATACCTCAGATGACATACCAGGATTGTCTAAGGGCCATTTCTGTCCTCCAGGGACGACTTTTTGAAGTTTTTGGATTTAAGGGGGCAAAGTCACTTCTTCCACCCAGCCCAAGGTGCGCAAAATCGGGTACGATATCAGGTTTTTCCCTTGGCTGGAAGCTAAAAAAAACTTCAGATAATACCAAAGGTAGACAGATCAAATGAAAGCATCAGATCTGACCTTTCTAACAAGTGTATTTATGTCTTGAACACTCAAACGGTGTCTCTGATATCCAATCTGAGCTATTTGACAAATTAGCAAATCTTGGCAAAAAAATGTTTTGACAATTTTTGCTAATTTTCGGTATCAACCCTCATGACTGTTTTCAGGCCCCTGTAGCCACCAGGACCCCATTATGTATCTCAGGTGATATGACAAGAGTGGCTAGGGCTCATTTCCAGGCTCCAGGTACACGTCTGACTCGTATTTGTGACATTTCGAGGTGTTTCGTGTCAAACTCATTTTTTCCATGATAGGCCATCAAAAATGGTGGAAAATGGAAAAAACAGCAAGGAACAGTTGCCTAATAACATCCTAAACATAATGTATATCTCCATAAATGTTTAAATCATTTTAACCTTTTCATGCATCACTAGTGAAGCACACTAAATCTGAGACGCAGCACTGGTGATGCATTTGCATCACTAGTGATGCAAATGCATCAGTGGTGATGCATGGGAAAAGCTTGCTAAAAGTGCTCACTATTAGCGAGTTTTGCAAATTTTCATTATCAACCCTAATGACTGTTTGTGGGTCCCTTTGGCCACCAGGACCCTATATTATATCTCAGGTGATGAAGCAAGAGTGGCTAGGGCTCATTTCCAGGCTCCAGGTACATGTCTGACTCCCATTTCTGACATGTTGAGGTGTTTGGAGTCAAACTAATTTTTTCCATTATGTGCCATAGAGCTCAGAGTCACACCACATTTCTAGTTTTGGACCCAAGGACCCCATAGTATACCTCAGATGACATACCAGGAGTGTCTAAGACCCATTTCTGTCCTCCAGGGACGACTTTTTGAAGTTTTTGGATTTAAGGGGGCAAAGTCACTTCTTCCACCCAGCCCAAGGTGCGCAAAATCGGGTACGATATCAGGTTTTTCCCTTGGCTGGAAGCTAAAAAAAACTTCAGATAATACCAAAGGTAGACAGATCAAATGAAAGCATCAGATCTGACCTTTCTAACAAGTGTATTTATGTCTTGAACACTCAAACGGTGTCTCTGATATCCAATATGAGCTATTTGACAAATTAGCAAATCTTGTCAAAAAAAATTTTGGATGATTTTTGCTAATTTTCGGTATCAACCCCCATGACTGTTTTCAGGCCCCTGTAGCCACCAGGACCCCCTTATATATCTCAGGTGATATGACAAGAGTGGCTAGGGCTCATTTCCAGGCTCCAGGTACACGTCTGACTCCTATTTGTGACATTTCGAGGTGTTTCGTGTCAAACTCATTTTTTCCATTATAGGCCATCAAAAATGGTGGAAAATGGAAAAAACAGCAAGGAACAGTTGCCTAATAACATCCTAAACATAATGTATATCTCCATAAATGTTTAAATCATTTTAACCTTTTCATGCATCACTAGTGATGCACACTAAATCTGAGACGCATCACTGGTGATGCATGGGAAAAGCTTGCTCAAAGTGCTCACTATTAGCGAGTTTTGCAAATTTTCAGTATCAACCCTAATGACTGTGGGTCTCTGTGGCCTCCAGGACCCTATATTATATCTCAGGTGATGAAGCAAGAGTGGCTAGGGCTCATTTCCAGCCTCCAGGTACATGTCTGACTCCCATTTCTGACATGTATTGGTGTTTGGTGTCAAACACATTTTTTCCATTATGGGCCATGGAGCTCAGAGTCACACCACATTTCGTGTTTTGGACCCAAGGACCCCATAGTATACCTCAGATGACATACCAGGATTGTCTAAGGGCCATTTCTGTCCTCCAGGGACGACTTTTTGAAGTTTTTGGATTTAAGGGGGCAAAGTCACTTCTTCCACCCAGCCCAAGGTGCGCAAAATCGGGTACGATATCAGGTTTTTCCCTTGGCTGGAAGCTAAAAAAAACTTCAGATAATACCAAAGGTAGACAGATCAAATGAAAGCATCAGATCTGACCTTTCTAACAAGTGTATTTATGTCTTGAACACTCAAACAGTGTCTCTGATATCCAATATGAGCTATTTGACAAATTAGCAAATCTTGTCAAAAATTTTTTTGGATGATTTTTGCTAATTTTCGGTATCAACCCCCATGACTGTTTTCAGGCCCCTGTAGCCACCAGGACCCCATTATATATCTCAGGTGATATGACAAGAGTGGCTAGGGCTCATTTCCAGGCTCCAGGTACACGTCTGACTCCTATTTGTGACATTTCGAGGTGTTTCGTGTCAAACTCATTTTTTCCATTATAGGCCATCAAAAATGGTGGAAAATGGAAAAAACAGCAAGGAACAGTTGCCTAATAACATCCTAAACATAATGTATATCTCCATAAATGTTTAAATCATTTTAACCTTTTCATGCATCACTAGTGATGCACACTAAATCTGAGACGCATCACTGGTGATGCATGGGAAAAGCTTGCTCAAAGTGCTCACTATTAGCGAGTTTTGCAAATTTTCAGTATCAACCCTAACGACTGTGGGTCTCTGTGGCCTCCAGGACCCTATATTATATCTCAGGTGATGAAGCAAGAGTGGCTAGGGCTCATTTCCAGCCTCCAGGTACATGTCTGACTCCCATTTCTGACATGTATTGGTGTTTGGTGTCAAACACATTTTTTCCATTATGGGCCATGGAGCTCAGAGTCACACCACATTTCGTGTTTTGGACCCAAGGACCCCATAGTATACCTCAGATGACATACCAGGATTGTCTAAGGGCCATTTCTGTCCTCCAGGGACGACTTTTTGAAGTTTTTGGATTTAAGGGGGCAAAGTCACTTCTTCCACCCAGCCCAAGGTGCGCAAAATCGGGTACGATATCAGGTTTTTCCCTTGGCTGGAAGCTAAAAAAAACTTCAGATAATACCAAAGGTAGACAGATCAAATGAAAGCATCAGATCTGACCTTTCTAACAAGTGTATTTATGTCTTGAACACTCAAACAGTGTCTCTGATATCCAATATGAGCTATTTGACAAATTAGCAAATCTTGTCAAAAAATTTTTTGGATGATTTTTGCTAATTTTCGGTATCAACCCCCATGACTGTTTTCAGGCCCCTGTAGCCACCAGGACCCCATTATATATCTCAGGTGATATGACAAGAGTGGCTAGGGCTCATTTCCAGGCTCCAGGTACACGTCTGACTCCTATTTGTGACATTTCGAGGTGTTTCGTGTCAAACTCATTTTTTCCATTATAGGCCATCAAAAATGGTGGAAAATGGAAAAAACAGCAAGGAACAGTTGCCTAATAACATCCTAAACATAATGTATATCTCCATAAATGTTTAAATCATTTTAACCTTTTCATGCATCACTAGTGATGCACACTAAATCTGAGACGCAGCACTGGTGATGCATTTGCATCACTAGTGATGCAAATGCATCACTGGTGATGCATGGGAAAAGCTTGCTCAAAGTGCTCACTATTAGCGAGTTTTGCAAATTTTCAGTATCAACCCTAACGACTGTGGGTCTCTGTGGCCTCCAGGACCCTATATTATATCTCAGGTGATGAAGCAAGAGTGGCTAGGGCTCATTTCCAGCCTCCAGGTACATGTCTGACTCCCATTTCTGACATGTATTGGTGTTTGGTGTCAAACACATTTTTTCCATTATGGGCCATGGAGCTCAGAGTCACACCACATTTCTTGTTTTGGACCCAAGGACCCCATAGTATACCTCAGATGACATACCAGGATTGTCTAAGGGCCATTTCTGTCCTCCAGGGACGACTTTTTGAAGTTTTTGGATTTAAGGGGGCAAAGTCACTTCTTCCACCCAGCCCAAGGTGCGCAAAATCGGGTACGATATCAGGTTTTTCCCTTGGCTGGAAGCTAAAAAAAACTTCAGATAATACCAAAGGTAGACAGATCAAATGAAAGCATCAGATCTGACCTTTCTAACAAGTGTATTTATGTCTTGAACACTCAAACGGTGTCTCTGATATCCAATCTGAGCTATTTGACAAATTAGCAAATCTTGGCAAAAAAATGTTTTGACAATTTTTGCTAATTTTCGGTATCAACCCTCATGACTGTTTTCAGGCCCCTGTAGCCACCAGGACCCCATTATGTATCTCAGGTGATATGACAAGAGTGGCTAGGGCTCATTTCCAGGCTCCAGGTACACGTCTGACTCGTATTTGTGACATTTCGAGGTGTTTCGTGTCAAACTCATTTTTTCCATGATAGGCCATCAAAAATGGTGGAAAATGGAAAAAACAGCAAGGAACAGTTGCCTAATAACATCCTAAACATAATGTATATCTCCATAAATGTTTAAATCATTTTAACCTTTTCATGCATCACTAGTGAAGCACACTAAATCTGAGACGCAGCACTGGTGATGCATTTGCATCACTAGTGATGCAAATGCATCAGTGGTGATGCATGGGAAAAGCTTGCTAAAAGTGCTCACTATTAGCGAGTTTTGCAAATTTTCATTATCAACCCTAATGACTGTGGGTCTCTGTGGCCTCCAGGACCCTATATTATATCTCAGGTGATGAAGCAAGAGTGGCTAGGGCTCATTTCCAGGCTCCAGGTACATGTCTGACTCCCATTTCTGACATGTTGAGGTGTTTGGAGTCAAACTAATTTTTTCCATTATGTGCCATAGAGCTCAGAGTCACACCACATTTCTAGTTTTGGACCCAAGGACCCCATAGTATACCTCAGATGACATACCAGGAGTGTCTAAGACCCATTTCTGTCCTCCAGGGACGACTTTTTGAAGTTTTTGGATTTAAGGGGGCAAAGTCACTTCTTCCACCCAGCCCAAGGTGCGCAAAATCGGGTACGATATCAGGTTTTTCCCTTGGCTGGAAGCTAAAAAAAACTTCAGATAATACCAAAGGTAGACAGATCAAATGAAAGCATCAGATCTGACCTTTCTAACAAGTGTATTTATGTCTTGAACACTCAAACGGTGTCTCTGATATCCAATATGAGCTATTTGACAAATTAGCAAATCTTGTCAAAAAAATTTTTGGATGATTTTTGCTAATTTTCGGTATCAACCCCCATGACTGTTTTCAGGCCCCTGTAGCCACCAGGACCCCCTTATATATCTCAGGTGATATGACAAGAGTGGCTAGGGCTCATTTCCAGGCTCCAGGTACACGTCTGACTCCTATTTGTGACATTTCGAGGTGTTTCGTGTCAAACTCATTTTTTCCATTATAGGCCATCAAAAATGGTGGAAAATGGAAAAAACAGCAAGGAACAGTTGCCTAATAACATCCTAAACATAATGTATATCTCCATAAATGTTTAAATCATTTTAACCTTTTCATGCATCACTAGTGATGCACACTAAATCTGAGACGCATCACTGGTGATGCATGGGAAAAGCTTGCTCAAAGTGCTCACTATTAGCGAGTTTTGCAAATTTTCAGTATCAACCCTAATGACTGTGGGTCTCTGTGGCCTCCAGGACCCTATATTATATCTCAGGTGATGAAGCAAGAGTGGCTAGGGCTCATTTCCAGCCTCCAGGTACATGTCTGACTCCCATTTCTGACATGTATTGGTGTTTGGTGTCAAACACATTTTTTCCATTATGGGCCATGGAGCTCAGAGACACACCACATTTCGTGTTTTGGACCCAAGGACCCCATAGTATACCTCAGATGACATACCAGGATTGTCTAAGGGCCATTTCTGTCCTCCAGGGACGACTTTTTGAAGTTTTTGGATTTAAGGGGGCAAAGTCACTTCTTCCACCCAGCCCAAGGTGCGCAAAATCGGGTACGATATCAGGTTTTTCCCTTGGCTGGAAGCTAAAAAAAACTTCAGATAATACCAAAGGTAGACAGATCAAATGAAAGCATCAGATCTGACCTTTCTAACAAGTGTATTTATGTCTTGAACACTCAAACAGTGTCTCTGATATCCAATATGAGCTATTTGACAAATTAGCAAATCTTGTCAAAAAATTTTTTGGATGATTTTTGCTAATTTTCGGTATCAACCCCCATGACTGTTTTCAGGCCCCTGTAGCCACCAGGACCCCATTATATATCTCAGGTGATATGACAAGAGTGGCTAGGGCTCGTTTCCAGGCTCCAGGTACACGTCTGACTCCTATTTGTGACATTTCGAGGTGTTTCGTGTCAAACTCATTTTTTCCATTATAGGCCATCAAAAATGGTGGAAAATGGAAAAAACAGCAAGGAACAGTTGCCTAATAACATCCTAAACATAATGTATATCTCCATAAATGTTTAAATCATTTTAACCTTTTCATGCATCACTAGTGATGCACACTAAATCTGAGACGCATCACTGGTGATGCATGGGAAAAGCTTGCTCAAAGTGCTCACCATTAGCGAGTTTTGCAAATTTTCAGTATCAACCCTAACGACTGTGGGTCTCTGTGGCCTCCAGGACCCTATATTATATCTCAGGTGATGAAGCAAGAGTGGCTAGGGCTCATTTCCAGCCTCCAGGTACATGTCTGACTCCCATTTCTGACATGTATTGGTGTTTGGTGTCAAACACATTTTTTCCATTATGGGCCATGGAGCTCAGAGTCACACCACATTTCGTGTTTTGGACCCAAGGACCCCATAGTATACCTCAGATGACATACCAGGATTGTCTAAGGGCCATTTCTGTCCTCCAGGGACGACTTTTTGAAGTTTTTGGATTTAAGGGGGCAAAGTCACTTCTTCCACCCAGCCCAAGGTGCGCAAAATCGGGTACGATATCAGGTTTTTCCCTTGGCTGGAAGCTAAAAAAAACTTCAGATAATACCAAAGGTAGACAGATCAAATGAAAGCATCAGATCTGACCTTTCTAACAAGTGTATTTATGTCTTGAACACTCAAACAGTGTCTCTGATATCCAATATGAGCTATTTGACAAATTAGCAAATCTTGTCAAAAAAATTTTTGGATGATTTTTGCTAATTTTCGGTATCAACCCCCATGACTGTTTTCAGGCCCCTGTAGCCACCAGGACCCCATTATATATCTCAGGTGATATGACAAGAGTGGCTAGGGCTCATTTCCAGGCTCCAGGTACACGTCTGACTCCTATTTGTGACATTTCGAGGTGTTTCGTGTCAAACTCATTTTTTCCATTATAGGCCATCAAAAATGGTGGAAAATGGAAAAAACAGCAAGGAACAGTTGCCTAATAACATCCTAAACATAATGTATATCTCCATAAATGTTTAAATCATTTTAACCTTTTCATGCATCACTAGTGATGCACACTAAATCTGAGACGCATCACTGGTGATGCATGGGAAAAGCTTGCTCAAAGTGCTCACTATTAGCGAGTTTTGCAAATTTTCAGTATCAACCCTAACGACTGTGGGTCTCTGTGGCCTCCAGGACCCTATATTATATCTCAGGTGATGAAGCAAGAGTGGCTAGGGCTCATTTCCAGCCTCCAGGTACATGTCTGACTCCCATTTCTGACATGTATTGGTGTTTGGTGTCAAACACATTTTTTCCATTATGGGCCATGGAGCTCAGAGTCACACCACATTTCGTGTTTTGGACCCAAGGACCCCATAGTATACCTCAGATGACATACCAGGATTGTCTAAGGGACATTTCTGTCCTCCAGGGACGACTTTTTGAAGTTTTTGGATTTAAGGGGGCAAAGTCACTTCTTCCACCCAGCCCAAGGTGCGCAAAATCGGGTACGATATCAGGTTTTTCCCTTGGCTGGAAGCTAAAAAAAACTTCAGATAATACCAAAGGTAGACAGATCAAATGAAAGCATCAGATCTGACCTTTCTAACAAGTGTATTTATGTCTTGAACACTCAAACAGTGTCTCTGATATCCAATATGAGCTATTTGACAAATTAGCAAATCTTGTCAAAAAATTTTTTGGATGATTTTTGCTAATTTTCGGTATCAACCCCCATGACTGTTTTCAGGCCCCTGTAGCCACCAGGACCCCATTATATATCTCAGGTGATATGACAAGAGTGGCTAGGGCTCATTTCCAGGCTCCAGGTACACGTCTGACTCCTATTTGTGACATTTCGAGGTGTTTCGTGTCAAACTCATTTTTTCCATTATAGGCCATCAAAAATGGTGGAAAATGGAAAAAACAGCAAGGAACAGTTGCCTAATAACATCCTAAACATAATGTATATCTCCATAAATGTTTAAATCATTTTAACCTTTTCATGCATCACTAGTGATGCACACTAAATCTGAGACGCAGCACTGGTGATGCATTTGCATCACTAGTGATGCAAATGCATCACTGGTGATGCATGGGAAAAGCTTGCTCAAAGTGCTCACTATTAGCGAGTTTTGCAAATTTTCAGTATCAACCCTAACGACTGTGGGTCTCTGTGGCCTCCAGGACCCTATATTATATCTCAGGTGATGAAGCAAGAGTGGCTAGGGCTCATTTCCAGCCTCCAGGTACATGTCTGACTCCCATTTCTGACATGTATTGGTGTTTGGTGTCAAACACATTTTTTCCATTATGGGCCATGGAGCTCAGAGTCACACCACATTTCTTGTTTTGGACCCAAGGACCCCATAGTATACCTCAGATGACATACCAGGATTGTCTAAGGGCCATTTCTGTCCTCCAGGGACGACTTTTTGAAGTTTTTGGATTTAAGGGGGCAAAGTCACTTCTTCCACCCAGCCCAAGGTGCGCAAAATCGGGTACGATATCAGGTTTTTCCCTTGGCTGGAAGCTAAAAAAAACTTCAGATAATACCAAAGGTAGACAGATCAAATGAAAGCATCAGATCTGACCTTTCTAACAAGTGTATTTATGTCTTGAACACTCAAACGGTGTCTCTGATATCCAATCTGAGCTATTTGACAAATTAGCAAATCTTGGCAAAAAAATGTTTTGACAATTTTTGCTAATTTTCGGTATCAACCCTCATGACTGTTTTCAGGCCCCTGTAGCCACCAGGACCCCATTATGTATCTCAGGTGATATGACAAGAGTGGCTAGGGCTCATTTCCAGGCTCCAGGTACACGTCTGACTCGTATTTGTGACATTTCGAGGTGTTTCGTGTCAAACTCATTTTTTCCATGATAGGCCATCAAAAATGGTGGAAAATGGAAAAAACAGCAAGGAACAGTTGCCTAATAACATCCTAAACATAATGTATATCTCCATAAATGTTTAAATCATTTTAACCTTTTCATGCATCACTAGTGAAGCACACTAAATCTGAGACGCAGCACTGGTGATGCATTTGCATCACTAGTGATGCAAATGCATCAGTGGTGATGCATGGGAAAAGCTTGCTAAAAGTGCTCACTATTAGCGAGTTTTGCAAATTTTCATTATCAACCCTAATGACTGTTTGTGGGTCCCTTTGGCCACCAGGACCCTATATTATATCTCAGGTGATGAAGCAAGAGTGGCTAGGGCTCATTTCCAGGCTCCAGGTACATGTCTGACTCCCATTTCTGACATGTTGAGGTGTTTGGAGTCAAACTAATTTTTTCCATTATGTGCCATAGAGCTCAGAGTCACACCACATTTCTAGTTTTGGACCCAAGGACCCCATAGTATACCTCAGATGACATACCAGGAGTGTCTAAGACCCATTTCTGTCCTCCAGGGACGACTTTTTGAAGTTTTTGGATTTAAGGGGGCAAAGTCACTTCTTCCACCCAGCCCAAGGTGCGCAAAATCGGGTACGATATCAGGTTTTTCCCTTGGCTGGAAGCTAAAAAAAACTTCAGATAATACCAAAGGTAGACAGATCAAATGAAAGCATCAGATCTGACCTTTCTAACAAGTGTATTTATGTCTTGAACACTCAAACGGTGTCTCTGATATCCAATATGAGCTATTTGACAAATTAGCAAATCTTGTCAAAAAAAGTTTTGGATGATTTTTGCTAATTTTCGGTATCAACCCCCATGACTGTTTTCAGGCCCCTGTAGCCACCAGGACCCCCTTATATATCTCAGGTGATATGACAAGAGTGGCTAGGGCTCATTTCCAGGCTCCAGGTACACGTCTGACTCCTATTTGTGACATTTCGAGGTGTTTCGTGTCAAACTCATTTTTTCCATTATAGGCCATCAAAAATGGTGGAAAATGGAAAAAACAGCAAGGAACAGTTGCCTAATAACATCCTAAACATAATGTATATCTCCATAAATGTTTAAATCATTTTAACCTTTTCATGCATCACTAGTGATGCACACTAAATCTGAGACGCATCACTGGTGATGCATGGGAAAAGCTTGCTCAAAGTGCTCACTATTAGCGAGTTTTGCAAATTTTCAGTATCAACCCTAATGACTGTGGGTCTCTGTGGCCTCCAGGACCCTATATTATATCTCAGGTGATGAAGCAAGAGTGGCTAGGGCTCATTTCCAGCCTCCAGGTACATGTCTGACTCCCATTTCTGACATGTATTGGTGTTTGGTGTCAAACACATTTTTTCCATTATGGGCCATGGAGCTCAGAGTCACACCACATTTCGTGTTTTGGACCCAAGGACCCCATAGTATACCTCAGATGACATACCAGGATTGTCTAAGGGCCATTTCTGTCCTCCAGGGACGACTTTTTGAAGTTTTTGGATTTAAGGGGGCAAAGTCACTTCTTCCACCCAGCCCAAGGTGCGCAAAATCGGGTACGATATCAGGTTTTTCCCTTGGCTGGAAGCTAAAAAAAACTTCAGATAATACCAAAGGTAGACAGATCAAATGAAAGCATCAGATCTGACCTTTCTAACAAGTGTATTTATGTCTTGAACACTCAAACAGTGTCTCTGATATCCAATATGAGCTATTTGACAAATTAGCAAATCTTGTCAAAAAATTTTTTGGATGATTTTTGCTAATTTTCGGTATCAACCCCCATGACTGTTTTCAGGCCCCTGTAGCCACCAGGACCCCATTATATATCTCAGGTGATATGACAAGAGTGGCTAGGGCTCATTTCCAGGCTCCAGGTACACGTCTGACTCCTATTTGTGACATTTCGAGGTGTTTCGTGTCAAACTCATTTTTTCCATTATAGGCCATCAAAAATGGTGGAAAATGGAAAAAACAGCAAGGAACAGTTGCCTAATAACATCCTAAACATAATGTATATCTCCATAAATGTTTAAATCATTTTAACCTTTTCATGCATCACTAGTGATGCACACTAAATCTGAGACGCATCACTGGTGATGCATGGGAAAAGCTTGCTCAAAGTGCTCACTATTAGCGAGTTTTGCAAATTTTCAGTATCAACCCTAACGACTGTGGGTCTCTGTGGCCTCCAGGACCCTATATTATATCTCAGGTGATGAAGCAAGAGTGGCTAGGGCTCATTTCCAGCCTCCAGGTACATGTCTGACTCCCATTTCTGACATGTATTGGTGTTTGGTGTCAAACACATTTTTTCCATTATGGGCCATGGAGCTCAGAGTCACACCACATTTCGTGTTTTGGACCCAAGGACCCCATAGTATACCTCAGATGACATACCAGGATTGTCTAAGGGCCATTTCTGTCCTCCAGGGACGACTTTTTGAAGTTTTTGGATTTAAGGGGGCAAAGTCACTTCTTCCACCCAGCCCAAGGTGCGCAAAATCGGGTACGATATCAGGTTTTTCCCTTGGCTGGAAGCTAAAAAAAACTTCAGATAATACCAAAGGTAGACAGATCAAATGAAAGCATCAGATCTGACCTTTCTAACAAGTGTATTTATGTCTTGAACACTCAAACAGTGTCTCTGATATCCAATATGAGCTATTTGACAAATTAGCAAATCTTGTCAAAAAAAATTTTGGATGATTTTTGCTAATTTTCGGTATCAACCCCCATGACTGTTTTCAGGCCCCTGTAGCCACCAGGACCCCATTATATATCTCAGGTGATATGACAAGAGTGGCTAGGGCTCATTTCCAGGCTCCAGGTACACGTCTGACTCCTATTTGTGACATTTCGAGGTGTTTCGTGTCAAACTCATTTTTTCCATTATAGGCCATCAAAAATGGTGGAAAATGGAAAAAACAGCAAGGAACAGTTGCCTAATAACATCCTAAACATAATGTATATCTCCATAAATGTTTAAATCATTTTAACCTTTTCATGCATCACTAGTGATGCACACTAAATCTGAGACGCATCACTGGTGATGCATGGGAAAAGCTTGCTCAAAGTGCTCACTATTAGCGAGTTTTGCAAATTTTCAGTATCAACCCTAACGACTGTGGGTCTCTGTGGCCTCCAGGACCCTATATTATATCTCAGGTGATGAAGCAAGAGTGGCTAGGGCTCATTTCCAGCCTCCAGGTACATGTCTGACTCCCATTTCTGACATGTATTGGTGTTTGGTGTCAAACACATTTTTTCCATTATGGGCCATGGAGCTCAGAGTCACACCACATTTCGTGTTTTGGACCCAAGAACCCCATAGTATACCTCAGATGACATACCAGGATTGTCTAAGGGCCATTTCTGTCCTCCAGGGACGACTTTTTGAAGTTTTTGGATTTAAGGGGGCAAAGTCACTTCTTCCACCCAGCCCAAGGTGCGCAAAATCGGGTACGATATCAGGTTTTTCCCTTGGCTGGAAGCTAAAAAAAACTTCAGATAATACCAAAGGTAGACAGATCAAATGAAAGCATCAGATCTGACCTTTCTAACAAGTGTATTTATGTCTTGAACACTCAAACAGTGTCTCTGATATCCAATATGAGCTATTTGACAAATTAGCAAATCTTGTCAAAAAAATTTTTGGATGATTTTTGCTAATTTTCGGTATCAACCCCCATGACTGTTTTCAGGCCCCTGTAGCCACCAGGACCCCATTATATATCTCAGGTGATATGACAAGAGTGGCTAGGGCTCATTTCCAGGCTCCAGGTACACGTCTGACTCCTATTTGTGACATTTCGAGGTGTTTCGTGTCAAACTCATTTTTTCCATTATAGGCCATCAAAAATGGTGGAAAATGGAAAAAACAGCAAGGAACAGTTGCCTAATAACATCCTAAACATAATGTATATCTCCATAAATGTTTAAATCATTTTAACCTTTTCATGCATCACTAGTGATGCACACTAAATCTGAGACGCATCACTGGTGATGCATGGGAAAAGCTTGCTCAAAGTGCTCACTATTAGCGAGTTTTGCAAATTTTCAGTATCAACCCTAACGACTGTGGGTCTCTGTGGCCTCCAGGACCCTATATTATATCTCAGGTGATGAAGCAAGAGTGGCTAGGGCTCATTTCCAGCCTCCAGGTACATGTCTGACTCCCATTTCTGACATGTATTGGTGTTTGGTGTCAAACACATTTTTTCCATTATGGGCCATGGAGCTCAGAGTCACACCACATTTCGTGTTTTGGACCCAAGGACCCCATAGTATACCTCAGATGACATACCAGGATTGTCTAAGGGCCATTTCTGTCCTCCAGGGACGACTTTTTGAAGTTTTTGGATTTAAGGGGGCAAAGTCACTTCTTCCACCCAGCCCAAGGTGCGCAAAATCGGGTACGATATCAGGTTTTTCCCTTGGCTGGAAGCTAAAAAAAACTTCAGATAATACCAAAGGTAGACAGATCAAATGAAAGCATCAGATCTGACCTTTCTAACAAGTGTATTTATGTCTTGAACACTCAAACAGTGTCTCTGATATCCAATATGAGCTATTTGACAAATTAGCAAATCTTGTCAAAAAAATTTTTGGATGATTTTTGCTAATTTTCGGTATCAACCCCCATGACTGTTTTCAGGCCCCTGTAGCCACCAGGACCCCATTATATATCTCAGGTGATATGACAAGAGTGGCTAGGGCTCATTTCCAGGCTCCAGGTACACGTCTGACTCCTATTTGTGACATTTCGAGGTGTTTCGTGTCAAACTCATTTTTTCCATTATAGGCCATCAAAAATGGTGGAAAATGGAAAAAACAGCAAGGAACAGTTGCCTAATAACATCCTAAACATAATGTATATCTCCATAAATGTTTAAATCATTTTAACCTTTTCATGCATCACTAGTGATGCACACTAAATCTGAGACGCATCACTGGTGATGCATGGGAAAAGCTTGCTCAAAGTGCTCACTATTAGCGAGTTTTGCAAATTTTCAGTATCAACCCTAACGACTGTGGGTCTCTGTGGCCTCCAGGACCCTATATTATATCTCAGGTGATGAAGCAAGAGTGGCTAGGGCTCATTTCCAGCCTCCAGGTACATGTCTGACTCCCATTTCTGACATGTATTGGTGTTTGGTGTCAAACACATTTTTTCCATTATGGGCCATGGAGCTCAGAGTCACACCACATTTCGTGTTTTGGACCCAAGGACCCCATAGTATACCTCAGATGACATACCAGGATTGTCTAAGGGCCATTTCTGTCCTCCAGGGACGACTTTTTGAAGTTTTTGGATTTAAGGGGGCAAAGTCACTTCTTCCACCCAGCCCAAGGTGCGCAAAATCGGGTACGATATCAGGTTTTTCCCTTGGCTGGAAGCTAAAAAAAACTTCAGATAATACCAAAGGTAGACAGATCAAATGAAAGCATCAGATCTGACCTTTCTAACAAGTGTATTTATGTCTTGAACACTCAAACAGTGTCTCTGATATCCAATATGAGCTATTTGACAAATTAGCAAATCTTGTCAAAAAAATTTTTGGATGATTTTTGCTAATTTTCGGTATCAACCCCCATGACTGTTTTCAGGCCCCTGTAGCCACCAGGACCCCATTATATATCTCAGGTGATATGACAAGAGTGGCTAGGGCTCATTTCCAGGCTCCAGGTACACGTCTGACTCCTATTTGTGACATTTCGAGGTGTTTCGTGTCAAACTCATTTTTTCCATTATAGGCCATCAAAAATGGAGGAAAATGGAAAAAACAGCAAGGAACAGTTGCCTAATAACATCCTAAACATAATGTATATCT
Source organism: Lissotriton vulgaris (assembly GCF_964263255.1). Taxonomy (NCBI): domain Eukaryota; kingdom Metazoa; phylum Chordata; class Amphibia; order Caudata; family Salamandridae; genus Lissotriton; species Lissotriton vulgaris. The sequence continues at coordinate 87,760,688 of NC_141699.1, read as the reverse complement.
CCATAAATGTTTAAATCATTTTAACCTTTTCATGCATCACTAGTGATGCACACTAAATCTGAGACGCAGCACTGGTGATGCATTTGCATCACTAGTGATGCAAATGCATCACTGGTGATGCATGGGAAAAGCTTGCTCAAAGTGCTCACTATTAGCGAGTTTTGCAAATTTTCAGTATCAACCCTAACGACTGTGGGTCTCTGTGGCCTCCAGGACCCTATATTATATCTCAGGTGATGAAGCAAGAGTGGCTAGGGCTCATTTCCAGCCTCCAGGTACATGTCTGACTCCCATTTCTGACATGTATTGGTGTTTGGTGTCAAACACATTTTTTCCATTATGGGCCATGGAGCTCAGAGTCACACCACATTTCTTGTTTTGGACCCAAGGACCCCATAGTATACCTCAGATGACATACCAGGATTGTCTAAGGGCCATTTCTGTCCTCCAGGGACGACTTTTTGAAGTTTTTGGATTTAAGGGGGCAAAGTCACTTCTTCCACCCAGCCCAAGGTGCGCAAAATCGGGTACGATATCAGGTTTTTCCCTTGGCTGGAAGCTAAAAAAAACTTCAGATAATACCAAAGGTAGACAGATCAAATGAAAGCATCAGATCTGACCTTTCTAACAAGTGTATTTATGTCTTGAACACTCAAACGGTGTCTCTGATATCCAATCTGAGCTATTTGACAAATTAGCAAATCTTGTCAAAAAAATTTTTGGATGATTTTTGCTAATTTTCGGTATCAACCCCCATGACTGTTTTCAGGCCCCTGTAGCCACCAGGACCCCATTATATATCTCAGGTGATATGACAAGAGTGGCTAGGGCTCATTTCCAGGCTCCAGGTACACGTCTGACTCCTATTTGTGACATTTCGAGGTGTTTCGTGTCAAACTCATTTTTTCCATTATAGGCCATCAAAAATGGTGGAAAATGGAAAAAACAGCAAGGAACAGTTGCCTAATAACATCCTAAACATAATGTATATCTCCATAAATGTTTAAATCATTTTAACCTTTTCATGCATCACTAGTGATGCACACTAAATCTGAGACGCATCACTGGTGATGCATGGGAAAAGCTTGCTCAAAGTGCTCACTATTAGCGAGTTTTGCAAATTTTCAGTATCAACCCTAACGACTGTGGGTCTCTGTGGCCTCCAGGACCCTATATTATATCTCAGGTGATGAAGCAAGAGTGGCTAGGGCTCATTTCCAGCCTCCAGGTACATGTCTGACTCCCATTTCTGACATGTATTGGTGTTTGGTGTCAAACACATTTTTTCCATTATGGGCCATGGAGCTCAGAGTCACACCACATTTCGTGTTTTGGACCCAAGGACCCCATAGTATACCTCAGATGACATACCAGGATTGTCTAAGGGCCATTTCTGTCCTCCAGGGACGACTTTTTGAAGTTTTTGGATTTAAGGGGGCAAAGTCACTTCTTCCACCCAGCCCAAGGTGCGCAAAATCGGGTACGATATCAGGTTTTTCCCTTGGCTGGAAGCTAAAAAAAACTTCAGATAATACCAAAGGTAGACAGATCAAATGAAAGCATCAGATCTGACCTTTCTAACAAGTGTATTTATGTCTTGAACACTCAAACAGTGTCTCTGATATCCAATATGAGCTATTTGACAAATTAGCAAATCTTGTCAAAAAAATTTTTGGATGATTTTTGCTAATTTTCGGTATCAACCCCCATGACTGTTTTCAGGCCCCTGTAGCCACCAGGACCCCATTATATATCTCAGGTGATATGACAAGAGTGGCTAGGGCTCATTTCCAGGCTCCAGGTACACGTCTGACTCCTATTTGTGACATTTCGAGGTGTTTCGTGTCAAACTCATTTTTTCCATTATAGGCCATCAAAAATGGTGGAAAATGGAAAAAACAGCAAGGAACAGTTGCCTAATAACATCCTAAACATAATGTATATCTCCATAAATGTTTAAATCATTTTAACCTTTTCATGCATCACTAGTGATGCACACTAAATCTGAGACGCATCACTGGTGATGCATGGGAAAAGCTTGCTCAAAGTGCTCACTATTAGCGAGTTTTGCAAATTTTCAGTATCAACCCTAACGACTGTGGGTCTCTGTGGCCTCCAGGACCCTATATTATATCTCAGGTGATGAAGCAAGAGTGGCTAGGGCTCATTTCCAGCCTCCAGGTACATGTCTGACTCCCATTTCTGACATGTATTGGTGTTTGGTGTCAAACACATTTTTTCCATTATGGGCCATGGAGCTCAGAGTCACACCACATTTCGTGTTTTGGACCCAAGGACCCCATAGTATACCTCAGATGACATACCAGGATTGTCTAAGGGCCATTTCTGTCCTCCAGGGACGACTTTTTGAAGTTTTTGGATTTAAGGGGGCAAAGTCACTTCTTCCACCCAGCCCAAGGTGCGCAAAATCGGGTACGATATCAGGTTTTTCCCTTGGCTGGAAGCTAAAAAAAACTTCAGATAATACCAAAGGTAGACAGATCAAATGAAAGCATCAGATCTGACCTTTCTAACAAGTGTATTTATGTCTTGAACACTCAAACAGTGTCTCTGATATCCAATATGAGCTATTTGACAAATTAGCAAATCTTGTCAAAAAAATTTTTGGATGATTTTTGCTAATTTTCGGTATCAACCCCCATGACTGTTTTCAGGCCCCTGTAGCCACCAGGACCCCATTATATATCTCAGGTGATATGACAAGAGTGGCTAGGGCTCATTTCCAGGCTCCAGGTACACGTCTGACTCCTATTTGTGACATTTCGAGGTGTTTCGTGTCAAACTCATTTTTTCCATTATAGGCCATCAAAAATGGTGGAAAATGGAAAAAACAGCAAGGAACAGTTGCCTAATAACATCCTAAACATAATGTATATCTCCATAAATGTTTAAATCATTTTAACCTTTTCATGCATCACTAGTGATGCACACTAAATCTGAGACGCAGCACTGGTGATGCATTTGCATCACTAGTGATGCAAATGCATCACTGGTGATGCATGGGAAAAGCTTGCTCAAAGTGCTCACTATTAGCGAGTTTTGCAAATTTTCAGTATCAACCCTAACGACTGTGGGTCTCTGTGGCCTCCAGGACCCTATATTATATCTCAGGTGATGAAGCAAGAGTGGCTAGGGCTCATTTCCAGCCTCCAGGTACATGTCTGACTCCCATTTCTGACATGTATTGGTGTTTGGTGTCAAACACATTTTTTCCATTATGGGCCATGGAGCTCAGAGTCACACCACATTTCTTGTTTTGGACCCAAGGACCCCATAGTATACCTCAGATGACATACCAGGATTGTCTAAGGGCCATTTCTGTCCTCCAGGGACGACTTTTTGAAGTTTTTGGATTTAAGGGGGCAAAGTCACTTCTTCCACCCAGCCCAAGGTGCGCAAAATCGGGTACGATATCAGGTTTTTCCCTTGGCTGGAAGCTAAAAAAAACTTCAGATAATACCAAAGGTAGACAGATCAAATGAAAGCATCAGATCTGACCTTTCTAACAAGTGTATTTATGTCTTGAACACTCAAACGGTGTCTCTGATATCCAATCTGAGCTATTTGACAAATTAGCAAATCTTGGCAAAAAAATGTTTTGACAATTTTTGCTAATTTTCGGTATCAACCCTCATGACTGTTTTCAGGCCCCTGTAGCCACCAGGACCCCATTATGTATCTCAGGTGATATGACAAGAGTGGCTAGGGCTCATTTCCAGGCTCCAGGTACACGTCTGACTCGTATTTGTGACATTTCGAGGTGTTTCGTGTCAAACTCATTTTTTCCATGATAGGCCATCAAAAATGGTGGAAAATGGAAAAAACAGCAAGGAACAGTTGCCTAATAACATCCTAAACATAATGTATATCTCCATAAATGTTTAAATCATTTTAACCTTTTCATGCATCACTAGTGAAGCACACTAAATCTGAGACGCAGCACTGGTGATGCATTTGCATCACTAGTGATGCAAATGCATCAGTGGTGATGCATGGGAAAAGCTTGCTAAAAGTGCTCACTATTAGCGAGTTTTGCAAATTTTCATTATCAACCCTAATGACTGTTTGTGGGTCCCTTTGGCCACCAGGACCCTATATTATATCTCAGGTGATGAAGCAAGAGTGGCTAGGGCTCATTTCCAGGCTCCAGGTACATGTCTGACTCCCATTTCTGACATGTTGAGGTGTTTGGAGTCAAACTAATTTTTTCCATTATGTGCCATAGAGCTCAGAGTCACACCACATTTCTAGTTTTGGACCCAAGGACCCCATAGTATACCTCAGATGACATACCAGGAGTGTCTAAGACCCATTTCTGTCCTCCAGGGACGACTTTTTGAAGTTTTTGGATTTAAGGGGGCAAAGTCACTTCTTCCACCCAGCCCAAGGTGCGCAAAATCGGGTACGATATCAGGTTTTTCCCTTGGCTGGAAGCTAAAAAAAACTTCAGATAATACCAAAGGTAGACAGATCAAATGAAAGCATCAGATCTGACCTTTCTAACAAGTGTATTTATGTCTTGAACACTCAAACGGTGTCTCTGATATCCAATATGAGCTATTTGACAAATTAGCAAATCTTGTCAAAAAAATTTTTGGATGATTTTTGCTAATTTTCGGTATCAACCCCCATGACTGTTTTCAGGCCCCTGTAGCCACCAGGACCCCCTTATATATCTCAGGTGATATGACAAGAGTGGCTAGGGCTCATTTCCAGGCTCCAGGTACACGTCTGACTCCTATTTGTGACATTTCGAGGTGTTTCGTGTCAAACTCATTTTTTCCATTATAGGCCATCAAAAATGGTGGAAAATGGAAAAAACAGCAAGGAACAGTTGCCTAATAACATCCTAAACATAATGTATATCTCCATAAATGTTTAAATCATTTTAACCTTTTCATGCATCACTAGTGATGCACACTAAATCTGAGACGCATCACTGGTGATGCATGGGAAAAGCTTGCTCAAAGTGCTCACTATTAGCGAGTTTTGCAAATTTTCAGTATCAACCCTAATGACTGTGGGTCTCTGTGGCCTCCAGGACCCTATATTATATCTCAGGTGATGAAGCAAGAGTGGCTAGGGCTCATTTCCAGCCTCCAGGTACATGTCTGACTCCCATTTCTGACATGTATTGGTGTTTGGTGTCAAACACATTTTTTCCATTATGGGCCATGGAGCTCAGAGTCACACCACATTTCGTGTTTTGGACCCAAGGACCCCATAGTATACCTCAGATGACATACCAGGATTGTCTAAGGGCCATTTCTGTCCTCCAGGGACGACTTTTTGAAGTTTTTGGATTTAAGGGGGCAAAGTCACTTCTTCCACCCAGCCCAAGGTGCGCAAAATCGGGTACGATATCAGGTTTTTCCCTTGGCTGGAAGCTAAAAAAAACTTCAGATAATACCAAAGGTAGACAGATCAAATGAAAGCATCAGATCTGACCTTTCTAACAAGTGTATTTATGTCTTGAACACTCAAACAGTGTCTCTGATATCCAATATGAGCTATTTGACAAATTAGCAAATCTTGTCAAAAAATTTTTTGGATGATTTTTGCTAATTTTCGGTATCAACCCCCATGACTGTTTTCAGGCCCCTGTAGCCACCAGGACCCCATTATATATCTCAGGTGATATGACAAGAGTGGCTAGGGCTCATTTCCAGGCTCCAGGTACACGTCTGACTCCTATTTGTGACATTTCGAGGTGTTTCGTGTCAAACTCATTTTTTCCATTATAGGCCATCAAAAATGGTGGAAAATGGAAAAAACAGCAAGGAACAGTTGCCTAATAACATCCTAAACATAATGTATATCTCCATAAATGTTTAAATCATTTTAACCTTTTCATGCATCACTAGTGATGCACACTAAATCTGAGACGCATCACTGGTGATGCATGGGAAAAGCTTGCTCAAAGTGCTCACTATTAGCGAGTTTTGCAAATTTTCAGTATCAACCCTAACGACTGTGGGTCTCTGTGGCCTCCAGGACCCTATATTATATCTCAGGTGATGAAGCAAGAGTGGCTAGGGCTCATTTCCAGCCTCCAGGTACATGTCTGACTCCCATTTCTGACATGTATTGGTGTTTGGTGTCAAACACATTTTTTCCATTATGGGCCATGGAGCTCAGAGTCACACCACATTTCGTGTTTTGGACCCAAGGACCCCATAGTATACCTCAGATGACATACCAGGATTGTCTAAGGGCCATTTCTGTCCTCCAGGGACGACTTTTTGAAGTTTTTGGATTTAAGGGGGCAAAGTCACTTCTTCCACCCAGCCCAAGGTGCGCAAAATCGGGTACGATATCAGGTTTTTCCCTTGGCTGGAAGCTAAAAAAAACTTCAGATAATACCAAAGGTAGACAGATCAAATGAAAGCATCAGATCTGACCTTTCTAACAAGTGTATTTATGTCTTGAACACTCAAACAGTGTCTCTGATATCCAATATGAGCTATTTGACAAATTAGCAAATCTTGTCAAAAAAATTTTTGGATGATTTTTGCTAATTTTCGGTATCAACCCCCATGACTGTTTTCAGGCCCCTGTAGCCACCAGGACCCCATTATATATCTCAGGTGATATGACAAGAGTGGCTAGGGCTCATTTCCAGGCTCCAGGTACACGTCTGACTCCTATTTGTGACATTTCGAGGTGTTTCGTGTCAAACTCATTTTTTCCATTATAGGCCATCAAAAATGGTGGAAAATGGAAAAAACAGCAAGGAACAGTTGCCTAAAAACATCCTAAACATAATGTATATCTCCATAAATGTTTAAATCATTTTAACCTTTTCATGCATCACTAGTGATGCACACTAAATCTGAGACGCATCGCTGGTGATGCATGGGAAAAGCTTGCTCAAAGTGCTCACTATTAGCGAGTTTTGCAAATTTTCAGTATCAACCCTAACGACTGTGGGTCTCTGTGGCCTCCAGGACCCTATATTATATCTCAGGTGATGAAGCAAGAGTGGCTAGGGCTCATTTCCAGCCTCCAGGTACATGTCTGACTCCCATTTCTGACATGTATTGGTGTTTGGTGTCAAACACATTTTTTCCATTATGGGCCATGGAGCTCAGAGTCACACCACATTTCGTGTTTTGGACCCAAGGACCCCATAGTATACCTCAGATGACATACCAGGATTGTCTAAGGGCCATTTCTGTCCTCCAGGGACGACTTTTTGAAGTTTTTGGATTTAAGGGGGCAAAGTCACTTCTTCCACCCAGCCCAAGGTGCGCAAAATCGGGTACGATATCAGGTTTTTCCCTTGGCTGGAAGCTAAAAAAAACTTCAGATAATACCAAAGGTAGACAGATCAAATGAAAGCATCAGATCTGACCTTTCTAACAAGTGTATTTATGTCTTGAACACTCAAACAGTGTCTCTGATATCCAATATGAGCTATTTGACAAATTAGCAAATCTTGTCAAAAAAATTTTTGGATGATTTTTGCTAATTTTCGGTATCAACCCCCATGACTGTTTTCAGGCCCCTGTAGCCACCAGGACCCCATTATATATCTCAGGTGATATGACAAGAGTGGCTAGGGCTCATTTCCAGGCTCCAGGTACACGTCTGACTCCTATTTGTGACATTTCGAGGTGTTTCGTGTCAAACTCATTTTTTCCATTATAGGCCATCAAAAATGGTGGAAAATGGAAAAAACAGCAAGGAACAGTTGCCTAATAACATCCTAAACATAATGTATATCTCCATAAATGTTTAAATCATTTTAACCTTTTCATGCATCACTAGTGATGCACACTAAATCTGAGACGCATCACTGGTGATGCATGGGAAAAGCTTGCTCAAAGTGCTCACTATTAGCGAGTTTTGCAAATTTTCAGTATCAACCCTAACGACTGTGGGTCTCTGTGGCCTCCAGGACCCTATATTATATCTCAGGTGATGAAGCAAGAGTGGCTAGGGCTCATTTCCAGCCTCCAGGTACATGTCTGACTCCCATTTCTGACATGTATTGGTGTTTGGTGTCAAACACATTTTTTCCATTATGGGCCATGGAGCTCAGAGTCACACCACATCTCGTGTTTTGGACCCAAGGACCCCATAGTATACCTCAGATGACATACCAGGATTGTCTAAGGGACATTTCTGTCCTCCAGGGACGACTTTTTGAAGTTTTTGGATTTAAGGGGGCAAAGTCACTTCTTCCACCCAGCCCAAGGTGCGCAAAATCGGGTACGATATCAGGTTTTTCCCTTGGCTGGAAGCTAAAAAAAACTTCAGATAATACCAAAGGTAGACAGATCAAATGAAAGCATCAGATCTGACCTTTCTAACAAGTGTATTTATGTCTTGAACACTCAAACAGTGTCTCTGATATCCAATATGAGCTATTTGACAAATTAGCAAATCTTGTCAAAAAAATTTTTGGATGATTTTTGCTAATTTTCGGTATCAACCCCCATGACTGTTTTCAGGCCCCTGTAGCCACCAGGACCCCATTATATATCTCAGGTGATATGACAAGAGTGGCTAGGGCTCATTTCCAGGCTCCAGGTACACGTCTGACTCCTATTTGTGACATTTCGAGGTGTTTCGTGTCAAACTCATTTTTTCCATTATAGGCCATCAAAAATGGTGGAAAATGGAAAAAACAGCAAGGAACAGTTGCCTAATAACATCCTAAACATAATGTATATCTCCATAAATGTTTAAATCATTTTAACCTTTTCATGCATCACTAGTGATGCACACTAAATCTGAGACGCAGCACTGGTGATGCATTTGCATCACTAGTGATGCAAATGCATCACTGGTGATGCATGGGAAAAGCTTGCTCAAAGTGCTCACTATTAGCGAGTTTTGCAAATTTTCAGTATCAACCCTAACGACTGTGGGTCTCTGTGGCCTCCAGGACCCTATATTATATCTCAGGTGATGAAGCAAGAGTGGCTAGGGCTCATTTCCAGCCTCCAGGTACATGTCTGACTCCCATTTCTGACATGTATTGGTGTTTGGTGTCAAACACATTTTTTCCATTATGGGCCATGGAGCTCAGAGTCACACCACATTTCTTGTTTTGGACCCAAGGACCCCATAGTATACCTCAGATGACATACCAGGATTGTCTAAGGGCCATTTCTGTCCTCCAGGGACGACTTTTTGAAGTTTTTGGATTTAAGGGGGCAAAGTCACTTCTTCCACCCAGCCCAAGGTGCGCAAAATCGGGTACGATATCAGGTTTTTCCCTTGGCTGGAAGCTAAAAAAAACTTCAGATAATACCAAAGGTAGACAGATCAAATGAAAGCATCAGATCTGACCTTTCTAACAAGTGTATTTATGTCTTGAACACTCAAACGGTGTCTCTGATATCCAATCTGAGCTATTTGACAAATTAGCAAATCTTGGCAAAAAAATGTTTTGACAATTTTTGCTAATTTTCGGTATCAACCCTCATGACTGTTTTCAGGCCCCTGTAGCCACCAGGACCCCATTATGTATCTCAGGTGATATGACAAGAGTGGCTAGGGCTCATTTCCAGGCTCCAGGTACACGTCTGACTCGTATTTGTGACATTTCGAGGTGTTTCGTGTCAAACTCATTTTTTCCATGATAGGCCATCAAAAATGGTGGAAAATGGAAAAAACAGCAAGGAACAGTTGCCTAATAACATCCTAAACATAATGTATATCTCCATAAATGTTTAAATCATTTTAACCTTTTCATGCATCACTAGTGAAGCACACTAAATCTGAGACGCAGCACTGGTGATGCATTTGCATCACTAGTGATGCAAATGCATCAGTGGTGATGCATGGGAAAAGCTTGCTAAAAGTGCTCACTATTAGCGAGTTTTGCAAATTTTCATTATCAACCCTAATGACTGTTTGTGGGTCCCTTTGGCCACCAGGACCCTATATTATATCTCAGGTGATGAAGCAAGAGTGGCTAGGGCTCATTTCCAGGCTCCAGGTACATGTCTGACTCCCATTTCTGACATGTTGAGGTGTTTGGAGTCAAACTAATTTTTTCCATTATGTGCCATAGAGCTCAGAGTCACACCACATTTCTAGTTTTGGACCCAAGGACCCCATAGTATACCTCAGATGACATACCAGGAGTGCCTAAGACCCATTTCTGTCCTCCAGGGACGACTTTTTGAAGTTTTTGGATTTAAGGGGGCAAAGTCACTTCTTCCACCCAGCCCAAGGTGCGCAAAATCGGGTACGATATCAGGTTTTTCCCTTGGCTGGAAGCTAAAAAAAACTTCAGATAATACCAAAGGTAGACAGATCAAATGAAAGCATCAGATCTGACCTTTCTAACAAGTGTATTTATGTCTTGAACACTCAAACGGTGTCTCTGATATCCAATATGAGCTATTTGACAAATTAGCAAATCTTGTCAAAAAAAGTTTTGGATGATTTTTGCTAATTTTCGGTATCAACCCCCATGACTGTTTTCAGGCCCCTGTAGCCACCAGGACCCCCTTATATATCTCAGGTGATATGACAAGAGTGGCTAGGGCTCATTTCCAGGCTCCAGGTACACGTCTGACTCCTATTTGTGACATTTCGAGGTGTTTCGTGTCAAACTCATTTTTTCCATTATAGGCCATCAAAAATGGTGGAAAATGGAAAAAACAGCAAGGAACAGTTGCCTAATAACATCCTAAACATAATGTATATCTCCATAAATGTTTAAATCATTTTAACCTTTTCATGCATCACTAGTGATGCACACTAAATCTGAGACGCATCACTGGTGATGCATGGGAAAAGCTTGCTCAAAGTGCTCACTATTAGCGAGTTTTGCAAATTTTCAGTATCAACCCTAACGACTGTGGGTCTCTGTGGCCTCCAGGACCCTATATTATATCTCAGGTGATGAAGCAAGAGTGGCTAGGGCTCATTTCCAGCCTCCAGGTACATGTCTGACTCCCATTTCTGACATGTATTGGTGTTTGGTGTCAAACACATTTTTTCCATTATGGGCCATGGAGCTCAGAGTCACACCACATTTCGTGTTTTGGACCCAAGGACCCCATAGTATACCTCAGATGACATACCAGGATTGTCTAAGGGCCATTTCTGTCCTCCAGGGACGACTTTTTGAAGTTTTTGGATTTAAGGGGGCAAAGTCACTTCTTCCACCCAGCCCAAGGTGCGCAAAATCGGGTACGATATCAGGTTTTTCCCTTGGCTGGAAGCTAAAAAAAACTTCAGATAATACCAAAGGTAGACAGATCAAATGAAAGCATCAGATCTGACCTTTCTAACAAGTGTATTTATGTCTTGAACACTCAAACAGTGTCTCTGATATCCAATATGAGCTATTTGACAAATTAGCAAATCTTGTCAAAAAAATTTTTGGATGATTTTTGCTAATTTTCGGTATCAACCCCCATGACTGTTTTCAGGCCCCTGTAGCCACCAGGACCCCATTATATATCTCAGGTGATATGACAAGAGTGGCTAGGGCTCATTTCCAGGCTCCAGGTACACGTCTGACTCCTATTTGTGACATTTCGAGGTGTTTCGTGTCAAACTCATTTTTTCCATTATAGGCCATCAAAAATGGTGGAAAATGGAAAAAACAGCAAGGAACAGTTGCCTAATAACATCCTAAACATAATGTATATCTCCATAAATGTTTAAATCATTTTAACCTTTTCATGCATCACTAGTGATGCACACTAAATCTGAGACGCATCACTGGTGATGCATGGGAAAAGCTTGCTCAAAGTGCTCACTATTAGCGAGTTTTGCAAATTTTCAGTATCAACCCTAACGACTGTGGGTCTCTGTGGCCTCCAGGACCCTATATTATATCTCAGGTGATGAAGCAAGAGTGGCTAGGGCTCATTTCCAGCCTCCAGGTACATGTCTGACTCCCATTTCTGACATGTATTGGTGTTTGGTGTCAAACACATTTTTTCCATTATGGGCCATGGAGCTCAGAGTCACACCACATTTCGTGTTTTGGACCCAAGGACCCCATAGTATACCTCAGATGACATACCAGGATTGTCTAAGGGCCATTTCTGTCCTCCAGGGACGACTTTTTGAAGTTTTTGGATTTAAGGGGGCAAAGTCACTTCTTCCACCCAGCCCAAGGTGCGCAAAATCGGGTACGATATCAGGTTTTTCCCTTGGCTGGAAGCTAAAAAAAACTTCAGATAATACCAAAGGTAGACAGATCAAATGAAAGCATCAGATCTGACCTTTCTAACAAGTGTATTTATGTCTTGAACACTCAAACAGTGTCTCTGATATCCAATATGAGCTATTTGACAAATTAGCAAATCTTGTCAAAAAAATTTTTGGATGATTTTTGCTAATTTTCGGTATCAACCCCCATGACTGTTTTCAGGCCCCTGTAGCCACCAGGACCCCATTATATATCTCAGGTGATATGACAAGAGTGGCTAGGGCTCATTTCCAGGCTCCAGGTACACGTCTGACTCCTATTTGTGACATTTCGAGGTGTTTCGTGTCAAACTCATTTTTTCCATTATAGGCCATCAAAAATGGTGGAAAATGGAAAAAACAGCAAGGAACAGTTGCCTAATAACATCCTAAACATAATGTATATCTCCATAAATGTTTAAATCATTTTAACCTTTTCATGCATCACTAGTGATGCACACTAAATCTGAGACGCATCACTGGTGATGCATGGGAAAAGCTTGCTCAAAGTGCTCACTATTAGCGAGTTTTGCAAATTTTCAGTATCAACCCTAACGACTGTGGGTCTCTGTGGCCTCCAGGACCCTATATTATATCTCAGGTGATGAAGCAAGAGTGGCTAGGGCTCATTTCCAGCCTCCAGGTACATGTCTGACTCCCATTTCTGACATGTATTGGTGTTTGGTGTCAAACACATTTTTTCCATTATGGGCCATGGAGCTCAGAGTCACACCACATTTCGTGTTTTGGACCCAAGGACCCCATAGTATACCTCAGATGACATACCAGGATTGTCTAAGGGCCATTTCTGTCCTCCAGGGACGACTTTTTGAAGTTTTTGGATTTAAGGGGGCAAAGTCACTTCTTCCACCCAGCCCAAGGTGCGCAAAATCGGGTACGATATCAGGTTTTTCCCTTGGCTGGAAGCTAAAAAAAACTTCAGATAATACCAAAGGTAGACAGATCAAATGAAAGCATCAGATCTGACCTTTCTAACAAGTGTATTTATGTCTTGAACACTCAAACAGTGTCTCTGATATCCAATATGAGCTATTTGACAAATTAGCAAATCTTGTCAAAAAAATTTTTGGATGATTTTTGCTAATTTTCGGTATCAACCCCCATGACTGTTTTCAGGCCCCTGTAGCCACCAGGACCCCATTATATATCTCAGGTGATATGACAAGAGTGGCTAGGGCTCATTTCCAGGCTCCAGGTACACGTCTGACTCCTATTTGTGACATTTCGAGGTGTTTCGTGTCAAACTCATTTTTTCCATTATAGGCCATCAAAAATGGTGGAAAATGGAAAAAACAGCAAGGAACAGTTGCCTAATAACATCCTAAACATAATGTATATCTCCATAAATGTTTAAATCATTTTAACCTTTTCATGCATCACTAGTGATGCACACTAAATCTGAGACGCATCACTGGTGATGCATGGGAAAAGCTTGCTCAAAGTGCTCACTATTAGCGAGTTTTGCAAATTTTCAGTATCAACCCTAACGACTGTGGGTCTCTGTGGCCTCCAGGACCCTATATTATATCTCAGGTGATGAAGCAAGAGTGGCTAGGGCTCATTTCCAGCCTCCAGGTACATGTCTGACTCCCATTTCTGACATGTATTGGTGTTTGGTGTCAAACACATTTTTTCCATTATGGGCCATGGAGCTCAGAGTCACACCACATTTCGTGTTTTGGACCCAAGGACCCCATAGTATACCTCAGATGACATACCAGGATTGTCTAAGGGCCATTTCTGTCCTCCAGGGACGACTTTTTGAAGTTTTTGGATTTAAGGGGGCAAAGTCACTTCTTCCACCCAGCCCAAGGTGCGCAAAATCGGGTACGATATCAGGTTTTTCCCTTGGCTGGAAGCTAAAAAAAACTTCAGATAATACCAAAGGTAGACAGATCAAATGAAAGCATCAGATCTGACCTTTCTAACAAGTGTATTTATGTCTTGAACACTCAAACAGTGTCTCTGATATCCAATATGAGCTATTTGACAAATTAGCAAATCTTGTCAAAAAAATTTTTGGATGATTTTTGCTAATTTTCGGTATCAACCCCCATGACTGTTTTCAGGCCCCTGTAGCCACCAGGACCCCATTATATATCTCAGGTGATATGACAAGAGTGGCTAGGGCTCATTTCCAGGCTCCAGGTACACGTCTGACTCCTATTTGTGACATTTCGAGGTGTTTCGTGTCAAACTCATTTTTTCCATTATAGGCCATCAAAAATGGTGGAAAATGGAAAAAACAGCAAGGAACAGTTGCCTAATAACATCCTAAACATAATGTATATCTCCATAAATGTTTAAATCATTTTAACCTTTTCATGCATCACTAGTGATGCACACTAAATCTGAGACGCAGCACTGGTGATGCATTTGCATCACTAGTGATGCAAATGCATCACTGGTGATGCATGGGAAAAGCTTGCTCAAAGTGCTCACTATTAGCGAGTTTTGCAAATTTTCAGTATCAACCCTAACGACTGTGGGTCTCTGTGGCCTCCAGGACCCTATATTATATCTCAGGTGATGAAGCAAGAGTGGCTAGGGCTCATTTCCAGCCTCCAGGTACATGTCTGACTCCCATTTCTGACATGTATTGGTGTTTGGTGTCAAACACATTTTTTCCATTATGGGCCATGGAGCTCAGAGTCACACCACATTTCTTGTTTTGGACCCAAGGACCCCATAGTATACCTCAGATGACATACCAGGATTGTCTAAGGGCCATTTCTGTCCTCCAGGGACGACTTTTTGAAGTTTTTGGATTTAAGGGGGCAAAGTCACTTCTTCCACCCAGCCCAAGGTGCGCAAAATCGGGTACGATATCAGGTTTTTCCCTTGGCTGGAAGCTAAAAAAAACTTCAGATAATACCAAAGGTAGACAGATCAAATGAAAGCATCAGATCTGACCTTTCTAACAAGTGTATTTATGTCTTGAACACTCAAACGGTGTCTCTGATATCCATTCTGAGCTATTTGACAAATTAGCAAATCTTGGCAAAAAAATGTTTTGACAATTTTTGCTAATTTTCGGTATCAACCCTCATGACTGTTTTCAGGCCCCTGTAGCCACCAGGACCCCATTATGTATCTCAGGTGATATGACAAGAGTGGCTAGGGCTCATTTCCAGGCTCCAGGTACACGTCTGACTCGTATTTGTGACATTTCGAGGTGTTTCGTGTCAAACTCATTTTTTCCATGATAGGCCATCAAAAATGGTGGAAAATGGAAAAAACAGCAAGGAACAGTTGCCTAATAACATCCTAAACATAATGTATATCTCCATAAATGTTTAAATCATTTTAACCTTTTCATGCATCACTAGTGAAGCACACTAAATCTGAGACGCAGCACTGGTGATGCATTTGCATCACTAGTGATGCAAATGCATCAGTGGTGATGCATGGGAAAAGCTTGCTAAAAGTGCTCACTATTAGCGAGTTTTGCAAATTTTCATTATCAACCCTAATGACTGTTTGTGGGTCCCTTTGGCCACCAGGACCCTATATTATATCTCAGGTGATGAAGCAAGAGTGGCTAGGGCTCATTTCCAGGCTCCAGGTACATGTCTGACTCCCATTTCTGACATGTTGAGGTGTTTGGAGTCAAACTAATTTTTTCCATTATGTGCCATAGAGCTCAGAGTCACACCACATTTCTAGTTTTGGACCCAAGGACCCCATAGTATACCTCAGATGACATACCAGGAGTGTCTAAGACCCATTTCTGTCCTCCAGGGACGACTTTTTGAAGTTTTTGGATTTAAGGGGGCAAAGTCACTTCTTCCACCCAGCCCAAGGTGCGCAAAATCGGGTACGATATCAGGTTTTTCCCTTGGCTGGAAGCTAAAAAAAACTTCAGATAATACCAAAGGTAGACAGATCAAATGAAAGCATCAGATCTGACCTTTCTAACAAGTGTATTTATGTCTTGAACACTCAAACGGTGTCTCTGATATCCAATATGAGCTATTTGACAAATTAGCAAATCTTGTCAAAAACATTTTTGGATGATTTTTGCTAATTTTCGGTATCAACCCCCATGACTGTTTTCAGGCCCCTGTAGCCACCAGGACCCCCTTATATATCTCAGGTGATATGACAAGAGTGGCTAGGGCTCATTTCCAGGCTCCAGGTACACGTCTGACTCCTATTTGTGACATTTCGAGGTGTTTCGTGTCAAACTCATTTTTTCCATTATAGGCCATCAAAAATGGTGGAAAATGGAAAAAACAGCAAGGAACAGTTGCCTAATAACATCCTAAACATAATGTATATCTCCATAAATGTTTAAATCATTTTAACCTTTTCATGCATCACTAGTGATGCACACTAAATCTGAGACGCATCACTGGTGATGCATGGGAAAAGCTTGCTCAAAGTGCTCACTATTAGCGAGTTTTGCAAATTTTCAGTATCAACCCTAATGACTGTGGGTCTCTGTGGCCTCCAGGACCCTATATTATATCTCAGGTGATGAAGCAAGAGTGGCTAGGGCTCATTTCCAGCCTCCAGGTACATGTCTGACTCCCATTTCTGACATGTATTGGTGTTTGGTGTCAAACACATTTTTTCCATTATGGGCCATGGAGCTCAGAGTCACACCACATTTCGTGTTTTGGACCCAAGGACCCCATAGTATACCTCAGATGACATACCAGGATTGTCTAAGGGCCATTTCTGTCCTCCAGGGACGACTTTTTGAAGTTTTTGGATTTAAGGGGGCAAAGTCACTTCTTCCACCCAGCCCAAGGTGCGCAAAATCGGGTACGATATCAGGTTTTTCCCTTGGCTGGAAGCTAAAAAAAACTTCAGATAATACCAAAGGTAGACAGATCAAATGAAAGCATCAGATCTGACCTTTCTAACAAGTGTATTTATGTCTTGAACACTCAAACAGTGTCTCTGATATCCAATATGAGCTATTTGACAAATTAGCAAATCTTGTCAAAAAATTTTTTGGATGATTTTTGCTAATTTTCGGTATCAACCCCCATGACTGTTTTCAGGCCCCTGTAGCCACCAGGACCCCATTATATATCTCAGGTGATATGACAAGAGTGGCTAGGGCTCATTTCCAGGCTCCAGGTACACGTCTGACTCCTATTTGTGACATTTCGAGGTGTTTCGTGTCAAACTCATTTTTTCCATTATAGGCCATCAAAAATGGTGGAAAATGGAAAAAACAGCAAGGAACAGTTGCCTAATAACATCCTGAACATAATGTATATCTCCATAAATGTTTAAATCATTTTAACCTTTTCATGCATCACTAGTGATGCACACTAAATCTGAGACGCATCACTGGTGATGCATGGGAAAAGCTTGCTCAAAGTGCTCACTATTAGCGAGTTTTGCAAATTTTCAGTATCAACCCTAACGACTGTGGGTCTCTGTGGCCTCCAGGACCCTATATTATATCTCAGGTGATGAAGCAAGAGTGGCTAGGGCTCATTTCCAGCCTCCAGGTACATGTCTGACTCCCATTTCTGACATGTATTGGTGTTTGGTGTCAAACACATTTTTTCCATTATGGGCCATGGAGCTCAGAGTCACACCACATTTCGTGTTTTGGACCCAAGGACCCCATAGTATACCTCAGATGACATACCAGGATTGTCTAAGGGCCATTTCTGTCCTCCAGGGACGACTTTTTGAAGTTTTTGGATTTAAGGGGGCAAAGTCACTTCTTCCACCCAGCCCAAGGTGCGCAATATCGGGTACGATATCAGGTTTTTCCCTTGGCTGGAAGCTAAAAAAAACTTCAGATAATACCAAAGGTAGACAGATCAAATGAAAGCATCAGATCTGACCTTTCTAACAAGTGTATTTATGTCTTGAACACTCAAACAGTGTCTCTGATATCCAATATGAGCTATTTGACAAATTAGCAAATCTTGTCAAAAAAATTTTTGGATGATTTTTGCTAATTTTCGGTATCAACCCCCATGACTGTTTTCAGGCCCCTGTAGCCACCAGGACCCCATTATATATCTCAGGTGATATGACAAGAGTGGCTAGGGCTCATTTCCAGGCTCCAGGTACACGTCTGACTCCTATTTGTGACATTTCGAGGTGTTTCGTGTCAAACTCATTTTTTCCATTATAGGCCATCAAAAATGGTGGAAAATGGAAAAAACAGCAAGGAACAGTTGCCTAAAAACATCCTAAACATAATGTATATCTCCATAAATGTTTAAATCATTTTAACCTTTTCATGCATCACTAGTGATGCACACTAAATCTGAGACGCATCACTGGTGATGCATGGGAAAAGCTTGCTCAAAGTGCTCACTATTAGCGAGTTTTGCAAATTTTCAGTATCAACCCTAACGACTGTGGGTCTCTGTGGCCTCCAGGACCCTATATTATATCTCAGGTGATGAAGCAAGAGTGGCTAGGGCTCATTTCCAGCCTCCAGGTACATGTCTGACTCCCATTTCTGACATGTATTGGTGTTTGGTGTCAAACACATTTTTTCCATTATGGGCCATGGAGCTCAGAGTCACACCACATTTCGTGTTTTGGACCCAAGGACCCCATAGTATACCTCAGATGACATACCAGGATTGTCTAAGGGCCATTTCTGTCCTCCAGGGACGACTTTTTGAAGTTTTTGGATTTAAGGGGGCAAAGTCACTTCTTCCACCCAGCCCAAGGTGCGCAAAATCGGGTACGATATCAGGTTTTTCCCTTGGCTGGAAGCTAAAAAAAACTTCAGATAATACCAAAGGTAGACAGATCAAATGAAAGCATCAGATCTGACCTTTCTAACAAGTGTATTTATGTCTTGAACACTCAAACAGTGTCTCTGATATCCAATATGAGCTATTTGACAAATTAGCAAATCTTGTCAAAAAAATTTTTGGATGATTTTTGCTAATTTTCGGTATCAACCCCCATGACTGTTTTCAGGCCCCTGTAGCCACCAGGACCCCATTATATATCTCAGGTGATATGACAAGAGTGGCTAGGGCTCATTTCCAGGCTCCAGGTACACGTCTGACTCCTATTTGTGACATTTCGAGGTGTTTCGTGTCAAACTCATTTTTTCCATTATAGGCCATCAAAAATGGTGGAAAATGGAAAAAACAGCAAGGAACAGTTGCCTAATAACATCCTAAACATAATGTATATCTCCATAAATGTTTAAATCATTTTAACCTTTTCATGCATCACTAGTGATGCACACTAAATCTGAGACGCATCACTGGTGATGCATGGGAAAAGCTTGCTCAAAGTGCTCACTATTAGCGAGTTTTGCAAATTTTCAGTATCAACCCTAACGACTGTGGGTCTCTGTGGCCTCCAGGACCCTATATTATATCTCAGGTGATGAAGCAAGAGTGGCTAGGGCTCATTTCCAGCCTCCAGGTACATGTCTGACTCCCATTTCTGACATGTATTGGTGTTTGGTGTCAAACACATTTTTTCCATTATGGGCCATGGAGCTCAGAGTCACACCACATTTCGTGTTTTGGACCCAAGGACCCCATAGTATACCTCAGATGACATACCAGGATTGTCTAAGGGACATTTCTGTCCTCCAGGGACGACTTTTTGAAGTTTTTGGATTTAAGGGGGCAAAGTCACTTCTTCCACCCAGCCCAAGGTGCGCAAAATCGGGTACGATATCAGGTTTTTCCCTTGGCTGGAAGCTAAAAAAAACTTCAGATAATACCAAAGGTAGACAGATGAAATGAAAGCATCAGATCTGACCTTTCTAACAAGTGTATTTATGTCTTGAACACTCAAACAGTGTCTCTGATATCCAATATGAGCTATTTGACAAATTAGCAAATCTTGTCAAAAAAATTTTTGGATGATTTTTGCTAATTTTCGGTATCAACCCCCATGACTGTTTTCAGGCCCCTGTAGCCACCAGGACCCCATTATATATCTCAGGTGATATGACAAGAGTGGCTAGGGCTCATTTCCAGGCTCCAGGTACACGTCTGACTCCTATTTGTGACATTTCGAGGTGTTTCGTGTCAAACTCATTTTTTCCATTATAGGCCATCAAAAATGGTGGAAAATGGAAAAAACAGCAAGGAACAGTTGCCTAATAACATCCTAAACATAATGTATATCTCCATAAATGTTTAAATCATTTTAACCTTTTCATGCATCACTAGTGATGCACACTAAATCTGAGACGCAGCACTGGTGATGCATTTGCATCACTAGTGATGCAAATGCATCACTGGTGATGCATGGGAAAAGCTTGCTCAAAGTGCTCACTATTAGCGAGTTTTGCAAATTTTCAGTATCAACCCTAACGACTGTGGGTCTCTGTGGCCTCCAGGACCCTATATTATATCTCAGGTGATGAAGCAAGAGTGGCTAGGGCTCATTTCCAGCCTCCAGGTACATGTCTGACTCCCATTTCTGACATGTATTGGTGTTTGGTGTCAAACACATTTTTTCCATTATGGGCCATGGAGCTCAGAGTCACACCACATTTCTTGTTTTGGACCCAAGGACCCCATAGTATACCTCAGATGACATACCAGGATTGTCTAAGGGCCATTTCTGTCCTCCAGGGACGACTTTTTGAAGTTTTTGGATTTAAGGGGGCAAAGTCACTTCTTCCACCCAGCCCAAGGTGCGCAAAATCGGGTACGATATCAGGTTTTTCCCTTGGCTGGAAGCTAAAAAAAACTTCAGATAATACCAAAGGTAGACAGATCAAATGAAAGCATCAGATCTGACCTTTCTAACAAGTGTATTTATGTCTTGAACACTCAAACGGTGTCTCTGATATCCAATCTGAGCTATTTGACAAATTAGCAAATCTTGGCAAAAAAATGTTTTGACAATTTTTGCTAATTTTCGGTATCAACCCTCATGACTGTTTTCAGGCCCCTGTAGCCACCAGGACCCCATTATGTATCTCAGGTGATATGACAAGAGTGGCTAGGGCTCATTTCCAGGCTCCAGGTACACGTCTGACTCGTATTTGTGACATTTCGAGGTGTTTCGTGTCAAACTCATTTTTTCCATGATAGGCCATCAAAAATGGTGGAAAATGGAAAAAACAGCAAGGAACAGTTGCCTAATAACATCCTAAACATAATGTATATCTCCATAAATGTTTAAATCATTTTAACCTTTTCATGCATCACTAGTGAAGCACACTAAATCTGAGACGCAGCACTGGTGATGCATTTGCATCACTAGTGATGCAAATGCATCAGTGGTGATGCATGGGAAAAGCTTGCTAAAAGTGCTCACTATTAGCGAGTTTTGCAAATTTTCATTATCAACCCTAATGACTGTTTGTGGGTCCCTTTGGCCACCAGGACCCTATATTATATCTCAGGTGATGAAGCAAGAGTGGCTAGGGCTCATTTCCAGGCTCCAGGTACATGTCTGACTCCCATTTCTGACATGTTGAGGTGTTTGGAGTCAAACTAATTTTTTCCATTATGTGCCATAGAGCTCAGAGTCACACCACATTTCTAGTTTTGGACCCAAGGACCCCATAGTATACCTCAGATGACATACCAGGAGTGTCTAAGACCCATTTCTGTCCTCCAGGGACGACTTTTTGAAGTTTTTGGATTTAAGGGGGCAAAGTCACTTCTTCCACCCAGCCCAAGGTGCGCAAAATCGGGTACGATATCAGGTTTTTCCCTTGGCTGGAAGCTAAAAAAAACTTCAGATAATACCAAAGGTAGACAGATCAAATGAAAGCATCAGATCTGACCTTTCTAACAAGTGTATTTATGTCTTGAACACTCAAACGGTGTCTCTGATATCCAATATGAGCTATTTGACAAATTAGCAAATCTTGTCAAAAAAAGTTTTGGATGATTTTTGCTAATTTTCGGTATCAACCCCCATGACTGTTTTCAGGCCCCTGTAGCCACCAGGACCCCCTTATATATCTCAGGTGATATGACAAGAGTGGCTAGGGCTCATTTCCAGGCTCCAGGTACACGTCTGACTCCTATTTGTGACATTTCGAGGTGTTTCGTGTCAAACTCATTTTTTCCATTATAGGCCATCAAAAATGGTGGAAAATGGAAAAAACAGCAAGGAACAGTTGCCTAATAACATCCTAAACATAATGTATATCTCCATAAATGTTTAAATCATTTTAACCTTTTCATGCATCACTAGTGATGCACACTAAATCTGAGACGCATCACTGGTGATGCATGGGAAAAGCTTGCTCAAAGTGCTCACTATTAGCGAGTTTTGCAAATTTTCAGTATCAACCCTAATGACTGTGGGTCTCTGTGGCCTCCAGGACCCTATATTATATCTCAGGTGATGAAGCAAGAGTGGCTAGGGCTCATTTCCAGCCTCCAGGTACATGTCTGACTCCCATTTCTGACATGTATTGGTGTTTGGTGTCAAACACATTTTTTCCATTATGGGCCATGGAGCTCAGAGTCACACCACATTTCGTGTTTTGGACCCAAGGACCCCATAGTATACCTCAGATGACATACCAGGATTGTCTAAGGGCCATTTCTGTCCTCCAGGGACGACTTTTTGAAGTTTTTGGATTTAAGGGGGCAAAGTCACTTCTTCCACCCAGCCCAAGGTGCGCAAAATCGGGTACGATATCAGGTTTTTCCCTTGGCTGGAAGCTAAAAAAAACTTCAGATAATACCAAAGGTAGACAGATCAAATGAAAGCATCAGATCTGACCTTTCTAACAAGTGTATTTATGTCTTGAACACTCAAACAGTGTCTCTGATATCCAATATGAGCTATTTGACAAATTAGCAAATCTTGTCAAAAAATTTTTTGGATGATTTTTGCTAATTTTCGGTATCAACCCCCATGACTGTTTTCAGGCCCCTGTAGCCACCAGGACCCCATTATATATCTCAGGTGATATGACAAGAGTGGCTAGGGCTCATTTCCAGGCTCCAGGTACACGTCTGACTCCTATTTGTGACATTTCGAGGTGTTTCGTGTCAAACTCATTTTTTCCATTATAGGCCATCAAAAATGGTGGAAAATGGAAAAAACAGCAAGGAACAGTTGCCTAATAACATCCTAAACATAATGTATATCTCCATAAATGTTTAAATCATTTTAACCTTTTCATGCATCACTAGTGATGCACACTAAATCTGAGACGCATCACTGGTGATGCATGGGAAAAGCTTGCTCAAAGTGCTCACTATTAGCGAGTTTTGCAAATTTTCAGTATCAACCCTAACGACTGTGGGTCTCTGTGGCCTCCAGGACCCTATATTATATCTCAGGTGATGAAGCAAGAGTGGCTAGGGCTCATTTCCAGCCTCCAGGTACATGTCTGACTCCCATTTCTGACATGTATTGGTGTTTGGTGTCAAACACATTTTTTCCATTATGGGCCATGGAGCTCAGAGTCACACCACATTTCGTGTTTTGGACCCAAGGACCCCATAGTATACCTCAGATGACATACCAGGATTGTCTAAGGGCCATTTCTGTCCTCCAGGGACGACTTTTTGAAGTTTTTGGATTTAAGGGGGCAAAGTCACTTCTTCCACCCAGCCCAAGGTGCGCAAAATCGGGTACGATATCAGGTTTTTCCCTTGGCTGGAAGCTAAAAAAAACTTCAGATAATACCAAAGGTAGACAGATCAAATGAAAGCATCAGATCTGACCTTTCTAACAAGTGTATTTATGTCTTGAACACTCAAACAGTGTCTCTGATATCCAATATGAGCTATTTGACAAATTAGCAAATCTTGTCAAAAAAATTTTTGGATGATTTTTGCTAATTTTCGGTATCAACCCCCATGACTGTTTTCAGGCCCCTGTAGCCACCAGGACCCCATTATATATCTCAGGTGATATGACAAGAGTGGCTAGGGCTCATTTCCAGGCTCCAGGTACACGTCTGACTCCTATTTGTGACATTTCGAGGTGTTTCGTGTCAAACTCATTTTTTCCATTATAGGCCATCAAAAATGGTGGAAAATGGAAAAAACAGCAAGGAACAGTTGCCTAATAACATCCTAAACATAATGTATATCTCCATAAATGTTTAAATCATTTTAACCTTTTCATGCATCACTAGTGATGCACACTAAATCTGAGACGCATCACTGGTGATGCATGGGAAAAGCTTGCTCAAAGTGCTCACTATTAGCGAGTTTTGCAAATTTTCAGTATCAACCCTAACGACTGTGGGTCTCTGTGGCCTCCAGGACCCTATATTATATCTCAGGTGATGAAGCAAGAGTGGCTAGGGCTCATTTCCAGCCTCCAGGTACATGTCTGACTCCCATTTCTGACATGTATTGGTGTTTGGTGTCAAACACATTTTTTCCATTATGGGCCATGGAGCTCAGAGTCACACCACATTTCGTGTTTTGGACCCAAGGACCCCATAGTATACCTCAGATGACATACCAGGATTGTCTAAGGGCCATTTCTGTCCTCCAGGGACGACTTTTTGAAGTTTTTGGATTTAAGGGGGCAAAGTCACTTCTTCCACCCAGCCCAAGGTGCGCAAAATCGGGTACGATATCAGGTTTTTCCCTTGGCTGGAAGCTAAAAAAAACTTCAGATAATACCAAAGGTAGACAGATCAAATGAAAGCATCAGATCTGACCTTTCTAACAAGTGTATTTATGTCTTGAACACTCAAACAGTGTCTCTGATATCCAATATGAGCTATTTGACAAATTAGCAAATCTTGTCAAAAAAATTTTTGGATGATTTTTGCTAATTTTCGGTATCAACCCCCATGACTGTTTTCAGGCCCCTGTAGCCACCAGGACCCCATTATATATCTCAGGTGATATGACAAGAGTGGCTAGGGCTCATTTCCAGGCTCCAGGTACACGTCTGACTCCTATTTGTGACATTTCGAGGTGTTTCGTGTCAAACTCATTTTTTCCATTATAGGCCATCAAAAATGGTGGAAAATGGAAAAAACAGCAAGGAACAGTTGCCTAATAACATCCTAAACATAATGTATATCTCCATAAATGTTTAAATCATTTTAACCTTTTCATGCATCACTAGTGATGCACACTAAATCTGAGACGCATCACTGGTGATGCATGGGAAAAGCTTGCTCAAAGTGCTCACTATTAGCGAGTTTTGCAAATTTTCAGTATCAACCCTAACGACTGTGGGTCTCTGTGGCCTCCAGGACCCTATATTATATCTCAGGTGATGAAGCAAGAGTGGCTAGGGCTCATTTCCAGCCTCCAGGTACATGTCTGACTCCCATTTCTGACATGTATTGGTGTTTGGTGTCAAACACATTTTTTCCATTATGGGCCATGGAGCTCAGAGTCACACCACATTTCGTGTTTTGGACCCAAGGACCCCATAGTATACCTCAGATGACATACCAGGATTGTCTAAGGGCCATTTCTGTCCTCCAGGGACGACTTTTTGAAGTTTTTGGATTTAAGGGGGCAAAGTCACTTCTTCCACCCAGCCCAAGGTGCGCAAAATCGGGTACGATATCAGGTTTTTCCCTTGGCTGGAAGCTAAAAAAAACTTCAGATAATACCAAAGGTAGACAGATCAAATGAAAGCATCAGATCTGACCTTTCTAACAAGTGTATTTATGTCTTGAACACTCAAACAGTGTCTCTGATATCCAATATGAGCTATTTGACAAATTAGCAAATCTTGTCAAAAAAATTTTTGGATGATTTTTGCTAATTTTCGGTATCAACCCCCATGACTGTTTTCAGGCCCCTGTAGCCACCAGGACCCCATTATATATCTCAGGTGATATGACAAGAGTGGCTAGGGCTCATTTCCAGGCTCCAGGTACACGTCTGACTCCTATTTGTGACATTTCGAGGTGTTTCGTGTCAAACTCATTTTTTCCATTATAGGCCATCAAAAATGGTGGAAAATGGAAAAAACAGCAAGGAACAGTTGCCTAATAACATCCTAAACATAATGTATATCTCCATAAATGTTTAAATCATTTTAACCTTTTCATGCATCACTAGTGATGCACACTAAATCTGAGACGCAGCACTGGTGATGCATTTGCATCACTAGTGATGCAAATGCATCACTGGTGATGCATGGGAAAAGCTTGCTCAAAGTGCTCACTATTAGCGAGTTTTGCAAATTTTCAGTATCAACCCTAACGACTGTGGGTCTCTGTGGCCTCCAGGACCCTATATTATATCTCAGGTGATGAAGCAAGAGTGGCTAGGGCTCATTTCCAGCCTCCAGGTACATGTCTGACTCCCATTTCTGACATGTATTGGTGTTTGGTGTCAAACACATTTTTTCCATTATGGGCCATGGAGCTCAGAGTCACACCACATTTCTTGTTTTGGACCCAAGGACCCCATAGTATACCTCAGATGACATACCAGGATTGTCTAAGGGCCATTTCTGTCCTCCAGGGACGACTTTTTGAAGTTTTTGGATTTAAGGGGGCAAAGTCACTTCTTCCACCCAGCCCAAGGTGCGCAAAATCGGGTACGATATCAGGTTTTTCCCTTGGCTGGAAGCTAAAAAAAACTTCAGATAATACCAAAGGTAGACAGATCAAATGAAAGCATCAGATCTGACCTTTCTAACAAGTGTATTTATGTCTTGAACACTCAAACGGTGTCTCTGATATCCAATCTGAGCTATTTGACAAATTAGCAAATCTTGGCAAAAAAATGTTTTGACAATTTTTGCTAATTTTCGGTATCAACCCTCATGACTGTTTTCAGGCCCCTGTAGCCACCAGGACCCCATTATGTATCTCAGGTGATATGACAAGAGTGGCTAGGGCTCATTTCCAGGCTCCAGGTACACGTCTGACTCGTATTTGTGACATTTCGAGGTGTTTCGTGTCAAACTCATTTTTTCCATGATAGGCCATCAAAAATGGTGGAAAATGGAAAAAACAGCAAGGAACAGTTGCCTAATAACATCCTAAACATAATGTATATCTCCATAAATGTTTAAATCATTTTAACCTTTTCATGCATCACTAGTGAAGCACACTAAATCTGAGACGCAGCACTGGTGATGCATTTGCATCACTAGTGATGCAAATGCATCAGTGGTGATGCATGGGAAAAGCTTGCTAAAAGTGCTCACTATTAGCGAGTTTTGCAAATTTTCATTATCAACCCTAATGACTGTTTGTGGGTCCCTTTGGCCACCAGGACCCTATATTATATCTCAGGTGATGAAGCAAGAGTGGCTAGGGCTCATTTCCAGGCTCCAGGTACATGTCTGACTCCCATTTCTGACATGTTGAGGTGTTTGGAGTCAAACTAATTTTTTCCATTATGTGCCATAGAGCTCAGAGTCACACCACATTTCTAGTTTTGGACCCAAGGACCCCATAGTATACCTCAGATGACATACCAGGAGTGTCTAAGACCCATTTCTGTCCTCCAGGGACGACTTTTTGAAGTTTTTGGATTTAAGGGGGCAAAGTCACTTCTTCCACCCAGCCCAAGGTGCGCAAAATCGGGTACGATATCAGGTTTTTCCCTTGGCTGGAAGCTAAAAAAAACTTCAGATAATACCAAAGGTAGACAGATCAAATGAAAGCATCAGATCTGACCTTTCTAACAAGTGTATTTATGTCTTGAACACTCAAACGGTGTCTCTGATATCCAATATGAGCTATTTGACAAATTAGCAAATCTTGTCAAAAAAATTTTTGGATGATTTTTGCTAATTTTCGGTATCAACCCCCATGACTGTTTTCAGGCCCCTGTAGCCACCAGGACCCCCTTATATATCTCAGGTGATATGACAAGAGTGGCTAGGGCTCATTTCCAGGCTCCAGGTACACGTCTGACTCCTATTTGTGACATTTCGAGGTGTTTCGTGTCAAACTCATTTTTTCCATTATAGGCCATCAAAAATGGTGGAAAATGGAAAAAACAGCAAGGAACAGTTGCCTAATAACATCCTAAACATAATGTATATCTCCATAAATGTTTAAATCATTTTAACCTTTTCATGCATCACTAGTGATGCACACTAAATCTGAGACGCATCACTGGTGATGCATGGGAAAAGCTTGCTCAAAGTGCTCACTATTAGCGAGTTTTGCAAATTTTCAGTATCAACCCTAATGACTGTGGGTCTCTGTGGCCTCCAGGACCCTATATTATATCTCAGGTGATGAAGCAAGAGTGGCTAAGGCTCATTTCCAGCCTCCAGGTACATGTCTGACTCCCATTTCTGACATGTATTGGTGTTTGGTGTCAAACACATTTTTTCCATTATGGGCCATGGAGCTCAGAGTCACACCACATTTCGTGTTTTGGACCCAAGGACCCCATAGTATACCTCAGATGACATACCAGGATTGTCTAAGGGCCATTTCTGTCCTCCAGGGACGACTTTTTGAAGTTTTTGGATTTAAGGGGGCAAAGTCACTTCTTCCACCCAGCCCAAGGTGCGCAAAATCGGGTACGATATCAGGTTTTTCCCTTGGCTGGAAGCTAAAAAAAACTTCAGATAATACCAAAGGTAGACAGATCAAATGAAAGCATCAGATCTGACCTTTCTAACAAGTGTATTTATGTCTTGAACACTCAAACAGTGTCTCTGATATCCAATATGAGCTATTTGACAAATTAGCAAATCTTGTCAAAAAATTTTTTGGATGATTTTTGCTAATTTTCGGTATCAACCCCCATGACTGTTTTCAGGCCCCTGTAGCCACCAGGACCCCATTATATATCTCAGGTGATATGACAAGAGTGGCTAGGGCTCATTTCCAGGCTCCAGGTACACGTCTGACTCCTATTTGTGACATTTCGAGGTGTTTCGTGTCAAACTCATTTTTTCCATTATAGGCCATCAAAAATGGTGGAAAATGGAAAAAACAGCAAGGAACAGTTGCCTAATAACATCCTAAACATAATGTATATCTCCATAAATGTTTAAATCATTTTAACCTTTTCATGCATCACTAGTGATGCACACTAAATCTGAGACGCATCACTGGTGATGCATGGGAAAAGCTTGCTCAAAGTGCTCACTATTAGCGAGTTTTGCAAATTTTCAGTATCAACCCTAACGACTGTGGGTCTCTGTGGCCTCCAGGACCCTATATTATATCTCAGGTGATGAAGCAAGAGTGGCTAGGGCTCATTTCCAGCCTCCAGGTACATGTCTGACTCCCATTTCTGACATGTATTGGTGTTTGGTGTCAAACACATTTTTTCCATTATGGGCCATGGAGCTCAGAGTCACACCACATTTCGTGTTTTGGACCCAAGGACCCCATAGTATACCTCAGATGACATACCAGGATTGTCTAAGGGCCATTTCTGTCCTCCAGGGACGACTTTTTGAAGTTTTTGGATTTAAGGGGGCAAAGTCACTTCTTCCACCCAGCCCAAGGTGCGCAAAATCGGGTACGATATCAGGTTTTTCCCTTGGCTGGAAGCTAAAAAAAACTTCAGATAATACCAAAGGTAGACAGATCAAATGAAAGCATCAGATCTGACCTTTCTAACAAGTGTATTTATGTCTTGAACACTCAAACAGTGTCTCTGATATCCAATATGAGCTATTTGACAAATTAGCAAATCTTGTCAAAAAAATTTTTGGATGATTTTTGCTAATTTTCGGTATCAACCCCCATGACTGTTTTCAGGCCCCTGTAGCCACCAGGACCCCATTATATATCTCAGGTGATATGACAAGAGTGGCTAGGGCTCATTTCCAGGCTCCAGGTACACGTCTGACTCCTATTTGTGACATTTCGAGGTGTTTCGTGTCAAACTCATTTTTTCCATTATAGGCCATCAAAAATGGTGGAAAATGGAAAAAACAGCAAGGAACAGTTGCCTAAAAACATCCTAAACATAATGTATATCTCCATAAATGTTTAAATCATTTTAACCTTTTCATGCATCACTAGTGATGCACACTAAATCTGAGACGCATCACTGGTGATGCATGGGAAAAGCTTGCTCAAAGTGCTCACTATTAGCGAGTTTTGCAAATTTTCAGTATCAACCCTAACGACTGTGGGTCTCTGTGGCCTCCAGGACCCTATATTATATCTCAGGTGATGAAGCAAGAGTGGCTAGGGCTCATTTCCAGCCTCCAGGTACATGTCTGACTCCCATTTCTGACATGTATTGGTGTTTGGTGTCAAACACATTTTTTCCATTATGGGCCATGGAGCTCAGAGTCACACCACATTTCGTGTTTTGGACCCAAGGACCCCATAGTATACCTCAGATGACATACCAGGATTGTCTAAGGGCCATTTCTGTCCTCCAGGGACGACTTTTTGAAGTTTTTGGATTTAAGGGGGCAAAGTCACTTCTTCCACCCAGCCCAAGGTGCGCAAAATCGGGTACGATATCAGGTTTTTCCCTTGGCTGGAAGCTAAAAAAAACTTCAGATAATACCAAAGGTAGACAGATCAAATGAAAGCATCAGATCTGACCTTTCTAACAAGTGTATTTATGTCTTGAACACTCAAACAGTGTCTCTGATATCCAATATGAGCTATTTGACAAATTAGCAAATCTTGTCAAAAAAATTTTTGGATGATTTTTGCTAATTTTCGGTATCAACCCCCATGACTGTTTTCAGGCCCCTGTAGCCACCAGGACCCCATTATATATCTCAGGTGATATGACAAGAGTGGCTAGGGCTCATTTCCAGGCTCCAGGTACACGTCTGACTCCTATTTGTGACATTTCGAGGTGTTTCGTGTCAAACTCATTTTTTCCATTATAGGCCATCAAAAATGGTGGAAAATGGAAAAAACAGCAAGGAACAGTTGCCTAATAACATCCTAAACATAATGTATATCTCCATAAATGTTTAAATCATTTTAACCTTTTCATGCATCACTAGTGATGCACACTAAATCTGAGACGCATCACTGGTGATGCATGGGAAAAGCTTGCTCAAAGTGCTCACTATTAGCGAGTTTTGCAAATTTTCAGTATCAACCCTAACGACTGTGGGTCTCTGTGGCCTCCAGGACCCTATATTATATCTCAGGTGATGAAGCAAGAGTGGCTAGGGCTCATTTCCAGCCTCCAGGTACATGTCTGACTCCCATTTCTGACATGTATTGGTGTTTGGTGTCAAACACATTTTTTCCATTATGGGCCATGGAGCTCAGAGTCACACCACATTTCGTGTTTTGGACCCAAGGACCCCATAGTATACCTCAGATGACATACCAGGATTGTCTAAGGGACATTTCTGTCCTCCAGGGACGACTTTTTGAAGTTTTTGGATTTAAGGGGGCAAAGTCACTTCTTCCACCCAGCCCAAGGTGCGCAAAATCGGGTACGATATCAGGTTTTTCCCTTGGCTGGAAGCTAAAAAAAACTTCAGATAATACCAAAGGTAGACAGATCAAATGAAAGCATCAGATCTGACCTTTCTAACAAGTGTATTTATGTCTTGAACACTCAAACAGTGTCTCTGATATCCAATATGAGCTATTTGACAAATTAGCAAATCTTGTCAAAAAAATTTTTGGATGATTTTTGCTAATTTTCGGTATCAACCCCCATGACTGTTTTCAGGCCCCTGTAGCCACCAGGACCCCATTATATATCTCAGGTGATATGACAAGAGTGGCTAGGGCTCATTTCCAGGCTCCAGGTACACGTCTGACTCCTATTTGTGACATTTCGAGGTGTTTCGTGTCAAACTCATTTTTTCCATTATAGGCCATCAAAAATGGTGGAAAATGGAAAAAACAGCAAGGAACAGTTGCCTAATAACATCCTAAACATAATGTATATCTCCATAAATGTTTAAATCATTTTAACCTTTTCATGCATCACTAGTGATGCACACTAAATCTGAGACGCAGCACTGGTGATGCATTTGCATCACTAGTGATGCAAATGCATCACTGGTGATGCATGGGAAAAGCTTGCTCAAAGTGCTCACTATTAGCGAGTTTTGCAAATTTTCAGTATCAACCCTAACGACTGTGGGTCTCTGTGGCCTCCAGGACCCTATATTATATCTCAGGTGATGAAGCAAGAGTGGCTAGGGCTCATTTCCAGCCTCCAGGTACATGTCTGACTCCCATTTCTGACATGTATTGGTGTTTGGTGTCAAACACATTTTTTCCATTATGGGCCATGGAGCTCAGAGTCACACCACATTTCTTGTTTTGGACCCAAGGACCCCATAGTATACCTCAGATGACATACCAGGATTGTCTAAGGGCCATTTCTGTCCTCCAGGGACGACTTTTTGAAGTTTTTGGATTTAAGGGGGCAAAGTCACTTCTTCCACCCAGCCCAAGGTGCGCAAAATCGGGTACGATATCAGGTTTTTCCCTTGGCTGGAAGCTAAAAAAAACTTCAGATAATACCAAAGGTAGACAGATCAAATGAAAGCATCAGATCTGACCTTTCTAACAAGTGTATTTATGTCTTGAACACTCAAACGGTGTCTCTGATATCCAATCTGAGCTATTTGACAAATTAGCAAATCTTGGCAAAAAAATGTTTTGACAATTTTTGCTAATTTTCGGTATCAACCCTCATGACTGTTTTCAGGCCCCTGTAGCCACCAGGACCCCATTATGTATCTCAGGTGATATGACAAGAGTGGCTAGGGCTCATTTCCAGGCTCCAGGTACACGTCTGACTCGTATTTGTGACATTTCGAGGTGTTTCGTGTCAAACTCATTTTTTCCATGATAGGCCATCAAAAATGGTGGAAAATGGAAAAAACAGCAAGGAACAGTTGCCTAATAACATCCTAAACATAATGTATATCTCCATAAATGTTTAAATCATTTTAACCTTTTCATGCATCACTAGTGAAGCACACTAAATCTGAGACGCAGCACTGGTGATGCATTTGCATCACTAGTGATGCAAATGCATCAGTGGTGATGCATGGGAAAAGCTTGCTAAAAGTGCTCACTATTAGAGAGTTTTGCAAATTTTCATTATCAACCCTAATGACTGTTTGTGGGTCCCTTTGGCCACCAGGACCCTATATTATATCTCAGGTGATGAAGCAAGAGTGGCTAGGGCTCATTTCCAGGCTCCAGGTACATGTCTGACTCCCATTTCTGACATGTTGAGGTGTTTGGAGTCAAACTAATTTTTTCCATTATGTGCCATAGAGCTCAGAGTCACACCACATTTCTAGTTTTGGACCCAAGGACCCCATAGTATACCTCAGATGACATACCAGGAGTGTCTAAGACCCATTTCTGTCCTCCAGGGACGACTTTTTGAAGTTTTTGGATTTAAGGGGGCAAAGTCACTTCTTCCACCCAGCCCAAGGTGCGCAAAATCGGGTACGATATCAGGTTTTTCCCTTGGCTGGAAGCTAAAAAAAACTTCAGATAATACCAAAGGTAGACAGATCAAATGAAAGCATCAGATCTGACCTTTCTAACAAGTGTATTTATGTCTTGAACACTCAAACGGTGTCTCTGATATCCAATATGAGCTATTTGACAAATTAGCAAATCTTGTCAAAAAAAGTTTTGGATGATTTTTGCTAATTTTCGGTATCAACCCCCATGACTGTTTTCAGGCCCCTGTAGCCACCAGGACCCCCTTATATATCTCAGGTGATATGACAAGAGTGGCTAGGGCTCATTTCCAGGCTCCAGGTACACGTCTGACTCCTATTTGTGACATTTCGAGGTGTTTCGTGTCAAACTCATTTTTTCCATTATAGGCCATCAAAAATGGTGGAAAATGGAAAAAACAGCAAGGAACAGTTGCCTAATAACATCCTAAACATAATGTATATCTCCATAAATGTTTAAATCATTTTAACCTTTTCATGCATCACTAGTGATGCACACTAAATCTGAGACGCATCACTGGTGATGCATGGGAAAAGCTTGCTCAAAGTGCTCACTATTAGCGAGTTTTGCAAATTTTCAGTATCAACCCTAATGACTGTGGGTCTCTGTGGCCTCCAGGACCCTATATTATATCTCAGGTGATGAAGCAAGAGTGGCTAGGGCTCATTTCCAGCCTCCAGGTACATGTCTGACTCCCATTTCTGACATGTATTGGTGTTTGGTGTCAAACACATTTTTTCCATTATGGGCCATGGAGCTCAGAGTCACACCACATTTCGTGTTTTGGACCCAAGGACCCCATAGTATACCTCAGATGACATACCAGGATTGTCTAAGGGCCATTTCTGTCCTCCAGGGACGACTTTTTGAAGTTTTTGGATTTAAGGGGGCAAAGTCACTTCTTCCACCCAGCCCAAGGTGCGCAAAATCGGGTACGATATCAGGTTTTTCCCTTGGCTGGAAGCTAAAAAAAACTTCAGATAATACCAAAGGTAGACAGATCAAATGAAAGCATCAGATCTGACCTTTCTAACAAGTGTATTTATGTCTTGAACACTCAAACAGTGTCTCTGATATCCAATATGAGCTATTTGACAAATTAGCAAATCTTGTCAAAAAATTTTTTGGATGATTTTTGCTAATTTTCGGTATCAACCCCCATGACTGTTTTCAGGCCCCTGTAGCCACCAGGACCCCATTATATATCTCAGGTGATATGACAAGAGTGGCTAGGGCTCATTTCCAGGCTCCAGGTACACGTCTGACTCCTATTTGTGACATTTCGAGGTGTTTCGTGTCAAACTCATTTTTTCCATTATAGGCCATCAAAAATGGTGGAAAATGGAAAAAACAGCAAGGAACAGTTGCCTAATAACATCCTAAACATAATGTATATCTCCATAAATGTTTAAATCATTTTAACCTTTTCATGCATCACTAGTGATGCACACTAAATCTGAGACGCATCACTGGTGATGCATGGGAAAAGCTTGCTCAAAGTGCTCACTATTAGCGAGTTTTGCAAATTTTCAGTATCAACCCTAACGACTGTGGGTCTCTGTGGCCTCCAGGACCCTATATTATATCTCAGGTGATGAAGCAAGAGTGGCTAGGGCTCATTTCCAGCCTCCAGGTACATGTCTGACTCCCATTTCTGACATGTATTGGTGTTTGGTGTCAAACACATTTTTTCCATTATGGGCCATGGAGCTCAGAGTCACACCACATTTCGTGTTTTGGACCCAAGGACCCCATAGTATACCTCAGATGACATACCAGGATTGTCTAAGGGCCATTTCTGTCCTCCAGGGACGACTTTTTGAAGTTTTTGGATTTAAGGGGGCAAAGTCACTTCTTCCACCCAGCCCAAGGTGCGCAAAATCGGGTACGATATCAGGTTTTTCCCTTGGCTGGAAGCTAAAAAAAACTTCAGATAATACCAAAGGTAGACAGATCAAATGAAAGCATCAGATCTGACCTTTCTAACAAGTGTATTTATGTCTTGAACACTCAAACAGTGTCTCTGATATCCAATATGAGCTATTTGACAAATTAGCAAATCTTGTCAAAAAAATTTTTGGATGATTTTTGCTAATTTTCGGTATCAACCCCCATGACTGTTTTCAGGCCCCTGTAGCCACCAGGACCCCATTATATATCTCAGGTGATATGACAAGAGTGGCTAGGGCTCATTTCCAGGCTCCAGGTACACGTCTGACTCCTATTTGTGACATTTCGAGGTGTTTCGTGTCAAACTCATTTTTTCCATTATAGGCCATCAAAAATGGTGGAAAATGGAAAAAACAGCAAGGAACAGTTGCCTAATAACATCCTAAACATAATGTATATCTCCATAAATGTTTAAATCATTTTAACCTTTTCATGCATCACTAGTGATGCACACTAAATCTGAGACGCATCACTGGTGATGCATGGGAAAAGCTTGCTCAAAGTGCTCACTATTAGCGAGTTTTGCAAATTTTCAGTATCAACCCTAACGACTGTGGGTCTCTGTGGCCTCCAGGACCCTATATTATATCTCAGGTGATGAAGCAAGAGTGGCTAGGGCTCATTTCCAGCCTCCAGGTACATGTCTGACTCCCATTTCTGACATGTATTGGTGTTTGGTGTCAAACACATTTTTTCCATTATGGGCCATGGAGCTCAGAGTCACACCACATTTCGTGTTTTGGACCCAAGGACCCCATAGTATACCTCAGATGACATACCAGGATTGTCTAAGGGCCATTTCTGTCCTCCAGGGACGACTTTTTGAAGTTTTTGGATTTAAGGGGGCAAAGTCACTTCTTCCACCCAGCCCAAGGTGCGCAAAATCGGGTACGATATCAGGTTTTTCCCTTGGCTGGAAGCTAAAAAAAACTTCAGATAATACCAAAGGTAGACAGATCAAATGAAAGCATCAGATCTGACCTTTCTAACAAGTGTATTTATGTCTTGAACACTCAAACAGTGTCTCTGATATCCAATATGAGCTATTTGACAAATTAGCAAATCTTGTCAAAAAAATTTTTGGATGATTTTTGCTAATTTTCGGTATCAACCCCCATGACTGTTTTCAGGCCCCTGTAGCCACCAGGACCCCATTATATATCTCAGGTGATATGACAAGAGTGGCTAGGGCTCATTTCCAGGCTCCAGGTACACGTCTGACTCCTATTTGTGACATTTCGAGGTGTTTCGTGTCAAACTCATTTTTTCCATTATAGGCCATCAAAAATGGTGGAAAATGGAAAAAACAGCAAGGAACAGTTGCCTAATAACATCCTAAACATAATGTATATCTCCATAAATGTTTAAATCATTTTAACCTTTTCATGCATCACTAGTGATGCACACTAAATCTGAGACGCATCACTGGTGATGCATGGGAAAAGCTTGCTCAAAGTGCTCACTATTAGCGAGTTTTGCAAATTTTCAGTATCAACCCTAACGACTGTGGGTCTCTGTGGCCTCCAGGACCCTATATTATATCTCAGGTGATGAAGCAAGAGTGGCTAGGGCTCATTTCCAGCCTCCAGGTACATGTCTGACTCCCATTTCTGACATGTATTGGTGTTTGGTGTCAAACACATTTTTTCCATTATGGGCCATGGAGCTCAGAGTCACACCACATTTCGTGTTTTGGACCCAAGGACCCCATAGTATACCTCAGATGACATACCAGGATTGTCTAAGGGCCATTTCTGTCCTCCAGGGACGACTTTTTGAAGTTTTTGGATTTAAGGGGGCAAAGTCACTTCTTCCACCCAGCCCAAGGTGCGCAAAATCGGGTACGATATCAGGTTTTTCCCTTGGCTGGAAGCTAAAAAAAACTTCAGATAATACCAAAGGTAGACAGATCAAATGAAAGCATCAGATCTGACCTTTCTAACAAGTGTATTTATGTCTTGAACACTCAAACAGTGTCTCTGATATCCAATATGAGCTATTTGACAAATTAGCAAATCTTGTCAAAAAAATTTTTGGATGATTTTTGCTAATTTTCGGTATCAACCCCCATGACTGTTTTCAGGCCCCTGTAGCCACCAGGACCCCATTATATATCTCAGGTGATATGACAAGAGTGGCTAGGGCTCATTTCCAGGCTCCAGGTACACGTCTGACTCCTATTTGTGACATTTCGAGGTGTTTCGTGTCAAACTCATTTTTTCCATTATAGGCCATCAAAAATGGTGGAAAATGGAAAAAACAGCAAGGAACAGTTGCCTAATAACATCCTAAACATAATGTATATCTCCATAAATGTTTAAATCATTTTAACCTTTTCATGCATCACTAGTGATGCACACTAAATCTGAGACGCATCACTGGTGATGCATGGGAAAAGCTTGCTCAAAGTGCTCACTATTAGCGAGTTTTGCAAATTTTCAGTATCAACCCTAACGACTGTGGGTCTCTGTGGCCTCCAGGACCCTATATTATATCTCAGGTGATGAAGCAAGAGTGGCTAGGGCTCATTTCCAGCCTCCAGGTACATGTCTGACTCCCATTTCTGACATGTATTGGTGTTTGGTGTCAAACACATTTTTTCCATTATGGGCCATGGAGCTCAGAGTCACACCACATTTCGTGTTTTGGACCCAAGGACCCCATAGTATACCTCAGATGACATACCAGGATTGTCTAAGGGCCATTTCTGTCCTCCAGGGACGACTTTTTGAAGTTTTTGGATTTAAGGGGGCAAAGTCACTTCTTCCACCCAGCCCAAGGTGCGCAAAATCGGGTACGATATCAGGTTTTTCCCTTGGCTGGAAGCTAAAAAAAACTTCAGATAATACCAAAGGTAGACAGATCAAATGAAAGCATCAGATCTGACCTTTCTAACAAGTGTATTTATGTCTTGAACACTCAAACAGTGTCTCTGATATCCAATATGAGCTATTTGACAAATTAGCAAATCTTGTCAAAAAATTTTTTGGATGATTTTTGCTAATTTTCGGTATCAACCCCCATGACTGTTTTCAGGCCCCTGTAGCCACCAGGACCCCATTATATATCTCAGGTGATATGACAAGAGTGGCTAGGGCTCATTTCCAGGCTCCAGGTACACGTCTGACTCCTATTTGTGACATTTCGAGGTGTTTCGTGTCAAACTCATTTTTTCCATTATAGGCCATCAAAAATGGTGGAAAATGGAAAAAACAGCAAGGAACAGTTGCCTAATAACATCCTAAACATAATGTATATCTCCATAAATGTTTAAATCATTTTAACCTTTTCATGCATCACTAGTGATGCACACTAAATCTGAGACGCAGCACTGGTGATGCATTTGCATCACTAGTGATGCAAATGCATCACTGGTGATGCATGGGAAAAGCTTGCTCAAAGTGCTCACTATTAGCGAGTTTTGCAAATTTTCAGTATCAACCCTAACGACTGTGGGTCTCTGTGGCCTCCAGGACCCTATATTATATCTCAGGTGATGAAGCAAGAGTGGCTAGGGCTCATTTCCAGCCTCCAGGTACATGTCTGACTCCCATTTCTGACATGTATTGGTGTTTGGTGTCAAACACATTTTTTCCATTATGGGCCATGGAGCTCATAGTCACACCACATTTCTTGTTTTGGACCCAAGGACCCCATAGTATACCTCAGATGACATACCAGGATTGTCTAAGGGCCATTTCTGTCCTCCAGGGACGACTTTTTGAAGTTTTTGGATTTAAGGGGGCAAAGTCACTTCTTCCACCCAGCCCAAGGTGCGCAAAATCGGGTACGATATCAGGTTTTTCCCTTGGCTGGAAGCTAAAAAAAACTTCAGATAATACCAAAGGTAGACAGATCAAATGAAAGCATCAGATCTGACCTTTCTAACAAGTGTATTTATGTCTTGAACACTCAAACGGTGTCTCTGATATCCAATCTGAGCTATTTGACAAATTAGCAAATCTTGGCAAAAAAATGTTTTGACAATTTTTGCTAATTTTCGGTATCAACCCTCATGACTGTTTTCAGGCCCCTGTAGCCACCAGGACCCCATTATGTATCTCAGGTGATATGACAAGAGTGGCTAGGGCTCATTTCCAGGCTCCAGGTACACGTCTGACTCGTATTTGTGACATTTCGAGGTGTTTCGTGTCAAACTCATTTTTTCCATGATAGGCCATCAAAAATGGTGGAAAATGGAAAAAACAGCAAGGAACAGTTGCCTAATAACATCCTAAACATAATGTATATCTCCATAAATGTTTAAATCATTTTAACCTTTTCATGCATCACTAGTGAAGCACACTAAATCTGAGACGCAGCACTGGTGATGCATTTGCATCACTAGTGATGCAAATGCATCAGTGGTGATGCATGGGAAAAGCTTGCTAAAAGTGCTCACTATTAGCGAGTTTTGCAAATTTTCATTATCAACCCTAATGACTGTTTGTGGGTCCCTTTGGCCACCAGGACCCTATATTATATCTCAGGTGATGAAGCAAGAGTGGCTAGGGCTCATTTCCAGGCTCCAGGTACATGTCTGACTCCCATTTCTGACATGTTGAGGTGTTTGGAGTCAAACTAATTTTTTCCATTATGTGCCATAGAGCTCAGAGTCACACCACATTTCTAGTTTTGGACCCAAGGACCCCATAGTATACCTCAGATGAC
This sequence comes from Lissotriton vulgaris, assembly GCF_964263255.1. NCBI lineage: Eukaryota > Metazoa > Chordata > Amphibia > Caudata > Salamandridae > Lissotriton > Lissotriton vulgaris. Next base: position 87,720,613 of record NC_141699.1, on the reverse strand, counting down.
ATACCAGGAGTGTCTAAGACCCATTTCTGTCCTCCAGGGACGACTTTTTGAAGTTTTTGGATTTAAGGGGGCAAAGTCACTTCTTCCACCCAGCCCAAGGTGCGCAAAATCGGGTACGATATCAGGTTTTTCCCTTGGCTGGAAGCTAAAAAAAACTTCAGATAATACCAAAGGTAGACAGATCAAATGAAAGCATCAGATCTGACCTTTCTAACAAGTGTATTTATGTCTTGAACACTCAAACGGTGTCTCTGATATCCAATATGAGCTATTTGACAAATTAGCAAATCTTGTCAAAAAAATTTTTGGATGATTTTTGCTAATTTTCGGTATCAACCCCCATGACTGTTTTCAGGCCCCTGTAGCCACCAGGACCCCCTTATATATCTCAGGTGATATGACAAGAGTGGCTAGGGCTCATTTCCAGGCTCCAGGTACACGTCTGACTCCTATTTGTGACATTTCGAGGTGTTTCGTGTCAAACTCATTTTTTCCATTATAGGCCATCAAAAATGGTGGAAAATGGAAAAAACAGCAAGGAACAGTTGCCTAATAACATCCTAAACATAATGTATATCTCCATAAATGTTTAAATCATTTTAACCTTTTCATGCATCACTAGTGATGCACACTAAATCTGAGACGCATCACTGGTGATGCATGGGAAAAGCTTGCTCAAAGTGCTCACTATTAGCGAGTTTTGCAAATTTTCAGTATCAACCCTAATGACTGTGGGTCTCTGTGGCCTCCAGGACCCTATATTATATCTCAGGTGATGAAGCAAGAGTGGCTAGGGCTCATTTCCAGCCTCCAGGTACATGTCTGACTCCCATTTCTGACATGTATTGGTGTTTGGTGTCAAACACATTTTTTCCATTATGGGCCATGGAGCTCAGAGTCACACCACATTTCGTGTTTTGGACCCAAGGACCCCATAGTATACCTCAGATGACATACCAGGATTGTCTAAGGGCCATTTCTGTCCTCCAGGGACGACTTTTTGAAGTTTTTGGATTTAAGGGGGCAAAGTCACTTCTTCCACCCAGCCCAAGGTGCGCAAAATCGGGTACGATATCAGGTTTTTCCCTTGGCTGGAAGCTAAAAAAAACTTCAGATAATACCAAAGGTAGACAGATCAAATGAAAGCATCAGATCTGACCTTTCTAACAAGTGTATTTATGTCTTGAACACTCAAACAGTGTCTCTGATATCCAATATGAGCTATTTGACAAATTAGCAAATCTTGTCAAAAAATTTTTTGGATGATTTTTGCTAATTTTCGGTATCAACCCCCATGACTGTTTTCAGGCCCCTGTAGCCACCAGGACCCCATTATATATCTCAGGTGATATGACAAGAGTGGCTAGGGCTCATTTCCAGGCTCCAGGTACACGTCTGACTCCTATTTGTGACATTTCGAGGTGTTTCGTGTCAAACTCATTTTTTCCATTATAGGCCATCAAAAATGGTGGAAAATGGAAAAAACAGCAAGGAACAGTTGCCTAATAACATCCTAAACATAATGTATATCTCCATAAATGTTTAAATCATTTTAACCTTTTCATGCATCACTAGTGATGCACACTAAATCTGAGACGCATCACTGGTGATGCATGGGAAAAGCTTGCTCAAAGTGCTCACTATTAGCGAGTTTTGCAAATTTTCAGTATCAACCCTAACGACTGTGGGTCTCTGTGGCCTCCAGGACCCTATATTATATCTCAGGTGATGAAGCAAGAGTGGCTAGGGCTCATTTCCAGCCTCCAGGTACATGTCTGACTCCCATTTCTGACATGTATTGGTGTTTGGTGTCAAACACATTTTTTCCATTATGGGCCATGGAGCTCAGAGTCACACCATATTTCGTGTTTTGGACCCAAGGACCCCATAGTATACCTCAGATGACATACCAGGATTGTCTAAGGGCCATTTCTGTCCTCCAGGGACGACTTTTTGAAGTTTTTGGATTTAAGGGGGCAAAGTCACTTCTTCCACCCAGCCCAAGGTGCGCAAAATCGGGTACGATATCAGGTTTTTCCCTTGGCTGGAAGCTAAAAAAAACTTCAGATAATACCAAAGGTAGACAGATCAAATGAAAGCATCAGATCTGACCTTTCTAACAAGTGTATTTATGTCTTGAACACTCAAACAGTGTCTCTGATATCCAATATGAGCTATTTGACAAATTAGCAAATCTTGTCAAAAAAATTTTTGGATGATTTTTGCTAATTTTCGGTATCAACCCCCATGACTGTTTTCAGGCCCCTGTAGCCACCAGGACCCCATTATATATCTCAGGTGATATGACAAGAGTGGCTAGGGCTCATTTCCAGGCTCCAGGTACACGTCTGACTCCTATTTGTGACATTTCGAGGTGTTTCGTGTCAAACTCATTTTTTCCATTATAGGCCATCAAAAATGGTGGAAAATGGAAAAAACAGCAAGGAACAGTTGCCTAAAAACATCCTAAACATAATGTATATCTCCATAAATGTTTAAATCATTTTAACCTTTTCATGCATCACTAGTGATGCACACTAAATCTGAGACGCATCACTGGTGATGCATGGGAAAAGCTTGCTCAAAGTGCTCACTATTAGCGAGTTTTGCAAATTTTCAGTATCAACCCTAACGACTGTGGGTCTCTGTGGCCTCCAGGACCCTATATTATATCTCAGGTGATGAAGCAAGAGTGGCTAGGGCTCATTTCCAGCCTCCAGGTACATGTCTGACTCCCATTTCTGACATGTATTGGTGTTTGGTGTCAAACACATTTTTTCCATTATGGGCCATGGAGCTCAGAGTCATACCACATTTCGTGTTTTGGACCCAAGGACCCCATAGTATACCTCAGATGACATACCAGGATTGTCTAAGGGCCATTTCTGTCCTCCAGGGACGACTTTTTGAAGTTTTTGGATTTAAGGGGGCAAAGTCACTTCTTCCACCCAGCCCAAGGTGCGCAAAATCGGGTACGATATCAGGTTTTTCCCTTGGCTGGAAGCTAAAAAAAACTTCAGATAATACCAAAGGTAGACAGATCAAATGAAAGCATCAGATCTGACCTTTCTAACAAGTGTATTTATGTCTTGAACACTCAAACAGTGTCTCTGATATCCAATATGAGCTATTTGACAAATTAGCAAATCTTGTCAAAAAAATTTTTGGATGATTTTTGCTAATTTTCGGTATCAACCCCCATGACTGTTTTCAGGCCCCTGTAGCCACCAGGACCCCATTATATATCTCAGGTGATATGACAAGAGTGGCTAGGGCTCATTTCCAGGCTCCAGGTACACGTCTGACTCCTATTTGTGACATTTCGAGGTGTTTCGTGTCAAACTCATTTTTTCCATTATAGGCCATCAAAAATGGTGGAAAATGGAAAAAACAGCAAGGAACAGTTGCCTAATAACATCCTAAACATAATGTATATCTCCATAAATGTTTAAATCATTTTAACCTTTTCATGCATCACTAGTGATGCACACTAAATCTGAGACGCATCACTGGTGATGCATGGGAAAAGCTTGCTCAAAGTGCTCACTATTAGCGAGTTTTGCAAATTTTCAGTATCAACCCTAACGACTGTGGGTCTCTGTGGCCTCCAGGACCCTATATTATATCTCAGGTGATGAAGCAAGAGTGGCTAGGGCTCATTTCCAGCCTCCAGGTACATGTCTGACTCCCATTTCTGACATGTATTGGTGTTTGGTGTCAAACACATTTTTTCCATTATGGGCCATGGAGCTCAGAGTCACACCACATTTCGTGTTTTGGACCCAAGGACCCCATAGTATACCTCAGATGACATACCAGGATTGTCTAAGGGACATTTCTGTCCTCCAGGGACGACTTTTTGAAGTTTTTGGATTTAAGGGGGCAAAGTCACTTCTTCCACCCAGCCCAAGGTGCGCAAAATCGGGTACGATATCAGGTTTTTCCCTTGGCTGGAAGCTAAAAAAAACTTCAGATAATACCAAAGGTAGACAGATCAAATGAAAGCATCAGATCTGACCTTTCTAACAAGTGTATTTATGTCTTGAACACTCAAACAGTGTCTCTGATATCCAATATGAGCTATTTGACAAATTAGCAAATCTTGTCAAAAAAATTTTTGGATGATTTTTGCTAATTTTCGGTATCAACCCCCATGACTGTTTTCAGGCCCCTGTAGCCACCAGGACCCCATTATATATCTCAGGTGATATGACAAGAGTGGCTAGGGCTCATTTCCAGGCTCCAGGTACACGTCTGACTCCTATTTGTGACATTTCGAGGTGTTTCGTGTCAAACTCATTTTTTCCATTATAGGCCATCAAAAATGGTGGAAAATGGAAAAAACAGCAAGGAACAGTTGCCTAATAACATCCTAAACATAATGTATATCTCCATAAATGTTTAAATCATTTTAACCTTTTCATGCATCACTAGTGATGCACACTAAATCTGAGACGCAGCACTGGTGATGCATTTGCATCACTAGTGATGCAAATGCATCACTGGTGATGCATGGGAAAAGCTTGCTCAAAGTGCTCACTATTAGCGAGTTTTGCAAATTTTCAGTATCAACCCTAACGACTGTGGGTCTCTGTGGCCTCCAGGACCCTATATTATATCTCAGGTGATGAAGCAAGAGTGGCTAGGGCTCATTTCCAGCCTCCAGGTACATGTCTGACTCCCATTTCTGACATGTATTGGTGTTTGGTGTCAAACACATTTTTTCCATTATGGGCCATGGAGCTCAGAGTCACACCACATTTCTTGTTTTGGACCCAAGGACCCCATAGTATACCTCAGATGACATACCAGGATTGTCTAAGGGCCATTTCTGTCCTCCAGGGACGACTTTTTGAAGTTTTTGGATTTAAGGGGGCAAAGTCACTTCTTCCACCCAGCCCAAGGTGCGCAAAATCGGGTACGATATCAGGTTTTTCCCTTGGCTGGAAGCTAAAAAAAACTTCAGATAATACCAAAGGTAGACAGATCAAATGAAAGCATCAGATCTGACCTTTCTAACAAGTGTATTTATGTCTTGAACACTCAAACGGTGTCTCTGATATCCAATCTGAGCTATTTGACAAATTAGCAAATCTTGGCAAAAAAATGTTTTGACAATTTTTGCTAATTTTCGGTATCAACCCTCATGACTGTTTTCAGGCCCCTGTAGCCACCAGGACCCCATTATGTATCTCAGGTGATATGACAAGAGTGGCTAGGGCTCATTTCCAGGCTCCAGGTACACGTCTGACTCGTATTTGTGACATTTCGAGGTGTTTCGTGTCAAACTCATTTTTTCCATGATAGGCCATCAAAAATGGTGGAAAATGGAAAAAACAGCAAGGAACAGTTGCCTAATAACATCCTAAACATAATGTATATCTCCATAAATGTTTAAATCATTTTAACCTTTTCATGCATCACTAGTGATGCACACTAAATCTGAGACGCATCACTGGTGATGCATGGGAAAAGCTTGCTCAAAGTGCTCACTATTAGCGAGTTTTGCAAATTTTCAGTATCAACCCTAACGACTGTGGGTCTCTGTGGCCTCCAGGACCCTATATTATATCTCAGGTGATGAAGCAAGAGTGGCTAGGGCTCATTTCCAGCCTCCAGGTACATGTCTGACTCCCATTTCTGACATGTATTGGTGTTTGGTGTCAAACACATTTTTTCCATTATGGGCCATGGAGCTCAGAGTCACACCACATTTCGTGTTTTGGACCCAAGGACCCCATAGTATACCTCAGATGACATACCAGGATTGTCTAAGGGCCATTTCTGTCCTCCAGGGACGACTTTTTGAAGTTTTTGGATTTAAGGGGGCAAAGTCACTTCTTCCACCCAGCCCAAGGTGCGCAAAATCGGGTACGATATCAGGTTTTTCCCTTGGCTGGAAGCTAAAAAAAACTTCAGATAATACCAAAGGTAGACAGATCAAATGAAAGCATCAGATCTGACCTTTCTAACAAGTGTATTTATGTCTTGAACACTCAAACAGTGTCTCTGATATCCAATATGAGCTATTTGACAAATTAGCAAATCTTGTCAAAAAAATTTTTGGATGATTTTTGCTAATTTTCGGTATCAACCCCCATGACTGTTTTCAGGCCCCTGTAGCCACCAGGACCCCATTATATATCTCAGGTGATATGACAAGAGTGGCTAGGGCTCATTTCCAGGCTCCAGGTACACGTCTGACTCCTATTTGTGACATTTCGAGGTGTTTCGTGTCAAACTCATTTTTTCCATTATAGGCCATCAAAAATGGTGGAAAATGGAAAAAACAGCAAGGAACAGTTGCCTAAAAACATCCTAAACATAATGTATATCTCCATAAATGTTTAAATCATTTTAACCTTTTCATGCATCACTAGTGATGCACACTAAATCTGAGACGCATCACTGGTGATGCATGGGAAAAGCTTGCTCAAAGTGCTCACTATTAGCGAGTTTTGCAAATTTTCAGTATCAACCCTAACGACTGTGGGTCTCTGTGGCCTCCAGGACCCTATATTATATCTCAGGTGATGAAGCAAGAGTGGCTAGGGCTCATTTCCAGCCTCCAGGTACATGTCTGACTCCCATTTCTGACATGTATTGGTGTTTGGTGTCAAACACATTTTTTCCATTATGGGCCATGGAGCTCAGAGTCACACCACATTTCGTGTTTTGGACCCAAGGACCCCATAGTATACCTCAGATGACATACCAGGATTGTCTAAGGGCCATTTCTGTCCTCCAGGGACGACTTTTTGAAGTTTTTGGATTTAAGGGGGCAAAGTCACTTCTTCCACCCAGCCCAAGGTGCGCAAAATCGGGTACGATATCAGGTTTTTCCCTTGGCTGGAAGCTAAAAAAAACTTCAGATAATACCAAAGGTAGACAGATCAAATGAAAGCATCAGATCTGACCTTTCTAACAAGTGTATTTATGTCTTGAACACTCAAACAGTGTCTCTGATATCCAATATGAGCTATTTGACAAATTAGCAAATCTTGTCAAAAAAATCTTTGGATGATTTTTGCTAATTTTCGGTATCAACCCCCATGACTGTTTTCAGGCCCCTGTAGCCACCAGGACCCCATTATATATCTCAGGTGATATGACAAGAGTGGCTAGGGCTCATTTCCAGGCTCCAGGTACACGTCTGACTCCTATTTGTGACATTTCGAGGTGTTTCGTGTCAAACTCATTTTTTCCATTATAGGCCATCAAAAATGGTGGAAAATGGAAAAAACAGCAAGGAACAGTTGCCTAATAACATCCTAAACATAATGTATATCTCCATAAATGTTTAAATCATTTTAACCTTTTCATGCATCACTAGTGATGCACACTAAATCTGAGACGCATCACTGGTGATGCATGGGAAAAGCTTGCTCAAAGTGCTCACTATTAGCGAGTTTTGCAAATTTTCAGTATCAACCCTAACGACTGTGGGTCTCTGTGGCCTCCAGGACCCTATATTATATCTCAGGTGATGAAGCAAGAGTGGCTAGGGCTCATTTCCAGCCTCCAGGTACATGTCTGACTCCCATTTCTGACATGTATTGGTGTTTGGTGTCAAACACATTTTTTCCATTATGGGCCATGGAGCTCAGAGTCACACCACATTTCGTGTTTTGGACCCAAGGACCCCATAGTATACCTCAGATGACATACCAGGATTGTCTAAGGGACATTTCTGTCCTCCAGGGACGACTTTTTGAAGTTTTTGGATTTAAGGGGGCAAAGTCACTTCTTCCACCCAGCCCAAGGTGCGCAAAATCGGGTACGATATCAGGTTTTTCCCTTGGCTGGAAGCTAAAAAAAACTTCAGATAATACCAAAGGTAGACAGATCAAATGAAAGCATCAGATCTGACCTTTCTAACAAGTGTATTTATGTCTTGAACACTCAAACAGTGTCTCTGATATCCAATATGAGCTATTTGACAAATTAGCAAATCTTGTCAAAAAAAATTTTGGATGATTTTTGCTAATTTTCGGTATCAACCCCCATGACTGTTTTCAGGCCCCTGTAGCCACCAGGACCCCATTATATATCTCAGGTGATATGACAAGAGTGGCTAGGGCTCATTTCCAGGCTCCAGGTACACGTCTGACTCCTATTTGTGACATTTCGAGGTGTTTCGTGTCAAACTCATTTTTTCCATTATAGGCCATCAAAAATGGTGGAAAATGGAAAAAACAGCAAGGAACAGTTGCCTAATAACATCCTAAACATAATGTATATCTCCATAAATGTTTAAATCATTTTAACCTTTTCATGCATCACTAGTGATGCACACTAAATCTGAGACGCAGCACTGGTGATGCATTTGCATCACTAGTGATGCAAATGCATCACTGGTGATGCATGGGAAAAGCTTGCTCAAAGTGCTCACTATTAGCGAGTTTTGCAAATTTTCAGTATCAACCCTAACGACTGTGGGTCTCTGTGGCCTCCAGGACCCTATATTATATCTCAGGTGATGAAGCAAGAGTGGCTAGGGCTCATTTCCAGCCTCCAGGTACATGTCTGACTCCCATTTCTGACATGTATTGGTGTTTGGTGTCAAACACATTTTTTCCATTATGGGCCATGGAGCTCAGAGTCACACCACATTTCTTGTTTTGGACCCAAGGACCCCATAGTATACCTCAGATGACATACCAGGATTGTCTAAGGGCCATTTCTGTCCTCCAGGGACGACTTTTTGAAGTTTTTGGATTTAAGGGGGCAAAGTCACTTCTTCCACCCAGCCCAAGGTGCGCAAAATCGGGTACGATATCAGGTTTTTCCCTTGGCTGGAAGCTAAAAAAAACTTCAGATAATACCAAAGGTAGACAGATCAAATGAAAGCATCAGATCTGACCTTTCTAACAAGTGTATTTATGTCTTGAACACTCAAACGGTGTCTCTGATATCCAATCTGAGCTATTTGACAAATTAGCAAATCTTGGCAAAAAAATGTTTTGACAATTTTTGCTAATTTTCGGTATCAACCCTCATGACTGTTTTCAGGCCCCTGTAGCCACCAGGACCCCATTATGTATCTCAGGTGATATGACAAGAGTGGCTAGGGCTCATTTCCAGGCTCCAGGTACACGTCTGACTCGTATTTGTGACATTTCGAGGTGTTTCGTGTCAAACTCATTTTTTCCATGATAGGCCATCAAAAATGGTGGAAAATGGAAAAAACAGCAAGGAACAGTTGCCTAATAACATCCTAAACATAATGTATATCTCCATAAATGTTTAAATCATTTTAACCTTTTCATGCATCACTAGTGAAGCACACTAAATCTGAGACGCAGCACTGGTGATGCATTTGCATCACTAGTGATGCAAATGCATCAGTGGTGATGCATGGGAAAAGCTTGCTAAAAGTGCTCACTATTAGCGAGTTTTGCAAATTTTCATTATCAACCCTAATGACTGTTTGTGGGTCCCTTTGGCCACCAGGACCCTATATTATATCTCAGGTGATGAAGCAAGAGTGGCTAGGGCTCATTTCCAGGCTCCAGGTACATGTCTGACTCCCATTTCTGACATGTTGAGGTGTTTGGAGTCAAACTAATTTTTTCCATTATGTGCCATAGAGCTCAGAGTCACACCACATTTCTAGTTTTGGACCCAAGGACCCCATAGTATACCTCAGATGACATACCAGGAGTGTCTAAGACCCATTTCTGTCCTCCAGGGACGACTTTTTGAAGTTTTTGGATTTAAGGGGGCAAAGTCACTTCTTCCACCCAGCCCAAGGTGCGCAAAATCGGGTACGATATCAGGTTTTTCCCTTGGCTGGAAGCTAAAAAAAACTTCAGATAATACCAAAGGTAGACAGATCAAATGAAAGCATCAGATCTGACCTTTCTAACAAGTGTATTTATGTCTTGAACACTCAAACGGTGTCTCTGATATCCAATATGAGCTATTTGACAAATTAGCAAATCTTGTCAAAAAAAGTTTTGGATGATTTTTGCTAATTTTCGGTATCAACCCCCATGACTGTTTTCAGGCCCCTGTAGCCACCAGGACCCCCTTATATATCTCAGGTGATATGACAAGAGTGGCTAGGGCTCATTTCCAGGCTCCAGGTACACGTCTGACTCCTATTTGTGACATTTCGAGGTGTTTCGTGTCAAACTCATTTTTTCCATTATAGGCCATCAAAAATGGTGGAAAATGGAAAAAACAGCAAGGAACAGTTGCCTAATAACATCCTAAACATAATGTATATCTCCATAAATGTTTAAATCATTTTAACCTTTTCATGCATCACTAGTGATGCACACTAAATCTGAGACGCATCACTGGTGATGCATGGGAAAAGCTTGCTCAAAGTGCTCACTATTAGCGAGTTTTGCAAATTTTCAGTATCAACCCTAATGACTGTGGGTCTCTGTGGCCTCCAGGACCCTATATTATATCTCAGGTGATGAAGCAAGAGTGGCTAGGGCTCATTTCCAGCCTCCAGGTACATGTCTGACTCCCATTTCTGACATGTATTGGTGTTTGGTGTCAAACACATTTTTTCCATTATGGGCCATGGAGCTCAGAGTCACACCACATTTCGTGTTTTGGACCCAAGGACCCCATAGTATACCTCAGATGACATACCAGGATTGTCTAAGGGCCATTTCTGTCCTCCAGGGACGACTTTTTGAAGTTTTTGGATTTAAGGGGGCAAAGTCACTTCTTCCACCCAGCCCAAGGTGCGCAAAATCGGGTACGATATCAGGTTTTTCCCTTGGCTGGAAGCTAAAAAAAACTTCAGATAATACCAAAGGTAGACAGATCAAATGAAAGCATCAGATCTGACCTTTCTAACAAGTGTATTTATGTCTTGAACACTCAAACAGTGTCTCTGATATCCAATATGAGCTATTTGACAAATTAGCAAATCTTGTCAAAAAATTTTTTGGATGATTTTTGCTAATTTTCGGTATCAACCCCCATGACTGTTTTCAGGCCCCTGTAGCCACCAGGACCCCATTATATATCTCAGGTGATATGACAAGAGTGGCTAGGGCTCATTTCCAGGCTCCAGGTACACGTCTGACTCCTATTTGTGACATTTCGAGGTGTTTCGTGTCAAACTCATTTTTTCCATTATAGGCCATCAAAAATGGTGGAAAATGGAAAAAACAGCAAGGAACAGTTGCCTAATAACATCCTAAACATAATGTATATCTCCATAAATGTTTAAATCATTTTAACCTTTTCATGCATCACTAGTGATGCACACTAAATCTGAGACGCATCACTGGTGATGCATGGGAAAAGCTTGCTCAAAGTGCTCACTATTAGCGAGTTTTGCAAATTTTCAGTATCAACCCTAACGACTGTGGGTCTCTGTGGCCTCCAGGACCCTATATTATATCTCAGGTGATGAAGCAAGAGTGGCTAGGGCTCATTTCCAGCCTCCAGGTACATGTCTGACTCCCATTTCTGACATGTATTGGTGTTTGGTGTCAAACACATTTTTTCCATTATGGGCCATGGAGCTCAGAGTCACACCACATTTCGTGTTTTGGACCCAAGGACCCCATAGTATACCTCAGATGACATACCAGGATTGTCTAAGGGCCATTTCTGTCCTCCAGGGACGACTTTTTGAAGTTTTTGGATTTAAGGGGGCAAAGTCACTTCTTCCACCCAGCCCAAGGTACGCAAAATCGGGTACGATATCAGGTTTTTCCCTTGGCTGGAAGCTAAAAAAAACTTCAGATAATACCAAAGGTAGACAGATCAAATGAAAGCATCAGATCTGACCTTTCTAACAAGTGTATTTATGTCTTGAACACTCAAACAGTGTCTCTGATATCCAATATGAGCTATTTGACAAATTAGCAAATCTTGTCAAAAAAATTTTTGGATGATTTTTGCTAATTTTCGGTATCAACCCCCATGACTGTTTTCAGGCCCCTGTAGCCACCAGGACCCCATTATATATCTCAGGTGATATGACAAGAGTGGCTAGGGCTCATTTCCAGGCTCCAGGTACACGTCTGACTCCTATTTGTGACATTTCGAGGTGTTTCGTGTCAAACTCATTTTTTCCATTATAGGCCATCAAAAATGGTGGAAAATGGAAAAAACAGCAAGGAACAGTTGCCTAATAACATCCTAAACATAATGTATATCTCCATAAATGTTTAAATCATTTTAACCTTTTCATGCATCACTAGTGATGCACACTAAATCTGAGACGCATCACTGGTGATGCATGGGAAAAGCTTGCTCAAAGTGCTCACTATTAGCGAGTTTTGCAAATTTTCAGTATCAACCCTAACGACTGTGGGTCTCTGTGGCCTCCAGGACCCTATATTATATCTCAGGTGATGAAGCAAGAGTGGCTAGGGCTCATTTCCAGCCTCCAGGTACATGTCTGACTCCCATTTCTGACATGTATTGGTGTTTGGTGTCAAACACATTTTTTCCATTATGGGCCATGGAGCTCAGAGTCACACCACATTTCGTGTTTTGGACCCAAGGACCCCATAGTATACCTCAGATGACATACCAGGATTGTCTAAGGGCCATTTCTGTCCTCCAGGGACGACTTTTTGAAGTTTTTGGATTTAAGGGGGCAAAGTCACTTCTTCCACCCAGCCCAAGGTGCGCAAAATCGGGTACGATATCAGGTTTTTCCCTTGGCTGGAAGCTAAAAAAAACTTCAGATAATACCAAAGGTAGACAGATCAAATGAAAGCATCAGATCTGACCTTTCTAACAAGTGTATTTATGTCTTGAACACTCAAACAGTGTCTCTGATATCCAATATGAGCTATTTGACAAATTAGCAAATCTTGTCAAAAAAATTTTTGGATGATTTTTGCTAATTTTCGGTATCAACCCCCATGACTGTTTTCAGGCCCCTGTAGCCACCAGGACCCCATTATATATCTCAGGTGATATGACAAGAGTGGCTAGGGCTCATTTCCAGGCTCCAGGTACACGTCTGACTCCTATTTGTGACATTTCGAGGTGTTTCGTGTCAAACTCATTTTTTCCATTATAGGCCATCAAAAATGGTGGAAAATGGAAAAAACAGCAAGGAACAGTTGCCTAATAACATCCTAAACATAATGTATATCTCCATAAATGTTTAAATCATTTTAACCTTTTCATGCATCACTAGTGATGCACACTAAATCTGAGACGCATCACTGGTGATGCATGGGAAAAGCTTGCTCAAAGTGCTCACTATTAGCGAGTTTTGCAAATTTTCAGTATCAACCCTAACGACTGTGGGTCTCTGTGGCCTCCAGGACCCTATATTATATCTCAGGTGATGAAGCAAGAGTGGCTAGGGCTCATTTCCAGCCTCCAGGTACATGTCTGACTCCCATTTCTGACATGTATTGGTGTTTGGTGTCAAACACATTTTTTCCATTATGGGCCATGGAGCTCAGAGTCACACCACATTTCGTGTTTTGGACCCAAGGACCCCATAGTATACCTCAGATGACATACCAGGATTGTCTAAGGGCCATTTCTGTCCTCCAGGGACGACTTTTTGAAGTTTTTGGATTTAAGGGGGCAAAGTCACTTCTTCCACCCAGCCCAAGGTGCGCAAAATCGGGTACGATATCAGGTTTTTCCCTTGGCTGGAAGCTAAAAAAAACTTCAGATAATACCAAAGGTAGACAGATCAAATGAAAGCATCAGATCTGACCTTTCTAACAAGTGTATTTATGTCTTGAACACTCAAACAGTGTCTCTGATATCCAATATGAGCTATTTGACAAATTAGCAAATCTTGTCAAAAAAATTTTTGGATGATTTTTGCTAATTTTCGGTATCAACCCCCATGACTGTTTTCAGGCCCCTGTAGCCACCAGGACCCCATTATATATCTCAGGTGATATGACAAGAGTGGCTAGGGCTCATTTCCAGGCTCCAGGTACACGTCTGACTCCTATTTGTGACATTTCGAGGTGTTTCGTGTCAAACTCATTTTTTCCATTATAGGCCATCAAAAATGGTGGAAAATGGAAAAAACAGCAAGGAACAGTTGCCTAATAACATCCTAAACATAATGTATATCTCCATAAATGTTTAAATCATTTTAACCTTTTCATGCATCACTAGTGATGCACACTAAATCTGAGACGCATCACTGGTGATGCATGGGAAAAGCTTGCTCAAAGTGCTCACTATTAGCGAGTTTTGCAAATTTTCAGTATCAACCCTAACGACTGTGGGTCTCTGTGGCCTCCAGGACCCTATATTATATCTCAGGTGATGAAGCAAGAGTGGCTAGGGCTCATTTCCAGCCTCCAGGTACATGTCTGACTCCCATTTCTGACATGTATTGGTGTTTGGTGTCAAACACATTTTTTCCATTATGGGCCATGGAGCTCAGAGTCACACCACATTTCGTGTTTTGGACCCAAGGACCCCATAGTATACCTCAGATGACATACCAGGATTGTCTAAGGGCCATTTCTGTCCTCCAGGGACGACTTTTTGAAGTTTTTGGATTTAAGGGGGCAAAGTCACTTCTTCCACCCAGCCCAAGGTGCGCAAAATCGGGTACGATATCAGGTTTTTCCCTTGGCTGGAAGCTAAAAAAAACTTCAGATAATACCAAAGGTAGACAGATCAAATGAAAGCATCAGATCTGACCTTTCTAACAAGTGTATTTATGTCTTGAACACTCAAACAGTGTCTCTGATATCCAATATGAGCTATTTGACAAATTAGCAAATCTTGTCAAAAAAATTTTTGGATGATTTTTGCTAATTTTCGGTATCAACCCCCATGACTGTTTTCAGGCCCCTGTAGCCACCAGGACCCCATTATATATCTCAGGTGATATGACAAGAGTGGCTAGGGCTCATTTCCAGGCTCCAGGTACACGTCTGACTCCTATTTGTGACATTTCGAGGTGTTTCGTGTCAAACTCATTTTTTCCATTATAGGCCATCAAAAATGGTGGAAAATGGAAAAAACAGCAAGGAACAGTTGCCTAATAACATCCTAAACATAATGTATATCTCCATAAATGTTTAAATCATTTTAACCTTTTCATGCATCACTAGTGATGCACACTAAATCTGAGACGCAGCACTGGTGATGCATTTGCATCACTAGTGATGCAAATGCATCACTGGTGATGCATGGGAAAAGCTTGCTCAAAGTGCTCACTATTAGCGAGTTTTGCAAATTTTCAGTATCAACCCTAACGACTGTGGGTCTCTGTGGCCTCCAGGACCCTATATTATATCTCAGGTGATGAAGCAAGAGTGGCTAGGGCTCATTTCCAGCCTCCAGGTACATGTCTGACTCCCATTTCTGACATGTATTGGTGTTTGGTGTCAAACACATTTTTTCCATTATGGGCCATGGAGCTCAGAGTCACACCACATTTCTTGTTTTGGACCCAAGGACCCCATAGTATACCTCAGATGACATACCAGGATTGTCTAAGGGCCATTTCTGTCCTCCAGGGACGACTTTTTGAAGTTTTTGGATTTAAGGGGGCAAAGTCACTTCTTCCACCCAGCCCAAGGTGCGCAAAATCGGGTACGATATCAGGTTTTTCCCTTGGCTGGAAGCTAAAAAAAACTTCAGATAATACCAAAGGTAGACAGATCAAATGAAAGCATCAGATCTGACCTTTCTAACAAGTGTATTTATGTCTTGAACACTCAAACGGTGTCTCTGATATCCAATCTGAGCTATTTGACAAATTAGCAAATCTTGGCAAAAAAATGTTTTGACAATTTTTGCTAATTTTCGGTATCAACCCTCATGACTGTTTTCAGGCCCCTGTAGCCACCAGGACCCCATTATGTATCTCAGGTGATATGACAAGAGTGGCTAGGGCTCATTTCCAGGCTCCAGGTACACGTCTGACTCGTATTTGTGACATTTCGAGGTGTTTCGTGTCAAACTCATTTTTTCCATGATAGGCCATCAAAAATGGTGGAAAATGGAAAAAACAGCAAGGAACAGTTGCCTAATAACATCCTAAACATAATGTATATCTCCATAAATGTTTAAATCATTTTAACCTTTTCATGCATCACTAGTGAAGCACACTAAATCTGAGACGCAGCACTGGTGATGCATTTGCATCACTAGTGATGCAAATGCATCAGTGGTGATGCATGGGAAAAGCTTGCTAAAAGTGCTCACTATTAGCGAGTTTTGCAAATTTTCATTATCAACCCTAATGACTGTTTGTGGGTCCCTTTGGCCACCAGGACCCTATATTATATCTCAGGTGATGAAGCAAGAGTGGCTAGGGCTCATTTCCAGGCTCCAGGTACATGTCTGACTCCCATTTCTGACATGTTGAGGTGTTTGGAGTCAAACTAATTTTTTCCATTATGTGCCATAGAGCTCAGAGTCACACCACATTTCTAGTTTTGGACCCAAGGACCCCATAGTATACCTCAGATGACATACCAGGAGTGTCTAAGACCCATTTCTGTCCTCCAGGGACGACTTTTTGAAGTTTTTGGATTTAAGGGGGCAAAGTCACTTCTTCCACCCAGCCCAAGGTGCGCAAAATCGGGTACGATATCAGGTTTTTCCCTTGGCTGGAAGCTAAAAAAAACTTCAGATAATACCAAAGGTAGACAGATCAAATGAAAGCATCAGATCTGACCTTTCTAACAAGTGTATTTATGTCTTGAACACTCAAACGGTGTCTCTGATATCCAATATGAGCTATTTGACAAATTAGCAAATCTTGTCAAAAAAATTTTTGGATGATTTTTGCTAATTTTCGGTATCAACCCCCATGACTGTTTTCAGGCCCCTGTAGCCACCAGGACCCCCTTATATATCTCAGGTGATATGACAAGAGTGGCTAGGGCTCATTTCCAGGCTCCAGGTACACGTCTGACTCCTATTTGTGACATTTCGAGGTGTTTCGTGTCAAACTCATTTTTTCCATTATAGGCCATCAAAAATGGTGGAAAATGGAAAAAACAGCAAGGAACAGTTGCCTAATAACATCCTAAACATAATGTATATCTCCATAAATGTTTAAATCATTTTAACCTTTTCATGCATCACTAGTGATGCACACTAAATCTGAGACGCATCACTGGTGATGCATGGGAAAAGCTTGCTCAAAGTGCTCACTATTAGCGAGTTTTGCAAATTTTCAGTATCAACCCTAATGACTGTGGGTCTCTGTGGCCTCCAGGACCCTATATTATATCTCAGGTGATGAAGCAAGAGTGGCTAGGGCTCATTTCCAGCCTCCAGGTACATGTCTGACTCCCATTTCTGACATGTATTGGTGTTTGGTGTCAAACACATTTTTTCCATTATGGGCCATGGAGCTCAGAGTCACACCACATTTCGTGTTTTGGACCCAAGGACCCCATAGTATACCTCAGATGACATACCAGGATTGTCTAAGGGCCATTTCTGTCCTCCAGGGACGACTTTTTGAAGTTTTTGGATTTAAGGGGGCAAAGTCACTTCTTCCACCCAGCCCAAGGTGCGCAATATCGGGTACGATATCAGGTTTTTCCCTTGGCTGGAAGCTAAAAAAAACTTCAGATAATACCAAAGGTAGACAGATCAAATGAAAGCATCAGATCTGACCTTTCTAACAAGTGTATTTATGTCTTGAACACTCAAACAGTGTCTCTGATATCCAATATGAGCTATTTGACAAATTAGCAAATCTTGTCAAAAAAATTTTTGGATGATTTTTGCTAATTTTCGGTATCAACCCCCATGACTGTTTTCAGGCCCCTGTAGCCACCAGGACCCCATTATATATCTCAGGTGATATGACAAGAGTGGCTAGGGCTCATTTCCAGGCTCCAGGTACACGTCTGACTCCTATTTGTGACATTTCGAGGTGTTTCGTGTCAAACTCATTTTTTCCCATTATAGGCCATCAAAAATGGTGGAAAATGGAAAAAACAGCAAGGAACAGTTGCCTAATAACATCCTAAACATAATGTATATCTCCATAAATGTTTAAATCATTTTAACCTTTTCATGCATCACTAGTGATGCACACTAAATCTGAGACGCATCACTGGTGATGCATGGGAAAAGCTTGCTCAAAGTGCTCACTATTAGCGAGTTTTGCAAATTTTCAGTATCAACCCTAACGACTGTGGGTCTCTGTGGCCTCCAGGACCCTATATTATATCTCAGGTGATGAAGCAAGAGTGGCTAGGGCTCATTTCCAGCCTCCAGGTACATGTCTGACTCCCATTTCTGACATGTATTGGTGTTTGGTGTCAAACACATTTTTTCCATTATGGGCCATGGAGCTCAGAGTCACACCACATTTCGTGTTTTGGACCCAAGGACCCCATAGTATACCTCAGATGACATACCAGGATTGTCTAAGGGCCATTTCTGTCCTCCAGGGACGACTTTTTGAAGTTTTTGGATTTAAGGGGGCAAAGTCACTTCTTCCACCCAGCCCAAGGTGCGCAAAATCGGGTACGATATCAGGTTTTTCCCTTGGCTGGAAGCTAAAAAAAACTTCAGATAATACCAAAGGTAGACAGATCAAATGAAAGCATCAGATCTGACCTTTCTAACAAGTGTATTTATGTCTTGAACACTCAAACAGTGTCTCTGATATCCAATATGAGCTATTTGACAAATTAGCAAATCTTGTCAAAAAAATTTTTGGATGATTTTTGCTAATTTTCGGTATCAACCCCCATGACTGTTTTCAGGCCCCTGTAGCCACCAGGACCCCATTATATATCTCAGGTGATATGACAAGAGTGGCTAGGGCTCATTTCCAGGCTCCAGGTACACGTCTGACTCCTATTTGTGACATTTCGAGGTGTTTCGTGTCAAACTCATTTTTTCCATTATAGGCCATCAAAAATGGTGGAAAATGGAAAAAACAGCAAGGAACAGTTGCCTAAAAACATCCTAAACATAATGTATATCTCCATAAATGTTTAAATCATTTTAACCTTTTCATGCATCACTAGTGATGCACACTAAATCTGAGACGCATCACTGGTGATGCATGGGAAAAGCTTGCTCAAAGTGCTCACTATTAGCGAGTTTTGCAAATTTTCAGTATCAACCCTAACGACTGTGGGTCTCTGTGGCCTCCAGGACCCTATATTATATCTCAGGTGATGAAGCAAGAGTGGCTAGGGCTCATTTCCAGCCTCCAGGTACATGTCTGACTCCCATTTCTGACATGTATTGGTGTTTGGTGTCAAACACATTTTTTCCATTATGGGCCATGGAGCTCAGAGTCATACCACATTTCGTGTTTTGGACCCAAGGACCCCATAGTATACCTCAGATGACATACCAGGATTGTCTAAGGGCCATTTCTGTCCTCCAGGGACGACTTTTTGAAGTTTTTGGATTTAAGGGGGCAAAGTCACTTCTTCCACCCAGCCCAAGGTGCGCAAAATCGGGTACGATATCAGGTTTTTCCCTTGGCTGGAAGCTAAAAAAAACTTCAGATAATACCAAAGGTAGACAGATCAAATGAAAGCATCAGATCTGACCTTTCTAACAAGTGTATTTATGTCTTGAACACTCAAACAGTGTCTCTGATATCCAATATGAGCTATTTGACAAATTAGCAAATCTTGTCAAAAAAATTTTTGGATGATTTTTGCTAATTTTCGGTATCAACCCCCATGACTGTTTTCAGGCCCCTGTAGCCACCAGGACCCCATTATATATCTCAGGTGATATGACAAGAGTGGCTAGGGCTCATTTCCAGGCTCCAGGTACACGTCTGACTCCTATTTGTGACATTTCGAGGTGTTTCGTGTCAAACTCATTTTTTCCATTATAGGCCATCAAAAATGGTGGAAAATGGAAAAAACAGCAAGGAACAGTTGCCTAATAACATCCTAAACATAATGTATATCTCCATAAATGTTTAAATCATTTTAACCTTTTCATGCATCACTAGTGATGCACACTAAATCTGAGACGCATCACTGGTGATGCATGGGAAAAGCTTGCTCAAAGTGCTCACTATTAGCGAGTTTTGCAAATTTTCAGTATCAACCCTAACGACTGTGGGTCTCTGTGGCCTCCAGGACCCTATATTATATCTCAGGTGATGAAGCAAGAGTGGCTAGGGCTCATTTCCAGCCTCCAGGTACATGTCTGACTCCCATTTCTGACATGTATTGGTGTTTGGTGTCAAACACATTTTTTCCATTATGGGCCATGGAGCTCAGAGTCACACCACATTTCGTGTTTTGGACCCAAGGACCCCATAGTATACCTCAGATGACATACCAGGATTGTCTAAGGGACATTTCTGTCCTCCAGGGACGACTTTTTGAAGTTTTTGGATTTAAGGGGGCAAAGTCACTTCTTCCACCCAGCCCAAGGTGCGCAAAATCGGGTACGATATCAGGTTTTTCCCTTGGCTGGAAGCTAAAAAAAACTTCAGATAATACCAAAGGTAGACAGATCAAATGAAAGCATCAGATCTGACCTTTCTAACAAGTGTATTTATGTCTTGAACACTCAAACAGTGTCTCTGATATCCAATATGAGCTATTTGACAAATTAGCAAATCTTGTCAAAAAAATTTTTGGATGATTTTTGCTAATTTTCGGTATCAACCCCCATGACTGTTTTCAGGCCCCTGTAGCCACCAGGACCCCATTATATATCTCAGGTGATATGACAAGAGTGGCTAGGGCTCATTTCCAGGCTCCAGGTACACGTCTGACTCCTATTTGTGACATTTCGAGGTGTTTCGTGTCAAACTCATTTTTTCCATTATAGGCCATCAAAAATGGTGGAAAATGGAAAAAACAGCAAGGAACAGTTGCCTAATAACATCCTAAACATAATGTATATCTCCATAAATGTTTAAATCATTTTAACCTTTTCATGCATCACTAGTGATGCACACTAAATCTGAGACGCAGCACTGGTGATGCATTTGCATCACTAGTGATGCAAATGCATCACTGGTGATGCATGGGAAAAGCTTGCTCAAAGTGCTCACTATTAGCGAGTTTTGCAAATTTTCAGTATCAACCCTAACGACTGTGGGTCTCTGTGGCCTCCAGGACCCTATATTATATCTCAGGTGATGAAGCAAGAGTGGCTAGGGCTCATTTCCAGCCTCCAGGTACATGTCTGACTCCCATTTCTGACATGTATTGGTGTTTGGTGTCAAACACATTTTTTCCATTATGGGCCATGGAGCTCAGAGTCACACCACATTTCTTGTTTTGGACCCAAGGACCCCATAGTATACCTCAGATGACATACCAGGATTGTCTAAGGGCCATTTCTGTCCTCCAGGGACGACTTTTTGAAGTTTTTGGATTTAAGGGGGCAAAGTCACTTCTTCCACCCAGCCCAAGGTGCGCAAAATCGGGTACGATATCAGGTTTTTCCCTTGGCTGGAAGCTAAAAAAAACTTCAGATAATACCAAAGGTAGACAGATCAAATGAAAGCATCAGATCTGACCTTTCTAACAAGTGTATTTATGTCTTGAACACTCAAACGGTGTCTCTGATATCCAATCTGAGCTATTTGACAAATTAGCAAATCTTGGCAAAAAAATGTTTTGACAATTTTTGCTAATTTTCGGTATCAACCCTCATGACTGTTTTCAGGCCCCTGTAGCCACCAGGACCCCATTATGTATCTCAGGTGATATGACAAGAGTGGCTAGGGCTCATTTCCAGGCTCCAGGTACACGTCTGACTCGTATTTGTGACATTTCGAGGTGTTTCGTGTCAAACTCATTTTTTCCATGATAGGCCATCAAAAATGGTGGAAAATGGAAAAAACAGCAAGGAACAGTTGCCTAATAACATCCTAAACATAATGTATATCTCCATAAATGTTTAAATCATTTTAACCTTTTCATGCATCACTAGTGAAGCACACTAAATCTGAGACGCAGCACTGGTGATGCATTTGCATCACTAGTGATGCAAATGCATCAGTGGTGATGCATGGGAAAAGCTTGCTAAAAGTGCTCACTATTAGCGAGTTTTGCAAATTTTCATTATCAACCCTAATGACTGTTTGTGGGTCCCTTTGGCCACCAGGACCCTATATTATATCTCAGGTGATGAAGCAAGAGTGGCTAGGGCTCATTTCCAGGCTCCAGGTACATGTCTGACTCCCATTTCTGACATGTTGAGGTGTTTGGAGTCAAACTAATTTTTTCCATTATGTGCCATAGAGCTCAGAGTCACACCACATTTCTAGTTTTGGACCCAAGGACCCCATAGTATACCTCAGATGACATACCAGGAGTGTCTAAGACCCATTTCTGTCCTCCAGGGACGACTTTTTGAAGTTTTTGGATTTAAGGGGGCAAAGTCACTTCTTCCACCCAGCCCAAGGTGCGCAAAATCGGGTACGATATCAGGTTTTTCCCTTGGCTGGAAGCTAAAAAAAACTTCAGATAATACCAAAGGTAGACAGATCAAATGAAAGCATCAGATCTGACCTTTCTAACAAGTGTATTTATGTCTTGAACACTCAAACGGTGTCTCTGATATCCAATATGAGCTATTTGACAAATTAGCAAATCTTGTCAAAAAAAGTTTTGGATGATTTTTGCTAATTTTCGGTATCAACCCCCATGACTGTTTTCAGGCCCCTGTAGCCACCAGGACCCCCTTATATATCTCAGGTGATATGACAAGAGTGGCTAGGGCTCATTTCCAGGCTCCAGGTACACGTCTGACTCCTATTTGTGACATTTCGAGGTGTTTCGTGTCAAACTCATTTTTTCCATTATAGGCCATCAAAAATGGTGGAAAATGGAAAAAACAGCAAGGAACAGTTGCCTAATAACATCCTAAACATAATGTATATCTCCATAAATGTTTAAATCATTTTAACCTTTTCATGCATCACTAGTGATGCACACTAAATCTGAGACGCATCACTGGTGATGCATGGGAAAAGCTTGCTCAAAGTGCTCACTATTAGCGAGTTTTGCAAATTTTCAGTATCAACCCTAATGACTGTGGGTCTCTGTGGCCTCCAGGACCCTATATTATATCTCAGGTGATGAAGCAAGAGTGGCTAGGGCTCATTTCCAGCCTCCAGGTACATGTCTGACTCCCATTTCTGACATGTATTGGTGTTTGGTGTCAAACACATTTTTTCCATTATGGGCCATGGAGCTCAGAGTCACACCACATTTCGTGTTTTGGACCCAAGGACCCCATAGTATACCTCAGATGACATACCAGGATTGTCTAAGGGCCATTTCTGTCCTCCAGGGACGACTTTTTGAAGTTTTTGGATTTAAGGGGGCAAAGTCACTTCTTCCACCCAGCCCAAGGTGCGCAAAATCGGGTACGATATCAGGTTTTTCCCTTGGCTGGAAGCTAAAAAAAACTTCAGATAATACCAAAGGTAGACAGATCAAATGAAAGCATCAGATCTGACCTTTCTAACAAGTGTATTTATGTCTTGAACACTCAAACACTGTCTCTGATATCCAATATGAGCTATTTGACAAATTAGCAAATCTTGTCAAAAAAAATTTTGGATGATTTTTGCTAATTTTCGGTATCAACCCCCATGACTGTTTTCAGGCCCCTGTAGCCACCAGGACCCCATTATATATCTCAGGTGATATGACAAGAGTGGCTAGGGCTCATTTCCAGGCTCCAGGTACACGTCTGACTCCTATTTGTGACATTTCGAGGTGTTTCGTGTCAAACTCATTTTTTCCATTATAGGCAATCAAAAATGGTGGAAAATGGAAAAAACAGCAAGGAACAGTTGCCTAATAACATCCTAAACATAATGTATATCTCCATAAATGTTTAAATCATTTTAACCTTTTCATGCATCACTAGTGATGCACACTAAATCTGAGACGCATCACTGGTGATGCATGGGAAAAGCTTGCTCAAAGTGCTCACTATTAGCGAGTTTTGCAAATTTTCAGTATCAACCCTAACGACTGTGGGTCTCTGTGGCCTCCAGGACCCTATATTATATCTCAGGTGATGAAGCAAGAGTGGCTAGGGCTCATTTCCAGCCTCCAGGTACATGTCTGACTCCCATTTCTGACATGTATTGGTGTTTGGTGTCAAACACATTTTTTCCATTATGGGCCATGGAGCTCAGAGTCACACCACATTTCGTGTTTTGGACCCAAGGACCCCATAGTATACCTCAGATGACATACCAGGATTGTCTAAGGGCCATTTCTGTCCTCCAGGGACGACTTTTTGAAGTTTTTGGATTTAAGGGGGCAAAGTCACTTCTTCCACCCAGCCCAAGGTGCGCAAAATCGGGTACGATATCAGGTTTTTCCCTTGGCTGGAAGCTAAAAAAAACTTCAGATAATACCAAAGGTAGACAGATCAAATGAAAGCATCAGATCTGACCTTTCTAACAAGTGTATTTATGTCTTGAACACTCAAACAGTGTCTCTGATATCCAATATGAGCTATTTGACAAATTAGCAAATCTTGTCAAAAAAATTTTTGGATGATTTTTGCTAATTTTCGGTATCAACCCCCATGACTGTTTTCAGGCCCCTGTAGCCACCAGGACCCCATTATATATCTCAGGTGATATGACAAGAGTGGCTAGGGCTCATTTCCAGGCTCCAGGTACACGTCTGACTCCTATTTGTGACATTTCGAGGTGTTTCGTGTCAAACTCATTTTTTCCATTATAGGCCATCAAAAATGGTGGAAAATGGAAAAAACAGCAAGGAACAGTTGCCTAATAACATCCTAAACATAATGTATATCTCCATAAATGTTTAAATCATTTTAACCTTTTCATGCATCACTAGTGATGCACACTAAATCTGAGACGCAGCACTGGTGATGCATTTGCATCACTAGTGATGCAAATGCATCACTGGTGATGCATGGGAAAAGCTTGCTCAAAGTGCTCACTATTAGCGAGTTTTGCAAATTTTCAGTATCAACCCTAACGACTGTGGGTCTCTGTGGCCTCCAGGACCCTATATTATATCTCAGGTGATGAAGCAAGAGTGGCTAGGGCTCATTTCCAGCCTCCAGGTACATGTCTGACTCCCATTTCTGACATGTATTGGTGTTTGGTGTCAAACACATTTTTTCCATTATGGGCCATGGAGCTCAGAGTCACACCACATTTCTTGTTTTGGACCCAAGGACCCCATAGTATACCTCAGATGACATACCAGGATTGTCTAAGGGCCATTTCTGTCCTCCAGGGACGACTTTTTGAAGTTTTTGGATTTAAGGGGGCAAAGTCACTTCTTCCACCCAGCCCAAGGTGCTCAAAATCGGGTACGATATCAGGTTTTTCCCTTGGCTGGAAGCTAAAAAAAAACTTCAGATAATACCAAAGGTAGACAGATCAAATGAAAGCATCAGATCTGACCTTTCTAACAAGTGTATTTATGTCTTGAACACTCAAACAGTGTCTCTGATATCCAATATGAGCTATTTGACAAATTAGCAAATCTTGTCAAAAAAATTTTTGGATGATTTTTGCTAATTTTCGGTATCAACCCCCATGACTGTTTTCAGGCCCCTGTAGCCACCAGGACCCCATTATATATCTCAGGTGATATGACAAGAGTGGCTAGGGCTCATTTCCAGGCTCCAGGTACACGTCTGACTCCTATTTGTGACATTTCGAGGTGTTTCGTGTCAAACTCATTTTTTCCATTATAGGCCATCAAAAATGGTGGAAAATGGAAAAAACAGCAAGGAACAGTTGCCTAATAACATCCTAAACATAATGTATATCTCCATAAATGTTTAAATCATTTTAACCTTTTCATGCATCACTAGTGATGCACACTAAATCTGAGACGCAGCACTGGTGATGCATTTGCATCACTAGTGATGCAAATGCATCACTGGTGATGCATGGGAAAAGCTTGCTCAAAGTGCTCACTATTAGCGAGTTTTGCAAATTTTCAGTATCAACCCTAACGACTGTGGGTCTCTGTGGCCTCCAGGACCCTATATTATATCTCAGGTGATGAAGCAAGAGTGGCTAGGGCTCATTTCCAGCCTCCAGGTACATGTCTGACTCCCATTTCTGACATGTATTGGTGTTTGGTGTCAAACACATTTTTTCCATTATGGGCCATGGAGCTCAGAGTCACACCACATTTCTTGTTTTGGACCCAAGGACCCCATAGTATACCTCAGATGACATACCAGGATTGTCTAAGGGCCATTTCTGTCCTCCAGGGACGACTTTTTGAAGTTTTTGGATTTAAGGGGGCAAAGTCACTTCTTCCACCCAGCCCAAGGTGCGCAAAATCGGGTACGATATCAGGTTTTTCCCTTGGCTGGAAGCTAAAAAAAACTTCAGATAATACCAAAGGTAGACAGATCAAATGAAAGCATCAGATCTGACCTTTCTAACAAGTGTATTTATGTCTTGAACACTCAAACGGTGTCTCTGATATCCAATCTGAGCTATTTGACAAATTAGCAAATCTTGGCAAAAAAATGTTTTGACAATTTTTGCTAATTTTCGGTATCAACCCTCATGACTGTTTTCAGGCCCCTGTAGCCACCAGGACCCCATTATGTATCTCAGGTGATATGACAAGAGTGGCTAGGGCTCATTTCCAGGCTCCAGGTACACGTCTGACTCGTATTTGTGACATTTCGAGGTGTTTCGTGTCAAACTCATTTTTTCCATGATAGGCCATCAAAAATGGTGGAAAATGGAAAAAACAGCAAGGAACAGTTGCCTAATAACATCCTAAACATAATGTATATCTCCATAAATGTTTAAATCATTTTAACCTTTTCATGCATCACTAGTGAAGCACACTAAATCTGAGACGCAGCACTGGTGATGCATTTGCATCACTAGTGATGCAAATGCATCAGTGGTGATGCATGGGAAAAGCTTGCTAAAAGTGCTCACTATTAGCGAGTTTTGCAAATTTTCATTATCAACCCTAATGACTGTTTGTGGGTCCCTTTGGCCACCAGGACCCTATATTATATCTCAGGTGATGAAGCAAGAGTGGCTAGGGCTCATTTCCAGGCTCCAGGTACATGTCTGACTCCCATTTCTGACATGTTGAGGTGTTTGGAGTCAAACTAATTTTTTCCATTATGTGCCATAGAGCTCAGAGTCACACCACATTTCTAGTTTTGGACCCAAGGACCCCATAGTATACCTCAGATGACATACCAGGAGTGTCTAAGACCCATTTCTGTCCTCCAGGGACGACTTTTTGAAGTTTTTGGATTTAAGGGGGCAAAGTCACTTCTTCCACCCAGCCCAAGGTGCGCAAAATCGGGTACGATATCAGGTTTTTCCCTTGGCTGGAAGCTAAAAAAAAACTTCAGATAATACCAAAGGTAGACAGATCAAATGAAAGCATCAGATCTGACCTTTCTAACAAGTGTATTTATGTCTTGAACACTCAAACGGTGTCTCTGATATCCAATATGAGCTATTTGACAAATTAGCAAATCTTGTCAAAAAAAATTTTGGATGATTTTTGCTAATTTTCGGTATCAACCCCCATGACTGTTTTCAGGCCCCTGTAGTCACCAGGACCCCCTTATATATCTCAGGTGATATGACAAGAGTGGCTAGGGCTCATTTCCAGGCTCCAGGTACACGTCTGACTCCTATTTGTGACATTTCGAGGTGTTTCGTGTCAAACTCATTTTTTCCATTATAGGCCATCAAAAATGGTGGAAAATGGAAAAAACAGCAAGGAACAGTTGCCTAATAACATCCTAAACATAATGTATATCTCCATAAATGTTTAAATCATTTTAACCTTTTCATGCATCACTAGTGATGCACACTAAATCTGAGACGCATCACTGGTGATGCATGGGAAAAGCTTGCTCAAAGTGCTCACTATTAGCGAGTTTTGCAAATTTTCAGTATCAACCCTAATGACTGTGGGTCTCTGTGGCCTCCAGGACCCTATATTATATCTCAGGTGATGAAGCAAGAGTGGCTAGGGCTCATTTCCAGCCTCCAGGTACATGTCTGACTCCCATTTCTGACATGTATTGGTGTTTGGTGTCAAACACATTTTTTCCATTATGGGCCATGGAGCTCAGAGTCACACCACATTTCGTGTTTTGGACCCAAGGACCCCATAGTATACCTCAGATGACATACCAGGATTGTCTAAGGGCCATATCTGTCCTCCAGGGACGACTTTTTGAAGTTTTTGGATTTAAGGGGGCAAAGTCACTTCTTCCACCCAGCCCAAGGTGCGCAAAATCGGGTACGATATCAGGTTTTTCCCTTGGCTGGAAGCTAAAAAAAACTTCAGATAATACCAAAGGTAGACAGATCAAATGAAAGCATCAGATCTGACCTTTCTAACAAGTGTATTTATGTCTTGAACACTCAAACAGTGTCTCTGATATCCAATATGAGCTATTTGACAAATTAGCAAATCTTGTCAAAAAATTTTTTGGATGATTTTTGCTAATTTTCGGTATCAACCCCCATGACTGTTTTCAGGCCCCTGTAGCCACCAGGACCCCATTATATATCTCAGGTGATATGACAAGAGTGGCTAGGGCTCATTTCCAGGCTCCAGGTACACGTCTGACTCCTATTTGTGACATTTCGAGGTGTTTCGTGTCAAACTCATTTTTTCCATTATAGGCCATCAAAAATGGTGGAAAATGGAAAAAACAGCAAGGAACAGTTGCCTAATAACATCCTAAACATAATGTATATCTCCATAAATGTTTAAATCATTTTAACCTTTTCATGCATCACTAGTGATGCACACTAAATCTGAGACGCATCACTGGTGATGCATGGGAAAAGCTTGCTCAAAGTGCTCACTATTAGCGAGTTTTGCAAATTTTCAGTATCAACCCTAACGACTGTGGGTCTCTGTGGCCTCCAGGACCCTATATTATATCTCAGGTGATGAAGCAAGAGTGGCTAGGGCTCATTTCCAGCCTCCAGGTACATGTCTGACTCCCATTTCTGACATGTATTGGTGTTTGGTGTCAAACACATTTTTTCCATTATGGGCCATGGAGCTCAGAGTCACACCACATTTCGTGTTTTGGACCCAAGGACCCCATAGTATACCTCAGATGACATACCAGGATTGTCTAAGGGCCATTTCTGTCCTCCAGGGACGACTTTTTGAAGTTTTTGGATTTAAGGGGGCAAAGTCACTTCTTCCACCCAGCCCAAGGTGCGCAATATCGGGTACGATATCAGGTTTTTCCCTTGGCTGGAAGCTAAAAAAAACTTCAGATAATACCAAAGGTAGACAGATCAAATGAAAGCATCAGATCTGACCTTTCTAACAAGTGTATTTATGTCTTGAACACTCAAACAGTGTCTCTGATATCCAATATGAGCTATTTGACAAATTAGCAAATCTTGTCAAAAAAATTTTTGGATGATTTTTGCTAATTTTCGGTATCAACCCCCATGACTGTTTTCAGGCCCCTGTAGCCACCAGGACCCCATTATATATCTCAGGTGATATGACAAGAGTGGCTAGGGCTCATTTCCAGGCTCCAGGTACACGTCTGACTCCTATTTGTGACATTTCGAGGTGTTTCGTGTCAAACTCATTTTTTCCATTATAGGCCATCAAAAATGGTGGAAAATGGAAAAAACAGCAAGGAACAGTTGCCTAAAAACATCCTAAACATAATGTATATCTCCATAAATGTTTAAATCATTTTAACCTTTTCATGCATCACTAGTGATGCACACTAAATCTGAGACGCATCACTGGTGATGCATGGGAAAAGCTTGCTCAAAGTGCTCACTATTAGCGAGTTTTGCAAATTTTCAGTATCAACCCTAACGACTGTGGGTCTCTGTGGCCTCCAGGACCCTATATTATATCTCAGGTGATGAAGCAAGAGTGGCTAGGGCTCATTTCCAGCCTCCAGGTACATGTCTGAC
Source organism: Lissotriton vulgaris (assembly GCF_964263255.1). Classification (NCBI taxonomy): domain Eukaryota; kingdom Metazoa; phylum Chordata; class Amphibia; order Caudata; family Salamandridae; genus Lissotriton; species Lissotriton vulgaris. Next base: position 87,690,777 of record NC_141699.1, on the reverse strand, counting down.
TCCCATTTCTGACATGTATTGGTGTTTGGTGTCAAACACATTTTTTCCATTATGGGCCATGGAGCTCAGAGTCACACCACATTTCGTGTTTTGGACCCAAGGACCCCATAGTATACCTCAGATGACATACCAGGATTGTCTAAGGGCCATTTCTGTCCTCCAGGGACGACTTTTTGAAGTTTTTGGATTTAAGGGGGCAAAGTCACTTCTTCCACCCAGCCCAAGGTGCGCAAAATCGGGTACGATATCAGGTTTTTCCCTTGGCTGGAAGCTAAAAAAAACTTCAGATAATACCAAAGGTAGACAGATCAAATGAAAGCATCAGATCTGACCTTTCTAACAAGTGTATTTATGTCTTGAACACTCAAACAGTGTCTCTGATATCCAATATGAGCTATTTGACAAATTAGCAAATCTTGTCAAAAAAATTTTTGGATGATTTTTGCTAATTTTCGGTATCAACCCCCATGACTGTTTTCAGGCCCCTGTAGCCACCAGGACCCCATTATATATCTCAGGTGATATGACAAGAGTGGCTAGGGCTCATTTCCAGGCTCCAGGTACACGTCTGACTCCTATTTGTGACATTTCGAGGTGTTTCGTGTCAAACTCATTTTTTCCATTATAGGCCATCAAAAATGGTGGAAAATGGAAAAAACAGCAAGGAACAGTTGCCTAATAACATCCTAAACATAATGTATATCTCCATAAATGTTTAAATCATTTTAACCTTTTCATGCATCACTAGTGATGCACACTAAATCTGAGACGCATCACTGGTGATGCATGGGAAAAGCTTGCTCAAAGTGCTCACTATTAGCGAGTTTTGCAAATTTTCAGTATCAACCCTAATGACTGTGGGTCTCTGTGGCCTCCAGGACCCTATATTATATCTCAGGTGATGAAGCAAGAGTGGCTAGGGCTCATTTCCAGCCTCCAGGTACATGTCTGACTCCCATTTCTGACATGTATTGGTGTTTGGTGTCAAACACATTTTTTCCATTATGGGCCATGGAGCTCAGAGTCACACCACATTTCGTGTTTTGGACCCAAGGACCCCATAGTATACCTCAGATGACATACCAGGATTGTCTAAGGGACATTTCTGTCCTCCAGGGACGACTTTTTGAAGTTTTTGGATTTAAGGGGGCAAAGTCACTTCTTCCACCCAGCCCAAGGTGCGCAAAATCGGGTACGATATCAGGTTTTTCCCTTGGCTGGAAGCTAAAAAAAACTTCAGATAATACCAAAGGTAGACAGATGAAATGAAAGCATCAGATCTGACCTTTCTAACAAGTGTATTTATGTCTTGAACACTCAAACAGTGTCTCTGATATCCAATATGAGCTATTTGACAAATTAGCAAATCTTGTCAAAAAAATTTTTGGATGATTTTTGCTAATTTTCGGTATCAACCCCCATGACTGTTTTCAGGCCCCTGTAGCCACCAGGACCCCATTATATATCTCAGGTGATATGACAAGAGTGGCTAGGGCTCATTTCCAGGCTCCAGGTACACGTCTGACTCCTATTTGTGACATTTCGAGGTGTTTCGTGTCAAACTCATTTTTTCCATTATAGGCCATCAAAAATGGTGGAAAATGGAAAAAACAGCAAGGAACAGTTGCCTAATAACATCCTAAACATAATGTATATCTCCATAAATGTTTAAATCATTTTAACCTTTTCATGCATCACTAGTGATGCACACTAAATCTGAGACGCAGCACTGGTGATGCATTTGCATCACTAGTGATGCAAATGCATCACTGGTGATGCATGGGAAAAGCTTGCTCAAAGTGCTCACTATTAGCGAGTTTTGCAAATTTTCAGTATCAACCCTAACAACTGTGGGTCTCTGTGGCCTCCAGGACCCTATATTATATCTCAGGTGATGAAGCAAGAGTGGCTAGGGCTCATTTCCAGCCTCCAGGTACATGTCTGACTCCCATTTCTGACATGTATTGGTGTTTGGTGTCAAACACATTTTTTCCATTATGGGCCATGGAGCTCAGAGTCACACCACATTTCTTGTTTTGGACCCAAGGACCCCATAGTATACCTCAGATGACATACCAGGATTGTCTAAGGGCCATTTCTGTCCTCCAGGGACGACTTTTTGAAGTTTTTGGATTTAAGGGGGCAAAGTCACTTCTTCCACCCAGCCCAAGGTGCGCAAAATCGGGTACGATATCAGGTTTTTCCCTTGGCTGGAAGCTAAAAAAAACTTCAGATAATACCAAAGGTAGACAGATCAAATGAAAGCATCAGATCTGACCTTTCTAACAAGTGTATTTATGTCTTGAACACTCAAACGGTGTCTCTGATATCCAATCTGAGCTATTTGACAAATTAGCAAATCTTGGCAAAAAAATGTTTTGACAATTTTTGCTAATTTTCGGTATCAACCCTCATGACTGTTTTCAGGCCCCTGTAGCCACCAGGACCCCATTATGTATCTCAGGTGATATGACAAGAGTGGCTAGGGCTCATTTCCAGGCTCCAGGTACACGTCTGACTCGTATTTGTGACATTTCGAGGTGTTTCGTGTCAAACTCATTTTTTCCATGATAGGCCATCAAAAATGGTGGAAAATGGAAAAAACAGCAAGGAACAGTTGCCTAATAACATCCTAAACATAATGTATATCTCCATAAATGTTTAAATCATTTTAACCTTTTCATGCATCACTAGTGAAGCACACTAAATCTGAGACGCAGCACTGGTGATGCATTTGCATCACTAGTGATGCAAATGCATCAGTGGTGATGCATGGGAAAAGCTTGCTAAAAGTGCTCACTATTAGCGAGTTTTGCAAATTTTCATTATCAACCCTAATGACTGTTTGTGGGTCCCTTTGGCCACCAGGACCCTATATTATATCTCAGGTGATGAAGCAAGAGTGGCTAGGGCTCATTTCCAGGCTCCAGGTACATGTCTGACTCCCATTTCTGACATGTTGAGGTGTTTGGAGTCAAACTAATTTTTTCCATTATGTGCCATAGAGCTCAGAGTCACACCACATTTCTAGTTTTGGACCCAAGGACCCCATAGTATACCTCAGATGACATACCAGGAGTGTCTAAGACCCATTTCTGTCCTCCAGGGACGACTTTTTGAAGTTTTTGGATTTAAGGGGGCAAAGTCACTTCTTCCACCCAGCCCAAGGTGCGCAAAATCGGGTACGATATCAGGTTTTTCCCTTGGCTGGAAGCTAAAAAAAACTTCAGATAATACCAAAGGTAGACAGATCAAATGAAAGCATCAGATCTGACCTTTCTAACAAGTGTATTTATGTCTTGAACACTCAAACGGTGTCTCTGATATCCAATATGAGCTATTTGACAAATTAGCAAATCTTGTCAAAAAAAGTTTTGGATGATTTTTGCTAATTTTCGGTATCAACCCCCATGACTGTTTTCAGGCCCCTGTAGCCACCAGGACCCCCTTATATATCTCAGGTGATATGACAAGAGTGGCTAGGGCTCATTTCCAGGCTCCAGGTACACGTCTGACTCCTATTTGTGACATTTCGAGGTGTTTCGTGTCAAACTCATTTTTTCCATTATAGGCCATCAAAAATGGTGGAAAATGGAAAAAACAGCAAGGAACAGTTGCCTAATAACATCCTAAACATAATGTATATCTCCATAAATGTTTAAATCATTTTAACCTTTTCATGCATCACTAGTGATGCACACTAAATCTGAGACGCATCACTGGTGATGCATGGGAAAAGCTTGCTCAAAGTGCTCACTATTAGCGAGTTTTGCAAATTTTCAGTATCAACCCTAATGACTGTGGGTCTCTGTGGCCTCCAGGACCCTATATTATATCTCAGGTGATGAAGCAAGAGTGGCTAGGGCTCATTTCCAGCCTCCAGGTACATGTCTGACTCCCATTTCTGACATGTATTGGTGTTTGGTGTCAAACACATTTTTTCCATTATGGGCCATGGAGCTCAGAGTCACACCACATTTCGTGTTTTGGACCCAAGGACCCCATAGTATACCTCAGATGACATACCAGGATTGTCTAAGGGCCATTTCTGTCCTCCAGGGACGACTTTTTGAAGTTTTTGGATTTAAGGGGGCAAAGTCACTTCTTCCACCCAGCCCAAGGTGCGCAAAATCGGGTACGATATCAGGTTTTTCCCTTGGCTGGAAGCTAAAAAAAACTTCAGATAATACCAAAGGTAGACAGATCAAATGAAAGCATCAGATCTGACCTTTCTAACAAGTGTATTTATGTCTTGAACACTCAAACAGTGTCTCTGATATCCAATATGAGCTATTTGACAAATTAGCAAATCTTGTCAAAAAAATTTTTGGATGATTTTTGCTAATTTTCGGTATCAACCCCCATGACTGTTTTCAGGCCCCTGTAGCCACCAGGACCCCATTATATATCTCAGGTGATATGACAAGAGTGGCTAGGGCTCATTTCCAGGCTCCAGGTACACGTCTGACTCCTATTTGTGACATTTCGAGGTGTTTCGTGTCAAACTCATTTTTTCCATTATAGGCCATCAAAAATGGTGGAAAATGGAAAAAACAGCAAGGAACAGTTGCCTAATAACATCCTAAACATAATGTATATCTCCATAAATGTTTAAATCATTTTAACCTTTTCATGCATCACTAGTGATGCACACTAAATCTGAGACGCATCACTGGTGATGCATGGGAAAAGCTTGCTCAAAGTGCTCACTATTAGCGAGTTTTGCAAATTTTCAGTATCAACCCTAACGACTGTGGGTCTCTGTGGCCTCCAGGACCCTATATTATATCTCAGGTGATGAAGCAAGAGTGGCTAGGGCTCATTTCCAGCCTCCAGGTACATGTCTGACTCCCATTTCTGACATGTATTGGTGTTTGGTGTCAAACACATTTTTTCCATTATGGGCCATGGAGCTCAGAGTCACACCACATTTCGTGTTTTGGACCCAAGGACCCCATAGTATACCTCAGATGACATACCAGGATTGTCTAAGGGCCATTTCTGTCCTCCAGGGACGACTTTTTGAAGTTTTTGGATTTAAGGGGGCAAAGTCACTTCTTCCACCCAGCCCAAGGTGCGCAAAATCGGGTACGATATCAGGTTTTTCCCTTGGCTGGAAGCTAAAAAAAACTTCAGATAATACCAAAGGTAGACAGATCAAATGAAAGCATCAGATCTGACCTTTCTAACAAGTGTATTTATGTCTTGAACACTCAAACAGTGTCTCTGATATCCAATATGAGCTATTTGACAAATTAGCAAATCTTGTCAAAAAAAATTTTGGATGATTTTTGCTAATTTTCGGTATCAACCCCCATGACTGTTTTCAGGCCCCTGTAGCCACCAGGACCCCATTATATATCTCAGGTGATATTACAAGAGTGGCTAGGGCTCATTTCCAGGCTCCAGGTACACGTCTGACTCCTATTTGTGACATTTCGAGGTGTTTCGTGTCAAACTCATTTTTTCCATTATAGGCCATCAAAAATGGTGGAAAATGGAAAAAACAGCAAGGAACAGTTGCCTAATAACATCCTAAACATAATGTATATCTCCATAAATGTTTAAATCATTTTAACCTTTTCATGCATCACTAGTGATGCACACTAAATCTGAGACGCATCACTGGTGATGCATGGGAAAAGCTTGCTCAAAGTGCTCACTATTAGCGAGTTTTGCAAATTTTCAGTATCAACCCTAACGACTGTGGGTCTCTGTGGCCTCCAGGACCCTATATTATATCTCAGGTGATGAAGCAAGAGTGGCTAGGGCTCATTTCCAGCCTCCAGGTACATGTCTGACTCCCATTTCTGACATGTATTGGTGTTTGGTGTCAAACACATTTTTTCCATTATGGGCCATGGAGCTCAGAGTCACACCACATTTCGTGTTTTGGACCCAAGGACCCCATAGTATACCTCAGATGACATACCAGGATTGTCTAAGGGCCATTTCTGTCCTCCAGGGACGACTTTTTGAAGTTTTTGGATTTAAGGGGGCAAAGTCACTTCTTCCACCCAGCCCAAGGTGCGCAAAATCGGGTACGATATCAGGTTTTTCCCTTGGCTGGAAGCTAAAAAAAACTTCAGATAATACCAAAGGTAGACAGATCAAATGAAAGCATCAGATCTGACCTTTCTAACAAGTGTATTTATGTCTTGAACACTCAAACAGTGTCTCTGATATCCAATATGAGCTATTTGACAAATTAGCAAATCTTGTCAAAAAAATTTTTGGATGATTTTTGCTAATTTTCGGTATCAACCCCCATGACTGTTTTCAGGCCCCTGTAGCCACCAGGACCCCATTATATATCTCAGGTGATATGACAAGAGTGGCTAGGGCTCATTTCCAGGCTCCAGGTACACGTCTGACTCCTATTTGTGACATTTCGAGGTGTTTCGTGTCAAACTCATTTTTTCCATTATAGGCCATCAAAAATGGTGGAAAATGGAAAAAACAGCAAGGAACAGTTGCCTAATAACATCCTAAACATAATGTATATCTCCATAAATGTTTACATCATTTTAACCTTTTCATGCATCACTAGTGATGCACACTAAATCTGAGACGCATCACTGGTGATGCATGGGAAAAGCTTGCTCAAAGTGCTCACTATTAGCGAGTTTTGCAAATTTTCAGTATCAACCCTAACGACTGTGGGTCTCTGTGGCCTCCAGGACCCTATATTATATCTCAGGTGATGAAGCAAGAGTGGCTAGGGCTCATTTCCAGCCTCCAGGTACATGTCTGACTCCCATTTCTGACATGTATTGGTGTTTGGTGTCAAACACATTTTTTCCATTATGGGCCATGGAGCTCAGAGTCACACCACATTTCGTGTTTTGGACCCAAGGACCCCATAGTATACCTCAGATGACATACCAGGATTGTCTAAGGGCCATTTCTGTCCTCCAGGGACGACTTTTTGAAGTTTTTGGATTTAAGGGGGCAAAGTCACTTCTTCCACCCAGCCCAAGGTGCGCAAAATCGGGTACGATATCAGGTTTTTCCCTTGGCTGGAAGCTAAAAAAAACTTCAGATAATACCAAAGGTAGACAGATCAAATGAAAGCATCAGATCTGACCTTTCTAACAAGTGTATTTATGTCTTGAACACTCAAACAGTGTCTCTGATATCCAATATGAGCTATTTGACAAATTAGCAAATCTTGTCAAAAAAATTTTTGGATGATTTTTGCTAATTTTCGGTATCAACCCCCATGACTGTTTTCAGGCCCCTGTAGCCACCAGGACCCCATTATATATCTCAGGTGATATGACAAGAGTGGCTAGGGCTCATTTCCAGGCTCCAGGTACACGTCTGACTCCTATTTGTGACATTTCGAGGTGTTTCGTGTCAAACTCATTTTTTCCATTATAGGCCATCAAAAATGGTGGAAAATGGAAAAAACAGCAAGGAACAGTTGCCTAATAACATCCTAAACATAATGTATATCTCCATAAATGTTTAAATCATTTTAACCTTTTCATGCATCACTAGTGATGCACACTAAATCTGAGACGCAGCACTGGTGATGCATTTGCATCACTAGTGATGCAAATGCATCACTGGTGATGCATGGGAAAAGCTTGCTCAAAGTGCTCACTATTAGCGAGTTTTGCAAATTTTCAGTATCAACCCTAACGACTGTGGGTCTCTGTGGCCTCCAGGACCCTATATTATATCTCAGGTGATGAAGCAAGAGTGGCTAGGGCTCATTTCCAGCCTCCAGGTACATGTCTGACTCCCATTTCTGACATGTATTGGTGTTTGGTGTCAAACACATTTTTTCCATTATGGGCCATGGAGCTCAGAGTCACACCACATTTCTTGTTTTGGACCCAAGGACCCCATAGTATACCTCAGATGACATACCAGGATTGTCTAAGGGCCATTTCTGTCCTCCAGGGACGACTTTTTGAAGTTTTTGGATTTAAGGGGGCAAAGTCACTTCTTCCACCCAGCCCAAGGTGCGCAAAATCGGGTACGATATCAGGTTTTTCCCTTGGCTGGAAGCTAAAAAAAACTTCAGATAATACCAAAGGTAGACAGATCAAATGAAAGCATCAGATCTGACCTTTCTAACAAGTGTATTTATGTCTTGAACACTCAAACGGTGTCTCTGATATCCAATCTGAGCTATTTGACAAATTAGCAAATCTTGGCAAAAAAATGTTTTGACAATTTTTGCTAATTTTCGGTATCAACCCTCATGACTGTTTTCAGGCCCCTGTAGCCACCAGGACCCCATTATGTATCTCAGGTGATATGACAAGAGTGGCTAGGGCTCATTTCCAGGCTCCAGGTACACGTCTGACTCGTATTTGTGACATTTCGAGGTGTTTCGTGTCAAACTCATTTTTTCCATGATAGGCCATCAAAAATGGTGGAAAATGGAAAAAACAGCAAGGAACAGTTGCCTAATAACATCCTAAACATAATGTATATCTCCATAAATGTTTAAATCATTTTAACCTTTTCATGCATCACTAGTGAAGCACACTAAATCTGAGACGCAGCACTGGTGATGCATTTGCATCACTAGTGATGCAAATGCATCAGTGGTGATGCATGGGAAAAGCTTGCTAAAAGTGCTCACTATTAGCGAGTTTTGCAAATTTTCATTATCAACCCTAATGACTGTTTGTGGGTCCCTTTGGCCACCAGGACCCTATATTATATCTCAGGTGATGAAGCCAGAGTGGCTAGGGCTCATTTCCAGGCTCCAGGTACATGTCTGACTCCCATTTCTGACATGTTGAGGTGTTTGGAGTCAAACTAATTTTTTCCATTATGTGCCATAGAGCTCAGAGTCACACCACATTTCTAGTTTTGGACCCAAGGACCCCATAGTATACCTCAGATGACATACCAGGAGTGTCTAAGACCCATTTCTGTCCTCCAGGGACGACTTTTTGAAGTTTTTGGATTTAAGGGGGCAAAGTCACTTCTTCCACCCAGCCCAAGGTGCGCAAAATCGGGTACGATATCAGGTTTTTCCCTTGGCTGGAAGCTAAAAAAAACTTCAGATAATACCAAAGGTAGACAGATCAAATGAAAGCATCAGATCTGACCTTTCTAACAAGTGTATTTATGTCTTGAACACTCAAACGGTGTCTCTGATATCCAATATGAGCTATTTGACAAATTAGCAAATCTTGTCAAAAAAATTTTTGGATGATTTTTGCTAATTTTCGGTATCAACCCCCATGACTGTTTTCAGGCCCCTGTAGCCACCAGGACCCCCTTATATATCTCAGGTGATATGACAAGAGTGGCTAGGGCTCATTTCCAGGCTCCAGGTACACGTCTGACTCCTATTTGTGACATTTCGAGGTGTTTCGTGTCAAACTCATTTTTTCCATTATAGGCCATCAAAAATGGTGGAAAATGGAAAAAACAGCAAGGAACAGTTGCCTAATAACATCCTAAACATAATGTATATCTCCATAAATGTTTAAATCATTTTAACCTTTTCATGCATCACTAGTGATGCACACTAAATCTGAGACGCATCACTGGTGATGCATGGGAAAAGCTTGCTCAAAGTGCTCACTATTAGCGAGTTTTGCAAATTTTCAGTATCAACCCTAATGACTGTGGGTCTCTGTGGCCTCCAGGACCCTATATTATATCTCAGGTGATGAAGCAAGAGTGGCTAGGGCTCATTTCCAGCCTCCAGGTACATGTCTGACTCCCATTTCTGACATGTATTGGTGTTTGGTGTCAAACACATTTTTTCCATTATGGGCCATGGAGCTCAGAGTCACACCACATTTCGTGTTTTGGACCCAAGGACCCCATAGTATACCTCAGATGACATACCAGGATTGTCTAAGGGCCATTTCTGTCCTCCAGGGACGACTTTTTGAAGTTTTTGGATTTAAGGGGGCAAAGTCACTTCTTCCACCCAGCCCAAGGTGCGCAAAATCGGGTACGATATCAGGTTTTTCCCTTGGCTGGAAGCTAAAAAAAACTTCAGATAATACCAAAGGTAGACAGATCAAATGAAAGCATCAGATCTGACCTTTCTAACAAGTGTATTTATGTCTTGAACACTCAAACAGTGTCTCTGATATCCAATATGAGCTATTTGACAAATTAGCAAATCTTGTCAAAAAATTTTTTGGATGATTTTTGCTAATTTTCGGTATCAACCCCCATGACTGTTTTCAGGCCCCTGTAGCCACCAGGACCCCATTATATATCTCAGGTGATATGACAAGAGTGGCTAGGGCTCATTTCCAGGCTCCAGGTACACGTCTGACTCCTATTTGTGACATTTCGAGGTGTTTCGTGTCAAACTCATTTTTTCCATTATAGGCCATCAAAAATGGTGGAAAATGGAAAAAACAGCAAGGAACAGTTGCCTAATAACATCCTAAACATAATGTATATCTCCATAAATGTTTAAATCATTTTAACCTTTTCATGCATCACTAGTGATGCACACTAAATCTGAGACGCATCACTGGTGATGCATGGGAAAAGCTTGCTCAAAGTGCTCACTATTAGCGAGTTTTGCAAATTTTCAGTATCAACCCTAACGACTGTGGGTCTCTGTGGCCTCCAGGACCCTATATTATATCTCAGGTGATGAAGCAAGAGTGGCTAGGGCTCATTTCCAGCCTCCAGGTACATGTCTGACTCCCATTTCTGACATGTATTGGTGTTTGGTGTCAAACACATTTTTTCCATTATGGGCCATGGAGCTCAGAGTCACACCACATTTCGTGTTTTGGACCCAAGGACCCCATAGTATACCTCAGATGACATACCAGGATTGTCTAAGGGCCATTTCTGTCCTCCAGGGACGACTTTTTGAAGTTTTTGGATTTAAGGGGGCAAAGTCACTTCTTCCACCCAGCCCAAGGTGCGCAAAATCGGGTACGATATCAGGTTTTTCCCTTGGCTGGAAGCTAAAAAAAACTTCAGATAATACCAAAGGTAGACAGATCAAATGAAAGCATCAGATCTGACCTTTCTAACAAGTGTATTTATGTCTTGAACACTCAAACAGTGTCTCTGATATCCAATATGAGCTATTTGACAAATTAGCAAATCTTGTCAAAAAAATTTTTGGATGATTTTTGCTAATTTTCGGTATCAACCCCCATGACTGTTTTCAGGCCCCTGTAGCCACCAGGACCCCATTATATATCTCAGGTGATATGACAAGAGTGGCTAGGGCTCATTTCCAGGCTCCAGGTACACGTCTGACTCCTATTTGTGACATTTCGAGGTGTTTCGTGTCAAACTCATTTTTTCCATTATAGGCCATCAAAAATGGTGGAAAATGGAAAAAACAGCAAGGAACAGTTGCCTAAAAACATCCTAAACATAATGTATATCTCCATAAATGTTTAAATCATTTTAACCTTTTCATGCATCACTAGTGATGCACACTAAATCTGAGACGCATCACTGGTGATGCATGGGAAAAGCTTGCTCAAAGTGCTCACTATTAGCGAGTTTTGCAAATTTTCAGTATCAACCCTAACGACTGTGGGTCTCTGTGGCCTCCAGGACCCTATATTATATCTCAGGTGATGAAGCAAGAGTGGCTAGGGCTCATTTCCAGCCTCCAGGTACATGTCTGACTCCCATTTCTGACATGTATTGGTGTTTGGTGTCAAACACATTTTTTCCATTATGGGCCATGGAGCTCAGAGTCACACCACATTTCGTGTTTTGGACCCAAGGACCCCATAGTATACCTCAGATGACATACCAGGATTGTCTAAGGGCCATTTCTGTCCTCCAGGGACGACTTTTTGAAGTTTTTGGATTTAAGGGGGCAAAGTCACTTCTTCCACCCAGCCCAAGGTGCGCAAAATCGGGTACGATATCAGGTTTTTCCCTTGGCTGGAAGCTAAAAAAAACTTCAGATAATACCAAAGGTAGACAGATCAAATGAAAGCATCAGATCTGACCTTTCTAACAAGTGTATTTATGTCTTGAACACTCAAACAGTGTCTCTGATATCCAATATGAGCTATTTGACAAATTAGCAAATCTTGTCAAAAAAATTTTTGGATGATTTTTGCTAATTTTCGGTATCAACCCCCATGACTGTTTTCAGGCCCCTGTAGCCACCAGGACCCCATTATATATCTCAGGTGATATGACAAGAGTGGCTAGGGCTCATTTCCAGGCTCCAGGTACACGTCTGACTCCTATTTGTGACATTTCGAGGTGTTTCGTGTCAAACTCATTTTTTCCATTATAGGCCATCAAAAATGGTGGAAAATGGAAAAAACAGCAAGGAACAGTTGCCTAAAAACATCCTAAACATAATGTATATCTCCATAAATGTTTAAATCATTTTAACCTTTTCATGCATCACTAGTGATGCACACTAAATCTGAGACGCATCACTGGTGATGCATGGGAAAAGCTTGCTCAAAGTGCTCACTATTAGCGAGTTTTGCAAATTTTCAGTATCAACCCTAACGACTGTGGGTCTCTGTGGCCTCCAGGACCCTATATTATATCTCAGGTGATGAAGCAAGAGTGGCTAGGGCTCATTTCCAGCCTCCAGGTACATGTCTGACTCCCATTTCTGACATGTATTGGTGTTTGGTGTCAAACACATTTTTTCCATTATGGGCCATGGAGCTCAGAGTCACACCACATTTCGTGTTTTGGACCCAAGGACCCCATAGTATACCTCAGATGACATACCAGGATTGTCTAAGGGCCATTTCTGTCCTCCAGGGACGACTTTTTGAAGTTTTTGGATTTAAGGGGGCAAAGTCACTTCTTCCACCCAGCCCAAGGTGCGCAAAATCGGGTACGATATCAGGTTTTTCCCTTGGCTGGAAGCTAAAAAAAACTTCAGATAATACCAAAGGTAGACAGATCAAATGAAAGCATCAGATCTGACCTTTCTAACAAGTGTATTTATGTCTTGAACACTCAAACAGTGTCTCTGATATCCAATATGAGCTATTTGACAAATTAGCAAATCTTGTCAAAAAAATTTTTGGATGATTTTTGCTAATTTTCGGTATCAACCCCCATGACTGTTTTCAGGCCCCTGTAGCCACCAGGACCCCATTATATATCTCAGGTGATATGACAAGAGTGGCTAGGGCTCATTTCCAGGCTCCAGGTACACGTCTGACTCCTATTTGTGACATTTCGAGGTGTTTCGTGTCAAACTCATTTTTTCCATTATAGGCCATCAAAAATGGTGGAAAATGGAAAAAACAGCAAGGAACAGTTGCCTAATAACATCCTAAACATAATGTATATCTCCATAAATGTTTAAATCATTTTAACCTTTTCATGCATCACTAGTGATGCACACTAAATCTGAGACGCATCACTGGTGATGCATGGGAAAAGCTTGCTCAAAGTGCTCACTATTAGCGAGTTTTGCAAATTTTCAGTATCAACCCTAACGACTGTGGGTCTCTGTGGCCTCCAGGACCCTATATTATATCTCAGGTGATGAAGCAAGAGTGGCTAGGGCTCATTTCCAGCCTCCAGGTACATGTCTGACTCCCATTTCTGACATGTATTGGTGTTTGGTGTCAAACACATTTTTTCCATTATGGGCCATGGAGCTCAGAGTCACACCACATTTCGTGTTTTGGACCCAAGGACCCCATAGTATACCTCAGATGACATACCAGGATTGTCTAAGGGACATTTCTGTCCTCCAGGGACGACTTTTTGAAGTTTTTGGATTTAAGGGGGCAAAGTCACTTCTTCCACCCAGCCCAAGGTGCGCAAAATCGGGTACGATATCAGGTTTTTCCCTTGGCTGGAAGCTAAAAAAAACTTCAGATAATACCAAAGGTAGACAGATCAAATGAAAGCATCAGATCTGACCTTTCTAACAAGTGTATTTATGTCTTGAACACTCAAACAGTGTCTCTGATATCCAATATGAGCTATTTGACAAATTAGCAAATCTTGTCAAAAAAAATTTTGGATGATTTTTGCTAATTTTCGGTATCAACCCCCATGACTGTTTTCAGGCCCCTGTAGCCACCAGGACCCCATTATATATCTCAGGTGATATGACAAGAGTGGCTAGGGCTCATTTCCAGGCTCCAGGTACACGTCTGACTCCTATTTGTGACATTTCGAGGTGTTTCGTGTCAAACTCATTTTTTCCATTATAGGCCATCAAAAATGGTGGAAAATGGAAAAAACAGCAAGGAACAGTTGCCTAATAACATCCTAAACATAATGTATATCTCCATAAATGTTTAAATCATTTTAACCTTTTCATGCATCACTAGTGATGCACACTAAATCTGAGACGCAGCACTGGTGATGCATTTGCATCACTAGTGATGCAAATGCATCACTGGTGATGCATGGGAAAAGCTTGCTCAAAGTGCTCACTATTAGCGAGTTTTGCAAATTTTCAGTATCAACCCTAACGACTGTGGGTCTCTGTGGCCTCCAGGACCCTATATTATATCTCAGGTGATGAAGCAAGAGTGGCTAGGGCTCATTTCCAGCCTCCAGGTACATGTCTGACTCCCATTTCTGACATGTATTGGTGTTTGGTGTCAAACACATTTTTTCCATTATGGGCCATGGAGCTCAGAGTCACACCACATTTCTTGTTTTGGACCCAAGGACCCCATAGTATACCTCAGATGACATACCAGGATTGTCTAAGGGCCATTTCTGTCCTCCAGGGACGACTTTTTGAAGTTTTTGGATTTAAGGGGGCAAAGTCACTTCTTCCACCCAGCCCAAGGTGCGCAAAATCGGGTACGATATCAGGTTTTTCCCTTGGCTGGAAGCTAAAAAAAACTTCAGATAATACCAAAGGTAGACAGATCAAATGAAAGCATCAGATCTGACCTTTCTAACAAGTGTATTTATGTCTTGAACACTCAAACGGTGTCTCTGATATCCAATCTGAGCTATTTGACAAATTAGCAAATCTTGGCAAAAAAATGTTTTGACAATTTTTGCTAATTTTCGGTATCAACCCTCATGACTGTTTTCAGGCCCCTGTAGCCACCAGGACCCCATTATGTATCTCAGGTGATATGACAAGAGTGGCTAGGGCTCATTTCCAGGCTCCAGGTACACGTCTGACTCGTATTTGTGACATTTCGAGGTGTTTCGTGTCAAACTCATTTTTTCCATGATAGGCCATCAAAAATGGTGGAAAATGGAAAAAACAGCAAGGAACAGTTGCCTAATAACATCCTAAACATAATGTATATCTCCATAAATGTTTAAATCATTTTAACCTTTTCATGCATCACTAGTGAAGCACACTAAATCTGAGACGCAGCACTGGTGATGCATTTGCATCACTAGTGATGCAAATGCATCAGTGGTGATGCATGGGAAAAGCTTGCTAAAAGTGCTCACTATTAGCGAGTTTTGCAAATTTTCATTATCAACCCTAATGACTGTTTGTGGGTCCCTTTGGCCACCAGGACCCTATATTATATCTCAGGTGATGAAGCAAGAGTGGCTAGGGCTCATTTCCAGGCTCCAGGTACATGTCTGACTCCCATTTCTGACATGTTGAGGTGTTTGGAGTCAAACTAATTTTTTCCATTATGTGCCATAGAGCTCAGAGTCACACCACATTTCTAGTTTTGGACCCAAGGACCCCATAGTATACCTCAGATGACATACCAGGAGTGTCTAAGACCCATTTCTGTCCTCCAGGGACGACTTTTTGAAGTTTTTGGATTTAAGGGGGCAAAGTCACTTCTTCCACCCAGCCCAAGGTGCGCAAAATCGGGTACGATATCAGGTTTTTCCCTTG
Organism: Lissotriton vulgaris; assembly: GCF_964263255.1. Lineage (NCBI taxonomy): Eukaryota > Metazoa > Chordata > Amphibia > Caudata > Salamandridae > Lissotriton > Lissotriton vulgaris. The sequence goes on along the minus strand of NC_141699.1, from coordinate 87,675,014 downwards.
GCTGGAAGCTAAAAAAAACTTCAGATAATACCAAAGGTAGACAGATCAAATGAAAGCATCAGATCTGACCTTTCTAACAAGTGTATTTATGTCTTGAACACTCAAACGGTGTCTCTGATATCCAATATGAGCTATTTGACAAATTAGCAAATCTTGTCAAAAAAAGTTTTGGATGATTTTTGCTAATTTTCGGTATCAACCCCCATGACTGTTTTCAGGCCCCTGTAGCCACCAGGACCCCCTTATATATCTCAGGTGATATGACAAGAGTGGCTAGGGCTCATTTCCAGGCTCCAGGTACACGTCTGACTCCTATTTGTGACATTTCGAGGTGTTTCGTGTCAAACTCATTTTTTCCATTATAGGCCATCAAAAATGGTGGAAAATGGAAAAAACAGCAAGGAACAGTTGCCTAATAACATCCTAAACATAATGTATATCTCCATAAATGTTTAAATCATTTTAACCTTTTCATGCATCACTAGTGATGCACACTAAATCTGAGACGCATCACTGGTGATGCATGGGAAAAGCTTGCTCAAAGTGCTCACTATTAGCGAGTTTTGCAAATTTTCAGTATCAACCCTAATGACTGTGGGTCTCTGTGGCCTCCAGGACCCTATATTATATCTCAGGTGATGAAGCAAGAGTGGCTAGGGCTCATTTCCAGCCTCCAGGTACATGTCTGACTCCCATTTCTGACATGTATTGGTGTTTGGTGTCAAACACATTTTTTCCATTATGGGCCATGGAGCTCAGAGTCACACCACATTTCGTGTTTTGGACCCAAGGACCCCATAGTATACCTCAGATGACATACCAGGATTGTCTAAGGGCCATTTCTGTCCTCCAGGGACGACTTTTTGAAGTTTTTGGATTTAAGGGGGCAAAGTCACTTCTTCCACCCAGCCCAAGGTGCGCAAAATCGGGTACGATATCAGGTTTTTCCCTTGGCTGGAAGCTAAAAAAAACTTCAGATAATACCAAAGGTAGACAGATCAAATGAAAGCATCAGATCTGACCTTTCTAACAAGTGTATTTATGTCTTGAACACTCAAACAGTGTCTCTGATATCCAATATGAGCTATTTGACAAATTAGCAAATCTTGTCAAAAAATTTTTTGGATGATTTTTGCTAATTTTCGGTATCAACCCCCATGACTGTTTTCAGGCCCCTGTAGCCACCAGGACCCCATTATATATCTCAGGTGATATGACAAGAGTGGCTAGGGCTCATTTCCAGGCTCCAGGTACACGTCTGACTCCTATTTGTGACATTTCGAGGTGTTTCGTGTCAAACTCATTTTTTCCATTATAGGCCATCAAAAATGGTGGAAAATGGAAAAAACAGCAAGGAACAGTTGCCTAATAACATCCTAAACATAATGTATATCTCCATAAATGTTTAAATCATTTTAACCTTTTCATGCATCACTAGTGATGCACACTAAATCTGAGACGCATCACTGGTGATGCATGGGAAAAGCTTGCTCAAAGTGCTCACTATTAGCGAGTTTTGCAAATTTTCAGTATCAACCCTAACGACTGTGGGTCTCTGTGGCCTCCAGGACCCTATATTATATCTCAGGTGATGAAGCAAGAGTGGCTAGGGCTCATTTCCAGCCTCCAGGTACATGTCTGACTCCCATTTCTGACATGTATTGGTGTTTGGTGTCAAACACATTTTTTCCATTATGGGCCATGGAGCTCAGAGTCACACCACATTTCGTGTTTTGGACCCAAGGACCCCATAGTATACCTCAGATGACATACCAGGATTGTCTAAGGGCCATTTCTGTCCTCCAGGGACGACTTTTTGAAGTTTTTGGATTTAAGGGGGCAAAGTCACTTCTTCCACCCAGCCCAAGGTGCGCAAAATCGGGTACGATATCAGGTTTTTCCCTTGGCTGGAAGCTAAAAAAAACTTCAGATAATACCAAAGGTAGACAGATCAAATGAAAGCATCAGATCTGACCTTTCTAACAAGTGTATTTATGTCTTGAACACTCAAACAGTGTCTCTGATATCCAATATGAGCTATTTGACAAATTAGCAAATCTTGTCAAAAAAATTTTTGGATGATTTTTGCTAATTTTCGGTATCAACCCCCATGACTGTTTTCAGGCCCCTGTAGCCACCAGGACCCCATTATATATCTCAGGTGATATGACAAGAGTGGCTAGGGCTCATTTCCAGGCTCCAGGTACACGTCTGACTCCTATTTGTGACATTTCGAGGTGTTTCGTGTCAAACTCATTTTTTCCATTATAGGCCATCAAAAATGGTGGAAAATGGAAAAAACAGCAAGGAACAGTTGCCTAATAACATCCTAAACATAATGTATATCTCCATAAATGTTTAAATCATTTTAACCTTTTCATGCATCACTAGTGATGCACACTAAATCTGAGACGCATCACTGGTGATGCATGGGAAAAGCTTGCTCAAAGTGCTCACTATTAGCGAGTTTTGCAAATTTTCAGTATCAACCCTAACGACTGTGGGTCTCTGTGGCCTCCAGGACCCTATATTATATCTCAGGTGATGAAGCAAGAGTGGCTAGGGCTCATTTCCAGCCTCCAGGTACATGTCTGACTCCCATTTCTGACATGTATTGGTGTTTGGTGTCAAACACATTTTTTCCATTATGGGCCATGGAGCTCAGAGTCACACCACATTTCGTGTTTTGGACCCAAGGACCCCATAGTATACCTCAGATGACATACCAGGATTGTCTAAGGGCCATTTCTGTCCTCCAGGGACGACTTTTTGAAGTTTTTGGATTTAAGGGGGCAAAGTCACTTCTTCCACCCAGCCCAAGGTGCGCAAAATCGGGTACGATATCAGGTTTTTCCCTTGGCTGGAAGCTAAAAAAAACTTCAGATAATACCAAAGGTAGACAGATCAAATGAAAGCATCAGATCTGACCTTTCTAACAAGTGTATTTATGTCTTGAACACTCAAACAGTGTCTCTGATATCCAATATGAGCTATTTGACAAATTAGCAAATCTTGTCAAAAAAATTTTTGGATGATTTTTGCTAATTTTCGGTATCAACCCCCATGACTGTTTTCAGGCCCCTGTAGCCACCAGGACCCCATTATATATCTCAGGTGATATGACAAGAGTGGCTAGGGCTCATTTCCAGGCTCCAGGTACACGTCTGACTCCTATTTGTGACATTTCGAGGTGTTTCGTGTCAAACTCATTTTTTCCATTATAGGCCATCAAAAATGGTGGAAAATGGAAAAAACAGCAAGGAACAGTTGCCTAATAACATCCTAAACATAATGTATATCTCCATAAATGTTTAAATCATTTTAACCTTTTCATGCATCACTAGTGATGCACACTAAATCTGAGACGCATCACTGGTGATGCATGGGAAAAGCTTGCTCAAAGTGCTCACTATTAGCGAGTTTTGCAAATTTTCAGTATCAACCCTAACGACTGTGGGTCTCTGTGGCCTCCAGGACCCTATATTATATCTCAGGTGATGAAGCAAGAGTGGCTAGGGCTCATTTCCAGCCTCCAGGTACATGTCTGACTCCCATTTCTGACATGTATTGGTGTTTGGTGTCAAACACATTTTTTCCATTATGGGCCATGGAGCTCAGAGTCACACCACATTTCGTGTTTTGGACCCAAGGACCCCATAGTATACCTCAGATGACATACCAGGATTGTCTAAGGGCCATTTCTGTCCTCCAGGGACGACTTTTTGAAGTTTTTGGATTTAAGGGGGCAAAGTCACTTCTTCCACCCAGCCCAAGGTGCGCAAAATCGGGTACGATATCAGGTTTTTCCCTTGGCTGGAAGCTAAAAAAAACTTCAGATAATACCAAAGGTAGACAGATCAAATGAAAGCATCAGATCTGACCTTTCTAACAAGTGTATTTATGTCTTGAACACTCAAACAGTGTCTCTGATATCCAATATGAGCTATTTGACAAATTAGCAAATCTTGTCAAAAAATTTTTTGGATGATTTTTGCTAATTTTCGGTATCAACCCCCATGACTGTTTTCAGGCCCCTGTAGCCACCAGGACCCCATTATATATCTCAGGTGATATGACAAGAGTGGCTAGGGCTCATTTCCAGGCTCCAGGTACACGTCTGACTCCTATTTGTGACATTTCGAGGTGTTTCGTGTCAAACTCATTTTTTCCATTATAGGCCATCAAAAATGGTGGAAAATGGAAAAAACAGCAAGGAACAGTTGCCTAATAACATCCTAAACATAATGTATATCTCCATAAATGTTTAAATCATTTTAACCTTTTCATGCATCACTAGTGATGCACACTAAATCTGAGACGCATCACTGGTGATGCATGGGAAAAGCTTGCTCAAAGTGCTCACTATTAGCGAGTTTTGCAAATTTTCAGTATCAACCCTAACGACTGTGGGTCTCTGTGGCCTCCAGGACCCTATATTATATCTCAGGTGATGAAGCAAGAGTGGCTAGGGCTCATTTCCAGCCTCCAGGTACATGTCTGACTCCCATTTCTGACATGTATTGGTGTTTGGTGTCAAACACATTTTTTCCATTATGGGCCATGGAGCTCAGAGTCACACCACATTTCGTGTTTTGGACCCAAGGACCCCATAGTATACCTCAGATGACATACCAGGATTGTCTAAGGGCCATTTCTGTCCTCCAGGGACGACTTTTTGAAGTTTTTGGATTTAAGGGGGCAAAGTCACTTCTTCCACCCAGCCCAAGGTGCGCAAAATCGGGTACGATATCAGGTTTTTCCCTTGGCTGGAAGCTAAAAAAAACTTCAGATAATACCAAAGGTAGACAGATCAAATGAAAGCATCAGATCTGACCTTTCTAACAAGTGTATTTATGTCTTGAACACTCAAACAGTGTCTCTGATATCCAATATGAGCTATTTGACAAATTAGCAAATCTTGTCAAAAAAATTTTTGGATGATTTTTGCTAATTTTCGGTATCAACCCCCATGACTGTTTTCAGGCCCCTGTAGCCACCAGGACCCCATTATATATCTCAGGTGATATGACAAGAGTGGCTAGGGCTCATTTCCAGGCTCCAGGTACACGTCTGACTCCTATTTGTGACATTTCGAGGTGTTTCGTGTCAAACTCATTTTTTCCATTATAGGCCATCAAAAATGGTGGAAAATGGAAAAAACAGCAAGGAACAGTTGCCTAATAACATCCTAAACATAATGTATATCTCCATAAATGTTTAAATCATTTTAACCTTTTCATGCATCACTAGTGATGCACACTAAATCTGAGACGCAGCACTGGTGATGCATTTGCATCACTAGTGATGCAAATGCATCACTGGTGATGCATGGGAAAAGCTTGCTCAAAGTGCTCACTATTAGCGAGTTTTGCAAATTTTCAGTATCAACCCTAACGACTGTGGGTCTCTGTGGCCTCCAGGACCCTATATTATATCTCAGGTGATGAAGCAAGAGTGGCTAGGGCTCATTTCCAGCCTCCAGGTACATGTCTGACTCCCATTTCTGACATGTATTGGTGTTTGGTGTCAAACACATTTTTTCCATTATGGGCCATGGAGCTCAGAGTCACACCACATTTCTTGTTTTGGACCCAAGGACCCCATAGTATACCTCAGATGACATACCAGGATTGTCTAAGGGCCATTTCTGTCCTCCAGGGACGACTTTTTGAAGTTTTTGGATTTAAGGGGGCAAAGTCACTTCTTCCACCCAGCCCAAGGTGCGCAAAATCGGGTACGATATCAGGTTTTTCCCTTGGCTGGAAGCTAAAAAAAACTTCAGATAATACCAAAGGTAGACAGATCAAATGAAAGCATCAGATCTGACCTTTCTAACAAGTGTATTTATGTCTTGAACACTCAAACGGTGTCTCTGATATCCAATCTGAGCTATTTGACAAATTAGCAAATCTTGGCAAAAAAATGTTTTGACAATTTTTGCTAATTTTCGGTATCAACCCTCATGACTGTTTTCAGGCCCCTGTAGCCACCAGGACCCCATTATGTATCTCAGGTGATATGACAAGAGTGGCTAGGGCTCATTTCCAGGCTCCAGGTACACGTCTGACTCGTATTTGTGACATTTCGAGGTGTTTCGTGTCAAACTCATTTTTTCCATGATAGGCCATCAAAAATGGTGGAAAATGGAAAAAACAGCAAGGAACAGTTGCCTAATAACATCCTAAACATAATGTATATCTCCATAAATGTTTAAATCATTTTAACCTTTTCATGCATCACTAGTGAAGCACACTAAATCTGAGACGCAGCACTGGTGATGCATTTGCATCACTAGTGATGCAAATGCATCAGTGGTGATGCATGGGAAAAGCTTGCTAAAAGTGCTCACTATTAGCGAGTTTTGCAAATTTTCATTATCAACCCTAATGACTGTTTGTGGGTCCCTTTGGCCACCAGGACCCTATATTATATCTCAGGTGATGAAGCAAGAGTGGCTAGGGCTCATTTCCAGGCTCCAGGTACATGTCTGACTCCCATTTCTGACATGTTGAGGTGTTTGGAGTCAAACTAATTTTTTCCATTATGTGCCATAGAGCTCAGAGTCACACCACATTTCTAGTTTTGGACCCAAGGACCCCATAGTATACCTCAGATGACATACCAGGAGTGTCTAAGACCCATTTCTGTCCTCCAGGGACGACTTTTTGAAGTTTTTGGATTTAAGGGGGCAAAGTCACTTCTTCCACCCAGCCCAAGGTGCGCAAAATCGGGTACGATATCAGGTTTTTCCCTTGGCTGGAAGCTAAAAAAAACTTCAGATAATACCAAAGGTAGACAGATCAAATGAAAGCATCAGATCTGACCTTTCTAACAAGTGTATTTATGTCTTGAACACTCAAACGGTGTCTCTGATATCCAATATGAGCTATTTGACAAATTAGCAAATCTTGTCAAAAAAATTTTTGGATGATTTTTGCTAATTTTCGGTATCAACCCCCATGACTGTTTTCAGGCCCCTGTAGCCACCAGGACCCCCTTATATATCTCAGGTGATATGACAAGAGTGGCTAGGGCTCATTTCCAGGCTCCAGGTACACGTCTGACTCCTATTTGTGACATTTCGAGGTGTTTCGTGTCAAACTCATTTTTTCCATTATAGGCCATCAAAAATGGTGGAAAATGGAAAAAACAGCAAGGAACAGTTGCCTAATAACATCCTAAACATAATGTATATCTCCATAAATGTTTAAATCATTTTAACCTTTTCATGCATCACTAGTGATGCACACTAAATCTGAGACGCATCACTGGTGATGCATGGGAAAAGCTTGCTCAAAGTGCTCACTATTAGCGAGTTTTGCAAATTTTCAGTATCAACCCTAATGACTGTGGGTCTCTGTGGCCTCCAGGACCCTATATTATATCTCAGGTGATGAAGCAAGAGTGGCTAGGGCTCATTTCCAGCCTCCAGGTACATGTCTGACTCCCATTTCTGACATGTATTGGTGTTTGGTGTCAAACACATTTTTTCCATTATGGGCCATGGAGCTCAGAGTCACACCACATTTCGTGTTTTGGACCCAAGGACCCCATAGTATACCTCAGATGACATACCAGGATTGTCTAAGGGCCATTTCTGTCCTCCAGGGACGACTTTTTGAAGTTTTTGGATTTAAGGGGGCAAAGTCACTTCTTCCACCCAGCCCAAGGTGCGCAAAATCGGGTACGATATCAGGTTTTTCCCTTGGCTGGAAGCTAAAAAAAACTTCAGATAATACCAAAGGTAGACAGATCAAATGAAAGCATCAGATCTGACCTTTCTAACAAGTGTATTTATGTCTTGAACACTCAAACAGTGTCTCTGATATCCAATATGAGCTATTTGACAAATTAGCAAATCTTGTCAAAAAATTTTTTGGATGATTTTTGCTAATTTTCGGTATCAACCCCCATGACTGTTTTCAGGCCCCTGTAGCCACCAGGACCCCATTATATATCTCAGGTGATATGACAAGAGTGGCTAGGGCTCATTTCCAGGCTCCAGGTACACGTCTGACTCCTATTTGTGACATTTCGAGGTGTTTCGTGTCAAACTCATTTTTTCCATTATAGGCCATCAAAAATGGTGGAAAATGGAAAAAACAGCAAGGAACAGTTGCCTAATAACATCCTAAACATAATGTATATCTCCATAAATGTTTAAATCATTTTAACCTTTTCATGCATCACTAGTGATGCACACTAAATCTGAGACGCATCACTGGTGATGCATGGGAAAAGCTTGCTCAAAGTGCTCACTATTAGCGAGTTTTGCAAATTTTCAGTATCAACCCTAACGACTGTGGGTCTCTGTGGCCTCCAGGACCCTATATTATATCTCAGGTGATGAAGCAAGAGTGGCTAGGGCTCATTTCCAGCCTCCAGGTACATGTCTGACTCCCATTTCTGACATGTATTGGTGTTTGGTGTCAAACACATTTTTTCCATTATGGGCCATGGAGCTCAGAGTCACACCACATTTCGTGTTTTGGACCCAAGGACCCCATAGTATACCTCAGATGACATACCAGGATTGTCTAAGGGCCATTTCTGTCCTCCAGGGACGACTTTTTGAAGTTTTTGGATTTAAGGGGGCAAAGTCACTTCTTCCACCCAGCCCAAGGTGCGCAAAATCGGGTACGATATCAGGTTTTTCCCTTGGCTGGAAGCTAAAAAAAACTTCAGATAATACCAAAGGTAGACAGATCAAATGAAAGCATCAGATCTGACCTTTCTAACAAGTGTATTTATGTCTTGAACACTCAAACAGTGTCTCTGATATCCAATATGAGCTATTTGACAAATTAGCAAATCTTGTCAAAAAAATTTTTGGATGATTTTTGCTAATTTTCGGTATCAACCCCCATGACTGTTTTCAGGCCCCTGTAGCCACCAGGACCCCATTATATATCTCAGGTGATATGACAAGAGTGGCTAGGGCTCATTTCCAGGCTCCAGGTACACGTCTGACTCCTATTTGTGACATTTCGAGGTGTTTCGTGTCAAACTCATTTTTTCCATTATAGGCCATCAAAAATGGTGGAAAATGGAAAAAACAGCAAGGAACAGTTGCCTAAAAACATCCTAAACATAATGTATATCTCCATAAATGTTTAAATCATTTTAACCTTTTCATGCATCACTAGTGATGCACACTAAATCTGAGACGCATCACTGGTGATGCATGGGAAAAGCTTGCTCAAAGTGCTCACTATTAGCGAGTTTTGCAAATTTTCAGTATCAACCCTAACGACTGTGGGTCTCTGTGGCCTCCAGGACCCTATATTATATCTCAGGTGATGAAGCAAGAGTGGCTAGGGCTCATTTCCAGCCTCCAGGTACATGTCTGACTCCCATTTCTGACATGTATTGGTGTTTGGTGTCAAACACATTTTTTCCATTATGGGCCATGGAGCTCAGAGTCATACCACATTTCGTGTTTTGGACCCAAGGACCCCATAGTATACCTCAGATGACATACCAGGATTGTCTAAGGGCCATTTCTGTCCTCCAGGGACGACTTTTTGAAGTTTTTGGATTTAAGGGGGCAAAGTCACTTCTTCCACCCAGCCCAAGGTGCGCAAAATCGGGTACGATATCAGGTTTTTCCCTTGGCTGGAAGCTAAAAAAAACTTCAGATAATACCAAAGGTAGACAGATCAAATGAAAGCATCAGATCTGACCTTTCTAACAAGTGTATTTATGTCTTGAACACTCAAACAGTGTCTCTGATATCCAATATGAGCTATTTGACAAATTAGCAAATCTTGTCAAAAAAATTTTTGGATGATTTTTGCTAATTTTCGGTATCAACCCCCATGACTGTTTTCAGGCCCCTGTAGCCACCAGGACCCCATTATATATCTCAGGTGATATGACAAGAGTGGCTAGGGCTTATTTCCAGGCTCCAGGTACACGTCTGACTCCTATTTGTGACATTTCGAGGTGTTTCGTGTCAAACTCATTTTTTCCATTATAGGCCATCAAAAATGGTGGAAAATGGAAAAAACAGCAAGGAACAGTTGCCTAATAACATCCTAAACATAATGTATATCTCCATAAATGTTTAAATCATTTTAACCTTTTCATGCATCACTAGTGATGCACACTAAATCTGAGACGCATCACTGGTGATGCATGGGAAAAGCTTGCTCAAAGTGCTCACTATTAGCGAGTTTTGCAAATTTTCAGTATCAACCCTAACGACTGTGGGTCTCTGTGGCCTCCAGGACCCTATATTATATCTCAGGTGATGAAGCAAGAGTGGCTAGGGCTCATTTCCAGCCTCCAGGTACATGTCTGACTCCCATTTCTGACATGTATTGGTGTTTGGTGTCAAACACATTTTTTCCATTATGGGCCATGGAGCTCAGAGTCACACCACATTTCGTGTTTTGGACCCAAGGACCCCATAGTATACCTCAGATGACATACCAGGATTGTCTAAGGGCCATTTCTGTCCTCCAGGGACGACTTTTTGAAGTTTTTGGATTTAAGGGGGCAAAGTCACTTCTTCCACCCAGCCCAAGGTGCGCAAAATCGGGTACGATATCAGGTTTTTCCCTTGGCTGGAAGCTAAAAAAAACTTCAGATAATACCAAAGGTAGACAGATCAAATGAAAGCATCAGATCTGACCTTTCTAACAAGTGTATTTATGTCTTGAACACTCAAACAGTGTCTCTGATATCCAATATGAGCTATTTGACAAATTAGCAAATCTTGTCAAAAAAATTTTTGGATGATTTTTGCTAATTTTCGGTATCAACCCCCATGACTGTTTTCAGGCCCCTGTAGCCACCAGGACCCCATTATATATCTCAGGTGATATGACAAGAGTGGCTAGGGCTCATTTCCAGGCTCCAGGTACACGTCTGACTCCTATTTGTGACATTTCGAGGTGTTTCGTGTCAAACTCATTTTTTCCATTATAGGCCATCAAAAATGGTGGAAAATGGAAAAAACAGCAAGGAACAGTTGCCTAAAAACATCCTAAACATAATGTATATCTCCATAAATGTTTAAATCATTTTAACCTTTTCATGCATCACTAGTGATGCACACTAAATCTGAGACGCATCACTGGTGATGCATGGGAAAAGCTTGCTCAAAGTGCTCACTATTAGCGAGTTTTGCAAATTTTCAGTATCAACCCTAACGACTGTGGGTCTCTGTGGCCTCCAGGACCCTATATTATATCTCAGGTGATGAAGCAAGAGTGGCTAGGGCTCATTTCCAGCCTCCAGGTACATGTCTGACTCCCATTTCTGACATGTATTGGTGTTTGGTGTCAAACACATTTTTTCCATTATGGGCCATGGAGCTCAGAGTCATACCACATTTCGTGTTTTGGACCCAAGGACCCCATAGTATACCTCAGATGACATACCAGGATTGTCTAAGGGCCATTTCTGTCCTCCAGGGACGACTTTTTGAAGTTTTTGGATTTAAGGGGGCAAAGTCACTTCTTCCACCCAGCCCAAGGTGCGCAAAATCGGGTACGATATCAGGTTTTTCCCTTGGCTGGAAGCTAAAAAAAACTTCAGATAATACCAAAGGTAGACAGATCAAATGAAAGCATCAGATCTGACCTTTCTAACAAGTGTATTTATGTCTTGAACACTCAAACAGTGTCTCTGATATCCAATATGAGCTATTTGACAAATTAGCAAATCTTGTCAAAAAAATTTTTGGATGATTTTTGCTAATTTTCGGTATCAACCCCCATGACTGTTTTCAGGCCCCTGTAGCCACCAGGACCCCATTATATATCTCAGGTGATATGACAAGAGTGGCTAGGGCTTATTTCCAGGCTCCAGGTACACGTCTGACTCCTATTTGTGACATTTCGAGGTGTTTCGTGTCAAACTCATTTTTTCCATTATAGGCCATCAAAAATGGTGGAAAATGGAAAAAACAGCAAGGAACAGTTGCCTAATAACATCCTAAACATAATGTATATCTCCATAAATGTTTAAATCATTTTAACCTTTTCATGCATCACTAGTGATGCACACTAAATCTGAGACGCATCACTGGTGATGCATGGGAAAAGCTTGCTCAAAGTGCTCACTATTAGCGAGTTTTGCAAATTTTCAGTATCAACCCTAACGACTGTGGGTCTCTGTGGCCTCCAGGACCCTATATTATATCTCAGGTGATGAAGCAAGAGTGGCTAGGGCTCATTTCCAGCCTCCAGGTACATGTCTGACTCCCATTTCTGACATGTATTGGTGTTTGGTGTCAAACACATTTTTTCCATTATGGGCCATGGAGCTCAGAGTCACACCACATTTCGTGTTTTGGACCCAAGGACCCCATAGTATACCTCAGATGACATACCAGGATTGTCTAAGGGACATTTCTGTCCTCCAGGGACGACTTTTTGAAGTTTTTGGATTTAAGGGGGCAAAGTCACTTCTTCCACCCAGCCCAAGGTGCGCAAAATCGGGTACGATATCAGGTTTTTCCCTTGGCTGGAAGCTAAAAAAAACTTCAGATAATACCAAAGGTAGACATTTCAAATGAAAGCATCAGATCTGACCTTTCTAACAAGTGTATTTATGTCTTGAACACTCAAACAGTGTCTCTGATATCCAATATGAGCTATTTGACAAATTAGCAAATCTTGTCAAAAAAATTTTTGGATGATTTTTGCTAATTTTCGGTATCAACCCCCATGACTGTTTTCAGGCCCCTGTAGCCACCAGGACCCCATTATATATCTCAGGTGATATGACAAGAGTGGCTAGGGCTCATTTCCAGGCTCCAGGTACACGTCTGACTCCTATTTGTGACATTTCGAGGTGTTTCGTGTCAAACTCATTTTTTCCATTATAGGCCATCAAAAATGGTGGAAAATGGAAAAAACAGCAAGGAACAGTTGCCTAATAACATCCTAAACATAATGTATATCTCCATAAATGTTTAAATCATTTTAACCTTTTCATGCATCACTAGTGATGCACACTAAATCTGAGACGCAGCACTGGTGATGCATTTGCATCACTAGTGATGCAAATGCATCACTGGTGATGCATGGGAAAAGCTTGCTCAAAGTGCTCACTATTAGCGAGTTTTGCAAATTTTCAGTATCAACCCTAACGACTGTGGGTCTCTGTGGCCTCCAGGACCCTATATTATATCTCAGGTGATGAAGCAAGAGTGGCTAGGGCTCATTTCCAGCCTCCAGGTACATGTCTGACTCCCATTTCTGACATGTATTGGTGTTTGGTGTCAAACACATTTTTTCCATTATGGGCCATGGAGCTCAGAGTCACACCACATTTCTTGTTTTGGACCCAAGGACCCCATAGTATACCTCAGATGACATACCAGGATTGTCTAAGGGCCATTTCTGTCCTCCAGGGACGACTTTTTGAAGTTTTTGGATTTAAGGGGGCAAAGTCACTTCTTCCACCCAGCCCAAGGTGCGCAAAATCGGGTACGATATCAGGTTTTTCCCTTGGCTGGAAGCTAAAAAAAACTTCAGATAATACCAAAGGTAGACAGATCAAATGAAAGCATCAGATCTGACCTTTCTAACAAGTGTATTTATGTCTTGAACACTCAAACGGTGTCTCTGATATCCAATCTGAGCTATTTGACAAATTAGCAAATCTTGGCAAAAAAATGTTTTGACAATTTTTGCTAATTTTCGGTATCAACCCTCATGACTGTTTTCAGGCCCCTGTAGCCACCAGGACCCCATTATGTATCTCAGGTGATATGACAAGAGTGGCTAGGGCTCATTTCCAGGCTCCAGGTACACGTCTGACTCGTATTTGTGACATTTCGAGGTGTTTCGTGTCAAACTCATTTTTTCCATGATAGGCCATCAAAAATGGTGGAAAATGGAAAAAACAGCAAGGAACAGTTGCCTAATAACATCCTAAACATAATGTATATCTCCATAAATGTTTAAATCATTTTAACCTTTTCATGCATCACTAGTGATGCACACTAAATCTGAGACGCATCACTGGTGATGCATGGGAAAAGCTTGCTCAAAGTGCTCACTATTAGCGAGTTTTGCAAATTTTCAGTATCAACCCTAACGACTGTGGGTCTCTGTGGCCTCCAGGACCCTATATTATATCTCAGGTGATGAAGCAAGAGTGGCTAGGGCTCATTTCCAGCCTCCAGGTACATGTCTGACTCCCATTTCTGACATGTATTGGTGTTTGGTGTCAAACACATTTTTTCCATTATGGGCCATGGAGCTCAGAGTCACACCACATTTCGTGTTTTGGACCCAAGGACCCCATAGTATACCTCAGATGACATACCAGGATTGTCTAAGGGCCATTTCTGTCCTCCAGGGACGACTTTTTGAAGTTTTTGGATTTAAGGGGGCAAAGTCACTTCTTCCACCCAGCCCAAGGTGCGCAAAATCGGGTACGATATCAGGTTTTTCCCTTGGCTGGAAGCTAAAAAAAACTTCAGATAATACCAAAGGTAGACAGATCAAATGAAAGCATCAGATCTGACCTTTCTAACAAGTGTATTCATGTCTTGAACACTCAAACAGTGTCTCTGATATCCAATATGAGCTATTTGACAAATTAGCAAATCTTGTCAAAAAAATTTTTGGATGATTTTTGCTAATTTTCGGTATCAACCCCCATGACTGTTTTCAGGCCCCTGTAGCCACCAGGACCCCATTATATATCTCAGGTGATATGACAAGAGTGGCTAGGGCTCATTTCCAGGCTCCAGGTACACGTCTGACTCCTATTTGTGACATTTCGAGGTGTTTCGTGTCAAACTCATTTTTTCCATTATAGGCCATCAAAAATGGTGGAAAATGGAAAAAACAGCAAGGAACAGTTGCCTAAAAACATCCTAAACATAATGTATATCTCCATAAATGTTTAAATCATTTTAACCTTTTCATGCATCACTAGTGATGCACACTAAATCTGAGACGCATCACTGGTGATGCATGGGAAAAGCTTGCTCAAAGTGCTCACTATTAGCGAGTTTTGCAAATTTTCAGTATCAACCCTAACGACTGTGGGTCTCTGTGGCCTCCAGGACCCTATATTATATCTCAGGTGATGAAGCAAGAGTGGCTAGGGCTCATTTCCAGCCTCCAGGTACATGTCTGACTCCCATTTCTGACATGTATTGGTGTTTGGTGTCAAACACATTTTTTCCATTATGGGCCATGGAGCTCAGAGTCACACCACATTTCGTGTTTTGGACCCAAGGACCCCATAGTATACCTCAGATGACATACCAGGATTGTCTAAGGGCCATTTCTGTCCTCCAGGGACGAGTTTTTGAAGTTTTTGGATTTAAGGGGGCAAAGTCACTTCTTCCACCCAGCCCAAGGTGCGCAAAATCGGGTACGATATCAGGTTTTTCCCTTGGCTGGAAGCTAAAAAAAACTTCAGATAATACCAAAGGTAGACAGATCAAATGAAAGCATCAGATCTGACCTTTCTAACAAGTGTATTTATGTCTTGAACACTCAAACAGTGTCTCTGATATCCAATATGAGCTATTTGACAAATTAGCAAATCTTGTCAAAAAAATTTTTGGATGATTTTTGCTAATTTTCGGTATCAACCCCCATGACTGTTTTCAGGCCCCTGTAGCCACCAGGACCCCATTATATATCTCAGGTGATATGACAAGAGTGGCTAGGGCTCATTTCCAGGCTCCAGGTACACGTCTGACTCCTATTTGTGACATTTCGAGGTGTTTCGTGTCAAACTCATTTTTTCCATTATAGGCCATCAAAAATGGTGGAAAATGGAAAAAACAGCAAGGAACAGTTGCCTAATAACATCCTAAACATAATGTATATCTCCATAAATGTTTAAATCATTTTAACCTTTTCATGCATCACTAGTGATGCACACTAAATCTGAGACGCATCACTGGTGATGCATGGGAAAAGCTTGCTCAAAGTGCTCACTATTAGCGAGTTTTGCAAATTTTCAGTATCAACCCTAACGACTGTGGGTCTCTGTGGCCTCCAGGACCCTATATTATATCTCAGGTGATGAAGCAAGAGTGGCTAGGGCTCATTTCCAGCCTCCAGGTACATGTCTGACTCCCATTTCTGACATGTATTGGTGTTTGGTGTCAAACACATTTTTTCCATTATGGGCCATGGAGCTCAGAGTCACACCACATTTCGTGTTTTGGACCCAAGGACCCCATAGTATACCTCAGATGACATACCAGGATTGTCTAAGGGACATTTCTGTCCTCCAGGGACGACTTTTTGAAGTTTTTGGATTTAAGGGGGCAAAGTCACTTCTTCCACCCAGCCCAAGGTGCGCAAAATCGGGTACGATATCAGGTTTTTCCCTTGGCTGGAAGCTAAAAAAAACTTCAGATAATACCAAAGGTAGACAGATCAAATGAAAGCATCAGATCTGACCTTTCTAACAAGTGTATTTATGTCTTGAACACTCAAACAGTGTCTCTGATATCCAATATGAGCTATTTGACAAATTAGCAAATCTTGTCAAAAAAAATTTTGGATGATTTTTGCTAATTTTCGGTATCAACCCCCATGACTGTTTTCAGGCCCCTGTAGCCACCAGGACCCCATTATATATCTCAGGTGATATGACAAGAGTGGCTAGGGCTCATTTCCAGGCTCCAGGTACACGTCTGACTCCTATTTGTGACATTTCGAGGTGTTTCGTGTCAAACTCATTTTTTCCATTATAGGCCATCAAAAATGGTGGAAAATGGAAAAAACAGCAAGGAACAGTTGCCTAATAACATCCTAAACATAATGTATATCTCCATAAATGTTTAAATCATTTTAACCTTTTCATGCATCACTAGTGATGCACACTAAATCTGAGACGCAGCACTGGTGATGCATTTGCATCACTAGTGATGCAAATGCATCACTGGTGATGCATGGGAAAAGCTTGCTCAAAGTGCTCACTATTAGCGAGTTTTGCAAATTTTCAGTATCAACCCTAACGACTGTGGGTCTCTGTGGCCTCCAGGACCCTATATTATATCTCAGGTGATGAAGCAAGAGTGGCTAGGGCTCATTTCCAGCCTCCAGGTACATGTCTGACTCCCATTTCTGACATGTATTGGTGTTTGGTGTCAAACACATTTTTTCCATTATGGGCCATGGAGCTCAGAGTCACACCACATTTCTTGTTTTGGACCCAAGGACCCCATAGTATACCTCAGATGACATACCAGGATTGTCTAAGGGCCATTTCTGTCCTCCAGGGACGACTTTTTGAAGTTTTTGGATTTAAGGGGGCAAAGTCACTTCTTCCACCCAGCCCAAGGTGCGCAAAATCGGGTACGATATCAGGTTTTTCCCTTGGCTGGAAGCTAAAAAAAACTTCAGATAATACCAAAGGTAGACAGATCAAATGAAAGCATCAGATCTGACCTTTCTAACAAGTGTATTTATGTCTTGAACACTCAAACGGTGTCTCTGATATCCAATCTGAGCTATTTGACAAATTAGCAAATCTTGGCAAAAAAATGTTTTGACAATTTTTGCTAATTTTCGGTATCAACCCTCATGACTGTTTTCAGGCCCCTGTAGCCACCAGGACCCCATTATGTATCTCAGGTGATATGACAAGAGTGGCTAGGGCTCATTTCCAGGCTCCAGGTACACGTCTGACTCGTATTTGTGACATTTCGAGGTGTTTCGTGTCAAACTCATTTTTTCCATGATAGGCCATCAAAAATGGTGGAAAATGGAAAAAACAGCAAGGAACAGTTGCCTAATAACATCCTAAACATAATGTATATCTCCATAAATGTTTAAATCATTTTAACCTTTTCATGCATCACTAGTGAAGCACACTAAATCTGAGACGCAGCACTGGTGATGCATTTGCATCACTAGTGATGCAAATGCATCAGTGGTGATGCATGGGAAAAGCTTGCTAAAAGTGCTCACTATTAGCGAGTTTTGCAAATTTTCATTATCAACCCTAATGACTCCCTTTGGCCACCAGGACCCTATATTATATCTCAGGTGATGAAGCAAGAGTGGCTAGGGCTCATTTCCAGGCTCCAGGTACATGTCTGACTCCCATTTCTGACATGTTGAGGTGTTTGGAGTCAAACTAATTTTTTCCATTATGTGCCATAGAGCTCAGAGTCACACCACATTTCTAGTTTTGGACCCAAGGACCCCATAGTATACCTCAGATGACATACCAGGAGTTTCTAAGACCCATTTCTGTCCTCCAGGGACGACTTTTTGAAGTTTTTGGATTTAAGGGGGCAAAGTCACTTCTTCCACCCAGCCCAAGGTGCGCAAAATCGGGTACGATATCAGGTTTTTCCCTTGGCTGGAAGCTAAAAAAAACTTCAGATAATACCAAAGGTAGACAGATCAAATGAAAGCATCAGATCTGACCTTTCTAACAAGTGTATTTATGTCTTGAACACTCAAACGGTGTCTCTGATATCCAATATGAGCTATTTGACAAATTAGCAAATCTTGTCAAAAAAAGTTTTGGATGATTTTTGCTAATTTTCGGTATCAACCCCCATGACTGTTTTCAGGCCCCTGTAGCCACCAGGACCCCCTTATATATCTCAGGTGATATGACAAGAGTGGCTAGGGCTCATTTCCAGGCTCCAGGTGCACGTCTGACTCCTATTTGTGACATTTCGAGGTGTTTCGTGTCAAACTCATTTTTTCCATTATAGGCCATCAAAAATGGTGGAAAATGGAAAAAACAGCAAGGAACAGTTGCCTAATAACATCCTAAACATAATGTATATCTCCATAAATGTTTAAATCATTTTAACCTTTTCATGCATCACTAGTGATGCACACTAAATCTGAGACGCATCACTGGTGATGCATGGGAAAAGCTTGCTCAAAGTGCTCACTATTAGCGAGTTTTGCAAATTTTCAGTATCAACCCTAATGACTGTGGGTCTCTGTGGCCTCCAGGACCCTATATTATATCTCAGGTGATGAAGCAAGAGTGGCTAGGGCTCATTTCCAGCCTCCAGGTACATGTCTGACTCCCATTTCTGACATGTATTGGTGTTTGGTGTCAAACACATTTTTTCCATTATGGGCCATGGAGCTCAGAGTCACACCACATTTCGTGTTTTGGACCCAAGGACCCCATAGTATACCTCAGATGACATACCAGGATTGTCTAAGGGCCATTTCTGTCCTCCAGGGACGACTTTTTGAAGTTTTTGGATTTAAGGGGGCAAAGTCACTTCTTCCACCCAGCCCAAGGTGCGCAAAATCGGGTACGATATCAGGTTTTTCCCTTGGCTGGAAGCTAAAAAAAACTTCAGATAATACCAAAGGTAGACAGATCAAATGAAAGCATCAGATCTGACCTTTCTAACAAGTGTATTTATGTCTTGAACACTCAAACAGTGTCTCTGATATCCAATATGAGCTATTTGACAAATTAGCAAATCTTGTCAAAAAATTTTTTGGATGATTTTTGCTAATTTTCGGTATCAACCCCCATGACTGTTTTCAGGCCCCTGTAGCCACCAGGACCCCATTATATATCTCAGGTGATATGACAAGAGTGGCTAGGGCTCATTTCCAGGCTCCAGGTACACGTCTGACTCCTATTTGTGACATTTCGAGGTGTTTCGTGTCAAACTCATTTTTTCCATTATAGGCCATCAAAAATGGTGGAAAATGGAAAAAACAGCAAGGAACAGTTGCCTAATAACATCCTAAACATAATGTATATCTCCATAAATGTTTAAATCATTTTAACCTTTTCATGCATCACTAGTGATGCACACTAAATCTGAGACGCATCACTGGTGATGCATGGGAAAAGCTTGCTCAAAGTGCTCACTATTAGCGAGTTTTGCAAATTTTCAGTATCAACCCTAACGACTGTGGGTCTCTGTGGCCTCCAGGACCCTATATTATATCTCAGGTGATGAAGCAAGAGTGGCTAGGGCTCATTTCCAGCCTCCAGGTACATGTCTGACTCCCATTTCTGACATGTATTGGTGTTTGGTGTCAAACACATTTTTTCCATTATGGGCCATGGAGCTCAGAGTCACACCACATTTCGTGTTTTGGACCCAAGGACCCCATAGTATACCTCAGATGACATACCAGGATTGTCTAAGGGCCATTTCTGTCCTCCAGGGACGACTTTTTGAAGTTTTTGGATTTAAGGGGGCAAAGTCACTTCTTCCACCCAGCCCAAGGTGCGCAAAATCGGGTACGATATCAGGTTTTTCCCTTGGCTGGAAGCTAAAAAAAACTTCAGATAATACCAAAGGTAGACAGATCAAATGAAAGCATCAGATCTGACCTTTCTAACAAGTGTATTTATGTCTTGAACACTCAAACAGTGTCTCTGATATCCAATATGAGCTATTTGACAAATTAGCAAATCTTGTCAAAAAAATTTTTGGATGATTTTTGCTAATTTTCGGTATCAACCCCCATGACTGTTTTCAGGCCCCTGTAGCCACCAGGACCCCATTATATATCTCAGGTGATATGACAAGAGTGGCTAGGGCTCATTTCCAGGCTCCAGGTACACGTCTGACTCCTATTTGTGACATTTCGAGGTGTTTCGTGTCAAACTCATTTTTTCCATTATAGGCCATCAAAAATGGTGGAAAATGGAAAAAACAGCAAGGAACAGTTGCCTAATAACATCCTAAACATAATGTATATCTCCATAAATGTTTAAATCATTTTAACCTTTTCATGCATCACTAGTGATGCACACTAAATCTGAGACGCATCACTGGTGATGCATGGGAAAAGCTTGCTCAAAGTGCTCACTATTAGCGAGTTTTGCAAATTTTCAGTATCAACCCTAACGACTGTGGGTCTCTGTGGCCTCCAGGACCCTATATTATATCTCAGGTGATGAAGCAAGAGTGGCTAGGGCTCATTTCCAGCCTCCAGGTACATGTCTGACTCCCATTTCTGACATGTATTGGTGTTTGGTGTCAAACACATTTTTTCCATTATGGGCCATGGAGCTCAGAGTCACACCACATTTCGTGTTTTGGACCCAAGGACCCCATAGTATACCTCAGATGACATACCAGGATTGTCTAAGGGCCATTTCTGTCCTCCAGGGACGACTTTTTGAAGTTTTTGGATTTAAGGGGGCAAAGTCACTTCTTCCACCCAGCCCAAGGTGCGCAAAATCGGGTACGATATCAGGTTTTTCCCTTGGCTGGAAGCTAAAAAAAACTTCAGATAATACCAAAGGTAGACAGATCAAATGAAAGCATCAGATCTGACCTTTCTAACAAGTGTATTTATGTCTTGAACACTCAAACAGTGTCTCTGATATCCAATTTGAGCTATTTGACAAATTAGCAAATCTTGTCAAAAAAATTTTTGGATGATTTTTGCTAATTTTCGGTATCAACCCCCATGACTGTTTTCAGGCCCCTGTAGCCACCAGGACCCCATTATATATCTCAGGTGATATGACAAGAGTGGCTAGGGCTCATTTCCAGGCTCCAGGTACACGTCTGACTCCTATTTGTGACATTTCGAGGTGTTTCGTGTCAAACTCATTTTTTCCATTATAGGCCATCAAAAATGGTGGAAAATGGAAAAAACAGCAAGGAACAGTTGCCTAATAACATCCTAAACATAATGTATATCTCCATAAATGTTTAAATCATTTTAACCTTTTCATGCATCACTAGTGATGCACACTAAATCTGAGACGCATCACTGGTGATGCATGGGAAAAGCTTGCTCAAAGTGCTCACTATTAGCGAGTTTTGCAAATTTTCAGTATCAACCCTAACGACTGTGGGTCTCTGTGGCCTCCAGGACCCTATATTATATCTCAGGTGATGAAGCAAGAGTGGCTAGGGCTCATTTCCAGCCTCCAGGTACATGTCTGACTCCCATTTCTGACATGTATTGGTGTTTGGTGTCAAACACATTTTTTCCATTATGGGCCATGGAGCTCAGAGTCACACCACATTTCGTGTTTTGGACCCAAGGACCCCATAGTATACCTCAGATGACATACCAGGATTGTCTAAGGGCCATTTCTGTCCTCCAGGGACGACTTTTTGAAGTTTTTGGATTTAAGGGGGCAAAGTCACTTCTTCCACCCAGCCCAAGGTGCGCAAAATCGGGTACGATATCAGGTTTTTCCCTTGGCTGGAAGCTAAAAAAAACTTCAGATAATACCAAAGGTAGACAGATCAAATGAAAGCATCAGATCTGACCTTTCTAACAAGTGTATTTATGTCTTGAACACTCAAACAGTGTCTCTGATATCCAATATGAGCTATTTGACAAATTAGCAAATCTTGTCAAAAAAATTTTTGGATGATTTTTGCTAATTTTCGGTATCAACCCCCATGACTGTTTTCAGGCCCCTGTAGCCACCAGGACCCCATTATATATCTCAGGTGATATGACAAGAGTGGCTAGGGCTCATTTCCAGGCTCCAGGTACACGTCTGACTCCTATTTGTGACATTTCGAGGTGTTTCGTGTCAAACTCATTTTTTCCATTATAGGCCATCAAAAATGGTGGAAAATGGAAAAAACAGCAAGGAACAGTTGCCTAATAACATCCTAAACATAATGTATATCTCCATAAATGTTTAAATCATTTTAACCTTTTCATGCATCACTAGTGATGCACACTAAATCTGAGACGCATCACTGGTGATGCATGGGAAAAGCTTGCTCAAAGTGCTCACTATTAGCGAGTTTTGCAAATTTTCAGTATCAACCCTAACGACTGTGGGTCTCTGTGGCCTCCAGGACCCTATATTATATCTCAGGTGATGAAGCAAGAGTGGCTAGGGCTCATTTCCAGCCTCCAGGTACATGTCTGACTCCCATTTCTGACATGTATTGGTGTTTGGTGTCAAACACATTTTTTCCATTATGGGCCATGGAGCTCAGAGTCACACCACATTTCGTGTTTTGGACCCAAGGACCCCATAGTATACCTCAGATGACATACCAGGATTGTCTAAGGGCCATTTCTGTCCTCCAGGGACGACTTTTTGAAGTTTTTGGATTTAAGGGGGCAAAGTCACTTCTTCCACCCAGCCCAAGGTGCGCAAAATCGGGTACGATATCAGGTTTTTCCCTTGGCTGGAAGCTAAAAAAAACTTCAGATAATACCAAAGGTAGACAGATCAAATGAAAGCATCAGATCTGACCTTTCTAACAAGTGTATTTATGTCTTGAACACTCAAACAGTGTCTCTGATATCCAATATGAGCTATTTGACAAATTAGCAAATCTTGTCAAAAAAATTTTTGGATGATTTTTGCTAATTTTCGGTATCAACCCCCATGACTGTTTTCAGGCCCCTGTAGCCACCAGGACCCCATTATATATCTCAGGTGATATGACAAGAGTGGCTAGGGCTCATTTCCAGGCTCCAGGTACACGTCTGACTCCTATTTGTGACATTTCGAGGTGTTTCGTGTCAAACTCATTTTTTCCATTATAGGCCATCAAAAATGGTGGAAAATGGAAAAAACAGCAAGGAACAGTTGCCTAATAACATCCTAAACATAATGTATATCTCCATAAATGTTTAAATCATTTTAACCTTTTCATGCATCACTAGTGATGCACACTAAATCTGAGACGCAGCACTGGTGATGCATTTGCATCACTAGTGATGCAAATGCATCACTGGTGATGCATGGGAAAAGCTTGCTCAAAGTGCTCACTATTAGCGAGTTTTGCAAATTTTCAGTATCAACCCTAACGACTGTGGGTCTCTGTGGCCTCCAGGACCCTATATTATATCTCAGGTGATGAAGCAAGAGTGGCTAGGGCTCATTTCCAGCCTCCAGGTACATGTCTGACTCCCATTTCTGACATGTATTGGTGTTTGGTGTCAAACACATTTTTTCCATTATGGGCCATGGAGCTCAGAGTCACACCACATTTCTTGTTTTGGACCCAAGGACCCCATAGTATACCTCAGATGACATACCAGGATTGTCTAAGGGCCATTTCTGTCCTCCAGGGACGACTTTTTGAAGTTTTTGGATTTAAGGGGGCAAAGTCACTTCTTCCACCCAGCCCAAGGTGCGCAAAATCGGGTACGATATCAGGTTTTTCCCTTGGCTGGAAGCTAAAAAAAACTTCAGATAATACCAAAGGTAGACAGATCAAATGAAAGCATCAGATCTGACCTTTCTAACAAGTGTATTTATGTCTTGAACACTCAAACGGTGTCTCTGATATCCAATCTGAGCTATTTGACAAATTAGCAAATCTTGGCAAAAAAATGTTTTGACAATTTTTGCTAATTTTCGGTATCAACCCTCATGACTGTTTTCAGGCCCCTGTAGCCACCAGGACCCCATTATGTATCTCAGGTGATATGACAAGAGTGGCTAGGGCTCATTTCCAGGCTCCAGGTACACGTCTGACTCGTATTTGTGACATTTCGAGGTGTTTCGTGTCAAACTCATTTTTTCCATGATAGGCCATCAAAAATGGTGGAAAATGGAAAAAACAGCAAGGAACAGTTGCCTAATAACATCCTAAACATAATGTATATCTCCATAAATGTTTAAATCATTTTAACCTTTTCATGCATCACTAGTGAAGCACACTAAATCTGAGACGCAGCACTGGTGATGCATTTGCATCACTAGTGATGCAAATGCATCAGTGGTGATGCATGGGAAAAGCTTGCTAAAAGTGCTCACTATTAGCGAGTTTTGCAAATTTTCATTATCAACCCTAATGACTGTTTGTGGGTCCCTTTGGCCACCAGGACCCTATATTATATCTCAGGTGATGAAGCAAGAGTGGCTAGGGCTCATTTCCAGGCTCCAGGTACATGTCTGACTCCCATTTCTGACATGTTGAGGTGTTTGGAGTCAAACTAATTTTTTCCATTATGTGCCATAGAGCTCAGAGTCACACCACATTTCTAGTTTTGGACCCAAGGACCCCATAGTATACCTCAGATGACATACCAGGAGTGTCTAAGACCCATTTCTGTCCTCCAGGGACGACTTTTTGAAGTTTTTGGATTTAAGGGGGCAAAGTCACTTCTTCCACCCAGCCCAAGGTGCGCAAAATCGGGTACGATATCAGGTTTTTCCCTTGGCTGGAAGCTAAAAAAAACTTCAGATAATACCAAAGGTAGACAGATCAAATGAAAGCATCAGATCTGACCTTTCTAACAAGTGTATTTATGTCTTGAACACTCAAACGGTGTCTCTGATATCCAATATGAGCTATTTGACAAATTAGCAAATCTTGTCAAAAAAAGTTTTGGATGATTTTTGCTAATTTTCGGTATCAACCCCCATGACTGTTTTCAGGCCCCTGTAGCCACCAGGACCCCCTTATATATCTCAGGTGATATGACAAGAGTGGCTAGGGCTCATTTCCAGGCTCCAGGTACACGTCTGACTCCTATTTGTGACATTTCGAGGTGTTTCGTGTCAAACTCATTTTTTCCATTATAGGCCATCAAAAATGGTGGAAAATGGAAAAAACAGCAAGGAACAGTTGCCTAATAACATCCTAAACATAATGTATATCTCCATAAATGTTTAAATCATTTTAACCTTTTCATGCATCACTAGTGATGCACACTAAATCTGAGACGCATCACTGGTGATGCATGGGAAAAGCTTGCTCAAAGTGCTCACTATTAGCGAGTTTTGCAAATTTTCAGTATCAACCCTAATGACTGTGGGTCTCTGTGGCCTCCAGGACCCTATATTATATCTCAGGTGATGAAGCAAGAGTGGCTAGGGCTCATTTCCAGCCTCCAGGTACATGTCTGACTCCCATTTCTGACATGTATTGGTGTTTGGTGTCAAACACATTTTTTCCATTATGGGCCATGGAGCTCAGAGTCACACCACATTTCGTGTTTTGGACCCAAGGACCCCATAGTATACCTCAGATGACATACCAGGATTGTCTAAGGGCCATTTCTGTCCTCCAGGGACGACTTTTTGAAGTTTTTGGATTTAAGGGGGCAAAGTCACTTCTTCCACCCAGCCCAAGGTGCGCAAAATCGGGTACGATATCAGGTTTTTCCCTTGGCTGGAAGCTAAAAAAAACTTCAGATAATACCAAAGGTAGACAGATCAAATGAAAGCATCAGATCTGACCTTTCTAACAAGTGTATTTATGTCTTGAACACTCAAACAGTGTCTCTGATATCCAATATGAGCTATTTGACAAATTAGCAAATCTTGTCAAAAAATTTTTTGGATGATTTTTGCTAATTTTCGGTATCAACCCCCATGACTGTTTTCAGGCCCCTGTAGCCACCAGGACCCCATTATATATCTCAGGTGATATGACAAGAGTGGCTAGGGCTCATTTCCAGGCTCCAGGTACACGTCTGACTCCTATTTGTGACATTTCGAGGTGTTTCGTGTCAAACTCATTTTTTCCATTATAGGCCATCAAAAATGGTGGAAAATGGAAAAAACAGCAAGGAACAGTTGCCTAATAACATCCTAAACATAATGTATATCTCCATAAATGTTTAAATCATTTTAACCTTTTCATGCATCACTAGTGATGCACACTAAATCTGAGACGCATCACTGGTGATGCATGGGAAAAGCTTGCTCAAAGTGCTCACTATTAGCGAGTTTTGCAAATTTTCAGTATCAACCCTAACGACTGTGGGTCTCTGTGGCCTCCAGGACCCTATATTATATCTCAGGTGATGAAGCAAGAGTGGCTAGGGCTCATTTCCAGCCTCCAGGTACATGTCTGACTCCCATTTCTGACATGTATTGGTGTTTGGTGTCAAACACATTTTTTCCATTATGGGCCATGGAGCTCAGAGTCACACCACATTTCGTGTTTTGGACCCAAGGACCCCATAGTATACCTCAGATGACATACCAGGATTGTCTAAGGGACATTTCTGTCCTCCAGGGACGACTTTTTGAAGTTTTTGGATTTAAGGGGGCAAAGTCACTTCTTCCACCCAGCCCAAGGTGCGCAAAATCGGGTACGATATCAGGTTTTTCCCTTGGCTGGAAGCTAAAAAAAACTTCAGATAATACCAAAGGTAGACAGATCAAATGAAAGCATCAGATCTGACCTTTCTAACAAGTGTATTTATGTCTTGAACACTCAAACAGTGTCTCTGATATCCAATATGAGCTATTTGACAAATTAGCAAATCTTGTCAAAAAAAATTTTGGATGATTTTTGCTAATTTTCGGTATCAACCCCCATGACTGTTTTCAGGCCCCTGTAGCCACCAGGACCCCATTATATATCTCAGGTGATATGACAAGAGTGGCTAGGGCTCATTTCCAGGCTCCAGGTACACGTCTGACTCCTATTTGTGACATTTCGAGGTGTTTCGTGTCAAACTCATTTTTTCCATTATAGGCCATCAAAAATGGTGGAAAATGGAAAAAACAGCAAGGAACAGTTGCCTAATAACATCCTAAACATAATGTATATCTCCATAAATGTTTAAATCATTTTAACCTTTTCATGCATCACTAGTGATGCACACTAAATCTGAGACGCAGCACTGGTGATGCATTTGCATCACTAGTGATGCAAATGCATCACTGGTGATGCATGGGAAAAGCTTGCTCAAAGTGCTCACTATTAGCGAGTTTTGCAAATTTTCAGTATCAACCCTAACGACTGTGGGTCTCTGTGGCCTCCAGGACCCTATATTATATCTCAGGTGATGAAGCAAGAGTGGCTAGGGCTCATTTCCAGCCTCCAGGTACATGTCTGACTCCCATTTCTGACATGTATTGGTGTTTGGTGTCAAACACATTTTTTCCATTATGGGCCATGGAGCTCAGAGTCACACCACATTTCTTGTTTTGGACCCAAGGACCCCATAGTATACCTCAGATGACATACCAGGATTGTCTAAGGGCCATTTCTGTCCTCCAGGGACGACTTTTTGAAGTTTTTGGATTTAAGGGGGCAAAGTCACTTCTTCCACCCAGCCCAAGGTGCGCAAAATCGGGTACGATATCAGGTTTTTCCCTTGGCTGGAAGCTAAAAAAAACTTCAGATAATACCAAAGGTAGACAGATCAAATGAAAGCATCAGATCTGACCTTTCTAACAAGTGTATTTATGTCTTGAACACTCAAACGGTGTCTCTGATATCCAATCTGAGCTATTTGACAAATTAGCAAATCTTGGCAAAAAAATGTTTTGACAATTTTTGCTAATTTTCGGTATCAACCCTCATGACTGTTTTCAGGCCCCTGTAGCCACCAGGACCCCATTATGTATCTCAGGTGATATGACAAGAGTGGCTAGGGCTCATTTCCAGGCTCCAGGTACACGTCTGACTCGTATTTGTGACATTTCGAGGTGTTTCGTGTCAAACTCATTTTTTCCATGATAGGCCATCAAAAATGGTGGAAAATGGAAAAAACAGCAAGGAACAGTTGCCTAATAACATCCTAAACATAATGTATATCTCCATAAATGTTTAAATCATTTTAACCTTTTCATGCATCACTAGTGAAGCACACTAAATCTGAGACGCAGCACTGGTGATGCATTTGCATCACTAGTGATGCAAATGCATCAGTGGTGATGCATGGGAAAAGCTTGCTAAAAGTGCTCACTATTAGCGAGTTTTGCAAATTTTCATTATCAACCCTAATGACTGTTTGTGGGTCCCTTTGGCCACCAGGACCCTATATTATATCTCAGGTGATGAAGCAAGAGTGGCTAGGGCTCATTTCCAGGCTCCAGGTACATGTCTGACTCCCATTTCTGACATGTTGAGGTGTTTGGAGTCAAACAAATTTTTTCCATTATGTGCCATAGAGCTCAGAGTCACACCACATTTCTAGTTTTGGACCCAAGGACCCCATAGTATACCTCAGATGACATACCAGGAGTGTCTAAGACCCATTTCTGTCCTCCAGGGACGACTTTTTGAAGTTTTTGGATTTAAGGGGGCAAAGTCACTTCTTCCACCCAGCCCAAGGTGCGCAAAATCGGGTACGATATCAGGTTTTTCCCTTGGCTGGAAGCTAAAAAAAACTTCAGATAATACCAAAGGTAGACAGATCAAATGAAAGCATCAGATCTGACCTTTCTAACAAGTGTATTTATGTCTTGAACACTCAAACGGTGTCTCTGATATCCAATATGAGCTATTTGACAAATTAGCAAATCTTGTCAAAAAAAGTTTTGGATGATTTTTGCTAATTTTCGGTATCAACCCCCATGACTGTTTTCAGGCCCCTGTAGCCACCAGGACCCCCTTATATATCTCAGGTGATATGACAAGAGTGGCTAGGGCTCATTTCCAGGCTCCAGGTACACGTCTGACTCCTATTTGTGACATTTCGAGGTGTTTCGTGTCAAACTCATTTTTTCCATTATAGGCCATCAAAAATGGTGGAAAATGGAAAAAACAGCAAGGAACAGTTGCCTAATAACATCCTAAACATAATGTATATCTCCATAAATGTTTAAATCATTTTAACCTTTTCATGCATCACTAGTGATGCACACTAAATCTGAGACGCATCACTGGTGATGCATGGGAAAAGCTTGCTCAAAGTGCTCACTATTAGCGAGTTTTGCAAATTTTCAGTATCAACCCTAATGACTGTGGGTCTCTGTGGCCTCCAGGACCCTATATTATATCTCAGGTGATGAAGCAAGAGTGGCTAGGGCTCATTTCCAGCCTCCAGGTACATGTCTGACTCCCATTTCTGACATGTATTGGTGTTTGGTGTCAAACACATTTTTTCCATTATGGGCCATGGAGCTCAGAGTCACACCACATTTCGTGTTTTGGACCCAAGGACCCCATAGTATACCTCAGATGACATACCAGGATTGTCTAAGGGCCATTTCTGTCCTCCAGGGACGACTTTTTGAAGTTTTTGGATTTAAGGGGGCAAAGTCACTTCTTCCACCCAGCCCAAGGTGCGCAAAATCGGGTACGATATCAGGTTTTTCCCTTGGCTGGAAGCTAAAAAAAACTTCAGATAATACCAAAGGTAGACAGATCAAATGAAAGCATCAGATCTGACCTTTCTAACAAGTGTATTTATGTCTTGAACACTCAAACAGTGTCTCTGATATCCAATATGAGCTATTTGACAAATTAGCAAATCTTGTCAAAAAATTTTTTGGATGATTTTTGCTAATTTTCGGTATCAACCCCCATGACTGTTTTCAGGCCCCTGTAGCCACCAGGACCCCATTATATATCTCAGGTGATATGACAAGAGTGGCTAGGGCTCATTTCCAGGCTCCAGGTACACGTCTGACTCCTATTTGTGACATTTCGAGGTGTTTCGTGTCAAACTCATTTTTTCCATTATAGGCCATCAAAAATGGTGGAAAATGGAAAAAACAGCAAGGAACAGTTGCCTAATAACATCCTAAACATAATGTATATCTCCATAAATGTTTAAATCATTTTAACCTTTTCATGCATCACTAGTGATGCACACTAAATCTGAGACGCATCACTGGTGATGCATGGGAAAAGCTTGCTCAAAGTGCTCACTATTAGCGAGTTTTGCAAATTTTCAGTATCAACCCTAACGACTGTGGGTCTCTGTGGCCTCCAGGACCCTATATTATATCTCAGGTGATGAAGCAAGAGTGGCTAGGGCTCATTTCCAGCCTCCAGGTACATGTCTGACTCCCATTTCTGACATGTATTGGTGTTTGGTGTCAAACACATTTTTTCCATTATGGGCCATGGAGCTCAGAGTCACACCACATTTCGTGTTTTGGACCCAAGGACCCCATAGTATACCTCAGATGACATACCAGGATTGTCTAAGGGCCATTTCTGTCCTCCAGGGACGACTTTTTGAAGTTTTTGGATTTAAGGGGGCAAAGTCACTTCTTCCACCCAGCCCAAGGTGCGCAAAATCGGGTACGATATCAGGTTTTTCCCTTGGCTGGAAGCTAAAAAAAACTTCAGATAATACCAAAGGTAGACAGATCAAATGAAAGCATCAGATCTGACCTTTCTAACAAGTGTATTTATGTCTTGAACACTCAAACAGTGTCTCTGATATCCAATATGAGCTATTTGACAAATTAGCAAATCTTGTCAAAAAAATTTTTGGATGATTTTTGCTAATTTTCGGTATCAACCCCCATGACTGTTTTCAGGCCCCTGTAGCCACCAGGACCCCATTATATATCTCAGGTGATATGACAAGAGTGGCTAGGGCTCATTTCCAGGCTCCAGGTACACGTCTGACTCCTATTTGTGACATTTCGAGGTGTTTCGTGTCAAACTCATTTTTTCCATTATAGGCCATCAAAAATGGTGGAAAATGGAAAAAACAGCAAGGAACAGTTGCCTAAAAACATCCTAAACATAATGTATATCTCCATAAATGTTTAAATCATTTTAACCTTTTCATGCATCACTAGTGATGCACACTAAATCTGAGACGCATCACTGGTGATGCATGGGAAAAGCTTGCTCAAAGTGCTCACTATTAGCGAGTTTTGCAAATTTTCAGTATCAACCCTAACGACTGTGGGTCTCTGTGGCCTCCAGGACCCTATATTATATCTCAGGTGATGAAGCAAGAGTGGCTAGGGCTCATTTCCAGCCTCCAGGTACATGTCTGACTCCCATTTCTGACATGTATTGGTGTTTGGTGTCAAACACATTTTTTCCATTATGGGCCATGGAGCTCAGAGTCACACCACATTTCGTGTTTTGGACCCAAGGACCCCATAGTATACCTCAGATGACATACCAGGATTGTCTAAGGGCCATTTCTGTCCTCCAGGGACGACTTTTTGAAGTTTTTGGATTTAAGGGGGCAAAGTCACTTCTTCCACCCAGCCCAAGGTGCGCAAAATCGGGTACGATATCAGGTTTTTCCCTTGGCTGGAAGCTAAAAAAAACTTCAGATAATACCAAAGGTAGACAGATCAAATGAAAGCATCAGATCTGACCTTTCTAACAAGTGTATTTATGTCTTGAACACTCAAACAGTGTCTCTGATATCCAATATGAGCTATTTGACAAATTAGCAAATCTTGTCAAAAAAATTTTTGGATGATTTTTGCTAATTTTCGGTATCAACCCCCATGACTGTTTTCAGGCCCCTGTAGCCACCAGGACCCCATTATATATCTCAGGTGATATGACAAGAGTGGCTAGGGCTCATTTCCAGGCTCCAGGTACACGTCTGACTCCTATTTGTGACATTTCGAGGTGTTTCGTGTCAAACTCATTTTTTCCATTATAGGCCATCAAAAATGGTGGAAAATGGAAAAAACAGCAAGGAACAGTTGCCTAAAAACATCCTAAACATAATGTATATCTCCATAAATGTTTAAATCATTTTAACCTTTTCATGCATCACTAGTGATGCACACTAAATCTGAGACGCATCACTGGTGATGCATGGGAAAAGCTTGCTCAAAGTGCTCACTATTAGCGAGTTTTGCAAATTTTCAGTATCAACCCTAACGACTGTGGGTCTCTGTGGCCTCCAGGACCCTATATTATATCTCAGGTGATGAAGCAAGAGTGGCTAGGGCTCATTTCCAGCCTCCAGGTACATGTCTGACTCCCATTTCTGACATGTATTGGTGTTTGGTGTCAAACACATTTTTTCCATTATGGGCCATGGAGCTCAGAGTCACACCACATTTCGTGTTTTGGACCCAAGGACCCCATAGTATACCTCAGATGACATACCAGGATTGTCTAAGGGCCATTTCTGTCCTCCAGGGACGACTTTTTGAAGTTTTTGGATTTAAGGGGGCAAAGTCACTTCTTCCACCCAGCCCAAGGTGCGCAAAATCGGGTACGATATCAGGTTTTTCCCTTGGCTGGAAGCTAAAAAAAACTTCAGATAATACCAAAGGTAGACAGATCAAATGAAAGCATCAGATCTGACCTTTCTAACAAGTGTATTTATGTCTTGAACACTCAAACAGTGTCTCTGATATCCAATATGAGCTATTTGACAAATTAGCAAATCTTGTCAAAAAATTTTTTGGATGATTTTTGCTAATTTTCGGTATCAACCCCCATGACTGTTTTCAGGCCCCTGTAGCCACCAGGACCCCATTATATATCTCAGGTGATATGACAAGAGTGGCTAGGGCTCATTTCCAGGCTCCAGGTACACGTCTGACTCCTATTTGTGACATTTCGAGGTGTTTCGTGTCAAACTCATTTTTTCCATTATAGGCCATCAAAAATGGTGGAAAATGGAAAAAACAGCAAGGAACAGTTGCCTAATAACATCCTAAACATAATGTATATCTCCATAAATGTTTAAATCATTTTAACCTTTTCATGCATCACTAGTGATGCACACTAAATCTGAGACGCATCACTGGTGATGCATGGGAAAAGCTTGCTCAAAGTGCTCACTATTAGCGAGTTTTGCAAATTTTCAGTATCAACCCTAACGACTGTGGGTCTCTGTGGCCTCCAGGACCCTATATTATATCTCAGGTGATGAAGCAAGAGTGGCTAGGGCTCATTTCCAGCCTCCAGGTACATGTCTGACTCCCATTTCTGACATGTATTGGTGTTTGGTGTCAAACACATTTTTTCCATTATGGGCCATGGAGCTCAGAGTCACACCACATTTCGTGTTTTGGACCCAAGGACCCCATAGTATACCTCAGATGACATACCAGGATTGTCTAAGGGCCATTTCTGTCCTCCAGGGACGACTTTTTGAAGTTTTTGGATTTAAGGGGGCAAAGTCACTTCTTCCACCCAGCCCAAGGTGCGCAAAATCGGGTACGATATCAGGTTTTTCCCTTGGCTGGAAGCTAAAAAAAACTTCAGATAATACCAAAGGTAGACAGATCAAATGAAAGCATCAGATCTGACCTTTCTAACAAGTGTATTTATGTCTTGAACACTCAAACAGTGTCTCTGATATCCAATATGAGCTATTTGACAAATTAGCAAATCTTGTCAAAAAATTTTTTGGATGATTTTTGCTAATTTTCGGTATCAACCCCCATGACTGTTTTCAGGCCCCTGTAGCCACCAGGACCCCATTATATATCTCAGGTGATATGACAAGAGTGGCTAGGGCTCATTTCCAGGCTCCAGGTACACGTCTGACTCCTATTTGTGACATTTCGAGGTGTTTCGTGTCAAACTCATTTTTTCCATTATAGGCCATCAAAAATGGTGGAAAATGGAAAAAACAGCAAGGAACAGTTGCCTAATAACATCCTAAACATAATGTATATCTCCATAAATGTTTAAATCATTTTAACCTTTTCATGCATCACTAGTGATGCACACTAAATCTGAGACGCAGCACTGGTGATGCATTTGCATCACTAGTGATGCAAATGCATCACTGGTGATGCATGGGAAAAGCTTGCTCAAAGTGCTCACTATTAGCGAGTTTTGCAAATTTTCAGTATCAACCCTAATGACTGTGGGTCTCTGTGGCCTCCAGGACCCTATATTATATCTCAGGTGATGAAGCAAGAGTGGCTAGGGCTCATTTCCAGCCTCCAGGTACATGTCTGACTCCCATTTCTGACATGTATTGGTGTTTGGTGTCAAACACATTTTTTCCATTATGGGCCATGGAGCTCAGAGTCACACCACATTTCTTGTTTTGGACCCAAGGACCCCATAGTATACCTCAGATGACATACCAGGATTGTCTAAGGGCCATTTCTGTCCTCCAGGGACGACTTTTTGAAGTTTTTGGATTTAAGGGGGCAAAGTCACTTCTTCCACCCAGCCCAAGGTGCGCAAAATCGGGTACGATATCAGGTTTTTCCCTTGGCTGGAAGCTAAAAAAAACTTCAGATAATACCAAAGGTAGACAGATCAAATGAAAGCATCAGATCTGACCTTTCTAACAAGTGTATTTATGTCTTGAACACTCAAACGGTGTCTCTGATATCCAATCTGAGCTATTTGACAAATTAGCAAATCTTGGCAAAAAAATGTTTTGACAATTTTTGCTAATTTTCGGTATCAACCCTCATGACTGTTTTCAGGCCCCTGTAGCCACCAGGACCCCATTATGTATCTCAGGTGATATGACAAGAGTGGCTAGGGCTCATTTCCAGGCTCCAGGTACACGTCTGACTCGTATTTGTGACATTTCGAGGTGTTTCGTGTCAAACTCATTTTTTCCATGATAGGCCATCAAAAATGGTGGAAAATGGAAAAAACAGCAAGGAACAGTTGCCTAATAACATCCTAAACATAATGTATATCTCCATAAATGTTTAAATCATTTTAACCTTTTCATGCATCACTAGTGATGCACACTAAATCTGAGACGCATCACTGGTGATGCATGGGAAAAGCTTGCTCAAAGTGCTCACTATTAGCGAGTTTTGCAAATTTTCAGTATCAACCCTAACGACTGTGGGTCTCTGTGGCCTCCAGGACCCTATATTATATCTCAGGTGATGAAGCAAGAGTGGCTAGGGCTCATTTCCAGCCTCCAGGTACATGTCTGACTCCCATTTCTGACATGTATTGGTGTTTGGTGTCAAACACATTTTTTCCATTATGGGCCATGGAGCTCAGAGTCACACCACATTTCGTGTTTTGGACCCAAGGACCCCATAGTATACCTCAGATGACATACCAGGATTGTCTAAGGGCCATTTCTGTCCTCCAGGGACGACTTTTTGAAGTTTTTGGATTTAAGGGGGCAAAGTCACTTCTTCCACCCAGCCCAAGGTGCGCAAAATCGGGTACGATATCAGGTTTTTCCCTTGGCTGGAAGCTAAAAAAAACTTCAGATAATACCAAAGGTAGACAGATCAAATGAAAGCATCAGATCTGACCTTTCTAACAAGTGTATTTATGTCTTGAACACGCAAACAGTGTCTCTGATATCCAATATGAGCTATTTGACAAATTAGCAAATCTTGTCAAAAAAATTTTTGGATGATTTTTGCTAATTTTCGGTATCAACCCCCATGACTGTTTTCAGGCCCCTGTAGCCACCAGGACCCCATTATATATCTCAGGTGATATGACAAGAGTGGCTAGGGCTCATTTCCAGGCTCCAGGTACACGTCTGACTCCTATTTGTGACATTTCGAGGTGTTTCGTGTCAAACTCATTTTTTCCATTATAGGCCATCAAAAATGGTGGAAAATGGAAAAAACAGCAAGGAACAGTTGCCTAAAAACATCCTAAACATAATGTATATCTCCATAAATGTTTAAATCATTTTAACCTTTTCATGCATCACTAGTGATGCACACTAAATCTGAGACGCATCACTGGTGATGCATGGGAAAAGCTTGCTCAAAGTGCTCACTATTAGCGAGTTTTGCAAATTTTCAGTATCAACCCTAACGACTGTGGGTCTCTGTGGCCTCCAGGACCCTATATTATATCTCAGGTGATGAAGCAAGAGTGGCTAGGGCTCATTTCCAGCCTCCAGGTACATGTCTGACTCCCATTTCTGACATGTATTGGTGTTTGGTGTCAAACACATTTTTTCCATTATGGGCCATGGAGCTCAGAGTCACACCACATTTCGTGTTTTGGACCCAAGGACCCCATAGTATACCTCAGATGACATACCAGGATTGTCTAAGGGCCATTTCTGTCCTCCAGGGACGACTTTTTGAAGTTTTTGGATTTAAGGGGGCAAAGTCACTTCTTCCACCCAGCCCAAGGTGCGCAAAATCGGGTACGATATCAGGTTTTTCCCTTGGCTGGAAGCTAAAAAAAACTTCAGATAATACCAAAGGTAGACAGATCAAATGAAAGCATCAGATCTGACCTTTCTAACAAGTGTATTTATGTCTTGAACACTCAAACAGTGTCTCTGATATCCAATATGAGCTATTTGACAAATTAGCAAATCTTGTCAAAAAAAT
Source organism: Lissotriton vulgaris (assembly GCF_964263255.1). Lineage (NCBI taxonomy): Eukaryota > Metazoa > Chordata > Amphibia > Caudata > Salamandridae > Lissotriton > Lissotriton vulgaris. Next base: position 87,638,228 of record NC_141699.1, on the reverse strand, counting down.
TTTTGGATGATTTTTGCTAATTTTCGGTATCAACCCCCATGACTGTTTTCAGGCCCCTGTAGCCACCAGGACCCCATTATATATCTCAGGTGATATGACAAGAGTGGCTAGGGCTCATTTCCAGGCTCCAGGTACACGTCTGACTCCTATTTGTGACATTTCGAGGTGTTTCGTGTCAAACTCATTTTTTCCATTATAGGCCATCAAAAATGGTGGAAAATGGAAAAAACAGCAAGGAACAGTTGCCTAATAACATCCTAAACATAATGTATATCTCCATAAATGTTTAAATCATTTTAACCTTTTCATGCATCACTAGTGATGCACACTAAATCTGAGACGCATCACTGGTGATGCATGGGAAAAGCTTGCTCAAAGTGCTCACTATTAGCGAGTTTTGCAAATTTTCAGTATCAACCCTAACGACTGTGGGTCTCTGTGGCCTCCAGGACCCTATATTATATCTCAGGTGATGAAGCAAGAGTGGCTAGGGCTCATTTCCAGCCTCCAGGTACATGTCTGACTCCCATTTCTGACATGTATTGGTGTTTGGTGTCAAACACATTTTTTCCATTATGGGCCATGGAGCTCAGAGTCACACCACATTTCGTGTTTTGGACCCAAGGACCCCATAGTATACCTCAGATGACATACCAGGATTGTCTAAGGGACATTTCTGTCCTCCAGGGACGACTTTTTGAAGTTTTTGGATTTAAGGGGGCAAAGTCACTTCTTCCACCCAGCCCAAGGTGCGCAAAATCGGGTACGATATCAGGTTTTTCCCTTGGCTGGAAGCTAAAAAAAACTTCAGATAATACCAAAGGTAGACAGATCAAATGAAAGCATCAGATCTGACCTTTCTAACAAGTGTATTTATGTCTTGAACACTCAAACAGTGTCTCTGATATCCAATATGAGCTATTTGACAAATTAGCAAATCTTGTCAAAAAAAATTTTGGATGATTTTTGCTAATTTTCGGTATCAACCCCCATGACTGTTTTCAGGCCCCTGTAGCCACCAGGACCCCATTATATATCTCAGGTGATATGACAAGAGTGGCTAGGGCTCATTTCCAGGCTCCAGGTACACGTCTGACTCCTATTTGTGACATTTCGAGGTGTTTCGTGTCAAACTCATTTTTTCCATTATAGGCCATCAAAAATGGTGGAAAATGGAAAAAACAGCAAGGAACAGTTGCCTAATAACATCCTAAACATAATGTATATCTCCATAAATGTTTAAATCATTTTAACCTTTTCATGCATCACTAGTGATGCACACTAAATCTGAGACGCAGCACTGGTGATGCATTTGCATCACTAGTGATGCAAATGCATCACTGGTGATGCATGGGAAAAGCTTGCTTAAAGTGCTCACTATTAGCGAGTTTTGCAAATTTTCAGTATCAACCCTAACGACTGTGGGTCTCTGTGGCCTCCAGGACCCTATATTATATCTCAGGTGATGAAGCAAGAGTGGCTAGGGCTCATTTCCAGCCTCCAGGTACATGTCTGACTCCCATTTCTGACATGTATTGGTGTTTGGTGTCAAACACATTTTTTCCATTATGGGCCATGGAGCTCAGAGTCACACCACATTTCTTGTTTTGGACCCAAGGACCCCATAGTATACCTCAGATGACATACCAGGATTGTCTAAGGGCCATTTCTGTCCTCCAGGGACGACTTTTTGAAGTTTTTGGATTTAAGGGGGCAAAGTCACTTCTTCCACCCAGCCCAAGGTGCGCAAAATCGGGTACGATATCAGGTTTTTCCCTTGGCTGGAAGCTAAAAAAAACTTCAGATAATACCAAAGGTAGACAGATCAAATGAAAGCATCAGATCTGACCTTTCTAACAAGTGTATTTATGTCTTGAACACTCAAACGGTGTCTCTGATATCCAATCTGAGCTATTTGACAAATTAGCAAATCTTGGCAAAAAAATGTTTTGACAATTTTTGCTAATTTTCGGTATCAACCCTCATGACTGTTTTCAGGCCCCTGTAGCCACCAGGACCCCATTATGTATCTCAGGTGATATGACAAGAGTGGCTAGGGCTCATTTCCAGGCTCCAGGTACACGTCTGACTCGTATTTGTGACATTTCGAGGTGTTTCGTGTCAAACTCATTTTTTCCATGATAGGCCATCAAAAATGGTGGAAAATGGAAAAAACAGCAAGGAACAGTTGCCTAATAACATCCTAAACATAATGTATATCTCCATAAATGTTTAAATCATTTTAACCTTTTCATGCATCACTAGTGAAGCACACTAAATCTGAGACGCAGCACTGGTGATGCATTTGCATCACTAGTGATGCAAATGCATCAGTGGTGATGCATGGGAAAAGCTTGCTAAAAGTGCTCACTATTAGCGAGTTTTGCAAATTTTCATTATCAACCCTAATGACTGTTTGTGGGTCCCTTTGGCCACCAGGACCCTATATTATATCTCAGGTGATGAAGCAAGAGTGGCTAGGGCTCATTTCCAGGCTCCAGGTACATGTCTGACTCCCATTTCTGACATGTTGAGGTGTTTGGAGTCAAACTAATTTTTTCCATTATGTGCCATAGAGCTCAGAGTCACACCACATTTCTAGTTTTGGACCCAAGGACCCCATAGTATACCTCAGATGACATACCAGGAGTGTCTAAGACCCATTTCTGTCCTCCAGGGACGACTTTTTGAAGTTTTTGGATTTAAGGGGGCAAAGTCACTTCTTCCACCCAGCCCAAGGTGCGCAAAATCGGGTACGATATCAGGTTTTTCCCTTGGCTGGAAGCTAAAAAAAACTTCAGATAATACCAAAGGTAGACAGATCAAATGAAAGCATCAGATCTGACCTTTCTAACAAGTGTATTTATGTCTTGAACACTCAAACGGTGTCTCTGATATCCAATATGAGCTATTTGACAAATTAGCAAATCTTGTCAAAAAAAGTTTTGGATGATTTTTGCTAATTTTCGGTATCAACCCCCATGACTGTTTTCAGGCCCCTGTAGCCACCAGGACCCCCTTATATATCTCAGGTGATATGACAAGAGTGGCTAGGGCTCATTTCCAGGCTCCAGGTACACGTCTGACTCCTATTTGTGACATTTCGAGGTGTTTCGTGTCAAACTCATTTTTTCCATTATAGGCCATCAAAAATGGTGGAAAATGGAAAAAACAGCAAGGAACAGTTGCCTAATAACATCCTAAACATAATGTATATCTCCATAAATGTTTAAATCATTTTAACCTTTTCATGCATCACTAGTGATGCACACTAAATCTGAGACGCATCACTGGTGATGCATGGGAAAAGCTTGCTCAAAGTGCTCACTATTAGCGAGTTTTGCAAATTTTCAGTATCAACCCTAATGACTGTGGGTCTCTGTGGCCTCCAGGACCCTATATTATATCTCAGGTGATGAAGCAAGAGTGGCTAGGGCTCATTTCCAGCCTCCAGGTACATGTCTGACTCCCATTTCTGACATGTATTGGTGTTTGGTGTCAAACACATTTTTTCCATTATGGGCCATGGAGCTCAGAGTCACACCACATTTCGTGTTTTGGACCCAAGGACCCCATAGTATACCTCAGATGACATACCAGGATTGTCTAAGGGCCATTTCTGTCCTCCAGGGACGACTTTTTGAAGTTTTTGGATTTAAGGGGGCAAAGTCACTTCTTCCACCCAGCCCAAGGTGCGCAAAATCGGGTACGATATCAGGTTTTTCCCTTGGCTGGAAGCTAAAAAAAACTTCAGATAATACCAAAGGTAGACAGATCAAATGAAAGCATCAGATCTGACCTTTCTAACAAGTGTATTTATGTCTTGAACACTCAAACAGTGTCTCTGATATCCAATATGAGCTATTTGACAAATTAGCAAATCTTGTCAAAAAATTTTTTGGATGATTTTTGCTAATTTTCGGTATCAACCCCCATGACTGTTTTCAGGCCCCTGTAGCCACCAGGACCCCATTATATATCTCAGGTGATATGACAAGAGTGGCTAGGGCTCATTTCCAGGCTCCAGGTACACGTCTGACTCCTATTTGTGACATTTCGAGGTGTTTCGTGTCAAACTCATTTTTTCCATTATAGGCCATCAAAAATGGTGGAAAATGGAAAAAACAGCAAGGAACAGTTGCCTAATAACATCCTAAACATAATGTATATCTCCATAAATGTTTAAATCATTTTAACCTTTTCATGCATCACTAGTGATGCACACTAAATCTGAGACGCATCACTGGTGATGCATGGGAAAAGCTTGCTCAAAGTGCTCACTATTAGCGAGTTTTGCAAATTTTCAGTATCAACCCTAACGACTGTGGGTCTCTGTGGCCTCCAGGACCCTATATTATATCTCAGGTGATGAAGCAAGAGTGGCTAGGGCTCATTTCCAGCCTCCAGGTACATGTCTGACTCCCATTTCTGACATGTATTGGTGTTTGGTGTCAAACACATTTTTTCCATTATGGGCCATGGAGCTCAGAGTCACACCACATTTCGTGTTTTGGACCCAAGGACCCCATAGTATACCTCAGATGACATACCAGGATTGTCTAAGGGCCATTTCTGTCCTCCAGGGACGACTTTTTGAAGTTTTTGGATTTAAGGGGGCAAAGTCACTTCTTCCACCCAGCCCAAGGTGCGCAAAATCGGGTACGATATCAGGTTTTTCCCTTGGCTGGAAGCTAAAAAAAACTTCAGATAATACCAAAGGTAGACAGATCAAATGAAAGCATCAGATCTGACCTTTCTAACAAGTGTATTTATGTCTTGAACACTCAAACAGTGTCTCTGATATCCAATATGAGCTATTTGACAAATTAGCAAATCTTGTCAAAAAAATTTTTGGATGATTTTTGCTAATTTTCGGTATCAACCCCCATGACTGTTTTCAGGCCCCTGTAGCCACCAGGACCCCATTATATATCTCAGGTGATATGACAAGAGTGGCTAGGGCTCATTTCCAGGCTCCAGGTACACGTCTGACTCCTATTTGTGACATTTCGAGGTGTTTCGTGTCAAACTCATTTTTTCCATTATAGGCCATCAAAAATGGTGGAAAATGGAAAAAACAGCAAGGAACAGTTGCCTAATAACATCCTAAACATAATGTATATCTCCATAAATGTTTAAATCATTTTAACCTTTTCATGCATCACTAGTGATGCACACTAAATCTGAGACGCATCACTGGTGATGCATGGGAAAAGCTTGCTCAAAGTGCTCACTATTAGCGAGTTTTGCAAATTTTCAGTATCAACCCTAACGACTGTGGGTCTCTGTGGCCTCCAGGACCCTATATTATATCTCAGGTGATGAAGCAAGAGTGGCTAGGGCTCATTTCCAGCCTCCAGGTACATGTCTGACTCCCATTTCTGACATGTATTGGTGTTTGGTGTCAAACACATTTTTTCCATTATGGGCCATGGAGCTCAGAGTCACACCACATTTCGTGTTTTGGACCCAAGGACCCCATAGTATACCTCAGATGACATACCAGGATTGTCTAAGGGCCATTTCTGTCCTCCAGGGACGACTTTTTGAAGTTTTTGGATTTAAGGGGGCAAAGTCACTTCTTCCACCCAGCCCAAGGTGCGCAAAATCGGGTACGATATCAGGTTTTTCCCTTGGCTGGAAGCTAAAAAAAACTTCAGATAATACCAAAGGTAGACAGATCAAATGAAAGCATCAGATCTGACCTTTCTAACAAGTGTATTTATGTCTTGAACACTCAAACAGTGTCTCTGATATCCAATATGAGCTATTTGACAAATTAGCAAATCTTGTCAAAAAAATTTTTGGATGATTTTTGCTAATTTTCGGTATCAACCCCCATGACTGTTTTCAGGCCCCTGTAGCCACCAGGACCCCATTATATATCTCAGGTGATATAACAAGAGTGGCTAGGGCTCATTTCCAGGCTCCAGGTACACGTCTGACTCCTATTTGTGACATTTCGAGGTGTTTCGTGTCAAACTCATTTTTTCCATTATAGGCCATCAAAAATGGTGGAAAATGGAAAAAACAGCAAGGAACAGTTGCCTAATAACATCCTAAACATAATGTATATCTCCATAAATGTTTAAATCATTTTAACCTTTTCATGCATCACTAGTGATGCACACTAAATCTGAGACGCATCACTGGTGATGCATGGGAAAAGCTTGCTCAAAGTGCTCACTATTAGCGAGTTTTGCAAATTTTCAGTATCAACCCTAACGACTGTGGGTCTCTGTGGCCTCCAGGACCCTATATTATATCTCAGGTGATGAAGCAAGAGTGGCTAGGGCTCATTTCCAGCCTCCAGGTACATGTCTGACTCCCATTTCTGACATGTATTGGTGTTTGGTGTCAAACACATTTTTTCCATTATGGGCCATGGAGCTCAGAGTCACACCACATTTCGTGTTTTGGACCCAAGGACCCCATAGTATACCTCAGATGACATACCAGGATTGTCTAAGGGCCATTTCTGTCCTCCAGGGACGACTTTTTGAAGTTTTTGGATTTAAGGGGGCAAAGTCACTTCTTCCACCCAGCCCAAGGTGCGCAAAATCGGGTACGATATCAGGTTTTTCCCTTGGCTGGAAGCTAAAAAAAACTTCAGATAATACCAAAGGTAGACAGATCAAATGAAAGCATCAGATCTGACCTTTCTAACAAGTGTATTTATGTCTTGAACACTCAAACAGTGTCTCTGATATCCAATATGAGCTATTTGACAAATTAGCAAATCTTGTCAAAAAAATTTTTGGATGATTTTTGCTAATTTTCGGTATCAACCCCCATGACTGTTTTCAGGCCCCTGTAGCCACCAGGACCCCATTATATATCTCAGGTGATATGACAAGAGTGGCTAGGGCTCATTTCCAGGCTCCAGGTACACGTCTGACTCCTATTTGTGACATTTCGAGGTGTTTCGTGTCAAACTCATTTTTTCCATTATAGGCCATCAAAAATGGTGGAAAATGGAAAAAACAGCAAGGAACAGTTGCCTAATAACATCCTAAACATAATGTATATCTCCATAAATGTTTAAATCATTTTAACCTTTTCATGCATCACTAGTGATGCACACTAAATCTGAGACGCATCACTGGTGATGCATGGGAAAAGCTTGCTCAAAGTGCTCACTATTAGCGAGTTTTGCAAATTTTCAGTATCAACCCTAAAGACTGTGGGTCTCTGTGGCCTCCAGGACCCTATATTATATCTCAGGTGATGAAGCAAGAGTGGCTAGGGCTCATTTCCAGCCTCCAGGTACATGTCTGACTCCCATTTCTGACATGTATTGGTGTTTGGTGTCAAACACATTTTTTCCATTATGGGCCATGGAGCTCAGAGTCACACCACATTTCGTGTTTTGGACCCAAGGACCCCATAGTATACCTCAGATGACATACCAGGATTGTCTAAGGGCCATTTCTGTCCTCCAGGGACGACTTTTTGAAGTTTTTGGATTTAAGGGGGCAAAGTCACTTCTTCCACCCAGCCCAAGGTGCGCAAAATCGGGTACGATATCAGGTTTTTCCCTTGGCTGGAAGCTAAAAAAAACTTCAGATAATACCAAAGGTAGACAGATCAAATGAAAGCATCAGATCTGACCTTTCTAACAAGTGTATTTATGTCTTGAACACTCAAACAGTGTCTCTGATATCCAATATGAGCTATTTGACAAATTAGCAAATCTTGTCAAAAAAATTTTTGGATGATTTTTGCTAATTTTCGGTATCAACCCCCATGACTGTTTTCAGGCCCCTGTAGCCACCAGGACCCCATTATATATCTCAGGTGATATGACAAGAGTGGCTAGGGCTCATTTCCAGGCTCCAGGTACACGTCTGACTCCTATTTGTGACATTTCGAGGTGTTTCGTGTCAAACTCATTTTTTCCATTATAGGCCATCAAAAATGGTGGAAAATGGAAAAAACAGCAAGGAACAGTTGCCTAATAACATCCTAAACATAATGTATATCTCCATAAATGTTTAAATCATTTTAACCTTTTCATGCATCACTAGTGATGCACACTAAATCTGAGACGCAGCACTGGTGATGCATTTGCATCACTAGTGATGCAAATGCATCACTGGTGATGCATGGGAAAAGCTTGCTCAAAGTGCTCACTATTAGCGAGTTTTGCAAATTTTCAGTATCAACCCTAACGACTGTGGGTCTCTGTGGCCTCCAGGACCCTATATTATATCTCAGGTGATGAAGCAAGAGTGGCTAGGGCTCATTTCCAGCCTCCAGGTACATGTCTGACTCCCATTTCTGACATGTATTGGTGTTTGGTGTCAAACACATTTTTTCCATTATGGGCCATGGAGCTCAGAGTCACACCACATTTCTTGTTTTGGACCCAAGGACCCCATAGTATACCTCAGATGACATACCAGGATTGTCTAAGGGCCATTTCTGTCCTCCAGGGACGACTTTTTGAAGTTTTTGGATTTAAGGGGGCAAAGTCACTTCTTCCACCCAGCCCAAGGTGCGCAAAATCGGGTACGATATCAGGTTTTTCCCTTGGCTGGAAGCTAAAAAAAACTTCAGATAATACCAAAGGTAGACAGATCAAATGAAAGCATCAGATCTGACCTTTCTAACAAGTGTATTTATGTCTTGAACACTCAAACGGTGTCTCTGATATCCAATCTGAGCTATTTGACAAATTAGCAAATCTTGGCAAAAAAATGTTTTGACAATTTTTGCTAATTTTCGGTATCAACCCTCATGACTGTTTTCAGGCCCCTGTAGCCACCAGGACCCCATTATGTATCTCAGGTGATATGACAAGAGTGGCTAGGGCTCATTTCCAGGCTCCAGGTACACGTCTGACTCGTATTTGTGACATTTCGAGGTGTTTCGTGTCAAACTCATTTTTTCCATGATAGGCCATCAAAAATGGTGGAAAATGGAAAAAACAGCAAGGAACAGTTGCCTAATAACATCCTAAACATAATGTATATCTCCATAAATGTTTAAATCATTTTAACCTTTTCATGCATCACTAGTGAAGCACACTAAATCTGAGACGCAGCACTGGTGATGCATTTGCATCACTAGTGATGCAAATGCATCAGTGGTGATGCATGGGAAAAGCTTGCTAAAAGTGCTCACTATTAGCGAGTTTTGCAAATTTTCATTATCAACCCTAATGACTGTTTGTGGGTCCCTTTGGCCACCAGGACCCTATATTATATCTCAGGTGATGAAGCAAGAGTGGCTAGGGCTCATTTCCAGGCTCCAGGTACATGTCTGACTCCCATTTCTGACATGTTGAGGTGTTTGGAGTCAAACTAATTTTTTCCATTATGTGCCATAGAGCTCAGAGTCACACCACATTTCTAGTTTTGGACCCAAGGACCCCATAGTATACCTCAGATGACATACCAGGAGTGTCTAAGACCCATTTCTGTCCTCCAGGGACGACTTTTTGAAGTTTTTGGATTTAAGGGGGCAAAGTCACTTCTTCCACCCAGCCCAAGGTGCGCAAAATCGGGTACGATATCAGGTTTTTCCCTTGGCTGGAAGCTAAAAAAAACTTCAGATAATACCAAAGGTAGACAGATCAAATGAAAGCATCAGATCTGACCTTTCTAACAAGTGTATTTATGTCTTGAACACTCAAACGGTGTCTCTGATATCCAATATGAGCTATTTGACAAATTAGCAAATCTTGTCAAAAAAAGTTTTGGATGATTTTTGCTAATTTTCGGTATCAACCCCCATGACTGTTTTCAGGCCCCTGTAGCCACCAGGACCCCCTTATATATCTCAGGTGATATGACAAGAGTGGCTAGGGCTCATTTCCAGGCTCCAGGTACACGTCTGACTCCTATTTGTGACATTTCGAGGTGTTTCGTGTCAAACTCATTTTTTCCATTATAGGCCATCAAAAATGGTGGAAAATGGAAAAAACAGCAAGGAACAGTTGCCTAATAACATCCTAAACATAATGTATATCTCCATAAATGTTTAAATCATTTTAACCTTTTCATGCATCACTAGTGATGCACACTAAATCTGAGACGCATCACTGGTGATGCATGGGAAAAGCTTGCTCAAAGTGCTCACTATTAGCGAGTTTTGCAAATTTTCAGTATCAACCCTAATGACTGTGGATCTCTGTGGCCTCCAGGACCCTATATTATATCTCAGGTGATGAAGCAAGAGTGGCTAGGGCTCATTTCCAGCCTCCAGGTACATGTCTGACTCCCATTTCTGACATGTATTGGTGTTTGGTGTCAAACACATTTTTTCCATTATGGGCCATGGAGCTCAGAGTCACACCACATTTCGTGTTTTGGACCCAAGGACCCCATAGTATACCTCAGATGACATACCAGGATTGTCTAAGGGCCATTTCTGTCCTCCAGGGACGACTTTTTGAAGTTTTTGGATTTAAGGGGGCAAAGTCACTTCTTCCACCCAGCCCAAGGTGCGCAAAATCGGGTACGATATCAGGTTTTTCCCTTGGCTGGAAGCTAAAAAAAACTTCAGATAATACCAAAGGTAGACAGATCAAATGAAAGCATCAGATCTGACCTTTCTAACAAGTGTATTTATGTCTTGAACACTCAAACAGTGTCTCTGATATCCAATATGAGCTATTTGACAAATTAGCAAATCTTGTCAAAAAATTTTTTGGATGATTTTTGCTAATTTTCGGTATCAACCCCCATGACTGTTTTCAGGCCCCTGTAGCCACCAGGACCCCATTATATATCTCAGGTGATATGACAAGAGTGGCTAGGGCTCATTTCCAGGCTCCAGGTACACGTCTGACTCCTATTTGTGACATTTCGAGGTGTTTCGTGTCAAACTCATTTTTTCCATTATAGGCCATCAAAAATGGTGGAAAATGGAAAAAACAGCAAGGAACAGTTGCCTAATAACATCCTAAACATAATGTATATCTCCATAAATGTTTAAATCATTTTAACCTTTTCATGCATCACTAGTGATGCACACTAAATCTGAGACGCATCACTGGTGATGCATGGGAAAAGCTTGCTCAAAGTGCTCACTATTAGCGAGTTTTGCAAATTTTCAGTATCAACCCTAACGACTGTGGGTCTCTGTGGCCTCCAGGACCCTATATTATATCTCAGGTGATGAAGCAAGAGTGGCTAGGGCTCATTTCCAGCCTCCAGGTACATGTCTGACTCCCATTTCTGACATGTATTGGTGTTTGGTGTCAAACACATTTTTTCCATTATGGGCCATGGAGCTCAGAGTCACACCACATTTCGTGTTTTGGACCCAAGGACCCCATAGTATACCTCAGATGACATACCAGGATTGTCTAAGGGACATTTCTGTCCTCCAGGGACGACTTTTTGAAGTTTTTGGATTTAAGGGGGCAAAGTCACTTCTTCCACCCAGCCCAAGGTGCGCAAAATCGGGTACGATATCAGGTTTTTCCCTTGGCTGGAAGCTAAAAAAAACTTCAGATAATACCAAAGGTAGACAGATCAAATGAAAGCATCAGATCTGACCTTTCTAACAAGTGTATTTATGTCTTGAACACTCAAACAGTGTCTCTGATATCCAATATGAGCTATTTGACAAATTAGCAAATCTTGTCAAAAAAAATTTTGGATGATTTTTGCTAATTTTCGGTATCAACCCCCATGACTGTTTTCAGGCCCCTGTAGCCACCAGGACCCCATTATATATCTCAGGTGATATGACAAGAGTGGCTAGGGCTCATTTCCAGGCTCCAGGTACACGTCTGACTCCTATTTGTGACATTTCGAGGTGTTTCGTGTCAAACTCATTTTTTCCATTATAGGCCATCAAAAATGGTGGAAAATGGAAAAAACAGCAAGGAACAGTTGCCTAATAACATCCTAAACATAATGTATATCTCCATAAATGTTTAAATCATTTTAACCTTTTCATGCATCACTAGTGATGCACACTAAATCTGAGACGCAGCACTGGTGATGCATTTGCATCACTAGTGATGCAAATGCATCACTGGTGATGCATGGGAAAAGCTTGCTCAAAGTGCTCACTATTAGCGAGTTTTGCAAATTTTCAGTATCAACCCTAACGACTGTGGGTCTCTGTGGCCTCCAGGACCCTATATTATATCTCAGGTGATGAAGCAAGAGTGGCTAGGGCTCATTTCCAGCCTCCAGGTACATGTCTGACTCCCATTTCTGACATGTATTGGTGTTTGGTGTCAAACACATTTTTTCCATTATGGGCCATGGAGCTCAGAGTCACACCACATTTCTTGTTTTGGACCCAAGGACCCCATAGTATACCTCAGATGACATACCAGGATTGTCTAAGGGCCATTTCTGTCCTCCAGGGACGACTTTTTGAAGTTTTTGGATTTAAGGGGGCAAAGTCACTTCTTCCACCCAGCCCAAGGTGCGCAAAATCGGGTACGATATCAGGTTTTTCCCTTGGCTGGAAGCTAAAAAAAACTTCAGATAATACCAAAGGTAGACAGATCAAATGAAAGCATCAGATCTGACCTTTCTAACAAGTGTATTTATGTCTTGAACACTCAAACGGTGTCTCTGATATCCAATCTGAGCTATTTGACAAATTAGCAAATCTTGGCAAAAAAATGTTTTGACAATTTTTGCTAATTTTCGGTATCAACCCTCATGACTGTTTTCAGGCCCCTGTAGCCACCAGGACCCCATTATGTATCTCAGGTGATATGACAAGAGTGGCTAGGGCTCATTTCCAGGCTCCAGGTACACGTCTGACTCGTATTTGTGACATTTCGAGGTGTTTCGTGTCAAACTCATTTTTTCCATGATAGGCCATCAAAAATGGTGGAAAATGGAAAAAACAGCAAGGAACAGTTGCCTAATAACATCCTAAACATAATGTATATCTCCATAAATGTTTAAATCATTTTAACCTTTTCATGCATCACTAGTGAAGCACACTAAATCTGAGACGCAGCACTGGTGATGCATTTGCATCACTAGTGATGCAAATGCATCAGTGGTGATGCATGGGAAAAGCTTGCTAAAAGTGCTCACTATTAGCGAGTTTTGCAAATTTTCATTATCAACCCTAATGACTGTTTGTGGGTCCCTTTGGCCACCAGGACCCTATATTATATCTCAGGTGATGAAGCAAGAGTGGCTAGGGCTCATTTCCAGGCTCCAGGTACATGTCTGACTCCCATTTCTGACATGTTGAGGTGTTTGGAGTCAAACTAATTTTTTCCATTATGTGCCATAGAGCTCAGAGTCACACCACATTTCTAGTTTTGGACCCAAGGACCCCATAGTATACCTCAGATGACATACCAGGAGTGTCTAAGACCCATTTCTGTCCTCCAGGGACGACTTTTTGAAGTTTTTGGATTTAAGGGGGCAAAGTCACTTCTTCCACCCAGCCCAAGGTGCGCAAAATCGGGTACGATATCAGGTTTTTCCCTTGGCTGGAAGCTAAAAAAAACTTCAGATAATACCAAAGGTAGACAGATCAAATGAAAGCATCAGATCTGACCTTTCTAACAAGTGTATTTATGTCTTGAACACTCAAACGGTGTCTCTGATATCCAATATGAGCTATTTGACAAATTAGCAAATCTTGTCAAAAAAAGTTTTGGATGATTTTTGCTAATTTTCGGTATCAACCCCCATGACTGTTTTCAGGCCCCTGTAGCCACCAGGACCCCCTTATATATCTCAGGTGATATGACAAGAGTGGCTAGGGCTCATTTCCAGGCTCCAGGTACACGTCTGACTCCTATTTGTGACATTTCGAGGTGTTTCGTGTCAAACTCATTTTTTCCATTATAGGCCATCAAAAATGGTGGAAAATGGAAAAAACAGCAAGGAACAGTTGCCTAATAACATCCTAAACATAATGTATATCTCCATAAATGTTTAAATCATTTTAACCTTTTCATGCATCACTAGTGATGCACACTAAATCTGAGACGCATCACTGGTGATGCATGGGAAAAGCTTGCTCAAAGTGCTCACTATTAGCGAGTTTTGCAAATTTTCAGTATCAACCCTAATGACTGTGGGTCTCTGTGGCCTCCAGGACCCTATATTATATCTCAGGTGATGAAGCAAGAGTGGCTAGGGCTCATTTCCAGCCTCCAGGTACATGTCTGACTCCCATTTCTGACATGTATTGGTGTTTGGTGTCAAACACATTTTTTCCATTATGGGCCATGGAGCTCAGAGTCACACCACATTTCGTGTTTTGGACCCAAGGACCCCATAGTATACCTCAGATGACATACCAGGATTGTCTAAGGGCCATTTCTGTCCTCCAGGGACGACTTTTTGAAGTTTTTGGATTTAAGGGGGCAAAGTCACTTCTTCCACCCAGCCCAAGGTGCGCAAAATCGGGTACGATATCAGGTTTTTCCCTTGGCTGGAAGCTAAAAAAAACTTCAGATAATACCAAAGGTAGACAGATCAAATGAAAGCATCAGATCTGACCTTTCTAACAAGTGTATTTATGTCTTGAACACTCAAACAGTGTCTCTGATATCCAATATGAGCTATTTGACAAATTAGCAAATCTTGTCAAAAAATTTTTTGGATGATTTTTGCTAATTTTCGGTATCAACCCCCATGACTGTTTTCAGGCCCCTGTAGCCACCAGGACCCCATTATATATCTCAGGTGATATGACAAGAGTGGCTAGGGCTCATTTCCAGGCTCCAGGTACACGTCTGACTCCTATTTGTGACATTTCGAGGTGTTTCGTGTCAAACTCATTTTTTCCATTATAGGCCATCAAAAATGGTGGAAAATGGAAAAAACAGCAAGGAACAGTTGCCTAATAACATCCTAAACATAATGTATATCTCCATAAATGTTTAAATCATTTTAACCTTTTCATGCATCACTAGTGATGCACACTAAATCTGAGACGCATCACTGGTGATGCATGGGAAAAGCTTGCTCAAAGTGCTCACTATTAGCGAGTTTTGCAAATTTTCAGTATCAACCCTAACGACTGTGGGTCTCTGTGGCCTCCAGGACCCTATATTATATCTCAGGTGATGAAGCAAGAGTGGCTAGGGCTCATTTCCAGCCTCCAGGTACATGTCTGACTCCCATTTCTGACATGTATTGGTGTTTGGTGTCAAACACATTTTTTCCATTATGGGCCATGGAGCTCAGAGTCACACCACATTTCGTGTTTTGGACCCAAGGACCCCATAGTATACCTCAGATGACATACCAGGATTGTCTAAGGGCCATTTCTGTCCTCCAGGGACGACTTTTTGAAGTTTTTGGATTTAAGGGGGCAAAGTCACTTCTTCCACCCAGCCCAAGGTGCGCAAAATCGGGTACGATATCAGGTTTTTCCCTTGGCTGGAAGCTAAAAAAAACTTCAGATAATACCAAAGGTAGACAGATCAAATGAAAGCATCAGATCTGACCTTTCTAACAAGTGTATTTATGTCTTGAACACTCAAACAGTGTCTCTGATATCCAATATGAGCTATTTGACAAATTAGCAAATCTTGTCAAAAAAATTTTTGGATGATTTTTGCTAATTTTCGGTATCAACCCCCATGACTGTTTTCAGGCCCCTGTAGCCACCAGGACCCCATTATATATCTCAGGTGATATGACAAGAGTGGCTAGGGCTCATTTCCAGGCTCCAGGTACACGTCTGACTCCTATTTGTGACATTTCGAGGTGTTTCGTGTCAAACTCATTTTTTCCATTATAGGCCATCAAAAATGGTGGAAAATGGAAAAAACAGCAAGGAACAGTTGCCTAATAACATCCTAAACATAATGTATATCTCCATAAATGTTTAAATCATTTTAACCTTTTCATGCATCACTAGTGATGCACACTAAATCTGAGACGCAGCACTGGTGATGCATGGGAAAAGCTTGCTCAAAGTGCTCACTATTAGCGAGTTTTGCAAATTTTCAGTATCAACCCTAACGACTGTGGGTCTCTGTGGCCTCCAGGACCCTATATTATATCTCAGGTGATGAAGCAAGAGTGGCTAGGGCTCATTTCCAGCCTCCAGGTACATGTCTGACTCCCATTTCTGACATGTATTGGTGTTTGGTGTCAAACACATTTTTTCCATTATGGGCCATGGAGCTCAGAGTCACACCACATTTCGTGTTTTGGACCCAAGGACCCCATAGTATACCTCAGATGACATACCAGGATTGTCTAAGGGCCATTTCTGTCCTCCAGGGACGACTTTTTGAAGTTTTTGGATTTAAGGGGGCAAAGTCACTTCTTCCACCCAGCCCAAGGTGCGCAAAATCGGGTACGATATCAGGTTTTTCCCTTGGCTGGAAGCTAAAAAAAACTTCAGATAATACCAAAGGTAGACAGATCAAATGAAAGCATCAGATCTGACCTTTCTAACAAGTGTATTTATGTCTTGAACACTCAAACAGTGTCTCTGATATCCAATATGAGCTATTTGACAAATTAGCAAATCTTGTCAAAAAAATTTTTGGATGATTTTTGCTAATTTTCGGTATCAACCCCCATGACTGTTTTCAGGCCCCTGTAGCCACCAGGACCCCATTATATATCTCAGGTGATATAACAAGAGTGGCTAGGGCTCATTTCCAGGCTCCAGGTACACGTCTGACTCCTATTTGTGACATTTCGAGGTGTTTCGTGTCAAACTCATTTTTTCCATTATAGGCCATCAAAAATGGTGGAAAATGGAAAAAACAGCAAGGAACAGTTGCCTAATAACATCCTAAACATAATGTATATCTCCATAAATGTTTAAATCATTTTAACCTTTTCATGCATCACTAGTGATGCACACTAAATCTGAGACGCATCACTGGTGATGCATGGGAAAAGCTTGCTCAAAGTGCTCACTATTAGCGAGTTTTGCAAATTTTCAGTATCAACCCTAACGACTGTGGGTCTCTGTGGCCTCCAGGACCCTATATTATATCTCAGGTGATGAAGCAAGAGTGGCTAGGGCTCATTTCCAGCCTCCAGGTACATGTCTGACTCCCATTTCTGACATGTATTGGTGTTTGGTGTCAAACACATTTTTTCCATTATGGGCCATGGAGCTCAGAGTCACACCACATTTCGTGTTTTGGACCCAAGGACCCCATAGTATACCTCAGATGACATACCAGGATTGTCTAAGGGCCATTTCTGTCCTCCAGGGACGACTTTTTGAAGTTTTTGGATTTAAGGGGGCAAAGTCACTTCTTCCACCCAGCCCAAGGTGCGCAAAATCGGGTACGATATCAGGTTTTTCCCTTGGCTGGAAGCTAAAAAAAACTTCAGATAATACCAAAGGTAGACAGATCAAATGAAAGCATCAGATCTGACCTTTCTAACAAGTGTATTTATGTCTTGAACACTCAAACAGTGTCTCTGATATCCAATATGAGCTATTTGACAAATTAGCAAATCTTGTCAAAAAAATTTTTGGATGATTTTTGCTAATTTTCGGTATCAACCCCCATGACTGTTTTCAGGCCCCTGTAGCCACCAGGACCCCATTATATATCTCAGGTGATATGACAAGAGTGGCTAGGGCTCATTTCCAGGCTCCAGGTACACGTCTGACTCCTATTTGTGACATTTCGAGGTGTTTCGTGTCAAACTCATTTTTTCCATTATAGGCCATCAAAAATGGTGGAAAATGGAAAAAACAGCAAGGAACAGTTGCCTAATAACATCCTAAACATAATGTATATCTCCATAAATGTTTAAATCATTTTAACCTTTTCATGCATCACTAGTGATGCACACTAAATCTGAGACGCATCACTGGTGATGCATGGGAAAAGCTTGCTCAAAGTGCTCACTATTAGCGAGTTTTGCAAATTTTCAGTATCAACCCTAACGACTGTGGGTCTCTGTGGCCTCCAGGACCCTATATTATATCTCAGGTGATGAAGCAAGAGTGGCTAGGGCTCATTTCCAGCCTCCAGGTACATGTCTGACTCCCATTTCTGACATGTATTGGTGTTTGGTGTCAAACACATTTTTTCCATTATGGGCCATGGAGCTCAGAGTCACACCACATTTCGTGTTTTGGACCCAAGGACCCCATAGTATACCTCAGATGACATACCAGGATTGTCTAAGGGCCATTTCTGTCCTCCAGGGACGACTTTTTGAAGTTTTTGGATTTAAGGGGGCAAAGTCACTTCTTCCACCCAGCCCAAGGTGCGCAAAATCGGGTACGATATCAGGTTTTTCCCTTGGCTGGAAGCTAAAAAAAACTTCAGATAATACCAAAGGTAGACAGATCAAATGAAAGCATCAGATCTGACCTTTCTAACAAGTGTATTTATGTCTTGAACACTCAAACAGTGTCTCTGATATCCAATATGAGCTATTTGACAAATTAGCAAATCTTGTCAAAAAAATTTTTGGATGATTTTTGCTAATTTTCGGTATCAACCCCCATGACTGTTTTCAGGCCCCTGTAGCCACCAGGACCCCATTATATATCTCAGGTGATATGACAAGAGTGGCTAGGGCTCATTTCCAGGCTCCAGGTACACGTCTGACTCCTATTTGTGACATTTCGAGGTGTTTCGTGTCAAACTCATTTTTTCCATTATAGGCCATCAAAAATGGTGGAAAATGGAAAAAACAGCAAGGAACAGTTGCCTAATAACATCCTAAACATAATGTATATCTCCATAAATGTTTAAATCATTTTAACCTTTTCATGCATCACTAGTGATGCACACTAAATCTGAGACGCAGCACTGGTGATGCATTTGCATCACTAGTGATGCAAATGCATCACTGGTGATGCATGGGAAAAGCTTGCTCAAAGTGCTCACTATTAGCGAGTTTTGCAAATTTTCAGTATCAACCCTAACGACTGTGGGTCTCTGTGGCCTCCAGGACCCTATATTATATCTCAGGTGATGAAGCAAGAGTGGCTAGGGCTCATTTCCAGCCTCCAGGTACATGTCTGACTCCCATTTCTGACATGTATTGGTGTTTGGTGTCAAACACATTTTTTCCATTATGGGCCATGGAGCTCAGAGTCACACCACATTTCTTGTTTTGGACCCAAGGACCCCATAGTATACCTCAGATGACATACCAGGATTGTCTAAGGGCCATTTCTGTCCTCCAGGGACGACTTTTTGAAGTTTTTGGATTTAAGGGGGCAAAGTCACTTCTTCCACCCAGCCCAAGGTGCGCAAAATCGGGTACGATATCAGGTTTTTCCCTTGGCTGGAAGCTAAAAAAAACTTCAGATAATACCAAAGGTAGACAGATCAAATGAAAGCATCAGATCTGACCTTTCTAACAAGTGTATTTATGTCTTGAACACTCAAACGGTGTCTCTGATATCCAATCTGAGCTATTTGACAAATTAGCAAATCTTGGCAAAAAAATGTTTTGACAATTTTTGCTAATTTTCGGTATCAACCCTCATGACTGTTTTCAGGCCCCTGTAGCCACCAGGACCCCATTATGTATCTCAGGTGATATGACAAGAGTGGCTAGGGCTCATTTCCAGGCTCCAGGTACACGTCTGACTCGTATTTGTGACATTTCGAGGTGTTTCGTGTCAAACTCATTTTTTCCATGATAGGCCATCAAAAATGGTGGAAAATGGAAAAAACAGCAAGGAACAGTTGCCTAATAACATCCTAAACATAATGTATATCTCCATAAATGTTTAAATCATTTTAACCTTTTCATGCATCACTAGTGAAGCACACTAAATCTGAGACGCAGCACTGGTGATGCATTTGCATCACTAGTGATGCAAATGCATCAGTGGTGATGCATGGGAAAAGCTTGCTAAAAGTGCTCACTATTAGCGAGTTTTGCAAATTTTCATTATCAACCCTAATGACTGTTTGTGGGTCCCTTTGGCCACCAGGACCCTATATTATATCTCAGGTGATGAAGCAAGAGTGGCTAGGGCTCATTTCCAGGCTCCAGGTACATGTCTGACTCCCATTTCTGACATGTTGAGGTGTTTGGAGTCAAACTAATTTTTTCCATTATGTGCCATAGAGCTCAGAGTCACACCACATTTCTAGTTTTGGACCCAAGGACCCCATAGTATACCTCAGATGACATACCAGGAGTGTCTAAGACCCATTTCTGTCCTCCAGGGACGACTTTTTGAAGTTTTTGGATTTAAGGGGGCAAAGTCACTTCTTCCACCCAGCCCAAGGTGCGCAAAATCGGGTACGATATCAGGTTTTTCCCTTGGCTGGAAGCTAAAAAAAACTTCAGATAATACCAAAGGTAGACAGATCAAATGAAAGCATCAGATCTGACCTTTCTAACAAGTGTATTTATGTCTTGAACACTCAAACGGTGTCTCTGATATCCAATATGAGCTATTTGACAAATTAGCAAATCTTGTCAAAAAAAGTTTTGGATGATTTTTGCTAATTTTCGGTATCAACCCCCATGACTGTTTTCAGGCCCCTGTAGCCACCAGGACCCCCTTATATATCTCAGGTGATATGACAAGAGTGGCTAGGGCTCATTTCCAGGCTCCAGGTACACGTCTGACTCCTATTTGTGACATTTCGAGGTGTTTCGTGTCAAACTCATTTTTTCCATTATAGGCCATCAAAAATGGTGGAAAATGGAAAAAACAGCAAGGAACAGTTGCCTAATAACATCCTAAACATAATGTATATCTCCATAAATGTTTAAATCATTTTAACCTTTTCATGCATCACTAGTGATGCACACTAAATCTGAGACGCATCACTGGTGATGCATGGGAAAAGCTTGCTCAAAGTGCTCACTATTAGCGAGTTTTGCAAATTTTCAGTATCAACCCTAATGACTGTGGGTCTCTGTGGCCTCCAGGACCCTATATTATATCTCAGGTGATGAAGCAAGAGTGGCTAGGGCTCATTTCCAGCCTCCAGGTACATGTCTGACTCCCATTTCTGACATGTATTGGTGTTTGGTGTCAAACACATTTTTTCCATTATGGGCCATGGAGCTCAGAGTCACACCACATTTCGTGTTTTGGACCCAAGGACCCCATAGTATACCTCAGATGACATACCAGGATTGTCTAAGGGCCATTTCTGTCCTCCAGGGACGACTTTTTGAAGTTTTTGGATTTAAGGGGGCAAAGTCACTTCTTCCACCCAGCCCAAGGTGCGCAAAATCGGGTACGATATCAGGTTTTTCCCTTGGCTGGAAGCTAAAAAAAACTTCAGATAATACCAAAGGTAGACAGATCAAATGAAAGCATCAGATCTGACCTTTCTAACAAGTGTATTTATGTCTTGAACACTCAAACAGTGTCTCTGATATCCAATATGAGCTATTTGACAAATTAGCAAATCTTGTCAAAAAATTTTTTGGATGATTTTTGCTAATTTTCGGTATCAACCCCCATGACTGTTTTCAGGCCCCTGTAGCCACCAGGACCCCATTATATATCTCAGGTGATATGACAAGAGTGGCTAGGGCTCATTTCCAGGCTCCAGGTACACGTCTGACTCCTATTTGTGACATTTCGAGGTGTTTCGTGTCAAACTCATTTTTTCCATTATAGGCCATCAAAAATGGTGGAAAATGGAAAAAACAGCAAGGAACAGTTGCCTAATAACATCCTAAACATAATGTATATCTCCATAAATGTTTAAATCATTTTAACCTTTTCATGCATCACTAGTGATGCACACTAAATCTGAGACGCATCACTGGTGATGCATGGGAAAAGCTTGCTCAAAGTGCTCACTATTAGCGAGTTTTGCAAATTTTCAGTATCAACCCTAACGACTGTGGGTCTCTGTGGCCTCCAGGACCCTATATTATATCTCAGGTGATGAAGCAAGAGTGGCTAGGGCTCATTTCCAGCCTCCAGGTACATGTCTGACTCCCATTTCTGACATGTATTGGTGTTTGGTGTCAAACACATTTTTTCCATTATGGGCCATGGAGCTCAGAGTCACACCACATTTCGTGTTTTGGACCCAAGGACCCCATAGTATACCTCAGATGACATACCAGGATTGTCTAAGGGACATTTCTGTCCTCCAGGGACGACTTTTTGAAGTTTTTGGATTTAAGGGGGCAAAGTCACTTCTTCCACCCAGCCCAAGGTGCGCAAAATCGGGTACGATATCAGGTTTTTCCCTTGGCTGGAAGCTAAAAAAAACTTCAGATAATACCAAAGGTAGACAGATCAAATGAAAGCATCAGATCTGACCTTTCTAACAAGTGTATTTATGTCTTGAACACTCAAACAGTGTCTCTGATATCCAATATGAGCTATTTGACAAATTAGCAAATCTTGTCAAAAAAAATTTTGGATGATTTTTGCTAATTTTCGGTATCAACCCCCATGACTGTTTTCAGGCCCCTGTAGCCACCAGGACCCCATTATATATCTCAGGTGATATGACAAGAGTGGCTAGGGCTCATTTCCAGGCTCCAGGTACACGTCTGACTCCTATTTGTGACATTTCGAGGTGTTTCGTGTCAAACTCATTTTTTCCATTATAGGCCATCAAAAATGGTGGAAAATGGAAAAAACAGCAAGGAACAGTTGCCTAATAACATCCTAAACATAATGTATATCTCCATAAATGTTTAAATCATTTTAACCTTTTCATGCATCACTAGTGATGCACACTAAATCTGAGACGCAGCACTGGTGATGCATTTGCATCACTAGTGATGCAAATGCATCACTGGTGATGCATGGGAAAAGCTTGCTCAAAGTGCTCACTATTAGCGAGTTTTGCAAATTTTCAGTATCAACCCTAACGACTGTGGGTCTCTGTGGCCTCCAGGACCCTATATTATATCTCAGGTGATGAAGCAAGAGTGGCTAGGGCTCATTTCCAGCCTCCAGGTACATGTCTGACTCCCATTTCTGACATGTATTGGTGTTTGGTGTCAAACACATTTTTTCCATTATGGGCCATGGAGCTCAGAGTCACACCACATTTCTTGTTTTGGACCCAAGGACCCCATAGTATACCTCAGATGACATACCAGGATTGTCTAAGGGCCATTTCTGTCCTCCAGGGACGACTTTTTGAAGTTTTTGGATTTAAGGGGGCAAAGTCACTTCTTCCACCCAGCCCAAGGTGCGCAAAATCGGGTACGATATCAGGTTTTTCCCTTGGCTGGAAGCTAAAAAAAACTTCAGATAATACCAAAGGTAGACAGATCAAATGAAAGCATCAGATCTGACCTTTCTAACAAGTGTATTTATGTCTTGAACACTCAAACGGTGTCTCTGATATCCAATCTGAGCTATTTGACAAATTAGCAAATCTTGGCAAAAAAATGTTTTGACAATTTTTGCTAATTTTCGGTATCAACCCTCATGACTGTTTTCAGGCCCCTGTAGCCACCAGGACCCCATTATGTATCTCAGGTGATATGACAAGAGTGGCTAGGGCTCATTTCCAGGCTCCAGGTACACGTCTGACTCGTATTTGTGACATTTCGAGGTGTTTCGTGTCAAACTCATTTTTTCCATGATAGGCCATCAAAAATGGTGGAAAATGGAAAAAACAGCAAGGAACAGTTGCCTAATAACATCCTAAACATAATGTATATCTCCATAAATGTTTAAATCATTTTAACCTTTTCATGCATCACTAGTGATGCACACTAAATCTGAGACGCAGCACTGGTGATGCATTTGCATCACTAGTGATGCAAATGCATCACTGGTGATGCATGGGAAAAGCTTGCTCAAAGTGCTCACTATTAGCGAGTTTTGCAAATTTTCAGTATCAACCCTAACGACTGTGGGTCTCTGTGGCCTCCAGGACCCTATATTATATCTCAGGTGATGAAGCAAGAGTGGCTAGGGCTCATTTCCAGCCTCCAGGTACATGTCTGACTCCCATTTCTGACATGTATTGGTGTTTGGTGTCAAACACATTTTTTCCATTATGGGCCATGGAGCTCAGAGTCACACCACATTTCGTGTTTTGGACCCAAGGACCCCATAGTATACCTCAGATGACATACCAGGATTGTCTAAGGGCCATTTCTGTCCTCCAGGGACGACTTTTTGAAGTTTTTGGATTTAAGGGGGCAAAGTCACTTCTTCCACCCAGCCCAAGGTGCGCAAAATCGGGTACGATATCAGGTTTTTCCCTTGGCTGGAAGCTAAAAAAAACTTCAGATAATACCAAAGGTAGACAGATCAAATGAAAGCATCAGATCTGACCTTTCTAACAAGTGTATTTATGTCTTGAACACTCAAACAGTGTCTCTGATATCCAATATGAGCTATTTGACAAATTAGCAAATCTTGTCAAAAAAATTTTTGGATGATTTTTGCTAATTTTCGGTATCAACCCCCATGACTGTTTTCAGGCCCCTGTAGCCACCAGGACCCCATTATATATCTCAGGTGATATGACAAGAGTGGCTAGGGCTCATTTCCAGGCTCCAGGTACACGTCTGACTCCTATTTGTGACATTTCGAGGTGTTTCGTGTCAAACTCATTTTTTCCATTATAGGCCATCAAAAATGGTGGAAAATGGAAAAAACAGCAAGGAACAGTTGCCTAATAACATCCTAAACATAATGTATATCTCCATAAATGTTTAAATCATTTTAACCTTTTCATGCATCACTAGTGATGCACACTAAATCTGAGACGCATCACTGGTGATGCATGGGAAAAGCTTGCTCAAAGTGCTCACTATTAGCGAGTTTTGCAAATTTTCAGTATCAACCCTAACGACTGTGGGTCTCTGTGGCCTCCAGGACCCTATATTATATCTCAGGTGATGAAGCAAGAGTGGCTAGGGCTCATTTCCAGCCTCCAGGTACATGTCTGACTCCCATTTCTGACATGTATTGGTGTTTGGTGTCAAACACATTTTTTCCATTATGGGCCATGGAGCTCAGAGTCACACCACATTTCGTGTTTTGGACCCAAGGACCCCATAGTATACCTCAGATGACATACCAGGATTGTCTAAGGGCCATTTCTGTCCTCCAGGGACGACTTTTTGAAGTTTTTGGATTTAAGGGGGCAAAGTCACTTCTTCCACCCAGCCCAAGGTGCGCAAAATCGGGTACGATATCAGGTTTTTCCCTTGGCTGGAAGCTAAAAAAAACTTCAGATAATACCAAAGGTAGACAGATCAAATGAAAGCATCAGATCTGACCTTTCTAACAAGTGTATTTATGTCTTGAACACTCAAACAGTGTCTCTGATATCCAATATGAGCTATTTGACAAATTAGCAAATCTTGTCAAAAAAATTTTTGGATGATTTTTGCTAATTTTCGGTATCAACCCCCATGACTGTTTTCAGGCCCCTGTAGCCACCAGGACCCCATTATATATCTCAGGTGATATGACAAGAGTGGCTAGGGCTCATTTCCAGGCTCCAGGTACACGTCTGACTCCTATTTGTGACATTTCGAGGTGTTTCGTGTCAAACTCATTTTTTCCATTATAGGCCATCAAAAATGGTGGAAAATGGAAAAAACAGCAAGGAACAGTTGCCTAATAACATCCTAAACATAATGTATATCTCCATAAATGTTTAAATCATTTTAACCTTTTCATGCATCACTAGTGATGCACACTAAATCTGAGACGCAGCACTGGTGATGCATTTGCATCACTAGTGATGCAAATGCATCACTGGTGATGCATGGGAAAAGCTTGCTCAAAGTGCTCACTATTAGCGAGTTTTGCAAATTTTCAGTATCAACCCTAACGACTGTGGGTCTCTGTGGCCTCCAGGACCCTATATTATATCTCAGGTGATGAAGCAAGAGTGGCTAGGGCTCATTTCCAGCCTCCAGGTACATGTCTGACTCCCATTTCTGACATGTATTGGTGTTTGGTGTCAAACACATTTTTTCCATTATGGGCCATGGAGCTCAGAGTCACACCACATTTCTTGTTTTGGACCCAAGGACCCCATAGTATACCTCAGATGACATACCAGGATTGTCTAAGGGCCATTTCTGTCCTCCAGGGACGACTTTTTGAAGTTTTTGGATTTAAGGGGGCAAAGTCACTTCTTCCACCCAGCCCAAGGTGCGCAAAATCGGGTACGATATCAGGTTTTTCCCTTGGCTGGAAGCTAAAAAAAACTTCAGATAATACCAAAGGTAGACAGATCAAATGAAAGCATCAGATCTGACCTTTCTAACAAGTGTATTTATGTCTTGAACACTCAAACGGTGTCTCTGATATCCAATCTGAGCTATTTGACAAATTAGCAAATCTTGGCAAAAAAATGTTTTGACAATTTTTGCTAATTTTCGGTATCAACCCTCATGACTGTTTTCAGGCCCCTGTAGCCACCAGGACCCCATTATGTATCTCAGGTGATATGACAAGAGTGGCTAGGGCTCATTTCCAGGCTCCAGGTACACGTCTGACTCGTATTTGTGACATTTCGAGGTGTTTCGTGTCAAACTCATTTTTTCCATGATAGGCCATCAAAAATGGTGGAAAATGGAAAAAACAGCAAGGAACAGTTGCCTAATAACATCCTAAACATAATGTATATCTCCATAAATGTTTAAATCATTTTAACCTTTTCATGCATCACTAGTGAAGCACACTAAATCTGAGACGCAGCACTGGTGATGCATTTGCATCACTAGTGATGCAAATGCATCAGTGGTGATGCATGGGAAAAGCTTGCTAAAAGTGCTCACTATTAGCGAGTTTTGCAAATTTTCATTATCAACCCTAATGACTGTTTGTGGGTCCCTTTGGCCACCAGGACCCTATATTATATCTCAGGTGATGAAGCAAGAGTGGCTAGGGCTCATTTCCAGGCTCCAGGTACATGTCTGACTCCCATTTCTGACATGTTGAGGTGTTTGGAGTCAAACTAATTTTTTCCATTATGTGCCATAGAGCTCAGAGTCACACCACATTTCTAGTTTTGGACCCAAGGACCCCATAGTATACCTCAGATGACATACCAGGAGTGTCTAAGACCCATTTCTGTCCTCCAGGGACGACTTTTTGAAGTTTTTGGATTTAAGGGGGCAAAGTCACTTCTTCCACCCAGCCCAAGGTGCGCAAAATCGGGTACGATATCAGGTTTTTCCCTTGGCTGGAAGCTAAAAAAAACTTCAGATAATACCAAAGGTAGACAGATCAAATGAAAGCATCAGATCTGACCTTTCTAACAAGTGTATTTATGTCTTGAACACTCAAACGGTGTCTCTGATATCCAATATGAGCTATTTGACAAATTAGCAAATCTTGTCAAAAAAAGTTTTGGATGATTTTTGCTAATTTTCGGTATCAACCCCCATGACTGTTTTCAGGCCCCTGTAGCCACCAGGACCCCCTTATATATCTCAGGTGATATGACAAGAGTGGCTAGGGCTCATTTCCAGGCTCCAGGTACACGTCTGACTCCTATTTGTGACATTTCGAGGTGTTTCGTGTCAAACTCATTTTTTCCATTATAGGCCATCAAAAATGGTGGAAAATGGAAAAAACAGCAAGGAACAGTTGCCTAATAACATCCTAAACATAATGTATATCTCCATAAATGTTTAAATCATTTTAACCTTTTCATGCATCACTAGTGATGCACACTAAATCTGAGACGCATCACTGGTGATGCATGGGAAAAGCTTGCTCAAAGTGCTCACTATTAGCGAGTTTTGCAAATTTTCAGTATCAACCCTAATGACTGTGGGTCTCTGTGGCCTCCAGGACCCTATATTATATCTCAGGTGATGAAGCAAGAGTGGCTAGGGCTCATTTCCAGCCTCCAGGTACATGTCTGACTCCCATTTCTGACATGTATTGGTGTTTGGTGTCAAACACATTTTTTCCATTATGGGCCATGGAGCTCAGAGTCACACCACATTTCGTGTTTTGGACCCAAGGACCCCATAGTATACCTCAGATGACATACCAGGATTGTCTAAGGGCCATTTCTGTCCTCCAGGGACGACTTTTTGAAGTTTTTGGATTTAAGGGGGCAAAGTCACTTCTTCCACCCAGCCCAAGGTGCGCAAAATCGGGTACGATATCAGGTTTTTCCCTTGGCTGGAAGCTAAAAAAAACTTCAGATAATACCAAAGGTAGACAGATCAAATGAAAGCATCAGATCTGACCTTTCTAACAAGTGTATTTATGTCTTGAACACTCAAACAGTGTCTCTGATATCCAATATGAGCTATTTGACAAATTAGCAAATCTTGTCAAAAAATTTTTTGGATGATTTTTGCTAATTTTCGGTATCAACCCCCATGACTGTTTTCAGGCCCCTGTAGCCACCAGGACCCCATTATATATCTCAGGTGATATGACAAGAGTGGCTAGGGCTCATTTCCAGGCTCCAGGTACACGTCTGACTCCTATTTGTGACATTTCGAGGTGTTTCGTGTCAAACTCATTTTTTCCATTATAGGCCATCAAAAATGGTGGAAAATGGAAAAAACAGCAAGGAACAGTTGCCTAATAACATCCTAAACATAATGTATATCTCCATAAATGTTTAAATCATTTTAACCTTTTCATGCATCACTAGTGATGCACACTAAATCTGAGACGCATCACTGGTGATGCATGGGAAAAGCTTGCTCAAAGTGCTCACTATTAGCGAGTTTTGCAAATTTTCAGTATCAACCCTAACGACTGTGGGTCTCTGTGGCCTCCAGGACCCTATATTATATCTCAGGTGATGAAGCAAGAGTGGCTAGGGCTCATTTCCAGCCTCCAGGTACATGTCTGACTCCCATTTCTGACATGTATTGGTGTTTGGTGTCAAACACATTTTTTCCATTATGGGCCATGGAGCTCAGAGTCACACCACATTTCGTGTTTTGGACCCAAGGACCCCATAGTATACCTCAGATGACATACCAGGATTGTCTAAGGGACATTTCTGTCCTCCAGGGACGACTTTTTGAAGTTTTTGGATTTAAGGGGGCAAAGTCACTTCTTCCACCCAGCCCAAGGTGCGCAAAATCGGGTACGATATCAGGTTTTTCCCTTGGCTGGAAGCTAAAAAAAACTTCAGATAATACCAAAGGTAGACAGATCAAATGAAAGCATCAGATCTGACCTTTCTAACAAGTGTATTTATGTCTTGAACACTCAAACAGTGTCTCTGATATCCAATATGAGCTATTTGACAAATTAGCAAATCTTGTCAAAAAAAATTTTGGATGATTTTTGCTAATTTTCGGTATCAACCCCCATGACTGTTTTCAGGCCCCTGTAGCCACCAGGACCCCATTATATATCTCAGGTGATATGACAAGAGTGGCTAGGGCTCATTTCCAGGCTCCAGGTACACGTCTGACTCCTATTTGTGACATTTCGAGGTGTTTCGTGTCAAACTCATTTTTTCCATTATAGGCCATCAAAAATGGTGGAAAATGGAAAAAACAGCAAGGAACAGTTGCCTAATAACATCCTAAACATAATGTATATCTCCATAAATGTTTAAATCATTTTAACCTTTTCATGCATCACTAGTGATGCACACTAAATCTGAGACGCAGCACTGGTGATGCATTTGCATCACTAGTGATGCAAATGCATCACTGGTGATGCATGGGAAAAGCTTGCTCAAAGTGCTCACTATTAGCGAGTTTTGCAAATTTTCAGTATCAACCCTAACGACTGTGGGTCTCTGTGGCCTCCAGGACCCTATATTATATCTCAGGTGATGAAGCAAGAGTGGCTAGGGCTCATTTCCAGCCTCCAGGTACATGTCTGACTCCCATTTCTGACATGTATTGGTGTTTGGTGTCAAACACATTTTTTCCATTATGGGCCATGGAGCTCAGAGTCACACCACATTTCTTGTTTTGGACCCAAGGACCCCATAGTATACCTCAGATGACATACCAGGATTGTCTAAGGGCCATTTCTGTCCTCCAGGGACGACTTTTTGAAGTTTTTGGATTTAAGGGGGCAAAGTCACTTCTTCCACCCAGCCCAAGGTGCGCAAAATCGGGTACGATATCAGGTTTTTCCCTTGGCTGGAAGCTAAAAAAAACTTCAGATAATACCAAAGGTAGACAGATCAAATGAAAGCATCAGATCTGACCTTTCTAACAAGTGTATTTATGTCTTGAACACTCAAACGGTGTCTCTGATATCCAATCTGAGCTATTTGACAAATTAGCAAATCTTGGCAAAAAAATGTTTTGACAATTTTTGCTAATTTTCGGTATCAACCCTCATGACTGTTTTCAGGCCCCTGTAGCCACCAGGACCCCATTATGTATCTCAGGTGATATGACAAGAGTGGCTAGGGCTCATTTCCAGGCTCCAGGTACACGTCTGACTCGTATTTGTGACATTTCGAGGTGTTTCGTGTCAAACTCATTTTTTCCATGATAGGCCATCAAAAATGGTGGAAAATGGAAAAAACAGCAAGGAACAGTTGCCTAATAACATCCTAAACATAATGTATATCTCCATAAATGTTTAAATCATTTTAACCTTTTCATGCATCACTAGTGAAGCACACTAAATCTGAGACGCAGCACTGGTGATGCATTTGCATCACTAGTGATGCAAATGCATCAGTGGTGATGCATGGGAAAAGCTTGCTAAAAGTGCTCACTATTAGCGAGTTTTGCAAATTTTCATTATCAACCCTAATGACTGTTTGTGGGTCCCTTTGGCCACCAGGACCCTATATTATATCTCAGGTGATGAAGCAAGAGTGGCTAGGGCTCATTTCCAGGCTCCAGGTACATGTCTGACTCCCATTTCTGACATGTTGAGGTGTTTGGAGTCAAACTAATTTTTTCCATTATGTGCCATAGAGCTCAGAGTCACACCACATTTCTAGTTTTGGACCCAAGGACCCCATAGTATACCTCAGATGACATACCAGGAGTGTCTAAGACCCATTTCTGTCCTCCAGGGACGACTTTTTGAAGTTTTTGGATTTAAGGGGGCAAAGTCACTTCTTCCACCCAGCCCAAGGTGCGCAAAATCGGGTGCGATATCAGGTTTTTCCCTTGGCTGGAAGCTAAAAAAAACTTCAGATAATACCAAAGGTAGACAGATCAAATGAAAGCATCAGATCTGACCTTTCTAACAAGTGTATTTATGTCTTGAACACTCAAACGGTGTCTCTGATATCCAATATGAGCTATTTGACAAATTAGCAAATCTTGTCAAAAAAAGTTTTGGATGATTTTTGCTAATTTTCGGTATCAACCCCCATGACTGTTTTCAGGCCCCTGTAGCCACCAGGACCCCCTTATATATCTCAGGTGATATGACAAGAGTGGCTAGGGCTCATTTCCAGGCTCCAGGTACACGTCTGACTCCTATTTGTGACATTTCGAGGTGTTTCGTGTCAAACTCATTTTTTCCATTATAGTCCATCAAAAATGGTGGAAAATGGAAAAAACAGCAAGGAACAGTTGCCTAATAACATCCTAAACATAATGTATATCTCCATAAATGTTTAAATCATTTTAACCTTTTCATGCATCACTAGTGATGCACACTAAATCTGAGACGCATCACTGGTGATGCATGGGAAAAGCTTGCTCAAAGTGCTCACTATTAGCGAGTTTTGCAAATTTTCAGTATCAACCCTAATGACTGTGGGTCTCTGTGGCCTCCAGGACCCTATATTATATCTCAGGTGATGAAGCAAGAGTGGCTAGGGCTCATTTCCAGCCTCCAGGTACACGTCTGACTCCCATTTCTGACATGTATTGGTGTTTGGTGTCAAACACATTTTTTCCATTATGGGCCATGGAGCTCAGAGTCACACCACATTTCGTGTTTTGGACCCAAGGACCCCATAGTATACCTCAGATGACATACCAGGATTGTCTAAGGGCCATTTCTGTCCTCCAGGGACGACTTTTTGAAGTTTTTGGATTTAAGGGGGCAAAGTCACTTCTTCCACCCAGCCCAAGGTGCGCAAAATCGGGTACGATATCAGGTTTTTCCCTTGGCTGGAAGCTAAAAAAAACTTCAGATAATACCAAAGGTAGACAGATCAAATGAAAGCATCAGATCTGACCTTTCTAACAAGTGTATTTATGTCTTGAACACTCAAACAGTGTCTCTGATATCCAATATGAGCTATTTGACAAATTAGCAAATCTTGTCAAAAAATTTTTTGGATGATTTTTGCTAATTTTCGGTATCAACCCCCATGACTGTTTTCAGGCCCCTGTAGCCACCAGGACCCCATTATATATCTCAGGTGATATGACAAGAGTGGCTAGGGCTCATTTCCAGGCTCCAGGTACACGTCTGACTCCTATTTGTGACATTTCGAGGTGTTTCGTGTCAAACTCATTTTTTCCATTATAGGCCATCAAAAATGGTGGAAAATGGAAAAAACAGCAAGGAACAGTTGCCTAATAACATCCTAAACATAATGTATATCTCCATAAATGTTTAAATCATTTTAACCTTTTCATGCATCACTAGTGATGCACACTAAATCTGAGACGCATCACTGGTGATGCATGGGAAAAGCTTGCTCAAAGTGCTCACTATTAGCGAGTTTTGCAAATTTTCAGTATCAACCCTAACGACTGTGGGTCTCTGTGGCCTCCAGGACCCTATATTATATCTCAGGTGATGAAGCAAGAGTGGCTAGGGCTCATTTCCAGCCTCCAGGTACATGTCTGACTCCCATTTCTGACATGTATTGGTGTTTGGTGTCAAACACATTTTTTCCATTATGGGCCATGGAGCTCAGAGTCACACCACATTTCGTGTTTTGGACCCAAGGACCCCATAGTATACCTCAGATGACATACCAGGATTGTCTAAGGGCCATTTCTGTCCTCCAGGGACGACTTTTTGAAGTTTTTGGATTTAAGGGGGCAAAGTCACTTCTTCCACCCAGCCCAAGGTGCGCAAAATCGGGTACGATATCAGGTTTTTCCCTTGGCTGGAAGCTAAAAAAAACTTCAGATAATACCAAAGGTAGACAGATCAAATGAAAGCATCAGATCTGACCTTTCTAACAAGTGTATTTATGTCTTGAACACTCAAACAGTGTCTCTGATATCCAATATGAGCTATTTGACAAATTAGCAAATCTTGTCAAAAAAATTTTTGGATGATTTTTGCTAATTTTCGGTATCAACCCCCATGACTGTTTTCAGGCCCCTGTAGCCACCAGGACCCCATTATATATCTCAGGTGATATGACAAGAGTGGCTAGGGCTCATTTCCAGGCTCCAGGTACACGTCTGACTCCTATTTGTGACATTTCGAGGTGTTTCGTGTCAAACTCATTTTTTCCATTATAGGCCATCAAAAATGGTGGAAAATGGAAAAAACAGCAAGGAACAGTTGCCTAATAACATCCTAAACATAATGTATATCTCCATAAATGTTTAAATCATTTTAACCTTTTCATGCATCACTAGTGATGCACACTAAATCTGAGACGCATCACTGGTGATGCATGGGAAAAGCTTGCTCAAAGTGCTCACTATTAGCGAGTTTTGCAAATTTTCAGTATCAACCCTAACGACTGTGGGTCTCTGTGGCCTCCAGGACCCTATATTATATCTCAGGTGATGAAGCAAGAGTGGCTAGGGCTCATTTCCAGCCTCCAGGTACATGTCTGACTCCCATTTCTGACATGTATTGGTGTTTGGTGTCAAACACATTTTTTCCATTATGGGCCATGGAGCTCAGAGTCACACCACATTTCGTGTTTTGGACCCAAGGACCCCATAGTATACCTCAGATGACATACCAGGATTGTCTAAGGGCCATTTCTGTCCTCCAGGGACGACTTTTTGAAGTTTTTGGATTTAAGGGGGCAAAGTCACTTCTTCCACCCAGCCCAAGGTGCGCAAAATCGGGTACGATATCAGGTTTTTCCCTTGGCTGGAAGCTAAAAAAAACTTCAGATAATACCAAAGGTAGACAGATCAAATGAAAGCATCAGATCTGACCTTTCTAACAAGTGTATTTATGTCTTGAACACTCAAACAGTGTCTCTGATATCCAATATGAGCTATTTGACAAATTAGCAAATCTTGTCAAAAAAATTTTTGGATGATTTTTGCAAATTTTCGGTATCAACCCCCATGACTGTTTTCAGGCCCCTGTAGCCACCAGGACCCCATTATATATCTCAGGTGATATGACAAGAGTGGCTAGGGCTCATTTCCAGGCTCCAGGTACACGTCTGACTCCTATTTGTGACATTTCGAGGTGTTTCGTGTCAAACTCATTTTTTCCATTATAGGCCATCAAAAATTTTGGAAAATGGAAAAAACAGCAAGGAACAGTTGCCTAATAACATCCTAAACATAATGTATATCTCCATAAATGTTTAAATCATTTTAACCTTTTCATGCATCACTAGTGATGCACACTAAATCTGAGACGCATCACTGGTGATGCATGGGAAAAGCTTGCTCAAAGTGCTCACTATTAGCGAGTTTTGCAAATTTTCAGTATCAACCCTAACGACTGTGGGTCTCTGTGGCCTCCAGGACCCTATATTATATCTCAGGTGATGAAGCAAGAGTGGCTAGGGCTCATTTCCAGCCTCCAGGTACATGTCTGACTCAAATTTCTGACATGTATTGGTGTTTGGTGTCAAACACATTTTTTCCATTATGGGCCATGGAGCTCAGAGTCACACCACATTTCGTGTTTTGGACCCAAGGACCCCATAGTATACCTCAGATGACATACCAGGATTGTCTAAGGGCCATTTCTGTCCTCCAGGGACGACTTTTTGAAGTTTTTGGATTTAAGGGGGCAAAGTCACTTCTTCCACCCAGCCCAAGGTGCGCAAAATCGGGTACGATATCAGGTTTTTCCCTTGGCTGGAAGCTAAAAAAAACTTCAGATAATACCAAAGGTAGACAGATCAAATGAAAGCATCAGATCTGACCTTTCTAACAAGTGTATTTATGTCTTGAACACTCAAACAGTGTCTCTGATATCCAATATGAGCTATTTGACAAATTAGCAAATCTTGTCAAAAAAATTTTTGGATGATTTTTGCTAATTTTCGGTATCAACCCCCATGACTGTTTTCAGGCCCCTGTAGCCACCAGGACCCCATTATATATCTCAGGTGATATGACAAGAGTGGCTAGGGCTCATTTCCAGGCTCCAGGTACACGTCTGACTCCTATTTGTGACATTTCGAGGTGTTTCGTGTCAAACTCATTTTTTCCATTATAGGCCATCAAAAATGGTGGAAAATGGAAAAAACAGCAAGGAACAGTTGCCTAATAACATCCTAAACATAATGTATATCTCCATAAATGTTTAAATCATTTTAACCTTTTCATGCATCACTAGTGATGCACACTAAATCTGAGACGCATCACTGGTGATGCATGGGAAAAGCTTGCTCAAAGTGCTCACTATTAGCGAGTTTTGCAAATTTTCAGTATCAACCCTAACGACTGTGGGTCTCTGTGGCCTCCAGGACCCTATATTATATCTCAGGTGATGAAGCAAGAGTGGCTAGGGCTCATTTCCAGCCTCCAGGTACATGTCTGACTCCCATTTCTGACATGTATTGGTGTTTGGTGTCAAACACATTTTTTCCATTATGGGCCATGGAGCTCAGAGTCACACCACATTTCGTGTTTTGGACCCAAGGACCCCATAGTATACCTCAGATGACATACCAGGATTGTCTAAGGGCCATTTCTGTCCTCCAGGGACGACTTTTTGAAGTTTTTGGATTTAAGGGGGCAAAGTCACTTCTTCCACCCAGCCCAAGGTGCGCAAAATCGGGTACGATATCAGGTTTTTCCCTTGGCTGGAAGCTAAAAAAAACTTCAGATAATACCAAAGGTAGACAGATCAAATGAAAGCATCAGATCTGACCTTTCTAACAAGTGTATTTATGTCTTGAACACTCAAACAGTGTCTCTGATATCCAATATGAGCTATTTGACAAATTAGCAAATCTTGTCAAAAATTTTTTGGATGATTTTTGCTAATTTTCGGTATCAACCCCCATGACTGTTTTCAGGCCCCTGTAGCCACCAGGACCCCATTATATATCTCAGGTGATATGACAAGAGTGGCTAGGGCTCATTTCCAGGCTCCAGGTACACGTCTGACTCCTATTTGTGACATTTCGAGGTGTTTCGTGTCAAACTCATTTTTTCCATTATAGGCCATCAAAAATGGTGGAAAATGGAAAAAACAGCAAGGAACAGTTGCCTAATAACATCCTAAACATAATGTATATCTCCATAAATGTTTAAATCATTTTAACCTTTTCATGCATCACTAGTGATGCACACTAAATCTGAGACGCAGCACTGGTGATGCATTTGCATCACTAGTGATGCAAATGCATCACTGGTGATGCATGGGAAAAGCTTGCTCAAAGTGCTCACTATTAGCGAGTTTTGCAAATTTTCAGTATCAACCCTAACGACTGTGGGTCTCTGTGGCCTCCAGGACCCTATATTATATCTCAGGTGATGAAGCAAGAGTGGCTAGGGCTCATTTCCAGCCTCCAGGTACATGTCTGACTCCCATTTCTGACATGTATTGGTGTTTGGTGTCAAACACATTTTTTCCATTATGGGCCATGGAGCTCAGAGTCACACCACATTTCTTGTTTTGGACCCAAGGACCCCATAGTATACCTCAGATGACATACCAGGATTGTCTAAGGGCCATTTCTGTCCTCCAGGGACGACTTTTTGAAGTTTTTGGATTTAAGGGGGCAAAGTCACTTCTTCCACCCAGCCCAAGGTGCGCAAAATCGGGTACGATATCAGGTTTTTCCCTTGGCTGGAAGCTAAAAAAAACTTCAGATAATACCAAAGGTAGACAGATCAAATGAAAGCATCAGATCTGACCTTTCTAACAAGTGTATTTATGTCTTGAACACTCAAACGGTGTCTCTGATATCCAATCTGAGCTATTTGACAAATTAGCAAATCTTGGCAAAAAAATGTTTTGACAATTTTTGCTAATTTTCGGTATCAACCCTCATGACTGTTTTCAGGCCCCTGTAGCCACCAGGACCCCATTATGTATCTCAGGTGATATGACAAGAGTGGCTAGGGCTCATTTCCAGGCTCCAGGTACACGTCTGACTCGTATTTGTGACATTTCGAGGTGTTTCGTGTCAAACTCATTTTTTCCATGATAGGCCATCAAAAATGGTGGAAAATGGAAAAAACAGCAAGGAACAGATGCCTAATAACATCCTAAACATAATGTATATCTCCATAAATGTTTAAATCATTTTAACCTTTTCATGCATCACTAGTGAAGCACACTAAATCTGAGACGCAGCACTGGTGATGCATTTGCATCACTAGTGATGCAAATGCATCAGTGGTGATGCATGGGAAAAGCTTGCTAAAAGTGCTCACTATTAGCGAGTTTTGCAAATTTTCATTATCAACCCTAATGACTGTTTGTGGGTCCCTTTGGCCACCAGGACCCTATATTATATCTCAGGTGATGAAGCAAGAGTGGCTAGGGCTCATTTCCAGGCTCCAGGTACATGTCTGACTCCCATTTCTGACATGTTGAGGTGTTTGGAGTCAAACTAATTTTTTCCATTATGTGCCATAGAGCTCAGAGTCACACCACATTTCTAGTTTTGGACCCAAGGACCCCATAGTATACCTCAGATGACATACCAGGAGTGTCTAAGACCCATTTCTGTCCTCCAGGGACGACTTTTTGAAGTTTTTGGATTTAAGGGGGCAAAGTCACTTCTTCCACCCAGCCCAAGGTGCGCAAAATCGGGTACGATATCAGGTTTTTCCCTTGGCTGGAAGCTAAAAAAAACTTCAGATAATACCAAAGGTAGACAGATCAAATGAAAGCATCAGATCTGACCTTTCTAACAAGTGTATTTATGTCTTGAACACTCAAACGGTGTCTCTGATATCCAATATGAGCTATTTGACAAATTAGCAAATCTTGTCAAAAAAAGTTTTGGATGATTTTTGCTAATTTTCGGTATCAACCCCCATGACTGTTTTCAGGCCCCTGTAGCCACCAGGACCCCCTTATATATCTCAGGTGATATGACAAGAGTGGCTAGGGCTCATTTCCAGGCTCCAGGTACACGTCTGACTCCTATTTGTGACATTTCGAGGTGTTTCGTGTCAAACTCATTTTTTCCATTATAGGCCATCAAAAATGGTGGAAAATGGAAAAAACAGCAAGGAACAGTTGCCTAATAACATCCTAAACATAATGTATATCTCCATAAATGTTTAAATCATTTTAACCTTTTCATGCATCACTAGTGATGCACACTAAATCTGAGACGCATCACTGGTGATGCATGGGAAAAGCTTGCTCAAAGTGCTCACTATTAGCGAGTTTTGCAAATTTTCAGTATCAACCCTAATGACTGTGGGTCTCTGTGGCCTCCAGGACCCTATATTATATCTCAGGTGATGAAGCAAGAGTGGCTAGGGCTCATTTCCAGCCTCCAGGTACATGTCTGACTCCCATTTCTGACATGTATTGGTGTTTGGTGTCAAACACATTTTTTCCATTATGGGCCATGGAGCTCAGAGTCACACCACATTTCGTGTTTTGGACCCAAGGACCCCATAGTATACCTCAGATGACATACCAGGATTGTCTAAGGGCCATTTCTGTCCTCCAGGGACGACTTTTTGAAGTTTTTGGATTTAAGGGGGCAAAGTCACTTCTTCCACCCAGCCCAAGGTGCGCAAAATCGGGTACGATATCAGGTTTTTCCCTTGGCTGGAAGCTAAAAAAAACTTCAGATAATACCAAAGGTAGACAGATCAAATGAAAGCATCAGATCTGACCTTTCTAACAAGTGTATTTATGTCTTGAACACTCAAACAGTGTCTCTGATATCCAATATGAGCTATTTGACAAATTAGCAAATCTTGTCAAAAAAATTTTTGGATGATTTTTGCTAATTTTCGGTATCAACCCCCATGACTGTTTTCAGGCCCCTGTAGCCACCAGGACCCCATTATATATCTCAGGTGATATGACAAGAGTGGCTAGGGCTCATTTCCAGGCTCCAGGTACACGTCTGACTCCTATTTGTGACATTTCGAGGTGTTTCGTGTCAAACTCATTTTTTCCATTATAGGCAATCAAAAATGGTGGAAAATGGAAAAAACAGCAAGGAACAGTTGCCTAATAACATCCTAAACATAATGTATATCTCCATAAATGTTTAAATCATTTTAACCTTTTCATGCATCACTAGTGATGCACACTAAATCTGAGACGCATCACTGGTGATGCATGGGAAAAGCTTGCTCAAAGTGCTCACTATTAGCGAGTTTTGCAAATTTTCAGTATCAACCCTAACGACTGTGGGTCTCTGTGGCCTCCAGGACCCTATATTATATCTCAGGTGATGAAGCAAGAGTGGCTAGGGCTCATTTCCAGCCTCCAGGTACATGTCTGACTCCCATTTCTGACATGTATTGGTGTTTGGTGTCAAACACATTTTTTCCATTATGGGCCATGGAGCTCAGAGTCACACCACATTTCGTGTTTTGGACCCAAGGACCCCATAGTATACCTCAGATGACATACCAGGATTGTCTAAGGGCCATTTCTGTCCTCCAGGGACGACTTTTTGAAGTTTTTGGATTTAAGGGGGCAAAGTCACTTCTTCCACCCAGCCCAAGGTGCGCAAAATCGGGTACGATATCAGGTTTTTCCCTTGGCTGGAAGCTAAAAAAAACTTCAGATAATACCAAAGGTAGACAGATCAAATGAAAGCATCAGATCTGACCTTTCTAACAAGTGTATTTATGTCTTGAACACTCAAACAGTGTCTCTGATATCCAATATGAGCTATTTGACAAATTAGCAAATCTTGTCAAAAAAATTTTTGGATGATTTTTGCTAATTTTCTGTATCAACCCCCATGACTGTTTTCAGGCCCCTGTAGCCACCAGGACCCCATTATATATCTCAGGTGATATGACAAGAGTGGCTAGGGCTCATTTCCAGGCTCCAGGTACACGTCTGACTCCTATTTGTGACATTTCGAGGTGTTTCGTGTCAAACTCATTGTTTCCATTATAGGCCATCAAAAATGGTGGAAAATGGAAAAAACAGCAAGGAACAGTTGCCTAATAACATCCTAAACATAATGTATATCTCCATAAATGTTTAAATCATTTTAACCTTTTCATGCATCACTAGTGATGCACACTAAATCTGAGACGCAGCACTGGTGATGCATTTGCATCACTAGTGATGCAAATGCATCACTGGTGATGCATGGGAAAAGCTTGCTCAAAGTGCTCACTATTAGCGAGTTTTGCAAATTTTCAGTATCAACCCTAACGACTGTGGGTCTCTGTGGCCTCCAGGACCCTATATTATATCTCAGGTGATGAAGCAAGAG
Organism: Lissotriton vulgaris; assembly: GCF_964263255.1. Classification (NCBI taxonomy): domain Eukaryota; kingdom Metazoa; phylum Chordata; class Amphibia; order Caudata; family Salamandridae; genus Lissotriton; species Lissotriton vulgaris. Next base: position 87,597,964 of record NC_141699.1, on the reverse strand, counting down.
TGGCTAGGGCTCATTTCCAGCCTCCAGGTACATGTCTGACTCCCATTTCTGACATGTATTGGTGTTTGGTGTCAAACACATTTTTTCCATTATGGGCCATGGAGCTCAGAGTCACACCACATTTCTTGTTTTGGACCCAAGGACCCCATAGTATACCTCAGATGACATACCAGGATTGTCTAAGGGCCATTTCTGTCCTCCAGGGACGACTTTTTGAAGTTTTTGGATTTAAGGGGGCAAAGTCACTTCTTCCACCCAGCCCAAGGTGCTCAAAATCGGGTACGATATCAGGTTTTTCCCTTGGCTGGAAGCTAAAAAAAAACTTCAGATAATACCAAAGGTAGACAGATCAAATGAAAGCATCAGATCTGACCTTTCTAACAAGTGTATTTATGTCTTGAACACTCAAACGGTGTCTCTGATATCCAATCTGAGCTATTTGACAAATTAGCAAATCTTGGCAAAAAAATGTTTTGACAATTTTTGCTAATTTTCGGTATCAACCCTCATGACTGTTTTCAGGCCCCTGTAGCCACCAGGACCCCATTATGTATCTCAGGTGATATGACAAGAGTGGCTAGGGCTCATTTCCAGGCTCCAGGTACACGTCTGACTCGTATTTGTGACATTTCGAGGTGTTTCGTGTCAAACTCATTTTTTCCATGATAGGCCATCAAAAATGGTGGAAAATGGAAAAAACAGCAAGGAACAGTTGCCTAATAACATCCTAAACATAATGTATATCTCCATAAATGTTTAAATCATTTTAACCTTTTCATGCATCACTAGTGAAGCACACTAAATCTGAGACGCAGCACTGGTGATGCATTTGCATCACTAGTGATGCAAATGCATCAGTGGTGATGCATGGGAAAAGCTTGCTAAAAGTGCTCACTATTAGCGAGTTTTGCAAATTTTCATTATCAACCCTAATGACTGTTTGTGGGTCCCTTTGGCCACCAGGACCCTATATTATATCTCAGGTGATGAAGCAAGAGTGGCTAGGGCTCATTTCCAGGCTCCAGGTACATGTCTGACTCCCATTTCTGACATGTTGAGGTGTTTGGAGTCAAACTAATTTTTTCCATTATGTGCCATAGAGCTCAGAGTCACACCACATTTCTAGTTTTGGACCCAAGGACCCCATAGTATACCTCAGATGACATACCAGGAGTGTCTAAGACCCATTTCTGTCCTCCAGGGACGACTTTTTGAAGTTTTTGGATTTAAGGGGGCAAAGTCACTTCTTCCACCCAGCCCAAGGTGCGCAAAATCGGGTACGATATCAGGTTTTTCCCTTGGCTGGAAGCTAAAAAAAACTTCAGATAATACCAAAGGTAGACAGATCAAATGAAAGCATCAGATCTGACCTTTCTAACAAGTGTATTTATGTCTTGAACACTCAAACGGTGTCTCTGATATCCAATATGAGCTATTTGACAAATTAGCAAATCTTGTCAAAAAAAGTTTTGGATGATTTTTGCTAATTTTCGGTATCAACCCCCATGACTGTTTTCAGGCCCCTGTAGCCACCAGGACCCCCTTATATATCTCAGGTGATATGACAAGAGTGGCTAGGGCTCATTTCCAGGCTCCAGGTACACGTCTGACTCCTATTTGTGACATTTCGAGGTGTTTCGTGTCAAACTCATTTTTTCCATTATAGGCCATCAAAAATGGTGGAAAATGGAAAAAACAGCAAGGAACAGTTGCCTAATAACATCCTAAACATAATGTATATCTCCATAAATGTTTAAATCATTTTAACCTTTTCATGCATCACTAGTGATGCACACTAAATCTGAGACGCATCACTGGTGATGCATGGGAAAAGCTTGCTCAAAGTGCTCACTATTAGCGAGTTTTGCAAATTTTCAGTATCAACCCTAATGACTGTGGGTCTCTGTGGCCTCCAGGACCCTATATTATATCTCAGGTGATGAAGCAAGAGTGGCTAGGGCTCATTTCCAGCCTCCAGGTACATGTCTGACTCCCATTTCTGACATGTATTGGTGTTTGGTGTCAAACACATTTTTTCCATTATGGGCCATGGAGCTCAGAGTCACACCACATTTCGTGTTTTGGACCCAAGGACCCCATAGTATACCTCAGATGACATACCAGGATTGTCTAAGGGCCATTTCTGTCCTCCAGGGATGACTTTTTGAAGTTTTTGGATTTAAGGGGGCAAAGTCACTTCTTCCACCCAGCCCAAGGTGCGCAAAATCGGGTACGATATCAGGTTTTTCCCTTGGCTGGAAGCTAAAAAAAACTTCAGATAATACCAAAGGTAGACAGATCAAATGAAAGCATCAGATCTGACCTTTCTAACAAGTGTATTTATGTCTTGAACACTCAAACAGTGTCTCTGATATCCAATATGAGCTATTTGACAAATTAGCAAATCTTGTCAAAAAATTTTTTGGATGATTTTTGCTAATTTTCGGTATCAACCCCCATGACTGTTTTCAGGCCCCTGTAGCCACCAGGACCCCATTATATATCTCAGGTGATATGACAAGAGTGGCTAGGGCTCATTTCCAGGCTCCAGGTACACGTCTGACTCCTATTTGTGACATTTCGAGGTGTTTCGTGTCAAACTCATTTTTTCCATTATAGGCCATCAAAAATGGTGGAAAATGGAAAAAACAGCAAGGAACAGTTGCCTAATAACATCCTAAACATAATGTATATCTCCATAAATGTTTAAATCATTTTAACCTTTTCATGCATCACTAGTGATGCACACTAAATCTGAGACGCATCACTGGTGATGCATGGGAAAAGCTTGCTCAAAGTGCTCACTATTAGCGAGTTTTGCAAATTTTCAGTATCAACCCTAACGACTGTGGGTCTCTGTGGCCTCCAGGACCCTATATTATATCTCAGGTGATGAAGCAAGAGTGGCTAGGGCTCATTTCCAGCCTCCAGGTACATGTCTGACTCCCATTTCTGACATGTATTGGTGTTTGGTGTCAAACACATTTTTTCCATTATGGGCCATGGAGCTCAGAGTCACACCACATTTCGTGTTTTGGACCCAAGGACCCCATAGTATACCTCAGATGACATACCAGGATTGTCTAAGGGCCATTTCTGTCCTCCAGGGACGACTTTTTGAAGTTTTTGGATTTAAGGGGGCAAAGTCACTTCTTCCACCCAGCCCAAGGTGCGCAAAATCGGGTACGATATCAGGTTTTTCCCTTGGCTGGAAGCTAAAAAAAACTTCAGATAATACCAAAGGTAGACAGATCAAATGAAAGCATCAGATCTGACCTTTCTAACAAGTGTATTTATGTCTTGAACACTCAAACAGTGTCTCTGATATCCAATATGAGCTATTTGACAAATTAGCAAATCTTGTCAAAAAAATTTTTGGATGATTTTTGCTAATTTTCGGTATCAACCCCCATGACTGTTTTCAGGCCCCTGTAGCCACCAGGACCCCATTATATATCTCAGGTGATATGACAAGAGTGGCTAGGGCTCATTTCCAGGCTCCAGGTACACGTCTGACTCCTATTTGTGACATTTCGAGGTGTTTCGTGTCAAACTCATTTTTTCCATTATAGGCCATCAAAAATGGTGGAAAATGGAAAAAACAGCAAGGAACAGTTGCCTAATAACATCCTAAACATAATGTATATCTCCATAAATGTTTAAATCATTTTAACCTTTTCATGCATCACTAGTGATGCACACTAAATCTGAGACGCATCACTGGTGATGCATGGGAAAAGCTTGCTCAAAGTGCTCACTATTAGCGAGTTTTGCAAATTTTCAGTATCAACCCTAACGACTGTGGGTCTCTGTGGCCTCCAGGACCCTATATTATATCTCAGGTGATGAAGCAAGAGTGGCTAGGGCTCATTTCCAGCCTCCAGGTACATGTCTGACTCCCATTTCTGACATGTATTGGTGTTTGGTGTCAAACACATTTTTTCCATTATGGGCCATGGAGCTCAGAGTCACACCACATTTCGTGTTTTGGACCCAAGGACCCCATAGTATACCTCAGATGACATACCAGGATTGTCTAAGGGCCATTTCTGTCCTCCAGGGACGACTTTTTGAAGTTTTTGGATTTAAGGGGGCAAAGTCACTTCTTCCACCCAGCCCAAGGTGCGCAAAATCGGGTACGATATCAGGTTTTTCCCTTGGCTGGAAGCTAAAAAAAACTTCAGATAATACCAAAGGTAGACAGATCAAATGAAAGCATCAGATCTGACCTTTCTAACAAGTGTATTTATGTCTTGAACACTCAAACAGTGTCTCTGATATCCAATATGAGCTATTTGACAAATTAGCAAATCTTGTCAAAAAAATTTTTGGATGATTTTTGCTAATTTTCGGTATCAACCCCCATGACTGTTTTCAGGCCCCTGTAGCCACCAGGACCCCATTATATATCTCAGGTGATATAACAAGAGTGGCTAGGGCTCATTTCCAGGCTCCAGGTACACGTCTGACTCCTATTTGTGACATTTCGAGGTGTTTCGTGTCAAACTCATTTTTTCCATTATAGGCCATCAAAAATGGTGGAAAATGGAAAAAACAGCAAGGAACAGTTGCCTAATAACATCCTAAACATAATGTATATCTCCATAAATGTTTAAATCATTTTAACCTTTTCATGCATCACTAGTGATGCACACTAAATCTGAGACGCATCACTGGTGATGCATGGGAAAAGCTTGCTCAAAGTGCTCACTATTAGCGAGTTTTGCAAATTTTCAGTATCAACCCTAACGACTGTGGGTCTCTGTGGCCTCCAGGACCCTATATTATATCTCAGGTGATGAAGCAAGAGTGGCTAGGGCTCATTTCCAGCCTCCAGGTACATGTCTGACTCCCATTTCTGACATGTATTGGTGTTTGGTGTCAAACACATTTTTTCCATTATGGGCCATGGAGCTCAGAGTCACACCACATTTCGTGTTTTGGACCCAAGGACCCCATAGTATACCTCAGATGACATACCAGGATTGTCTAAGGGCCATTTCTGTCCTCCAGGGACGACTTTTTGAAGTTTTTGGATTTAAGGGGGCAAAGTCACTTCTTCCACCCAGCCCAAGGTGCGCAAAATCGGGTACGATATCAGGTTTTTCCCTTGGCTGGAAGCTAAAAAAAACTTCAGATAATACCAAAGGTAGACAGATCAAATGAAAGCATCAGATCTGACCTTTCTAACAAGTGTATTTATGTCTTGAACACTCAAACAGTGTCTCTGATATCCAATATGAGCTATTTGACAAATTAGCAAATCTTGTCAAAAAAATTTTTGGATGATTTTTGCTAATTTTCGGTATCAACCCCCATGACTGTTTTCAGGCCCCTGTAGCCACCAGGACCCCATTATATATCTCAGGTGATATGACAAGAGTGGCTAGGGCTCATTTCCAGGCTCCAGGTACACGTCTGACTCCTATTTGTGACATTTCGAGGTGTTTCGTGTCAAACTCATTTTTTCCATTATAGGCCATCAAAAATGGTGGAAAATGGAAAAAACAGCAAGGAACAGTTGCCTAATAACATCCTAAACATAATGTATATCTCCATAAATGTTTAAATCATTTTAACCTTTTCATGCATCACTAGTGATGCACACTAAATCTGAGACGCATCACTGGTGATGCATGGGAAAAGCTTGCTCAAAGTGCTCACTATTAGCGAGTTTTGCAAATTTTCAGTATCAACCCTAACGACTGTGGGTCTCTGTGGCCTCCAGGACCCTATATTATATCTCAGGTGATGAAGCAAGAGTGGCTAGGGCTCATTTCCAGCCTCCAGGTACATGTCTGACTCCCATTTCTGACATGTATTGGTGTTTGGTGTCAAACACATTTTTTCCATTATGGGCCATGGAGCTCAGAGTCACACCACATTTCGTGTTTTGGACCCAAGGACCCCATAGTATACCTCAGATGACATACCAGGATTGTCTAAGGGCCATTTCTGTCCTCCAGGGACGACTTTTTGAAGTTTTTGGATTTAAGGGGGCAAAGTCACTTCTTCCACCCAGCCCAAGGTGCGCAAAATCGGGTACGATATCAGGTTTTTCCCTTGGCTGGAAGCTAAAAAAAACTTCAGATAATACCAAAGGTAGACAGATCAAATGAAAGCATCAGATCTGACCTTTCTAACAAGTGTATTTATGTCTTGAACACTCAAACAGTGTCTCTGATATCCAATATGAGCTATTTGACAAATTAGCAAATCTTGTCAAAAAAATTTTTGGATGATTTTTGCTAATTTTCGGTATCAACCCCCATGACTGTTTTCAGGCCCCTGTAGCCACCAGGACCCCATTATATATCTCAGGTGATATGACAAGAGTGGCTAGGGCTCATTTCCAGGCTCCAGGTACACGTCTGACTCCTATTTGTGACATTTCGAGGTGTTTCGTGTCAAACTCATTTTTTCCATTATAGGCCATCAAAAATGGTGGAAAATGGAAAAAACAGCAAGGAACAGTTGCCTAATAACATCCTAAACATAATGTATATCTCCATAAATGTTTAAATCATTTTAACCTTTTCATGCATCACTAGTGATGCACACTAAATCTGAGACGCAGCACTGGTGATGCATTTGCATCACTAGTGATGCAAATGCATCACTGGTGATGCATGGGAAAAGCTTGCTCAAAGTGCTCACTATTAGCGAGTTTTGCAAATTTTCAGTATCAACCCTAACGACTGTGGGTCTCTGTGGCCTCCAGGACCCTATATTATATCTCAGGTGATGAAGCAAGAGTGGCTAGGGCTCATTTCCAGCCTCCAGGTACATGTCTGACTCCCATTTCTGACATGTATTGGTGTTTGGTGTCAAACACATTTTTTCCATTATGGGCCATGGAGCTCAGAGTCACACCACATTTCTTGTTTTGGACCCAAGGACCCCATAGTATACCTCAGATGACATACCAGGATTGTCTAAGGGCCATTTCTGTCCTCCAGGGACGACTTTTTGAAGTTTTTGGATTTAAGGGGGCAAAGTCACTTCTTCCACCCAGCCCAAGGTGCGCAAAATCGGGTACGATATCAGGTTTTTCCCTTGGCTGGAAGCTAAAAAAAACTTCAGATAATACCAAAGGTAGACAGATCAAATGAAAGCATCAGATCTGACCTTTCTAACAAGTGTATTTATGTCTTGAACACTCAAACGGTGTCTCTGATATCCAATCTGAGCTATTTGACAAATTAGCAAATCTTGGCAAAAAAATGTTTTGACAATTTTTGCTAATTTTCGGTATCAACCCTCATGACTGTTTTCAGGCCCCTGTAGCCACCAGGACCCCATTATGTATCTCAGGTGATATGACAAGAGTGGCTAGGGCTCATTTCCAGGCTCCAGGTACACGTCTGACTCGTATTTGTGACATTTCGAGGTGTTTCGTGTCAAACTCATTTTTTCCATGATAGGCCATCAAAAATGGTGGAAAATGGAAAAAACAGCAAGGAACAGTTGCCTAATAACATCCTAAACATAATGTATATCTCCATAAATGTTTAAATCATTTTAACCTTTTCATGCATCACTAGTGAAGCACACTAAATCTGAGACGCAGCACTGGTGATGCATTTGCATCACTAGTGATGCAAATGCATCAGTGGTGATGCATGGGAAAAGCTTGCTAAAAGTGCTCACTATTAGCGAGTTTTGCAAATTTTCATTATCAACCCTAATGACTGTTTGTGGGTCCCTTTGGCCACCAGGACCCTATATTATATCTCAGGTGATGAAGCAAGAGTGGCTAGGGCTCATTTCCAGGCTCCAGGTACATGTCTGACTCCCATTTCTGACATGTTGAGGTGTTTGGAGTCAAACTAATTTTTTCCATTATGTGCCATAGAGCTCAGAGTCACACCACATTTCTAGTTTTGGACCCAAGGACCCCATAGTATACCTCAGATGACATACCAGGAGTGTCTAAGACCCATTTCTGTCCTCCAGGGACGACTTTTTGAAGTTTTTGGATTTAAGGGGGCAAAGTCACTTCTTCCACCCAGCCCAAGGTGCGCAAAATCGGGTACGATATCAGGTTTTTCCCTTGGCTGGAAGCTAAAAAAAACTTCAGATAATACCAAAGGTAGACAGATCAAATGAAAGCATCAGATCTGACCTTTCTAACAAGTGTATTTATGTCTTGAACACTCAAACGGTGTCTCTGATATCCAATATGAGCTATTTGACAAATTAGCAAATCTTGTCAAAAAAAGTTTTGGATGATTTTTGCTAATTTTCGGTATCAACCCCCATGACTGTTTTCAGGCCCCTGTAGCCACCAGGACCCCCTTATATATCTCAGGTGATATGACAAGAGTGGCTAGGGCTCATTTCCAGGCTCCAGGTACACGTCTGACTCCTATTTGTGACATTTCGAGGTGTTTCGTGTCAAACTCATTTTTTCCATTATAGGCCATCAAAAATGGTGGAAAATGGAAAAAACAGCAAGGAACAGTTGCCTAATAACATCCTAAACATAATGTATATCTCCATAAATGTTTAAATCATTTTAACCTTTTCATGCATCACTAGTGATGCACACTAAATCTGAGACGCATCACTGGTGATGCATGGGAAAAGCTTGCTCAAAGTGCTCACTATTAGCGAGTTTTGCAAATTTTCAGTATCAACCCTAATGACTGTGGGTCTCTGTGGCCTCCAGGACCCTATATTATATCTCAGGTGATGAAGCAAGAGTGGCTAGGGCTCATTTCCAGCCTCCAGGTACATGTCTGACTCCCATTTCTGACATGTATTGGTGTTTGGTGTCAAACACATTTTTTCCATTATGGGCCATGGAGCTCAGAGTCACACCACATTTCGTGTTTTGGACCCAAGGACCCCATAGTATACCTCAGATGACATACCAGGATTGTCTAAGGGCCATTTCTGTCCTCCAGGGACGACTTTTTGAAGTTTTTGGATTTAAGGGGGCAAAGTCACTTCTTCCACCCAGCCCAAGGTGCGCAAAATCGGGTACGATATCAGGTTTTTCCCTTGGCTGGAAGCTAAAAAAAACTTCAGATAATACCAAAGGTAGACAGATCAAATGAAAGCATCAGATCTGACCTTTCTAACAAGTGTATTTATGTCTTGAACACTCAAACAGTGTCTCTGATATCCAATATGAGCTATTTGACAAATTAGCAAATCTTGTCAAAAAATTTTTTGGATGATTTTTGCTAATTTTCGGTATCAACCCCCATGACTGTTTTCAGGCCCCTGTAGCCACCAGGACCCCATTATATATCTCAGGTGATATGACAAGAGTGGCTAGGGCTCATTTCCAGGCTCCAGGTACACGTCTGACTCCTATTTGTGACATTTCGAGGTGTTTCGTGTCAAACTCATTTTTTCCATTATAGGCCATCAAAAATGGTGGAAAATGGAAAAAACAGCAAGGAACAGTTGCCTAATAACATCCTAAACATAATGTATATCTCCATAAATGTTTAAATCATTTTAACCTTTTCATGCATCACTAGTGATGCACACTAAATCTGAGACGCATCACTGGTGATGCATGGGAAAAGCTTGCTCAAAGTGCTCACTATTAGCGAGTTTTGCAAATTTTCAGTATCAACCCTAACGACTGTGGGTCTCTGTGGCCTCCAGGACCCTATATTATATCTCAGGTGATGAAGCAAGAGTGGCTAGGGCTCATTTCCAGCCTCCAGGTACATGTCTGACTCCCATTTCTGACATGTATTGGTGTTTGGTGTCAAACACATTTTTTCCATTATGGGCCATGGAGCTCAGAGTCACACCACATTTCGTGTTTTGGACCCAAGGACCCCATAGTATACCTCAGATGACATACCAGGATTGTCTAAGGGACATTTCTGTCCTCCAGGGACGACTTTTTGAAGTTTTTGGATTTAAGGGGGCAAAGTCACTTCTTCCACCCAGCCCAAGGTGCGCAAAATCGGGTACGATATCAGGTTTTTCCCTTGGCTGGAAGCTAAAAAAAACTTCAGATAATACCAAAGGTAGACAGATCAAATGAAAGCATCAGATCTGACCTTTCTAACAAGTGTATTTATGTCTTGAACACTCAAACAGTGTCTCTGATATCCAATATGAGCTATTTGACAAATTAGCAAATCTTGTCAAAAAAAATTTTGGATGATTTTTGCTAATTTTCGGTATCAACCCCCATGACTGTTTTCAGGCCCCTGTAGCCACCAGGACCCCATTATATATCTCAGGTGATATGACAAGAGTGGCTAGGGCTCATTTCCAGGCTCCAGGTACACGTCTGACTCCTATTTGTGACATTTCGAGGTGTTTCGTGTCAAACTCATTTTTTCCATTATAGGCCATCAAAAATGGTGGAAAATTGAAAAAACAGCAAGGAACAGTTGCCTAATAACATCCTAAACATAATGTATATCTCCATAAATGTTTAAATCATTTTAACCTTTTCATGCATCACTAGTGATGCACACTAAATCTGAGACGCATCACTGGTGATGCATGGGAAAAGCTTGCTCAAAGTGCTCACTATTAGCGAGTTTTGCAAATTTTCAGTATCAACCCTAACGACTGTGGGTCTCTGTGGCCTCCAGGACCCTATATTATATCTCAGGTGATGAAGCAAGAGTGGCTAGGGCTCATTTCCAGCCTCCAGGTACATGTCTGACTCCCATTTCTGACATGTATTGGTGTTTGGTGTCAAACACATTTTTTCCATTATGGGCCATGGAGCTCAGAGTCACACCACATTTCTTGTTTTGGACCCAAGGACCCCATAGTATACCTCAGATGACATACCAGGATTGTCTAAGGGCCATTTCTGTCCTCCAGGGACGACTTTTTGAAGTTTTTGGATTTAAGGGGGCAAAGTCACTTCTTCCACCCAGCCCAAGGTGCGCAAAATCGGGTACGATATCAGGTTTTTCCCTTGGCTGGAAGCTAAAAAAAACTTCAGATAATACCAAAGGTAGACAGATCAAATGAAAGCATCAGATCTGACCTTTCTAACAAGTGTATTTATGTCTTGAACACTCAAACGGTGTCTCTGATATCCAATCTGAGCTATTTGACAAATTAGCAAATCTTGGCAAAAAAATGTTTTGACAATTTTTGCTAATTTTCGGTATCAACCCTCATGACTGTTTTCAGGCCCCTGTAGCCACCAGGACCCCATTATGTATCTCAGGTGATATGACAAGAGTGGCTAGGGCTCATTTCCAGGCTCCAGGTACACGTCTGACTCGTATTTGTGACATTTCGAGGTGTTTCGTGTCAAACTCATTTTTTCCATGATAGGCCATCAAAAATGGTGGAAAATGGAAAAAACAGCAAGGAACAGTTGCCTAATAACATCCTAAACATAATGTATATCTCCATAAATGTTTAAATCATTTTAACCTTTTCATGCATCACTAGTGAAGCACACTAAATCTGAGACGCAGCACTGGTGATGCATTTGCATCACTAGTGATGCAAATGCATCAGTGGTGATGCATGGGAAAAGCTTGCTAAAAGTGCTCACTATTAGCGAGTTTTGCAAATTTTCATTATCAACCCTAATGACTGTTTGTGGGTCCCTTTGGCCACCAGGACCCTATATTATATCTCAGGTGATGAAGCAAGAGTGGCTAGGGCTCATTTCCAGGCTCCAGGTACATGTCTGACTCCCATTTCTGACATGTTGAGGTGTTTGGAGTCAAACTAATTTTTTCCATTATGTGCCATAGAGCTCAGAGTCACACCACATTTCTAGTTTTGGACCCAAGGACCCCATAGTATACCTCAGATGACATACCAGGAGTGTCTAAGACCCATTTCTGTCCTCCAGGGACGACTTTTTGAAGTTTTTGGATTTAAGGGGGCAAAGTCACTTCTTCCACCCAGCCCAAGGTGCGCAAAATCGGGTACGATATCAGGTTTTTCCCTTGGCTGGAAGCTAAAAAAAACTTCAGATAATACCAAAGGTAGACAGATCAAATGAAAGCATCAGATCTGACCTTTCTAACAAGTGTATTTATGTCTTGAACACTCAAACGGTGTCTCTGATATCCAATATGAGCTATTTGACAAATTAGCAAATCTTGTCAAAAAAAGTTTTGGATGATTTTTGCTAATTTTCGGTATCAACCCCCATGACTGTTTTCAGGCCCCTGTAGCCACCAGGACCCCCTTATATATCTCAGGTGATATGACAAGAGTGGCTAGGGCTCATTTCCAGGCTCCAGGTACACGTCTGACTCCTATTTGTGACATTTCGAGGTGTTTCGTGTCAAACTCATTTTTTCCATTATAGGCCATCAAAAATGGTGGAAAATGGAAAAAACAGCAAGGAACAGTTGCCTAATAACATCCTAAACATAATGTATATCTCCATAAATGTTTAAATCATTTTAACCTTTTCATGCATCACTAGTGATGCACACTAAATCTGAGACGCATCACTGGTGATGCATGGGAAAAGCTTGCTCAAAGTGCTCACTATTAGCGAGTTTTGCAAATTTTCAGTATCAACCCTAATGACTGTGGGTCTCTGTGGCCTCCAGGACCCTATATTATATCTCAGGTGATGAAGCAAGAGTGGCTAGGGCTCATTTCCAGCCTCCAGGTACATGTCTGACTCCCATTTCTGACATGTATTGGTGTTTGGTGTCAAACACATTTTTTCCATTATGGGCCATGGAGCTCAGAGTCACACCACATTTCGTGTTTTGGACCCAAGGACCCCATAGTATACCTCAGATGACATACCAGGATTGTCTAAGGGCCATTTCTGTCCTCCAGGGACGACTTTTTGAAGTTTTTGGATTTAAGGGGGCAAAGTCACTTCTTCCACCCAGCCCAAGGTGCGCAAAATCGGGTACGATATCAGGTTTTTCCCTTGGCTGGAAGCTAAAAAAAACTTCAGATAATACCAAAGGTAGACAGATCAAATGAAAGCATCAGATCTGACCTTTCTAACAAGTGTATTTATGTCTTGAACACTCAAACAGTGTCTCTGATATCCAATATGAGCTATTTGACAAATTAGCAAATCTTGTCAAAAAATTTTTTGGATGATTTTTGCTAATTTTCGGTATCAACCCCCATGACTGTTTTCAGGCCCCTGTAGCCACCAGGACCCCATTATATATCTCAGGTGATATGACAAGAGTGGCTAGGGCTCATTTCCAGGCTCCAGGTACACGTCTGACTCCTATTTGTGACATTTCGAGGTGTTTCGTGTCAAACTCATTTTTTCCATTATAGGCCATCAAAAATGGTGGAAAATGGAAAAAACAGCAAGGAACAGTTGCCTAATAACATCCTAAACATAATGTATATCTCCATAAATGTTTAAATCATTTTAACCTTTTCATGCATCACTAGTGATGCACACTAAATCTGAGACGCATCACTGGTGATGCATGGGAAAAGCTTGCTCAAAGTGCTCACTATTAGCGAGTTTTGCAAATTTTCAGTATCAACCCTAACGACTGTGGGTCTCTGTGGCCTCCAGGACCCTATATTATATCTCAGGTGATGAAGCAAGAGTGGCTAGGGCTCATTTCCAGCCTCCAGGTACATGTCTGACTCCCATTTCTGACATGTATTGGTGTTTGGTGTCAAACACATTTTTTCCATTATGGGCCATGGAGCTCAGAGTCACACCACATTTCGTGTTTTGGACCCAAGGACCCCATAGTATACCTCAGATGACATACCAGGATTGTCTAAGGGCCATTTCTGTCCTCCAGGGACGACTTTTTGAAGTTTTTGGATTTAAGGGGGCAAAGTCACTTCTTCCACCCAGCCCAAGGTGCGCAAAATCGGGTACGATATCAGGTTTTTCCCTTGGCTGGAAGCTAAAAAAAACTTCAGATAATACCAAAGGTAGACAGATCAAATGAAAGCATCAGATCTGACCTTTCTAACAAGTGTATTTATGTCTTGAACACTCAAACAGTGTCTCTGATATCCAATATGAGCTATTTGACAAATTAGCAAATCTTGTCAAAAAAATTTTTGGATGATTTTTGCTAATTTTCGGTATCAACCCCCATGACTGTTTTCAGGCCCCTGTAGCCACCAGGACCCCATTATATATCTCAGGTGATATGACAAGAGTGGCTAGGGCTCATTTCCAGGCTCCAGGTACACGTCTGACTCCTATTTGTGACATTTCGAGGTGTTTCGTGTCAAACTCATTTTTTCCATTATAGGCCATCAAAAATGGTGGAAAATGGAAAAAACAGCAAGGAACAGTTGCCTAATAACATCCTAAACATAATGTATATCTCCATAAATGTTTAAATCATTTTAACCTTTTCATGCATCACTAGTGATGCACACTAAATCTGAGACGCATCACTGGTGATGCATGGGAAAAGCTTGCTCAAAGTGCTCACTATTAGCGAGTTTTGCAAATTTTCAGTATCAACCCTAACGACTGTGGGTCTCTGTGGCCTCCAGGACCCTATATTATATCTCAGGTGATGAAGCAAGAGTGGCTAGGGCTCATTTCCAGCCTCCAGGTACATGTCTGACTCCCATTTCTGACATGTATTGGTGTTTGGTGTCAAACACATTTTTTCCATTATGGGCCATGGAGCTCAGAGTCACACCACATTTCGTGTTTTGGACCCAAGGACCCCATAGTATACCTCAGATGACATACCAGGATTGTCTAAGGGCCATTTCTGTCCTCCAGGGACGACTTTTTGAAGTTTTTGGATTTAAGGGGGCAAAGTCACTTCTTCCACCCAGCCCAAGGTGCGCAAAATCGGGTACGATATCAGGTTTTTCCCTTGGCTGGAAGCTAAAAAAAACTTCAGATAATACCAAAGGTAGACAGATCAAATGAAAGCATCAGATCTGACCTTTCTAACAAGTGTATTTATGTCTTGAACACTCAAACAGTGTCTCTGATATCCAATATGAGCTATTTGACAAATTAGCAAATCTTGTCAAAAAAATTTTTGGATGATTTTTGCTAATTTTCGGTATCAACCCCCATGACTGTTTTCAGGCCCCTGTAGCCACCAGGACCCCATTATATATCTCAGGTGATATGACAAGAGTGGCTAGGGCTCATTTCCAGGCTCCAGGTACACGTCTGACTCCTATTTGTGACATTTCGAGGTGTTTCGTGTCAAACTCATTTTTTCCATTATAGGCCATCAAAAATGGTGGAAAATGGAAAAAACAGCAAGGAACAGTTGCCTAATAACATCCTAAACATAATGTATATCTCCATAAATGTTTAAATCATTTTAACCTTTTCATGCATCACTAGTGATGCACACTAAATCTGAGACGCATCACTGGTGATGCATGGGAAAAGCTTGCTCAAAGTGCTCACTATTAGCGAGTTTTGCAAATTTTCAGTATCAACCCTAACGACTGTGGGTCTCTGTGGCCTCCAGGACCCTATATTATATCTCAGGTGATGAAGCAAGAGTGGCTAGGGCTCATTTCCAGCCTCCAGGTACATGTCTGACTCCCATTTCTGACATGTATTGGTGTTTGGTGTCAAACACATTTTTTCCATTATGGGCCATGGAGCTCAGAGTCACACCACATTTCGTGTTTTGGACCCAAGGACCCCATAGTATACCTCAGATGACATACCAGGATTGTCTAAGGGCCATTTCTGTCCTCCAGGGACGACTTTTTGAAGTTTTTGGATTTAAGGGGGCAAAGTCACTTCTTCCACCCAGCCCAAGGTGCGCAAAATCGGGTACGATATCAGGTTTTTCCCTTGGCTGGAAGCTAAAAAAAACTTCAGATAATACCAAAGGTAGACAGATCAAATGAAAGCATCAGATCTGACCTTTCTAACAAGTGTATTTATGTCTTGAACACTCAAACAGTGTCTCTGATATCCAATATGAGCTATTTGACAAATTAGCAAATCTTGTCAAAAAAATTTTTGGATGATTTTTGCTAATTTTCGGTATCAACCCCCATGACTGTTTTCAGGCCCCTGTAGCCACCAGGACCCCATTATATATCTCAGGTGATATGACAAGAGTGGCTAGGGCTCATTTCCAGGCTCCAGGTACACGTCTGACTCCTATTTGTGACATTTCGAGGTGTTTCGTGTCAAACTCATTTTTTCCATTATAGGCCATCAAAAATGGTGGAAAATGGAAAAAACAGCAAGGAACAGTTGCCTAATAACATCCTAAACATAATGTATATCTCCATAAATGTTTAAATCATTTTAACCTTTTCATGCATCACTAGTGATGCACACTAAATCTGAGACGCATCACTGGTGATGCATGGGAAAAGCTTGCTCAAAGTGCTCACTATTAGCGAGTTTTGCAAATTTTCAGTATCAACCCTAACGACTGTGGGTCTCTGTGGCCTCCAGGACCCTATATTATATCTCAGGTGATGAAGCAAGAGTGGCTAGGGCTCATTTCCAGCCTCCAGGTACATGTCTGACTCCCATTTCTGACATGTATTGGTGTTTGGTGTCAAACACATTTTTTCCATTATGGGCCATGGAGCTCAGAGTCACACCACATTTCGTGTTTTGGACCCAAGGACCCCATAGTATACCTCAGATGACATACCAGGATTGTCTAAGGGCCATTTCTGTCCTCCAGGGACGACTTTTTGAAGTTTTTGGATTTAAGGGGGCAAAGTCACTTCTTCCACCCAGCCCAAGGTGCGCAAAATCGGGTACGATATCAGGTTTTTCCCTTGGCTGGAAGCTAAAAAAAACTTCAGATAATACCAAAGGTAGACAGATCAAATGAAAGCATCAGATCTGACCTTTCTAACAAGTGTATTTATGTCTTGAACACTCAAACAGTGTCTCTGATATCCAATATGAGCTATTTGACAAATTAGCAAATCTTGTCAAAAAATTTTTTGGATGATTTTTGCTAATTTTCGGTATCAACCCCCATGACTGTTTTCAGGCCCCTGTAGCCACCAGGACCCCATTATATATCTCAGGTGATATGACAAGAGTGGCTAGGGCTCATTTCCAGGCTCCAGGTACACGTCTGACTCCTATTTGTGACATTTCGAGGTGTTTCGTGTCAAACTCATTTTTTCCATTATAGGCCATCAAAAATGGTGGAAAATGGAAAAAACAGCAAGGAACAGTTGCCTAATAACATCCTAAACATAATGTATATCTCCATAAATGTTTAAATCATTTTAACCTTTTCATGCATCACTAGTGATGCACACTAAATCTGAGACGCAGCACTGGTGATGCATTTGCATCACTAGTGATGCAAATGCATCACTGGTGATGCATGGGAAAAGCTTGCTCAAAGTGCTCACTATTAGCGAGTTTTGCAAATTTTCAGTATCAACCCTAACGACTGTGGGTCTCTGTGGCCTCCAGGACCCTATATTATATCTCAGGTGATGAAGCAAGAGTGGCTAGGGCTCATTTCCAGCCTCCAGGTACATGTCTGACTCCCATTTCTGACATGTATTGGTGTTTGGTGTCAAACACATTTTTTCCATTATGGGCCATGGAGCTCAGAGTCACACCACATTTCTTGTTTTGGACCCAAGGACCCCATAGTATACCTCAGATGACATACCAGGATTGTCTAAGGGCCATTTCTGTCCTCCAGGGACGACTTTTTGAAGTTTTTGGATTTAAGGGGGCAAAGTCACTTCTTCCACCCAGCCCAAGGTGCGCAAAATCGGGTACGATATCAGGTTTTTCCCTTGGCTGGAAGCTAAAAAAAACTTCAGATAATACCAAAGGTAGACAGATCAAATGAAAGCATCAGATCTGACCTTTCTAACAAGTGTATTTATGTCTTGAACACTCAAACGGTGTCTCTGATATCCAATCTGAGCTATTTGACAAATTAGCAAATCTTGGCAAAAAAATGTTTTGACAATTTTTGCTAATTTTCGGTATCAACCCTCATGACTGTTTTCAGGCCCCTGTAGCCACCAGGACCCCATTATGTATCTCAGGTGATATGACAAGAGTGGCTAGGGCTCATTTCCAGGCTCCAGGTACACGTCTGACTCGTATTTGTGACATTTCGAGGTGTTTCGTGTCAAACTCATTTTTTCCATGATAGGCCATCAAAAATGGTGGAAAATGGAAAAAACAGCAAGGAACAGTTGCCTAATAACATCCTAAACATAATGTATATCTCCATAAATGTTTAAATCATTTTAACCTTTTCATGCATCACTAGTGAAGCACACTAAATCTGAGACGCAGCACTGGTGATGCATTTGCATCACTAGTGATGCAAATGCATCAGTGGTGATGCATGGGAAAAGCTTGCTAAAAGTGCTCACTATTAGCGAGTTTTGCAAATTTTCATTATCAACCCTAATGACTGTTTGTGGGTCCCTTTGGCCACCAGGACCCTATATTATATCTCAGGTGATGAAGCAAGAGTGGCTAGGGCTCATTTCCAGGCTCCAGGTACATGTCTGACTCCCATTTCTGACATGTTGAGGTGTTTGGAGTCAAACTAATTTTTTCCATTATGTGCCATAGAGCTCAGAGTCACACCACATTTCTAGTTTTGGACCCAAGGACCCCATAGTATACCTCAGATGACATACCAGGAGTGTCTAAGACCCATTTCTGTCCTCCAGGGACGACTTTTTGAAGTTTTTGGATTTAAGGGGGCAAAGTCACTTCTTCCACCCAGCCCAAGGTGCGCAAAATCGGGTACGATATCAGGTTTTTCCCTTGGCTGGAAGCTAAAAAAAACTTCAGATAATACCAAAGGTAGACAGATCAAATGAAAGCATCAGATCTGACCTTTCTAACAAGTGTATTTATGTCTTGAACACTCAAACGGTGTCTCTGATATCCAATATGAGCTATTTGACAAATTAGCAAATCTTGTCAAAAAAAGTTTTGGATGATTTTTGCTAATTTTCGGTATCAACCCCCATGACTGTTTTCAGGCCCCTGTAGCCACCAGGACCCCCTTATATATCTCAGGTGATATGACAAGAGTGGCTAGGGCTCATTTCCAGGCTCCAGGTACACGTCTGACTCCTATTTGTGACATTTCGAGGTGTTTCGTGTCAAACTCATTTTTTCCATTATAGGCCATCAAAAATGGTGGAAAATGGAAAAAACAGCAAGGAACAGTTGCCTAATAACATCCTAAACATAATGTATATCTCCATAAATGTTTAAATCATTTTAACCTTTTCATGCATCACTAGTGATGCACACTAAATCTGAGACGCATCACTGGTGATGCATGGGAAAAGCTTGCTCAAAGTGCTCACTATTAGCGAGTTTTGCAAATTTTCAGTATCAACCCTAATGACTGTGGGTCTCTGTGGCCTCCAGGACCCTATATTATATCTCAGGTGATGAAGCAAGAGTGGCTAGGGCTCATTTCCAGCCTCCAGGTACATGTCTGACTCCCATTTCTGACATGTATTGGTGTTTGGTGTCAAACACATTTTTTCCATTATGGGCCATGGAGCTCAGAGTCACACCACATTTCGTGTTTTGGACCCAAGGACCCCATAGTATACCTCAGATGACATACCAGGATTGTCTAAGGGCCATTTCTGTCCTCCAGGGACGACTTTTTGAAGTTTTTGGATTTAAGGGGGCAAAGTCACTTCTTCCACCCAGCCCAAGGTGCGCAAAATCGGGTACGATATCAGGTTTTTCCCTTGGCTGGAAGCTAAAAAAAACTTCAGATAATACCAAAGGTAGACAGATCAAATGAAAGCATCAGATCTGACCTTTCTAACAAGTGTATTTATGTCTTGAACACTCAAACAGTGTCTCTGATATCCAATATGAGCTATTTGACAAATTAGCAAATCTTGTCAAAAAATTTTTTGGATGATTTTTGCTAATTTTCGGTATCAACCCCCATGACTGTTTTCAGGCCCCTGTAGCCACCAGGACCCCATTATATATCTCAGGTGATATGACAAGAGTGGCTAGGGCTCATTTCCAGGCTCCAGGTACACGTCTGACTCCTATTTGTGACATTTCGAGGTGTTTCGTGTCAAACTCATTTTTTCCATTATAGGCCATCAAAAATGGTGGAAAATGGAAAAAACAGCAAGGAACAGTTGCCTAATAACATCCTAAACATAATGTATATCTCCATAAATGTTTAAATCATTTTAACCTTTTCATGCATCACTAGTGATGCACACTAAATCTGAGACGCATCACTGGTGATGCATGGGAAAAGCTTGCTCAAAGTGCTCACTATTAGCGAGTTTTGCAAATTTTCAGTATCAACCCTAACGACTGTGGGTCTCTGTGGCCTCCAGGACCCTATATTATATCTCAGGTGATGAAGCAAGAGTGGCTAGGGCTCATTTCCAGCCTCCAGGTACATGTCTGACTCCCATTTCTGACATGTATTGGTGTTTGGTGTCAAACACATTTTTTCCATTATGGGCCATGGAGCTCAGAGTCACACCACATTTCGTGTTTTGGACCCAAGGACCCCATAGTATACCTCAGATGACATACCAGGATTGTCTAAGGGCCATTTCTGTCCTCCAGGGACGACTTTTTGAAGTTTTTGGATTTAAGGGGGCAAAGTCACTTCTTCCACCCAGCCCAAGGTGCGCAAAATCGGGTACGATATCAGGTTTTTCCCTTGGCTGGAAGCTAAAAAAAACTTCAGATAATACCAAAGGTAGACAGATCAAATGAAAGCATCAGATCTGACCTTTCTAACAAGTGTATTTATGTCTTGAACACTCAAACAGTGTCTCTGATATCCAATATGAGCTATTTGACAAATTAGCAAATCTTGTCAAAAAAATTTTTGGATGATTTTTGCTAATTTTCGGTATCAACCCCCATGACTGTTTTCAGGCCCCTGTAGCCACCAGGACCCCATTATATATCTCAGGTGATATGACAAGAGTGGCTAGGGCTCATTTCCAGGCTCCAGGTACACGTCTGACTCCTATTTGTGACATTTCGAGGTGTTTCGTGTCAAACTCATTTTTTCCATTATAGGCCATCAAAAATGGTGGAAAATGGAAAAAACAGCAAGGAACAGTTGCCTAATAACATCCTAAACATAATGTATATCTCCATAAATGTTTAAATCATTTTAACCTTTTCATGCATCACTAGTGATGCACACTAAATCTGAGACGCATCACTGGTGATGCATGGGAAAAGCTTGCTCAAAGTGCTCACTATTAGCGAGTTTTGCAAATTTTCAGTATCAACCCTAACGACTGTGGGTCTCTGTGGCCTCCAGGACCCTATATTATATCTCAGGTGATGAAGCAAGAGTGGCTAGGGCTCATTTCCAGCCTCCAGGTACATGTCTGACTCCCATTTCTGACATGTATTGGTGTTTGGTGTCAAACACATTTTTTCCATTATGGGCCATGGAGCTCAGAGTCACACCACATTTCGTGTTTTGGACCCAAGGACCCCATAGTATACCTCAGATGACATACCAGGATTGTCTAAGGGCCATTTCTGTCCTCCAGGGACGACTTTTTGAAGTTTTTGGATTTAAGGGGGCAAAGTCACTTCTTCCACCCAGCCCAAGGTGCGCAAAATCGGGTACGATATCAGGTTTTTCCCTTGGCTGGAAGCTAAAAAAAACTTCAGATAATACCAAAGGTAGACAGATCAAATGAAAGCATCAGATCTGACCTTTCTAACAAGTGTATTTATGTCTTGAACACTCAAACAGTGTCTCTGATATCCAATATGAGCTATTTGACAAATTAGCAAATCTTGTCAAAAAAATTTTTGGATGATTTTTGCTAATTTTCGGTATCAACCCCCATGACTGTTTTCAGGCCCCTGTAGCCACCAGGACCCCATTATATATCTCAGGTGATATGACAAGAGTGGCTAGGGCTCATTTCCAGGCTCCAGGTACACGTCTGACTCCTATTTGTGACATTTCGAGGTGTTTCGTGTCAAACTCATTTTTTCCATTATAGGCCATCAAAAATGGTGGAAAATGGAAAAAACAGCAAGGAACAGTTGCCTAATAACATCCTAAACATAATGTATATCTCCATAAATGTTTAAATCATTTTAACCTTTTCATGCATCACTAGTGATGCACACTAAATCTGAGACGCATCACTGGTGATGCATGGGAAAAGCTTGCTCAAAGTGCTCACTATTAGCGAGTTTTGCAAATTTTCAGTATCAACCCTAACGACTGTGGGTCTCTGTGGCCTCCAGGACCCTATATTATATCTCAGGTGATGAAGCAAGAGTGGCTAGGGCTCATTTCCAGCCTCCAGGTACATGTCTGACTCCCATTTCTGACATGTATTGGTGTTTGGTGTCAAACACATTTTTTCCATTATGGGCCATGGAGCTCAGAGTCACACCACATTTCGTGTTTTGGACCCAAGGACCCCATAGTATACCTCAGATGACATACCAGGATTGTCTAAGGGCCATTTCTGTCCTCCAGGGACGACTTTTTGAAGTTTTTGGATTTAAGGGGGCAAAGTCACTTCTTCCACCCAGCCCAAGGTGCGCAAAATCGGGTACGATATCAGGTTTTTCCCTTGGCTGGAAGCTAAAAAAAACTTCAGATAATACCAAAGGTAGACAGATCAAATGAAAGCATCAGATCTGACCTTTCTAACAAGTGTATTTATGTCTTGAACACTCAAACAGTGTCTCTGATATCCAATATGAGCTATTTGACAAATTAGCAAATCTTGTCAAAAAAATTTTTGGATGATTTTTGCTAATTTTCGGTATCAACCCCCATGACTGTTTTCAGGCCCCTGTAGCCACCAGGACCCCATTATATATCTCAGGTGATATGACAAGAGTGGCTAGGGCTCATTTCCAGGCTCCAGGTACACGTCTGACTCCTATTTGTGACATTTCGAGGTGTTTCGTGTCAAACTCATTTTTTCCATTATAGGCCATCAAAAATGGTGGAAAATGGAAAAAACAGCAAGGAACAGTTGCCTAATAACATCCTAAACATAATGTATATCTCCATAAATGTTTAAATCATTTTAACCTTTTCATGCATCACTAGTGATGCACACTAAATCTGAGACGCAGCACTGGTGATGCATTTGCATCACTAGTGATGCAAATGCATCACTGGTGATGCATGGGAAAAGCTTGCTCAAAGTGCTCACTATTAGCGAGTTTTGCAAATTTTCAGTATCAACCCTAACGACTGTGGGTCTCTGTGGCCTCCAGGACCCTATATTATATCTCAGGTGATGAAGCAAGAGTGGCTAGGGCTCATTTCCAGCCTCCAGGTACATGTCTGACTCCCATTTCTGACATGTATTGGTGTTTGGTGTCAAACACATTTTTTCCATTATGGGCCATGGAGCTCAGAGTCACACCACATTTCTTGTTTTGGACCCAAGGACCCCATAGTATACCTCAGATGACATACCAGGATTGTCTAAGGGCCATTTCTGTCCTCCAGGGACGACTTTTTGAAGTTTTTGGATTTAAGGGGGCAAAGTCACTTCTTCCACCCAGCCCAAGGTGCGCAAAATCGGGTACGATATCAGGTTTTTCCCTTGGCTGGAAGCTAAAAAAAACTTCAGATAATACCAAAGGTAGACAGATCAAATGAAAGCATCAGATCTGACCTTTCTAACAAGTGTATTTATGTCTTGAACACTCAAACGGTGTCTCTGATATCCAATCTGAGCTATTTGACAAATTAGCAAATCTTGGCAAAAAAATGTTTTGACAATTTTTGCTAATTTTCGGTATCAACCCTCATGACTGTTTTCAGGCCCCTGTAGCCACCAGGACCCCATTATGTATCTCAGGTGATATGACAAGAGTGGCTAGGGCTCATTTCCAGGCTCCAGGTACACGTCTGACTCGTATTTGTGACATTTCGAGGTGTTTCGTGTCAAACTCATTTTTTCCATGATAGGCCATCAAAAATGGTGGAAAATGGAAAAAACAGCAAGGAACAGTTGCCTAATAACATCCTAAACATAATGTATATCTCCATAAATGTTTAAATCATTTTAACCTTTTCATGCATCACTAGTGAAGCACACTAAATCTGAGACGCAGCACTGGTGATGCATTTGCATCACTAGTGATGCAAATGCATCAGTGGTGATGCATGGGAAAAGCTTGCTAAAAGTGCTCACTATTAGCGAGTTTTGCAAATTTTCATTATCAACCCTAATGACTGTTTGTGGGTCCCTTTGGCCACCAGGACCCTATATTATATCTCAGGTGATGAAGCAAGAGTGGCTAGGGCTCATTTCCAGGCTCCAGGTACATGTCTGACTCCCATTTCTGACATGTTGAGGTGTTTGGAGTCAAACTAATTTTTTCCATTATGTGCCATAGAGCTCAGAGTCACACCACATTTCTAGTTTTGGACCCAAGGACCCCATAGTATACCTCAGATGACATACCAGGAGTGTCTAAGACCCATTTCTGTCCTCCAGGGACGACTTTTTGAAGTTTTTGGATTTAAGGGGGCAAAGTCACTTCTTCCACCCAGCCCAAGGTGCGCAAAATCGGGTACGATATCAGGTTTTTCCCTTGGCTGGAAGCTAAAAAAAACTTCAGATAATACCAAAGGTAGACAGATCAAATGAAAGCATCAGATCTGACCTTTCTAACAAGTGTATTTATGTCTTGAACACTCAAACGGTGTCTCTGATATCCAATATGAGCTATTTGACAAATTAGCAAATCTTGTCAAAAAAATTTTTGGATGATTTTTGCTAATTTTCGGTATCAACCCCCATGACTGTTTTCAGGCCCCTGTAGCCACCAGGACCCCCTTATATATCTCAGGTGATATGACAAGAGTGGCTAGGGCTCATTTCCAGGCTCCAGGTACACGTCTGACTCCTATTTGTGACATTTCGAGGTGTTTCGTGTCAAACTCATTTTTTCCATTATAGGCCATCAAAAATGGTGGAAAATGGAAAAAACAGCAAGGAACAGTTGCCTAATAACATCCTAAACATAATGTATATCTCCATAAATGTTTAAATCATTTTAACCTTTTCATGCATCACTAGTGATGCACACTAAATCTGAGACGCATCACTGGTGATGCATGGGAAAAGCTTGCTCAAAGTGCTCACTATTAGCGAGTTTTGCAAATTTTCAGTATCAACCCTAATGACTGTGGGTCTCTGTGGCCTCCAGGACCCTATATTATATCTCAGGTGATGAAGCAAGAGTGGCTAAGGCTCATTTCCAGCCTCCAGGTACATGTCTGACTCCCATTTCTGACATGTATTGGTGTTTGGTGTCAAACACATTTTTTCCATTATGGGCCATGGAGCTCAGAGTCACACCACATTTCGTGTTTTGGACCCAAGGACCCCATAGTATACCTCAGATGACATACCAGGATTGTCTAAGGGCCATTTCTGTCCTCCAGGGACGACTTTTTGAAGTTTTTGGATTTAAGGGGGCAAAGTCACTTCTTCCACCCAGCCCAAGGTGCGCAAAATCGGGTACGATATCAGGTTTTTCCCTTGGCTGGAAGCTAAAAAAAACTTCAGATAATACCAAAGGTAGACAGATCAAATGAAAGCATCAGATCTGACCTTTCTAACAAGTGTATTTATGTCTTGAACACTCAAACAGTGTCTCTGATATCCAATATGAGCTATTTGACAAATTAGCAAATCTTGTCAAAAAATTTTTTGGATGATTTTTGCTAATTTTCGGTATCAACCCCCATGACTGTTTTCAGGCCCCTGTAGCCACCAGGACCCCATTATATATCTCAGGTGATATGACAAGAGTGGCTAGGGCTCATTTCCAGGCTCCAGGTACACGTCTGACTCCTATTTGTGACATTTCGAGGTGTTTCGTGTCAAACTCATTTTTTCCATTATAGGCCATCAAAAATGGTGGAAAATGGAAAAAACAGCAAGGAACAGTTGCCTAATAACATCCTAAACATAATGTATATCTCCATAAATGTTTAAATCATTTTAACCTTTTCATGCATCACTAGTGATGCACACTAAATCTGAGACGCATCACTGGTGATGCATGGGAAAAGCTTGCTCAAAGTGCTCACTATTAGCGAGTTTTGCAAATTTTCAGTATCAACCCTAACGACTGTGGGTCTCTGTGGCCTCCAGGACCCTATATTATATCTCAGGTGATGAAGCAAGAGTGGCTAGGGCTCATTTCCAGCCTCCAGGTACATGTCTGACTCCCATTTCTGACATGTATTGGTGTTTGGTGTCAAACACATTTTTTCCATTATGGGCCATGGAGCTCAGAGTCACACCACATTTCGTGTTTTGGACCCAAGGACCCCATAGTATACCTCAGATGACATACCAGGATTGTCTAAGGGCCATTTCTGTCCTCCAGGGACGACTTTTTGAAGTTTTTGGATTTAAGGGGGCAAAGTCACTTCTTCCACCCAGCCCAAGGTGCGCAAAATCGGGTACGATATCAGGTTTTTCCCTTGGCTGGAAGCTAAAAAAAACTTCAGATAATACCAAAGGTAGACAGATCAAATGAAAGCATCAGATCTGACCTTTCTAACAAGTGTATTTATGTCTTGAACACTCAAACAGTGTCTCTGATATCCAATATGAGCTATTTGACAAATTAGCAAATCTTGTCAAAAAAATTTTTGGATGATTTTTGCTAATTTTCGGTATCAACCCCCATGACTGTTTTCAGGCCCCTGTAGCCACCAGGACCCCATTATATATCTCAGGTGATATGACAAGAGTGGCTAGGGCTCATTTCCAGGCTCCAGGTACACGTCTGACTCCTATTTGTGACATTTCGAGGTGTTTCGTGTCAAACTCATTTTTTCCATTATAGGCCATCAAAAATGGTGGAAAATGGAAAAAACAGCAAGGAACAGTTGCCTAAAAACATCCTAAACATAATGTATATCTCCATAAATGTTTAAATCATTTTAACCTTTTCATGCATCACTAGTGATGCACACTAAATCTGAGACGCATCACTGGTGATGCATGGGAAAAGCTTGCTCAAAGTGCTCACTATTAGCGAGTTTTGCAAATTTTCAGTATCAACCCTAACGACTGTGGGTCTCTGTGGCCTCCAGGACCCTATATTATATCTCAGGTGATGAAGCAAGAGTGGCTAGGGCTCATTTCCAGCCTCCAGGTACATGTCTGACTCCCATTTCTGACATGTATTGGTGTTTGGTGTCAAACACATTTTTTCCATTATGGGCCATGGAGCTCAGAGTCACACCACA
This sequence comes from Lissotriton vulgaris, assembly GCF_964263255.1. NCBI lineage: Eukaryota > Metazoa > Chordata > Amphibia > Caudata > Salamandridae > Lissotriton > Lissotriton vulgaris. The sequence continues at coordinate 87,570,818 of NC_141699.1, read as the reverse complement.
TTTCGTGTTTTGGACCCAAGGACCCCATAGTATACCTCAGATGACATACCAGGATTGTCTAAGGGCCATTTCTGTCCTCCAGGGACGACTTTTTGAAGTTTTTGGATTTAAGGGGGCAAAGTCACTTCTTCCACCCAGCCCAAGGTGCGCAAAATCGGGTACGATATCAGGTTTTTCCCTTGGCTGGAAGCTAAAAAAAACTTCAGATAATACCAAAGGTAGACAGATCAAATGAAAGCATCAGATCTGACCTTTCTAACAAGTGTATTTATGTCTTGAACACTCAAACAGTGTCTCTGATATCCAATATGAGCTATTTGACAAATTAGCAAATCTTGTCAAAAAAATTTTTGGATGATTTTTGCTAATTTTCGGTATCAACCCCCATGACTGTTTTCAGGCCCCTGTAGCCACCAGGACCCCATTATATATCTCAGGTGATATGACAAGAGTGGCTAGGGCTCATTTCCAGGCTCCAGGTACACGTCTGACTCCTATTTGTGACATTTCGAGGTGTTTCGTGTCAAACTCATTTTTTCCATTATAGGCCATCAAAAATGGTGGAAAATGGAAAAAACAGCAAGGAACAGTTGCCTAATAACATCCTAAACATAATGTATATCTCCATAAATGTTTAAATCATTTTAACCTTTTCATGCATCACTAGTGATGCACACTAAATCTGAGACGCATCACTGGTGATGCATGGGAAAAGCTTGCTCAAAGTGCTCACTATTAGCGAGTTTTGCAAATTTTCAGTATCAACCCTAACGACTGTGGGTCTCTGTGGCCTCCAGGACCCTATATTATATCTCAGGTGATGAAGCAAGAGTGGCTAGGGCTCATTTCCAGCCTCCAGGTACATGTCTGACTCCCATTTCTGACATGTATTGGTGTTTGGTGTCAAACACATTTTTTCCATTATGGGCCATGGAGCTCAGAGTCACACCACATTTCGTGTTTTGGACCCAAGGACCCCATAGTATACCTCAGATGACATACCAGGATTGTCTAAGGGACATTTCTGTCCTCCAGGGACGACTTTTTGAAGTTTTTGGATTTAAGGGGGCAAAGTCACTTCTTCCACCCAGCCCAAGGTGCGCAAAATCGGGTACGATATCAGGTTTTTCCCTTGGCTGGAAGCTAAAAAAAACTTCAGATAATACCAAAGGTAGACAGATCAAATGAAAGCATCAGATCTGACCTTTCTAACAAGTGTATTTATGTCTTGAACACTCAAACAGTGTCTCTGATATCCAATATGAGCTATTTGACAAATTAGCAAATCTTGTCAAAAAAATTTTTGGATGATTTTTGCTAATTTTCGGTATCAACCCCCATGACTGTTTTCAGGCCCCTGTAGCCACCAGGACCCCATTATATATCTCAGGTGATATGACAAGAGTGGCTAGGGCTCATTTCCAGGCTCCAGGTACACGTCTGACTCCTATTTGTGACATTTCGAGGTGTTTCGTGTCAAACTCATTTTTTCCATTATAGGCCATCAAAAATGGTGGAAAATGGAAAAAACAGCAAGGAACAGTTGCCTAATAACATCCTAAACATAATGTATATCTCCATAAATGTTTAAATCATTTTAACCTTTTCATGCATCACTAGTGATGCACACTAAATCTGAGACGCAGCACTGGTGATGCATTTGCATCACTAGTGATGCAAATGCATCACTGGTGATGCATGGGAAAAGCTTGCTCAAAGTGCTCACTATTAGCGAGTTTTGCAAATTTTCAGTATCAACCCTAACGACTGTGGGTCTCTGTGGCCTCCAGGACCCTATATTATATCTCAGGTGATGAAGCAAGAGTGGCTAGGGCTCATTTCCAGCCTC